>NC_139560.1:52322818-52922818 GCF_965112155.1 Podarcis liolepis | reverse complement strand
GCCTAAACTAAGTCTGGCAGAGGGGAAACGAGCCTTTAAATAGAGTTTGAGTTCCACCACCCTTTTAGCTGGCTTAATTTACACTGGGTTCCCCGACATATAGAGAGCTGTTAACTGAAGTAGAAAATTAGGTAAAATTAAAAGACTTTGAAGAGATAAGAGAACTGATAGCAGACTAGTTACAGTATCATCAATTAAATGATATTTTTAAGACAGATAAAAAGAAAGGTTTTAGTTATAAGTTATCAAGATTTCAAAAAGAAGCTTTAGAAAACAAAATAAAATTATTGTCGAAAATATATAGTTTGTTCCTGGAATGGCATATATAAGACGAACAGGTCAAATCAGTGATGATACATCAGGCAAAAGTCTTGGGACATAATATACAAATGGCAGACTGGGAGAGGCTATGGAAAACAGATTTGAAATTCACAGCATGTTGTTCACTGAAAGAAAATTATATGAAAATGATATACCGGTGTTATTTGACTCATGCTAAGTTAGCAAAGATGTATAGAACAAGTACAAATACTTACTGGAAATCGAAAGAAAAAGATGTGGTGGATGTGTAAAGTAATTAAAAATTTATGGGAGATGATATATAATGAAATGTAAAAAATGTTTAAAACAACTTTTGTTTTTAAAAAATCCCAGAAGCTTTCTTATTAGGAATTATAGGTACCGAGATACCAAAGGATCAGAAAAGACTGTTTATGTATGCGACAACAGCCACATGCCCAGAGATGGAAGGAAGGGACAAGCCTGACCAGAGAAGAATGGCAAACCACTTTGATGGACTGCTGAAATGGCAAAATTAACTGGGAAGCTCAGAAATAAAGAAGACAAGATTGGGAAAAGTTTATAATTTATCTACCAGACCACTGTAAGCAGGTTAAAACACTAGCAGGATTTTAACCACACTTGTAAACTAACGCAAAGTATGGATAATTTAGAAGGATAAAAATCTGGATAAGTATTGATACGCAATTGTAAATATTATCATTAGGACCCATGGAAGGGATGGGGCGGGGGGAGTCATGAGATTCAGAGTAATCTCGATTTTTGGATTTTGAACTGTTTTTGTTGTATGTTTATACCCTCTCTCATCTATCTATCTATCTATCTATCTATCTATCTATCTATCTATCTATCTATCATCTATCTATCTATCTATCTATCTATCTATCTATCTATCTATCATCTCTAACTAACCTTACACTGGGTTCCCAGATCATGTCACCATGCTGACCAGGTTTAGAATCCATCCTGTGTCACCCTGTCACATTCTCATCATGCTCCCACCATGCCCCCTTTTCAGGACTTACACCACCTTAAAATCTGCTAGGCTTCACTAAGCCAACCAGAGTGAGGACAGGGGATATATGTTGATGTATCTCTGGCAAAGTAGAGAATAGGGAGTTACACCGGCATAGCCCAACTGCACTACGAATCTCCTAGTTTAGCTGAAGATCCAATGGAACCTAATCACATTCATCCGGGCAGATCTTGCTACAGGACTGCTCCCTTACTTGCTTTCTATTATGGCACCAGTGCAACAGAAACTTGCCTCAGGATTATGAGTTAATTTAGGCATGGCCAAAGAATCAGGTAACCCCAGTGGATTTTTTTTTTTTACCATATAGAAATCCCTATACCTGCTGTTGAAATTTCCAATGGTTTCAGGAGAGGTTTGCTATATAGGTATGAGGTGTGTATCTTACTATTTGAGAAATTACAAGTCCAGAACTCATTTCAGCATACAGAATTAGTCATAGGCCATTATTTTTCTCTCAGGCCTTTTATATGTCCATTGAGTTTCCACACTAGATATAGGTGATTACTGGAATTACTGGATAGTAGGACTTGTAAATTCTGTTAATTCCAGTAATCATTTGTCAAAAGCAGTCTCTCTCTGTGTACACAACTCAAAATCACTATGTTGTTTGATACAAGTTATTTAAGACTTTCAACAAATCTGACATATTCTTAACAATTGTATTGATTTATGACTTTGTTTCTGCCTTGAGCACCCAAGAAAACATCTTTACGACACCAGTAAAACGTAATTGTTTGATGGTGCTGCCCTTGCATAGTATTGCAATCTTAAAATATTTACCGTATTTTTTGCACCATAACACTCACTTTTTTCCTCCTAGAAAGTAAGGGGAAATGTCTGTGCGTGTTATGGAGCGAATGCCTGCGGGTGGCGGGGGAATCTGCTGCAGTCGTGAGCAGAGGATCCATGGTTCCCCTTCCTTCCCTCCTCCGTGGTTACAAAGCATGGATCCACATGGATCCTCAGGATTTTTGCATTGGACTACTCCAAACTCCAAACTCACTGTCAGATCACATGTCTGTGGCCACAGCATGAACCACAAAAATCATATATCCACTATTTCGTTTAGAATATTTTTTTTCTTGTTTTCCTCCTCTAAAAACTACGTGCGTGTTATGGTCTGGTGCGTGTTATAGAGCGAAAAATACGGTATTTGCCAGTATAGAAAACACAAAGCACAGGTCTTGTTCAACATATTTATATATGATAAAGGCATTGAGGAGATGCTCATCAAATTTGCAGATCACAGCAAACTGGGAGGGGTAGCGAATGCTACTCCTGATCATGGAATCAGGATTCAAGATGACCTTAACAGATTGGAGAACTGGGCAAAAACTAACAAAATGAATTTCAATAGGGATAAATATAAGAACCAGCTGCACAATTGTGAGATGGAGGACACCTGGCTTAGACTACTCTTGTTTTACTCTACCAGGCTTAAACTGGCTCACCGAGCAGTAGTCCCACCACTACAGAATGGAGCTTGGATCTAGTTTAATGTTATGGTGGTTTAACCTACACCAGCTTGCTTCACATCAGTTTCTTGTGAGTAAGCTATCAGTGGCTACTGGCCACAATGACTAAGTTCCTCAGCCGGAGGCTTCTGAATACCAGTTGTTGAAAACTGCAGGAGGGGAGAGTGGCCTGATTCAGAAAACTTTTCTTTTGTTCTTACGTAATGCCATTCATAAAGAAAGCCAGAAAAGCAGCCTGCTCTACAATGTTTCATAGTCCTGATATTTACAGCAAAATCCCTTAGCAATGGTGCTGCCTGCCGAGTGCCAAAGTCTATAGAGTTGTTCCTATGTTTTGTTTTATAACTTTCTTTTGAAATGTCAAATTGGCTTAGCTTTCTTTTCAGCTGAAAGTTAAGAGTCTGAGGTCCCTGCTGGCATGGGATACAAATCTTGTGTACCACCTGTCTTTTTGCAGGCACAGCTTTACCTGTCTTGTGCTCAGGCCCACTGACAGTGGTGGACAGAGCAAGAGGCAAAGTGAGAGAGGGGAGAACACATTTTTTTACTTTTGTACACAGTGCTTTATCCAGTTGGAATTTGACAGGTGCCATTGCCATTTATAAGATAACAAAGGAGGCTTTTATAGTGAGTCCCAGCACCTCTTCTAGGAAAATAGCACTGTTTGTACAGTAGACTAGTTTACACACACACACACACAAACACACACACACACGAATACACGCACACGCACATACCCCTCCACCTTCTATCCAGGCAACTAAGCACAGTTCAAGGACACATTCCAGCCATGCAAAAATACCCAAAAAGTATGAAACAGAGCTAATGGGGGATATATCCTGCTTGGGTGAGTCCCAAGGGCCACATTCTCCTCCCTATGCACTTGAATGTTCCCTGTATATATATTTTAATGCTATATATAGAAAATATGCATGTCGGTGAAATGGGTTCTAACCTTTTCCACAACATATGAACTTATATGAACTTACCTTAACTTATATACACAGTGACCTTAATTAGATGGAAATATTCAAACTTTCAATATCCTGCCTATAATTTGAAGTGTGTCAGTCCACCGAAAGCTGTTTGCATATCTTGGCTCTTGCAGCAAGTTACTTTGCTACAGCTCTGAACAAAGAAGTCCTGGAAGACCCCCAGTCTTCTTTTGTAGCAGTAAACAGCTATCAAGAGACACATCCTCAAGATTGCTGCACAAAAGGTTGAATCAATTATAGCTGCTTTGTTGAAGTATGAGTGAAAGGATAGGTTCCATTGAAATAACATATAATCATGTATTGAGTTGCAGATGTAAGATAATCACTGTCCAAAGCCTAAACTGTAGCAAAGTGACTGCTACACATTTAAGTCTTCAAAATCCTTGCAATCTCAAGCATCCCTATGTCAGTCCATCAATCTTTTATTGTTGTTGTTATTATTAAAGATACGGCATCAGGCATTTAGACACTGACACCTTCTGTTCAGGCTTCATTTGATTTTTAGGTAATTACTAAAACAAAAAGAATCCTAATCTTCACAATGGTAACAAAAATGAACATTAAAAAACCCCAAAGAACTGGAATCTGGTTCTTAATTTGGAAAGATGGCTCTAGTCTGAGCCTATAATGACAGCATCATGAAATGTTGCTGTCAACTTCAGCAGCTTCAAAAGCAGAGAATGAAAATATTCTCTGTAATAGTTTTCTCCCCAGTAGCTTACACTACACATTTATGCAGATAATTATGACCTACCTTGTGGAAATTTCTGAAATATGCTGCCTTTTCATCTGGAAATTTTTCTAGCCTTCTGGGTCCTTTACTTGAGGCTTTCTTGAAAACCAACCAACACCTTCTGAAAATCTGCAAGGAAAATTAATGAACTATATTAATTATATTAACCTTTGGTTATACAGGGCAGTATAATTCTTAGAAACTAACATATCTGCAACCACTGGAATACGAGTTGCCAACACAGGAAAGCTTCATGCGATGGACTAGCATACAAATGTCAAATAAATGCACAAAACCCTCTTGGTCTTCTTGGTCCCTCCCCCACCAAATTGCTTTCCTGTCCCTCCCCCATTGCTCTGATCTAAGAACAACTTGGTAGATCCTAATTTTAGAGATCTGCTGAGTCAGTTTGACCATGTTCCAATATGTTCCTGCCTAGACTTACACTTTAGATGCCTATGACATGCCAGCCATGATCCATGGGAGATGTGTGATTATGTAGGATTTTTCATGTGAGGGCAAAAGCTCCATGGAGACAGCCCTATGTGTGCCCATCTGTATATTGTAGATGTCCTTCAAATTAAGGCTATGCACTTATCAACACATAAGGTGCAGGGCTAGCTTGGCACATTCAAGAAAGCTCCTCGCTCACTGCTGCAGAAGAACTGAACAGGTGCTGGGTGGTGTTTGATATTTACCCAAATTACACCAAGCACAACAGTGACAGTAGCTTCTTTCTTCAGATATGCTACAAATCAGAAAACACACACACACAAAATGCTTTTCAGAGTTAGTTATTTAGAAGCTGATGATCAAATTCCATTAAATCAAGTAAAGTTGGTTTGATTAACAGTTTTAAGCATTGTGGAAATTGCTATCATTATGGATTTATTTGTTTCACCTATCTCTTTAAAATAAACAAAATACAGAGAGAAAGAAATACTAGTCTTGTCCATTAAAAATACTTTTATTTCAATGCTTTGGAATGAGTTGCTAAAATAAAATTGACCAGGTGGCTACTTGATATCCCCACCCCTACCCGGCTTTGCAGTTGGTTTAACAAGCCATTTTCAGAGCACTGAAAAACAATGAAGTGTTCAAAAACCAGCCCGGTCCCTAACAGAATCTAAATTATGTCTGAGGTTTCAACGGACTAGGCAGCTGTCCCGATTAAACAGGAAATGTGCTTGCAGACTGCACTGAACTCTTCCAGTAATGGTAACTTCACCTACAAGTTTATCTCCTAGAAATAATGTTACAACATGGCAGATTTCCAGGGAAGTGAAGAGAAAGTGAATACCCTGAGGTACCACTCCTTATGTTCTTTGATATCTACTGGGCTCACGCAATGAATACCTAATTTACAACAGTTTCACTGGTCCTTGAGTAACAACAGTCTTCTCTTATGTTCCCAGTCTCCAAGGGATTAGAATTCTGTTTCCTTTCCTCTTTGTTAATCTACCTCACTGCTGTCAACTCTGATCTTTTTATTCAACTTCTGTTCTCTTTTAACCTACTTCTTCTGTTTATTTGGAAGAGTTTGAGAAATGTGATAATCTAATAGAGAGCTTTATCAAGAGCAACTCTCTTATTACAGGCATAATGAGCATATGTCTGAATGAAACACACGGTATCACACCTCCAGAAGCGTTCAAGTGTAGAAAGCTGTGTTCAAATAACCATAAATAACCACAAACGGCCACAAACCACAAACAATAAGCTGCTTTTCTAGTCACCTACTCTCTTTCTGTCTAAGCTTGGAGGATATAAGATCTGTAGGTTTCTTTATGCATAAGATAGAAAGCCTTCTGTGTCATGATAATATTTTACTTAATTGGCAGCAGAAAACTTTGAATAGCAGCGTGCCCACTTATTCTTTTAACTATATGCCACAGGTGACAGGATACATTTTTGGCATACAAATTCCAGAACATGCATGTGTAAAACTACCAGCAGTTACTTCTTAATATGATAACTACAGGAACTCATTCCTACATGTGAAAACTTCTGCTCTCTAGTACCAGATAAACTGAGTGTTTGAGGTTACACATTGGGTTACACATTGGTAACAGATGATATCTGCCCACACACAGGTACACTTTTATTATGTTTTCACATGTTTTTTATCCTGGGACTGACCCTTGGCATGACTTTGCTCAAAGTAAACCTGATACTGCAGTCTTGTGTATATGATATATTTTAATGGAATTTAGGGTGTCTGATATCTTTTATCCACTCTACGAAAGTCCTCAACAGAATCTTCATATAAATCATATAATTATAAATTCTCCATACCCTATAAGCGTCAAAGAGAACTGACCCTTCATAGCTTAAAGGAGGGGGAAGGAATTGTAGGTAAACTGAGCACAATCCACAGAGCCTTGCCAAGTTCTCTTTCTTGTTGGCCCTGTGGACCTGTCAGATAATACGGCAACAGCCATATTGTGGGCTCTCAAGGTTGAGCTGCCAGCTAGTTTGTCTTCCTGGTACTATAGAGCCACAGCACAAGATGAGTCACTGTCAGGTGGCAAATATATTCCAAGCTTCCAGAGTTGCCAAGCAAGAGGGTGTCTACTAGGCTGTGGCCAATCCTTTAAACCAGTTATGAAGAACCTATGGGCCCTCCAGATGTTGTTGGACTTCCCATCAGCTCCAGCCAGCATGATGACAGTTGTAGTTCAACAACATCTGTTTTTAAGTGATACAGAGAGTTACTGTCTCATCGCTTAAAGGACGACAGAAAATGAAACTGGTTTCATAGAAAATCTGTCTTTAATCACAGATTCTCCAAGACAAATACCAGAGAATGAGACCCACAGGAGGCAGCCTATCTGAATTGCATTGTTTTCAACTAATGTAACAAATTGGCACATGTACTTAGATACACTATGCACTGAGGAGGAGGAGGAGGAGGAGGAGGAGGAGGAGAAGAAGAAGAAGAAGAAGAAGAAGAAGAAGAAGAAGAGGAGGAGGAGGAGTTTGGATTTGATACCCCGCCTTTCACTCCCCTTCAGGAGTCTCAAAGCGGCTAACATTCTCCTTTCCCTTCCTCCCCCACAACAAACACTCTGTGAGGTGAGTGAGGCTGAGAGACTTCAAAGAAGTGTGACTGGCCCAAGGTCACCCAGCAGCTGCATGTG
The DNA here is from genome assembly GCF_965112155.1 of Podarcis liolepis. Classification (NCBI taxonomy): domain Eukaryota; kingdom Metazoa; phylum Chordata; class Lepidosauria; order Squamata; family Lacertidae; genus Podarcis; species Podarcis liolepis. Next base: position 52,915,139 of record NC_139560.1, on the reverse strand, counting down.
GAGGAGCAGAGACGCGGACCCGGTTCCCCAGATTACGAGACTACCGCTCTAAACCACTACACCATGAAAAAGTATTGTGTAGTGGTCAGAGTGTTGAAGTAGAGTAGGGGAGAAGCAACTCCCCATTCAGGCACAGAGTTCAACTTGTGACTTTCCATCTTTCAACCTAATGTGGCTCATAAGGTTGTTGTGAGGATAAAGTAATGGGAACCATGTATGCTGCCTTGAACTGTTGGAGTAAAGGAAGGAAAAAAATGAATGATGTCAACAGTTTTCAAGAAAATTTACGCTCAGATGCTTTTTCAAGTGTACATTCCACTGAAAGCAATGCAGTGTGAATAGATAAGGACTCCTATGCAAACTGCAAAAAGATCTACATTTTTAGAATATATGCTGAATATATGTTCTCCAAGTGTGTTTATGCAAAATTTCCTGCTCTAATAAAAGTTCATTCTCATTGATTTCAGCTGAGAAATAAGTTCTAAATGTTTGATAAAAAGAAAAGAACACTTCTCAAAAGCTTTGAACAGGCAATTTTTGTAAACTTTAATAAATAATTAATAAGGCCAGTAAGATAGGCACCACTAATACATAGTAAATGAATGCATATTTTACACAAGACATCTTGTTGTCACACAGAAACCTGCTTAATTATTCAGGAACAGTTAACTATTCTTTTATCCCTGGCCTAGTTTTAGCTGCCATTGGTTGTAATCAAATACAGATCAGATACTGTAGGAGATTGCTGATAATGTTTAGCAACTGTAGAAGAATTCAGTTTCAGCCTTTAAATAGGCAAGAGAAATGCTGTAACTACACCCCTCTTAGCTATGTTTCCTGAAAGATGTTTTACACGTGGATTGTAATGATTGTCCCCACAAAAAAATGTACATTTTGTAATAGCACACATGAAACCCCACTTAACGGATATTTAACTCAAAAGAGCAACCCACAACCAATTGCTTCAGTGTGGAGTGACTCTGTTTAGGCCTCCCTCTAGTCCTGGCCTTTATTTCCCATCATTCTCTCCCCTCCCGTCTACCTAATGGTCAGCCAGCATTTTGTAGCTACAAAGCATGCCAAGTTCACATGGGCTGGGTTTTTGGGGAGCGGGGGAGCTTTTAGGAAGCTTATTTATTTATTTCTGCAAAGCCTGGAGTTGCCCCAGTGGGGAATTCTCCCCTACTTGCTTTGAAACATTCATTCGTTTTCCAGGAATTTTCTAAGTCACCAAAGTTATTGGCTATAACTACAACTTGCAGTAGTGAATTCTATCGTACAGGGGTGGCCGACTCCCAAGAGACTGCTATCTACTCACAGAGTTAAAGACCGGCAGTGATCTACCCCCTTTGGGGGGGTTCAAGTCAAAATTGTTGAGTTTTTTTTAGGTAGGAGAGCCCTGTTTTGGGGGGTTCAGGTCAAACTTGTTGAGCTTCTTTGGGGGGGAGCCAGGGATCTACCAGTGATCTACCACAAACGTTCAGTGATCTACCGGTACATCACGATGAAGCTGTTGGATGTGCCTGCTATAGTACAGGCATGCCTTCCCTCCCACTTATGCATAATTGACTTGTGTGACCACGTATACGCACGGTGCCAGAAAATCATTAAATAATTTAATTCATACCAGGAAATGGAGGGAGAGAGCTGGAGAGTACGTGGCTCACAGGGAGACCCTCCGAAGAGGACAACAATGAGGGTGGAGAAGAGACTGGAAGCACAGTGGGGCTTTGTCTTAGGCTGCTTAGCCTCCGTGCCTAACAGCTGATGTCCATGGTAATGCAGCATCAGCAGTCACTTTCCCATACACCCTCCAGCCTCCTTCTAGCCCCAGAGCTTCAATTCCAGTTGTAGATATTTTTTGGTACAGTGTTTTTGACCTGGATTGTAGAGAGAGTGGCATAGAGGGCATTTAATGGGTATTTAGAGGGTGTTCCCCACTTACACGATTTTCACTCGTGCGTGCCGGGGGTCTGGAACGTAACCCCCATGTAAGTGGGGAGTTGCCTGTATAATGATTCACTGCGTGAAGAACTTTTGTTGTCAATCCTGAACGTTAAAATTATTCTACGCATGAACCTTTCACAATTGCATTTCCTTCTTGTTTGACAATAGTTGTAAGAAAATAAATATGGTTGTATTAAATAACAGTGTTCACAATTCCATACAATTCCAATGTTCTTAGTTCCAGTTTTTTGTGCTTTGAATATTTCCCCCATCTATAATATCGTATTTTTTCCTTCTTCAATGCCATTTTTCATTCTAGTGAAATGGCACTTATTTTGTTATAAAGGCTTAATACATTTGCATGATATTGGACACCTGTTATCTGACAAGATAAATGTTGTTTACCACAATGAAAGTGTGTCATACTATGAGAACACATAATTATTAGGAAACTGCTTCCTCCTTTTGAGGCTTCAGAATTGAAAATGCTGACCTTCACATGCAAAGTAAAACACAATATTTATGCTGAAAGATGGTAGCTATCTACTTAAATCTCAAGTATTGTATGTTGGGAGCAAAGGGATTTGTCAAAATAAATATTACATTATCCAAACCATGCATCAGAATATCTTAAACCAAAGCAGAGATTCTGAATGGAATAATAATCACAGCCACCTGTTCTAAGCCACTGAAGGACAAAAATTCAATCACTTTTACAGCTCTAATTTAGAGAGTTACAAGCTTAAAATGAGCCCTGGGGCCAATAAACTTATTTTTATGTTAACAATAGCTGGTACAAGAGTGCTTTGCACATCTAACCTTATTTCCGCGAGTCCTGTCATACTGAACCCTTTTATTCAGTGACAGTATTCTTACCATCATGTCATCTTCTGGTCTTTAGAATGACAAGATAGGTGGAAATAGAGGCTGTTTACTACGGGATTTAGTAAATCCCATCACCTACAACAACATTTTAAAGCCTGAACATTTTTATTGAAAATGGAAACTGAATATGAAAGCTAGCTATAGTACAAAGCAAGTTTATTGTCTCCCAGTCCCTACTTTAATACCTCCCAATACTTTTATCATGATAAGGCACAACTGACTTGTTTCCATAGTCTGTCAAATAAGTCCTCAAACCCTGTACATCAGGAAGTCCTTCTTTTCGCCTTGAATGCACTTGGTAATTCAATCTCCCTAAGCCTCAGCCTCACATCTGCAGTATGAGTTTGATCACACTGACATTTGTTACAGTGTTTTTGCATAGATAACAAAATCATAATCAACATGATCATAAGGCTCCTCCAGACATCTTTGTTGAGCATTCATCCTGATTTTCTTGAAGAAAACTTAGGCAGAGGTTTGACTATGTGCTCGTCCACACTTTGCTTTTCCAGCACCTAGAAAGCATGGTCTGTTAAGTTTTCCACTTGCCCCATGTTTTCTTGCCGCAAATCTGAGTAGTTTTTCATTTGCCCCACTGCCTTCCCCAGGGAAACCGGTGCTTTGCCGCTGAATCAGGGCAGACATCAGTCTGTGGAAAACTCGATTGACATTTGCTCTGATTCAGCAGTAAAGAGCAGGTTTCTCCTGGGGAAAGTGGCAGGACAAGCACAAGTGTGGGCAAGTCCTATGCCCAGTCTTTATTAATTATCCATGCTGAGTTGTTTGGTGGGAAGTTATACAGCAATGATAATTCATCCTGATTTGCTTGTGATGCTCATCCCATACTTTTCAGTGCATTTCCACATCACTTGCCTAACCACAAAAAGTACATTTGTTGACTCAGAGTGCTTCAATTCACTTTATTATTCCGTAATAATACATTGGTAAAAGTGAGTGGATAAGTAGACAATGCTCTTTCCTTTTGTATCACAACAATAACTAACATTGAGGGACATGAATTTGGGGGAAGGAAGGGGACATCAATGTTGTTTCTTGGTGAAGGTGGCAAGAATGGGAAGAAGCAACACTCCAAAAAGCATAACAACAACAACAATTTGGCTGGGTTTCCCCAGAGCAAGATAATGCCTTTTTCAATGTGTTATTATACTGAATCCCAAAAGCTATTGCTACCTTCCTCTATGCCTGGAATTCTACAAGTGATTGTCTTCTCCACAAGGTACTGTTTTGGTTGGAGAGGAACTTATTTGCGCAGTGCAGTACAGGGTCTCCCAATACTTTTTGGCACCTGAGGTGAACCACAGGACCACAAAATGGCACTCCTCTCCTCATCAGGGAAGAAGGGTTAAGTACCTAAGGAATAAGCAGGGGAAGGAATAACTACATTCGGATCTGCTGCCCCTGGGGATCCTGCTGCCTGAAGAGGTCACTTCATCTTGCCTCATGGGTGGGCTGGCCCTGGTCCAGCATCATGAAATCACTTCCTCCCCATCCCTCTGCCCAGCCCAGTGCTATGATGGGGTGCAAAATAATTTGCTCTTCAGATTGTATGAGGATTGGAGAGGGTGATCTCACTTCAGTGCGGGGCAGGGGAGAATGACTTCAGGCTGGTTAGTGTAGGGCAGGGTAGAAAGACCACTTCAGGCCAGCCCAGTTTTACTTCCAGTTCCTTCGATCTTTCTGCAACAATGAATGTGAAGAGAGGAACATATGGTTGTTGATTTCAGGCATGGAGCCAGCGTGGGAGTCACCCAATCCCAACCAGAATTATGGCAGAACGGAGCTACCCTAGTCTTCATTTTAAATAATAGTAACTTGGTGGTTTCAAACAGAAGAGAAACAGTTGATTTCTTATTGCAGGCATTTGCATTAATAAAGTTGTTGGTCTGGTTCATCCCAAATACGTATATCATCTTGTCTCTTAATTAGGCTGTGGGGGCAGAACGGATTTCCTCCATTGTAGGTATCTCTTGTGAGATTATCCTCATAAACAACAATAGCCAGTATCTTTACTATAATAATGTTAATTAGAAAGTCAGAATACCTGCCCCTGTTGGGGTTGTGTAAGAAATCTGCTACAATCCATTATATTTAATCATTGATAGGAAGTGAATTTTGCTTTAGTGAACACTTCTTCATGCAGAACTGGAGGAATCCTTATTAGAATTCAGATCCTATTTGATACCAATCGAGCTGAAAAAGAAAAGATAAGGGAAAGAGGATTTGGCCCAGAGGGATCATTACATTCATGAATGTCACTGCTTCAGCACTATCTTTAAAGTCTAATAATATATCAGATAGTTTTTGACGTGTCTTTTGAGCTGCTTTATTTATAAGGCAAGAGTCAACTGGCTCACAATAGGCAATAGTGCTTAAAAAGCTTCCAAAAGAGATGTGCATTTTACAGTAAAAAGGAGTTATGAATGAACTCACAGGAAAGGCTAAAAAATAATAATCCCAGATAAGAAGAACTCAACTCAGACTCTTGGGAGAGAGAGTTTTGCTTCTTGTTGTTTTTCTTTATCTTTCAGGAGGGAAGAAAAGCAAACAATTACAGCCCGAGAATGAACAAGAATAAAATAATCTTATATTTCTAAACACAGGTTTCAGGATTAAGCTGTAAACCAAAGTTTAAGGATAGAACTAGCCACTATGAAAGATGGGTGCTTATGGATAAAAACAGCTCTGCACATTCTCTCCTCTCCTCTTCCTAAAATGTCCAGTAAAACAAACAAAACATATCGTAATGAAAGCATTACTGCTTTATGTCACATCATGTTCGCTGAAATGATGCTGGATATTACCCATAGAGATCAGAATGAAATGCATGCCCACAAATAAATTACCAATAGATGAATGAAAGTGAACCTATATTTGCCCAGTTTGTTTTCTTTTTATAAATTATGCAGAGGACGTGAGATAGACACAATCTTTTGACCTCTCCAGTGCAAGAGTGTTTAACAGGAAGCTTAGTATGCTTAGTATCTACACTGGAAACAGAAGCAAATCTGACATTGCTAAGGAAACAATCTGGGTTTTAAATAACTGATAATTATGTAAAATTAAATTATATCATAGTCTCATTTGTTAGACGGATGCAGGAGAGAGCAAATTCAGGTATCTCTCATTAAAAAGCTCTGTTAAGGGAAAAATATGAGATTAATCTCTCTCTCTCTTTTCAGTCCCTATTTTTCTATTTCCTGATAATTAACCAATTACTTATTACTTATTACTACCTTTGCTCCGAAGAGTTCAAGGTGCCATTTGTGCCCCCCCCCCAATATTATCCTCTTAACAACTCAGTGGTGTGGACTAGGCTAAGAATTGGTGATTGTCCCAAAGTTGCCCAGTGAGTTTCATTGCTGAGTGGGGATTTGAATCCTGGTCTGGGTCCAACACTAAAGCTGTTGACTTGTTGTCTTCTCTTATCCAATGACTGTTACCTTAGAAATCTTCAGGAAGGTCCTTTGTCAAATGTTTTTGAAGTCCAAGTAACTAATGAAGCTGTACTGGCATGCCATCATGGCTCTTACAAAAATAGATATTTGAGCAGCAGTGATGGTATTTTTCCAACAATTTTTTCAAATTACAGAGATCTGAGAAGAGAAGGGGATTGTCAGGTCCTCTAGCTTTTTATTATTGTTCCCTTGGCTGTTTTGAAAAGCTGTTTTGAAATGACTTCATTAACGACCCCCTATCTTCCTCCCAATAATTTGATCCCAATTATCTCTAGCAGTTCTGTGTGGACTTGATCAGATTTAAAACCTCTCATTTAGCAGCCATATACATTTACAGGTATCACATTTGAAATATTCACAGAGAATATGCTTCTAAGAGAATGCATAATTATGGCTGCTGCTTCCCCCCCCCCTTTCCTCACCTTCAAAGAAGGAAAAAATGTTCACTTAACCATAGTGAATTAGGAGTGCGCCTTTGAATTTAATAGGTAAAAAGTTAAAATCTCATAGTGAGCTATTATCTGCTACTTCTTAGTACCATGCAGACATGTCAAAATCCTCTAGAATGTTTGCAGTTTAATATGTCAATGGTCTTTGGGAAGCTTTAATCTTCCTAAAGTAAGTTTGGTAGACAATAATTGTCCCTTCAGAGGTGTTATGTGGAACCAAAGAATTGTGATTCTACATATAAAATAAATACATTTTCTATCTTACTGAAATCCTACACTGTCAACCCTTTAAAAGTCATTCAGACCGCCTGTGTTTCATTTAAAACAGGCTGAAAATCACAGTGCACTGGAACTAGAATGGAAAGAAACTATTTCTTTACTATGCTACTCTACACTGTAATTTGTGTTAACTGTTTTCAGTTGTTGCAACCTGCCCAAGGCTGGTTAATAGATAATAAACGATGATTAAATAATAAATGATAATAAATACATAGACATAAATGATGGTTGATAAATAAATAAATATATAAATAAATAATGAGGATACTATCACCCCAAATATATTAAGAATCATCATGAAAGATGAAAATATTCATTGTACAAGGTCCTTTAGAAGGGCTGAGGTCAAAACAACACAATAGGGAAATAATACTAATATATGTGTAAGATGAGATAATGCACATATCTCTTCTTCTTCTCAGTGTAGAAGACGAAGAGCACCAACTCAGTGATAACAAGCCTAATCCAGATAGATGGTTGAACAGTTGCTCCTTCCAGGGACCCAAGTCCCTTGTCCAGGGTACAGGATTATGTGAAGTAATGCCCTAGCACAGGGGTCTGCAACCTTTAAGACAAAAAGAGCCACTTGGCCCCGTTTCTGAAGAGAAAAAAATAATTGGGAGCCGCAAAACCATTGCGACATTTAAAACAAATATAACATGCCTTTATCCGTGGCTGGCCTACCGGGGGTCCAAAACAGGGACGTCATCTTCCTCCTTGCAGTTGTAGACCTGCATGCGCGCCGCTGCCCTCCGATCTGACAGCGGGCGGGAAGGTGACGTCAGGATGGTGCGTGACTGATGCACGCACTGCTCCCATGCGACGTCACAGCCAGTACTGCCCCCACCACAGTGGGGAGTGTCGGGGCGCACAAATCACCTCCTCCCCTCGCTAGTATCCGCCCCGGAGCCGCGGCAAAGGTGTAAAAGAGCCACATGCGGCTCCGGAGCCGCGGGTTGCAGACCCCTGCCCTAGCAGGATGGTCTATCAGCTGCTGTTGCAGTGGCAGGGAAATGGCTGCCAGTTCCTTTGAGGTGCAGCTCTTCAGATACACATTTCTTGACACAATACCACGAGGAGAGTCCATTCAAATATCTGAACCAACCTTATGAGTTCAGAAAGATAAAGAATTGCATCATCAAATGCTTTTTCCATTTTAGGTGCATTTGGAAAAGTTCTGTCTAATTTCATCCTTCTGTTGCCATGGCCATACAAATCCACCATTATTTAACGTCTCTTGCGTTTTATTCTTTCCATGAAAAGTTGTATTTCTGTGAGCCTGCTTAAGCATGTTTACATTTAGCCATTTCTTCCCAACAACCAACCTTGTTAATGTAAATTCCATCTGGCTGCTTTCCCCTGTTCTGAGAAGAGCAAGTGGGAAAACAGAATTCAGCAACATGGTGTTTCTATTAATTATTTAGCTAGGTAAAGTAATAGCATCCAGTTCTTTTTTTAAAAAAATCTACTGTATTCCTATATTTCTCAAGTACAACCATCTGAAATACAGTCAAAACTAATGGAAATGTAAAAATATAATAGTATCAGTTTTAGCGACACAATGTATTTTATATATGGTTTTAATGTTAACATTCACTCTTTCAGGGCCAACTCAAATGTTCAAAATGTTCATGAATTGCAACCATGGAAGGGAGAAATGTCAATCTGTCTTGTAGCATGTAAAAGGGGGGGGGTGCTTACCTCTTTTCCTCTCAACATTTTTTCCCCCTGATAAAAGTCACTCCTGCCATGTAAATGTGAATTTTCCCCTATCAGGAAAAAATATACAGAGGCAGCTTGGGTGCTCATGCTTTTGGTACCAAGTCAAATAGCAACTTCTGGACACTGGGTGTGTGGTGGTGGGGAGAACGTGTGATCTGTAAAGTCAGCAGGAGAAAGAGTTAAGCCCACTCTGCTATGTCACAGTCTGCCCTCTCCAGCTACAGCTGCACTTGGAATTTCATTTATTATCAACCACACTTCATGAAAATATAGCAAGCAGGTATACGTACAACTGACAAAGTTGCAAAAAGATCAGTAAGAATATAAATGCTGGTGGGGAAAATAAATTGATATTTCAAAGGCCTGTCTGAATAAGTCAGCTTTCGGGAGATGTCTTAAAGTATGCAGGATGATTCCTGCTCAGTCTTTGCTGGGCCAAGAGTTCCACAGGAATGTCTTGGCCCCTAGAAACGACCAATTGAAACTCTGGGGCATGGGGAACCACTTGAAGTGCCCCATCAGAGGCAATGTGCACAGGTTCATATTTTGAGTTTATAGATTCTGCTTGTACATAGTAACTATTACTAGTAGTAATTAAATTTCTATACCACTCTTCATCCGAGGATCACAGGGCGGTTTAAAATATAAAAACACAAAAATACATATAGATACTAATATTTGTCTTGCTGTGAAAGCTGTCTCCATTCACTTTCAAGGTTTCTGAGGGTTTTATTGGTAGGTGTGGACCCCCTTTTTGTCCACTGCTTATTTAGGAAAATGTACAGCTTGTGCTTTTAGCAGACATTTGCAATCAAGGGGACAGGTAAGTTTCTATAGATATTTTTTGTATTAGTGGGACTGGAGGTATTAACTATACATGTGTGATTAGACTAGTTATTGTTTCACCTTTATTCTTGTAGATATACCCCTACTTTAAGTCATTTGCATACTGTCTTCTCTCGTATATTATTTACTACAAAGGTATGCCTTAGTTATTCATTCTCAATGTATTTTTAATTTTCCTTATTCTACTTGTTAATTCGGTGCAATTCTGTTACAATTGATTCTGACAGCTCAATGACTAAGCTCTTTAGTGACAAAACGTCTGATTACCAGAACGACGTCCAAGTACTGAACCACTGGTATATCACAAGTGAACTCTTTATTTACTGTGTTTAAAATTGTTTAAGATCAAACCAATTTTGGAAAGAAACTACTTTTGCCATTTTTATGGATGTTTATTTTTTTGTTTACAGATAGTTGCCTTTGTTATATTAACTTGTGTTGATTGCAGTAGTCATTGTATCATTGTTTTATTTTTTAGCAGACATTTAGCAGCAATGCTTGCCTTAGCAAAGGGTTAAATGCAGGAATATAACATTTCTAGAGAGACAGCTGTTGAATTCTTAGCACTCACACAGGGATTATACATCAATTTAAAAGAGAGTGCGAAACATTGTCATAGTTGTTCACAGCATAAACTACATCTGGCTTAATATGTTATCCACTTTCAGCCATTAACATTTTTATTGCAGTGTCACCCAAAGTGCTAATTAGCACAATAAGATGAATGTAAGATCACTTTGAAAATTATTTTGTGTTGTTGAAACTCTTTTGAATATTCAGAATCAAAACAATGTTAATTGTGCTTGGATAATGGATCCTGTCTATTTAATGATCCTGTTTTACAGTCCCCCCCTTTCCATTTGATAAATTGGGGGGGGGGCCTTTGGGGAGAATTGTAAATTGCAGTGGTTTTATGCAAATTGTGCACAAGTTCCTTCTAGGCCTTCCCTAGACAATTTTGGGGCTCTGCCATTCTTCAGTTGTACAGGATGGGGAAATGGAAGACGGGGGCACAGGAGAACCCCATTGACCAAGGTTCCTTGGTTCATCAGACCCCTGGCCATTTCCATGATTTTAAACCAGACCAAAGCAGTGTTGATTTGGACATGCTAGACCCAAAGAGCAACTGTAGATTCAGCAAATACATAAAAACATAAAAAGAGCCTTCTGCATCAGGCCATTGGCCTATCTAGTACAGCAATCTCTTCCCCCAGTGACCAACAAGATGCCTATGGGAAGTACACACAAGCACGTTATTTCAAAGAGAACAATGCAATCTCAAACATCATATTGGTAATCAGTAACATGACACAGCAGTACCTGCTCTTTCCCCAACACCCCCATTATTGCTTTGGAATCGTCATAGCAGAAACAGGCATAATTGTTCATGATACAGCAACACTGATAACATAGAATCAGACAGGAAAAAAGCAGAGTTTCATGCTGCAGACTAAAACTGTAGTGGTGGCCATGGACTTCAGGATTTGTTCAAATATATACCATGCAAAAGCAAGCTCTAAGGCATTAATCATTCACCACCTACTTTTAATAGCCTTCTACTAAATTTTCATTTTACAACCCACAATGCTATATGAAAAGTATTGCCTGTGACCTCAATACATTAATCTAAGTGCATAAATAAATAAAGCAAATCAAGCTTCAGAATGGCACAGAGCAAATGCATTCCTTCTACTTCTGGAAGTTTTAAAAATAGCACTCTAAAATGATTTGCTCTTCAGAGTATTTAATAAATCTACTCCTTAATGTGGCTCACCAAGCCTGTCAACAGAGAATTAACCAGACTTTTAGTATTAATAGGACAGTGCTCACAATACAGCTGCCTTGCGGAGGGAGCTATAAATGCAGGGAGCTATTAATGTATTCTAGCTTGCCACACAGATCACTGATGTCACCATAGGATCTTTTAGAAAAGTAAAAGAAAAAAAGCTGAAGCAGAAAGCTCATCATAGTGTGGAGAAACTAGTGTGAGTTTCCTAGAACACTGGTTTACACAAATCCTATGAGGATGCAGATTTGTATTATTTGTACCTTTCAAAACAACAACAACAACTTATCATCATCAAATTGGCTCATCACATTTCTGAAATCTGCCCAATGTGATAAATATATGCTGTATTCAGCATGCATTTGGTGTTTTCTTCTAAACTCATGGAAGTACATGTGGTATATGTGCAGCTACAAAATGAAGAAATTTCTTTTATAATATGTGTTAGCATCAAAGCATAGTCACTTTGATGCATTTTGCTATAGGTAAAATGGACAGTGGACAATAGGATGTATTGGTCAAAAGAAGAAATGCATATATAACCTTCTTTTTTTATAAGTATCTTTTGACAACCAAGTTTTGAAGCAGTGAACATACATTAGGGCTACACTATTTCAGACTGAAAATGGGAGAAAAGATAATTAAATTCTTCTCCCTCTAGAAAACCACCACCACCACCATCAAACAAACAAACAAACAAAACCAAGAAGGGAATTCCTTGATATAGATAACCTGGAATTTAAAAACACTGCATTTCTCATGAAAATACACATAAAGAGTCTTCATGGTTCTCTGTTTTACATGTGTGCATCATGACTAAAGATATTAAAATTATTAAGACACGGCACAAAATGAATTCATGAGTGTCACCTGTTCATATCAAATGGGTGTACTGAACTGCCATGAAACACTAACGAGATGTTATTAAACAGCAAGCTATATATTGGAAGTTTCCCAGCAATCTAAATGTAAAATATTCAATATCCTATGACTAATCCTTTGAGCCACCAAGTCTCTCTAATTGTATCCCCTTTATAGTGAAATATCTTTCACATGTTCCATTCAGAACAGAATTAAAAAAATACGATTCAGTGAACCAGCCATGAGATTTCAGTAATGTATTTACTGGTTCAGCTTTCAACAAGAGTTATTACAATATGTTTTCACTTAATGTAATTAGAAGGTATTTTTAACAGAGTGGCAGAGGACTGGCCTAGATTAACATTATGCCATACATTTAATGATTTTGTACTTTATAGTAATGAACAGGAAGAATAATTTTGCCTGAATATATATTCCTCTCTAGCTACTCCTAAGGATACACTCCTCCGCAATAGATGCTACACATTATCCCATTTATGAACTTCAGTTTGACTTTAATATTAAAAGTTTAAAGGTTATTTTTTCTGCTGGATCACACCCTTGACTCATGATAAGCTTGTAGTCTACTAAGACTCCTAGATCCTTTTCACATGTACTACTTATCAGTAAGTAGGCATCAGTCAGGGTCGCGGGTGGCGCTGTGGGTAAAACCTCAGCACCTAGGACTTGCCGATTGTATGGTTGGTGGTTCGGATCCCCGTGGTGGGGTGAGCTCCCGTCGTTTGGTCCCAGCTCCTGCCCACCTAGCAGTTCGAAAGCACTCTTAAGTGCAAGTAGATAAATAGGTACCGCTTTATAGCAGGAAGGTAAACGACGTTTCCGTGTGCTGCACTGGTGCAGGCTCGCCAGAGCAGCTTCATCACGCTGGCCACATGACCCGGAAGTGTCTCTGGACAGCGCTGGCCCCCGGCCTCTTAAGCGAGATGGGCGCACAACCCTAGAGTCGGACACGACTGGCCCATACGGGCAGGGGTACCTTTACCTTTACCTTTACCTTTACCTAGGCATCAGTCAGGCATCGCCCATCTTATATCTGTGCAGCTGGTTCTTCCTGTCTACATAGAGAACCTTACATTTGTCCCAACTGAAATTCATTTTGTTAGTTGGGGCCCAGTTCTCCACTCTGTTAAGGTTGTTTTGAATTCTGATTCCATCTTCTGCAGCATTAGCTAGACTCCCAGTCTGGTGTCATCTGCAATTTGATAAGCATCCCCCTCAATTCCTTCATCCAAATCATTTATAAATATGTTGAACAACAATGGGCCCAGACAGAATGCTGGAACACCCCTCTTGTCACTTATTTCCAGGATGATGAGGAACCGTTAGTGAGCACTCTTTGGGTTTGGTCAGTCAAGCTTGTAACTCTATTTCATCTCATACACCACATGATTTCACTCACCCCATAGATTTGTTCCTTGAAAGCAGGGTATGGATCACAGGATCAAAAAGATTCTACATTCTAATATATGATGCACAGCAGACTCTTATTACTGTTTCTACACAGAGGAGTCAAAGTATCAAAAGCTCTTACTAGAAATTTTATCTCAGAACAAACTTAGAAGCAGAATTATTGAGAGAAACATTTTTCAAAACTACCATTAAATACCATTTTAATAGATTTCCGATCTGAGGTGTGGGTTGTAGGATGTAACAAGGAAGGGTTGTTGAGGGTTCAGGTGAAGGAAATGTAAGGGCAATGAATCATATTGTGGAATAATGCTTTAAAAGAATCACAGTGAGGTTGGGGAATCAATTAGTGTGAGACCTAAGACGTAAGAGATTAGTTCTAAAGTGGCAGACAGGTTAAGGACAAGTGAAGCTACTTGAGAGCTAGAAAGAAAAATACTGTTTTCTCTCACTTGGCCCTGTCTTGTAAAGTGTAGCAATTACTCATTCTGAAGGACAGAGCGGACAGAATAAGCTAGCCACCATTTTTCTTCACACTGATTTCATTTCATATCTTCTCATCACACTGCCAGCCACTCTTACCTCACAAGACCCAAATAGTCACTATGAGAGAGAGCACAATTCCTGTGATCAAAATGGCCTCACTATGATCAGCACTCTTGTTAAGCCCACTCCATAATCACCCAGTGATCACATTAATTTCACTTCTATTTATACATTAATAAAGATAAATTCAAACAAAATTTTCCAGTGTGGCTTACACAGAGTCTACTACAAAATAACAAAGTGGGGGCAGTTATGTGAATAAGACAATATGGTGTTTTTATCTGCTGTTTCTTCCTTCCCCAGAAGCAAGAATAGCCTAACTTCTCCAAAATGAACTTGCACAAACTGTAGAATCAGAAGATCATGAAGTAGCACTCTGGACAACTGGTTTTCACCTCCATTTCAGATCATCAGAGAACCACAAGTCCAGGCTGCAGCCACTTCCAAGAACTGACCTCATACCCAAACATTTCCACAACAACTGACGAAGCAATGGAGCTCAGCATGAAGAACAGAATAATGATTTAAAACATTTTTAAAAACATCAAATTGCAGCTTGTGGATGTGCAGGATTGGGACCACCACCAGAATCTATGCCTTTTGAAGGAGAACTTTGGAGACACCAACCTATGAGAGGATTTTGTATCCTGGATAAAGGAAATACATCCTGAAACCATTATACAAACAGGCCATATCAAGAGGATACACAGAGCACTCCGTCCCAAACAAAAAAATGGTGACCACCCCAAGAGGTATTATTGTTCACTTTAGCAACTTCATAATTAAAAAGGACTTATTTAAAAAATTCAGAACACTGGAAAAATCATATTAGAAAATTCAGCGATAAACATCTACCAAGGTATCTGTGCAGGAACGCTGCAATGCGGACAGGAACTTAAAATTTACACCACAACACTCCATGAAACAGGCATAAGGTACTGACAGGGTTACCCATTCAAACTCCTAATAACTTATAAAGGAGTAACTAAAGCTGCCTCCACACAAATGGAAGCTAATTATTTCTTTTAATTACCTGGGCCTGCAAACAAATGAAGACAAACAACTAAGAGAAGTAGGCAGTGGGCAGGAAGACACAGAACTCAAAGAATACTTGAAGCAAATGAAAAAGAAAGGGAAGAAAAACAAGGACACAGTGGTGCATGGTATCAAGAGTCACTGAGAGATCAAGGATAACCAGCAGGGTTTTGCTCCCCATCTCTGTCCTGATAAAGGTGATCAACAAGGGCAACCAAGGTTGCTTCAATCCTGGCCTAAAGTTAGACTGGAACAGTTTAAATAAAAAATTCCTTCCAGTAGCACCTTAAAGACCAACGTTGCGTTGGTCTTTAAGGTGCTACTGGAAGGAATTTTTTATTTTGACTATGGCAGACCAACACGGCTACCTATCTACTACTGGAACAGTTTAGATAATCATTTCTTCCAAGGACACCTGCAGCTGAAGCAGCACCTCTTTCTCAAGCACATTGCTCCAAATGAGGATATTCACAGTGGGGCAATCATTATTCAGTGCTCCTGGGTAAGAAAGGTCTTCTTAAAGAGAGGAAGTACAGTGGTATCTCGGGTTACAGACTCTTCAGGTTACAGACTCCGCAAACCCAGAAATAGTACATCGGGTTAAGAACTTTGCTTCAGGATGAGAACAGAAATCAAACGACGGCGGCACAGCAGCAGCGAGAGGCCCCATTACTTAAAGTGGTACCTCAGGTTAAGAACAGTTTCAGGTTAAGAACGGACCTCCAGAACAAATTAAGTTCTTAACCTGAGGTACCACTGTACCACCACATCAAGGGCATGCACACCTTTCTCACTTGCATGGAATTATTAGTCAACTCCTGGACCTATCCAGTCAATTCCATTTGGCATGTCTTTATAAGCCATGATGAGCAAGGGCTGAGAGGTCAAGTGGTCACTTGAAGGCCTGCAAGCACTTGTGCACATTCTCAGGCTGAAATATTTGAAATTAATCCACACAATCAATCAGACTGAATGGTACTTTGCCAGACATCTTAGGATTTCCTCTAACCCTGTTTTCTAACTCCATGCAGATCTGAAGGATTTTATCCTTTAAGTGCATTTCAAAAGTGTCACAACAGTTTTCCAATAATTCAAACGACCCTCCTAACTGGTCCAATGCTACAAGCCTCTTTACTACCCAGAATAGTTCTACTGGACGGCTACCTGAAGATGAAATGGTTGAAGAAAAGTGTGCTGCTTCCACTGACACACAGTAGGTGCAATAATGTACTCTCACTTGTGTTTGGTGAGATAAACACTCCTCTTTTCTTTATAACAACGAGAGCATCAGTAATGTCTTACACTAAAGTACTTCCCCCCTATTCTTCATTGCACTGACAGCTTAAAAGCTCTGGAGAAATAAAGTCAAATTGAAAAAGTAAAGGTAAAATTAAATTAAAGCCATCCTCTCTTTGTCCATCCTTATACACAAAGAGAATGAAACACAGTGTTTCATCAACTTTTGTAACAGTCTTCTTTGTTCTTCAATACAATCAGTGTTAATAAAGGCTAGACCAGACAGCAAGATAAAAGTGTGATTGCATTTGTACATCTTGATTTAGAAAACAAACAAACAGCCTAGGGGCCATAATTTGTATTGGGACCATGACACAGGGGAATGGGAGTTAATTCCCCCCCCCCCCGTGCTATTTTTCTGATGGCAATCACCCTCAAAGTCACAAACAGTAGCTTCCACCTTCCAGTGTAACTAGCAAATTCAGGGGAGGTGAATTTCAAGGCAGGTGGACAGTGTTCTGAAAGAAAGAAAGAAAGAAAGAAAGAAAGAAAGAAAGAAAGAAAGAAAGAAAGAAACACAAGTGCAATCACATATTGAAAGTATTATTTAGTTTGGCCCTAACACACCAAGACAGAATAAATGTAATTTCACTTTGTGCTTGAATAAAGATAAGAGACGTATATCACTGAAATGAATGTGGAGGGAGCTTTTATGTTTATGTTTTCACATTCAAATTGTTTATGGAAGGCAAAAGAAAACAAATTTAAATAGCAGAATATTAAACTCCAAATTGAATACCATTGCAGAGGATTTAATTACATACTTCCTTTAGGCTTAATCAGTGTAACTACCAATATCAGATCCTGGTATTACAATTAAGGATAAGAGTATTTGTGATTAAGTAGAAATGCATTATTTACAACCTGCAAAATGTTCTCTTTCTAGGAAGGGGGAAAAAATCTATCTTTCAGCTCAAATAATCAAAAGAACATGGAAGATTGTGCAGATTTGACAGTTTACATATAATTATTTCATGCTGAAGTTGTAAGCTAAATTACAGAAGTTCCATTCATCTCTTTTGTCTCATGAATAGACTATTAGACAATAGCAGGCGCTGTGATAAAACACTCAAGTTAACATGACCCAAGCGGCTGCATGGAAATGAACAGATGGGGACTCTTGTTAACATGACTTTCCAAAAGCAGGTATTCGGTAATTATGCCCTAATCATGATGGGATTGCTTCTTTTTCTGCAAAGGACAATGGAATTCTGAGCTTGCTGCCCCTGGATGACCCAGAAGGAAGCTTGATTTTGTTCTCTTTTGTTTCTTCTCCATGTGACAGAAAGCCAAGTTGCTAAGAGTTTGCGCAGCAGAATCTGAAAGCTGTCTCTAATGTAATCTGAAAAGGTTAACTTGTAACTAATAATATTTGACAATATACTTAAGGGAAAATCTGCCCCTTGAAATGCCAGTTTGGTTTGAAATTCTCTGCCAACCTTGTTAATTTATTTAAAATGTAAAGGCAGAAACCTGCACAAATGCTTTTGAAATTATATGCTCTCATTTAGCTTGAATATGTTAGCATTTGCCATTCTAGAAAATGTTTCATTTTATTTTATAGGAAAGAGAAAAGTGAAGTGGTAAAAATGGTTCAAATGAGGAGGGGGGTGGAGCCAACCCCTATGCTTTTTCAGTCTTAAGAGGCTATTTTGCCTTCAGTTTACTTTCTAAGTAAATGACACAGACACTGTTATAATAGCGTAGTTTATCAAATCAAAGTCATCTAGCTAGTTGTTTACACTCTATGAGACTCTGCCAATGAGGTGATTGTATTTTAAGTTTTGATTACTTGCTTGCTTGCTGTGCCTCCACACTCTCAAGGCCAATTATTTGAAAGGTATAGCCTCATTTTCCCATTATTTTCTTTGAAGACCATCAAGCTGACACTTGAACGCACCATGCAGAGGCACTCAAACTATTTGAGCAAAGCCTATTTCCCTGGCTCTGTTTATGCAGAAAATGTGTACTAGTGTCTATCCAACATAATTTTAATTGCCAATTACAGTTCTGTAAAGAAAATTATTTTGTTAAATTGGGTGGAAATTCTTTCCAATAAAAGCCAAATGGCTCCCTAAATAAATGCATTCCAGCAGTTTAATTTCCCTTCTTTAATTCTCCTTTTTTCTAGATTGAAAACAGATATCCCCCTGCTTCTCAGATATACGGAGGAAGGGGCAAGCAGGGCTAAGTGTATTAATTTTTAAAAGCAGGGAAGTAAATGGCAAACAATAACCTACATATTTCTCAGAATTCACATTTATGCGTCTTTGTTTTCTTTTTATAAACCATGGCTATTAGTGTTCAAGGAGGACCAGGTGAAGAAAAGAATGAGTGTTAAAGGATCAGCAGCCTCCTAAAACAACTTTCCTGCAGGTTCTGTAGCAAAAAATACCATTTTATCAACACACCTTTTACCTTTAGGATGACAACTCTTTAATGGGAGCAGGTTAACATTTTCCCCCCCTGGGAGTAGGATTTGACCTTCTCTGCTTTCAGCAGTTAGACACTGACTTGGGTTCAGATTAAGAGTTGATTACTGAAATCAGTGGGATTTAAATTAGTCATGACCAAATTAGGTCCCATTGTTTTCAGTGATTCTGCTCCAGGTAAATGATACAGCTTTAGCAAGGGACTATGAGACTCTGGCCAGGAAATTTAATGGCCCTGGGACACAAGTGGCTTTTTCATCACTCCTTCCTGTTGAGGGTCATGGCCGAAGAAGAGAGAGGAAAATATTGAAAGTAAACCAAAGGCTGCACAAATCAGGTCATCAGGAAATGTTTGGCTTCTTGGGCCATGGTCTCCCCTTGTTTGAGGAAGGACTTCTAGAAAGAGATGGGTTGCACCTCACAGCAGGTAGCAAGAATGTGTTTGCTAAGAGTCTTACAGACCTGATTAGGAGAACTTTAAACTAAATCCTGAGGTTGGGGAGACAATATTATAGACAACAAGGGAACACATGATACTGGGGTAATAGCTTCATTGATGCACATGATACTCTTGATTTGTTGTTGTTTAGTCATTTAGTTGTGTCCAACTCTTTGTGACCCCATGGACCAGAGCATGCCAGGCACTCCTGTCTTCCATGATACTCTTGATACAGCATAGCAAATATGACCTAACAGGCATTACTAAAACCTGGTGGGATGAGACTCATGACTGGAATGTAGGAATTGAGGGGTATAATCTGGTCAAAAAGAGTACACCTAACAGAAAGGGAGGAGTAGCAGCATTATATGTAAAGGATGTGTACACTTGAGAAAAGATCCATGACCTAGAGCATCGAAGGCAGTTGGGTAAAAATTGTAGGAAAGGAAACACGAGTGACCTTCCTGTGAATGTCTGCTATAGACTTCCAAGTCAGACTGAAGACTTGGATGATGCCTTCCTAGATTAGATTACCAAACATTAAAAACGGAGTGATATAATAGCCATGGGAGACTTTACCTACCCCTATATCTGTTGAAACTCTGCCAGGTCCAACAAATTCCTCAACTGCCTGTTGAAGATTTCATTTCCCAGAATGTGGAAGACGCAACAAGGGGATCATTGATCTTTGACCTGGTCATCACCAACAGGGAACTGATCAAGGAAGTGGAAATAATGGGAGGAAGTGATCATATCCTCTTGGGTTTCATTATACATTTCCTTAATTCTGTAATTCTCAAGCAGGACTGGCTCAAGACAGGCAAAGGAAAGCTGAGTGTAGTCAGATTTCAAAAAGCTTAAGGAACTGCTGGGTGAGATCCCATGGTCAGAAATACTCCAAGAGAGGGGAGTCCAAGATGGATGGGAGTTTCTTGCCAGGCAATTCCAGTCTCTTAGTACTCCCAGATTGAGCAAGTGCAGATTTAGCCTGATCTATTGCATCTCATCCCTGAAAAAGCCTTACATACATAATACTTTAATTTTATAGCACTGGGAGTTATACATCCCTGCAAGACTTTGAACTAAGTTTATTTGGAGACTTAATATCCTTTGCTTCCTGCAATAAAAGTGACCAAAGTAACTAACATAATAAAGCATAAAACTGAATTTATTCATGTGAGTTAAGAGTTTCTAATAGACAATGAACTTTTAAATATAATTTAACCCCAATTATCTAGTGGTTTTGGCAGTCGAACATAATACAGAGGCCATCAAAATACCAATACAAAAGCCTTTGTAAAAGTGATCTGCATATTTAATTCATTTTTACCCCCTTAAATTTAGAATATGAGAGATAATCCACTGAAACCTTTGTGGGGGGAAATGACTGTATCCTTAGCTTTTATGCATAAATGCATGTATGGAAGTGGGGATGGTTATTCTAAAAAAATATTTGCAATAAGAACTAAAAGTCAGCTGCAAAATTCCCTTTAGGCAATTCAACGATAAGAAAATCACTCAAGTAAAAGTTACACTTCTTGAAGCGACCATTTTCCATTCTGTAATGTAAAATCTGTTTATATTAACTGAGTCAGGCTTCAGCTGAACATCCCTGGAGAAATAAATATCATTACATGCAATTTACAGATATTTCATAGTATTTTCATCTATAAGATTGAAAAATCAACATCACGACTCAATGTTAATTAAAATTTTAGATTCCTTCCACTCTTATAGTCAACCCAAGGGCATGAACGTACAATTTATGCATGAACTTGTTTGTCACACAAGAAAGTTACTTGCATGAAGGCAACATATCTGTATGCATAAGTTAGTAGGCCTTCAGACATTCATGCAGAAGCCACAAAGTATTTCTGTATCTGAAACAGACTGTGGCACAGTCACGGTTTGATTATCTCAAGTGATTAGCAATGGTTTCCTGCTTTCCTTTACATAGCTTCAATGTTATCTTTTTTTGGGGGGGGGGGGAATTAAAAATAGTCTTCTTCAAAACACACATTTTTATGGTGTGAATCATCCAATTAAACATCTATTTACGTCAAAGGATAAAGTTTTCACAGTAGTATGTCGGCTCAGAAACAGGTGTCCTGGAGTTCAATGATGCTTAGCTCCAGATAAGAGTGTATACTCTTTAACAGGATCTCAGTGACCAATCTGGATGAACAACTAGGAAATTTTATCAGATGCTGCTAAGAATAAATTAGGTCTGCATTCACACGGCAGTTTCTCCCATTTCCACAGCATTCCCCCGAGTGTCAATTTCCACATTATATTTGAGTTTTCTCATGACGTAAAATCAACTTTCAAATAAGTATTGGAACGTGGTGCATGTTTAGTGCTTAACTGCATGTTATTTTTTAAAAATTCCCTATTTTTTATTTATAAACCTAACCTTTCCTGAAATCAGCCTGCTTTCTCTGACTTTGTTGCCCAGACCAGTCTGAAGTATGTACAGTTGAGAAGAAAAAGTTTTACAAAACTAACAGCTGGCTCGACTGAAAACCTATAAAATGTGCTTATAAAATGAGCTGCACAGATACCGTAGATCTTCAACCAGTAGGTTGAGATCCACAGGTGGGTTGTTAGACCAAATCAGATGGCTCATGCCAAGGTTGTTGCCACTATATTGGACTAAGGCTAAGGCTGACCATTTCCAAGGAACGCTACATGCGGTATCTGGACCAGACACATTTTTCAGAAGCAACATTCATTTCATCAATTTCCATGAATGCTGGAATGCAACAGGTGAAAAGCATGAACCTTTTTCAATGAGCCCTGTCTTCTTATAGCTATGCCTGTAATGAGGGACCTCTATATAGATCAGATGCATGCTTTGCCATTTCCAGTCTATCTTTGATTCCAGTGCACACCATCAGCATTCATATGGCTGGCAAAGTGTGTGGCAGTGATGACTGGAGCAGGGAAAGGTTAACTAGCAGCTGTTCCATTTTGAGAGGGCCATCAGAATAGTCCTTCAACGCAAGTCATGGAAGACAGAAGATAGCACACACATGCTGGCTATGAGACAGTGCAATATTTTTGGTCTAAATGAAAGTTTCCTTTCAACTGGTTCATTGCACTTGGCACAAATATATTCCCAAATATCCAGCAGCGACATATTTTCTAACTGATATTCATAGACCTTGCCAAAGAGGGTTGTTATTTATGCCATTCTACAAATTCATTATTGGGCTTATACACCCCCCTGACATAATGCTATCATTTAATAGAGCTTCACTGTTGGTTTTTTTAAAGGTCTAGAAGGAAGCCATGTAATTTGTGGTTGTTGTCATCTAGAAATGGGAAAGAAATACCATCATTGTGGACAGACCATTAACTTTATTTCCAGCTAGGTTCAGAAGCAGGAAAGAAGCATAGGTTTTCAGAGTATATACATAACTCTCTTACTCAATATTTCTCCAGGAAGTGTAAGAATGATGAAGCCACCTGAGACACTGAAAACCCAAGAGGACTCTGGCACCTCTTAAGAATATTAATGATGCCACATCAACACCTAGATGGCTGTATACTATTACAAAGCTTGTTTGTGTGTGAAACACCTGATTCAGCCCCAAATTACATTTCAAACCAGATTATGATTTGGCAAAATATTGCCTAGCTATGTTTTAAAATGCTCCATTAGCCAATTTTCTTCCTTTTGTGAAGTATTTACAGTTTGCAGTTTAATCCTTTATTTCAATATTAAGACAACTGACAGTTTCTTAACAAAGCTCTCACAAGCTTCTTCAAGCCGTCATAATGGTTTGCCTGCCAGCGCTCCTCTTCTCCTCTTGGGTAAGCAGAAAAATGGGATGGCTCTCCGCCAGCATTTCTGGCAAGACACACCATAAGCTTCCTCGTTCTCTTGAGATATTTTTACATTTTAATAAAGTTTATGGCTAGGAAAGATAAGTGGAATGCTGTTTAGCAAAGACACAACAGCAGACTACAAGCAGGAGACAGTTTCTGAAACACTGGGTGGTATGCAATGCTAATCCAATTCAGAGTTGACCCATTTAAGTTAACAGCCATGACCAACTTAGGTCAATGGGTCTACTCTGAGTAGGATGTAGTTGAATACCTCCTACCATATTATTATTACTATCATCAACACAATTATTTGTTTAAATGAACCCATTTTCTAAGCAAGATAAAAGCCCCCAAATCATCTTAAAATCAAACAAATAAAATGCATACAGTATTGTAAGACACAATTTTAAATAAAAGCACAAATAACAAGATAAAGCAACAATGGGAGCATGAAAACAGTCAGCTTTGGTAAAACAGGTTATAAAGCATTCTTTGCCAGGATCCTGAACAGAGGAAAGAACATAACCAGACCAGCTCTCTCAGCTTGTCACAAAAAGGGTACCACATAGTAAAGAAAGGCAGGGACACCTATAACAGGTCTTTTCCTGTGGAATGTGAGGCACATGTGGAAATATTTGGGTGTGTTGTTCCTTCAGATATTTAGCAACAGGACCACTTAGGTACTTATGAAGTAACACTTTGAATTGGACCTGAAAACTCAATGGTGGGAAATTTGATTTTAGTTCCCAAACAGTTACATGTCCAATCTAGCTGATGCTTGCCATCACTCTGAATTTTGTAGTGCAGTAGAAATGTGCAACTGCTGTACTTGGGTTTTTTAGTCTAGTTGATGTTGCCAAGACATGTATAACAAGTCCACATTTCCTAGAAGTTAACTTGCCACTAAAACAGAGGGGAAAGGTACCCATGGCCACTAACATTACCAGTAAATAGGGCCAATGGGCACTTCCAATTCACAAATCTGAGCTTTCAAAGGGAGTATAACTCCATTCAAAAAAGGTCAGTAATAGGATCTGAGGACAGCCTGGCCATCCATTATGAGTAACTCAGTTTGATCTGGATTTAGCTAAAGGTTTGGCCTCCCTTCAAACCCTCTACTGGCTCTAAGCAAAGTTTCAAGGTAAAGGCCAACCACATTTTGATTTGTAAACATGTAGAAAAAAGCAGGGTGACTCAAGACTTCTCATCAGTTTCTTGTAGAAATTGAGGGATAAGATTTAAACAACTGCCCACTATCATCATTTAGATTATACCTAACAAGCAGAAACAGAAAAACTATAAAACAAGAGTCCCTAGTCTCAAACCTGCCAAAATGATACTATGTTTGATAATATCAGAGGTCTTTGCCAAGTCTAGGAAAACTAATAGGGACCCATTCCTAGCTGCTGATCTTCTTGGAAAGGTTATCTATCAGCACACATGCAAGGTAGTTGATATCCTGAACCCAACCTTGGGAAGATTTTAATTGGAATATTTTGGTATGAGTTCTGAATGTGTATGTTGTTGACAAATGATTTAGGCTGTTGTGGCACAGAATTTTATTCTTAAAACCATGTGGCAGGTGTGAGAAACACTGGCTCTCCAGCTACTAAACTACAACTCCCAAGAGCTCTAGAAAGCATGATCAATGACCAGGGGTGATGGGTGTTGCAGTTCAGCAATGTCTGAAGGGCTAAAGGTTCCCCACATCACATATACATAACATATATACAGCTCTTGCAGAATAGGAACCACAACACAGCCCACAAGCATACATGATGGTAAAGTCTTCAGTATTTAACGTCTGGTTCAGAACCTATGGATCTGAACATAAATGTTCTATTGAACCATATGGCTAACATTTCTGCTTCTTTGAGCAACATGCTAATTCTACAGTCATAAACAATTTAATCTGGCCTACAGTAAATCATGGAAATTTTGAACTTGACAATGCTATGATGATCTAATGGGCAGTCTGCACTGAACTCCAGCAGTTACCTCTATCCAGAAAAAAAAATATTGAATTTTCACACTGCCTTCTATTGAACAGTAAATCAATTAGGATTGATTTCTACAAAGCTATCGATTAAAACCTTTAAGACCAGGAGCACAGGAATAAATTAAAAATGCATTACAAGCAACAGAGAATTCAAAGTCAATTTAGAATGTAGAAGAAAAAGTTGTAAAAATTTTGTACAGCAGTAATGTCTTTTTATAATTTTGAAAAAAGTTTTATTTAGGGTGAGGGAGCAATCCTAAATTTGAGAAGCCAGCATAATTTGCATAAGCTTAAATTAAGTTAATATAGAGTACAGCATATCCAAACCCTGTTGAAGAGCAGAGCTACAGTTCAATGAGCTGGCATAAGCCTGATAGAGGGAAAGCAAGCTTTACCGTCACCTTTTTTGCCAGTCAAATTCTGCCAGTTTGCCAGGCCACATGGCTAAGCTGAACAGAGTTAGGGTCCAAAGTTAGTGGCCCCTGCCTGGTCCCACCCCTATCACTACTGCAGATCACCCATTTTTCAGGGCTAATGCCACTTTAAGTTCCACTAGTCTTGGCTCAGATGGCTCAGTCTTTTATATTTTAAACCTGCTGTGTTGCTTTTAACCTAGGTACAATATTCTGGGCAGTTTATAAAGGAAGAGGAGGGGGAAAGTCTATCTACAATGTTTGGTTAAAGTAAAGTGGCTGTAGGTACCTCGGTTTATGAACTTAATCCGTTCCGGAAGTCCGTTCTTAAACCGTTCTTAAACCAAAACCGTTCTTAAAACAAGGCGCGCTTTCCCTAATGAGGCCTCCCACCGCCGGTGCCCTTCCACCGTTCGACTTCCATTCTTAGACTGAGGTAAAGTTCGCAAACCGGGACACTACTTCTGGTTTTGCAGAGTTAGTAAACCAAATCGCTCGTAAACAGGACTGTTCTTAAACCAAGATACGACTGTATATGTAAAATATATCTGTGTAACTTCCTTTCCTCTGTCTTGTTGCTGTTTTACTCTGAATCTTTCATGTTCTACTTTACATCCAGGCTATTATTATCTATCAAAAAGATGATAGTTTGAGAAGCTCTTTCTGCTGCTTCTAAAATATGGATTGGCTCACTTTATTTTCATTATTCCAAAATACAGAGAAAGTGTATAATGTGTTTCCAAAAATTTCTCTCTGAGGCAACAATCTTGACAAGCAATCAGTTCTTAAACGGACAGACAAACGACCAAGCAGAAAAACCTTTACTAAATAAGTCTCAGTTTGAGGCTTATTTATGGACATCCTTCATCTAGTGGTGACACTGCAAATTATTTTGAAACATAATACATTTTAAAATGACTCAGGCAGTTTTCTCTGTCTGAAAATGTACTTACTGAAACATAGAACAAACACAGTGCTGAAAGCCTCATGACCTTTTCAGACACTGAGTCACTGTCATGGCTTATTAGTTTCTATAAGCACAGATGGTGAAGCTTTCCAAATCCCTTCATCAAAATATACAGAAACAGCAGCAAATATTTAAATCATTAGAATTTTCAAATATGTCCTTGCAATTTAACTAATATCTACCATTCAAATGTATCTTAAATTTGTCCACACTCAACTAGCTCTTCTGCAAGGACTAGCAAACCTCATCCCGATTGACTCAACTGGCCATTTGGCTTTCAATGAATTGTGCAACCTGTGCATCTTAACACATTCCTCAGCATCAACATTCATGCATTTAAGAACTGTGTTTGAAATTAAAGCAGGGTATACAAACAACCTGCATAAAATTTAGTGCTGACAAGTCTATTCAAATCAAATCAAAAGTTACAGTAGTATTCTATTCATGTGCCAGCCACTTACATGTTTTCAAACAACCAGCAAGGATTTGAAGAAAAAATGCCAATGTTTTACTTCATTTCATTTATAAATCACTTCTCATGAAACACCCAAAGTGATTTATCAATTTTTAGAGAATGTCTGTCTACCGCTTTTCAATATATATTTTTCTTCAGTTGTTTCTTATAATACAGCCCACACATGGCATCTCTTCTGGCAAGTATTGAAAGGTGAAATGAGATTAGAACAGAAGTTCATTGATCACAAATCATTTCTTTTCTCTAGCAGCCTTTGCATATCAGCTGTTTACTGTTTTAACTTAAAATGATGCTATAAACATGCAAGGCTTCTGAAGATGCCAGGTGTAGACATCACATATGGTGTTTACCTCCTCATTATCATTCAAAATATCAATATTAGTGTATTAGATGTAAATTAAGTGGACCAGTATTCACTGTAAAAAAATTGCATGTTTTGCTGTTTCACTAATCAGCAGACCTTTATTATTTACTTCCCATATGTTGATAAGCTAATTGAAGTTGTATAGAAAGTACCTTTTTGGTCTACAAAAGAAGTAGTAAAATGAATTTTGAAATAAAATGATATATCCAAAAAACAAAGAACATAGTGCAGCAGACAATGACACTAAAACTGTTGGTCTCTAGACTCCAGCAAAGAGTTGTGTCTTCACCTGACATCTAAAAGTTGTCTTTTAGGGTGAACTTTCCCAGGAAGGGAGTTCTACAACCAGGATACCATTACTGAAAAGTTGCTGTCTTATATCTCTGTGCCCATGGGGCCAAATGAAGAGGTTTCTTTGCTGATCTCAATGCTCAGGTTGGTGGGCTTTAGAAAGAGGTGATCTTCTAACTGCCTGAGCCCCAATCTTTTAAAGCATTGTACACTAGTCCCATCATCTAAAATGGTCCCAGTAGCCCATAGGCAGCCAGTGTTAAGAGATCAATGTCTGGTGATCCCATCTTGCCTGGCAATGACATATGCCCTAGCTGCAACATCTGAACAGTGCACTGCAGTGCTCCAATCATGAGGTTATTAGAGCATGGATTACTGAAGCCTGCCTACCCCAGTCCAAGAACATCTGTAGCTGGTAAAACAGCCAGAAGTAGGTGTAGGCACTCCTTGCCACTGTAACCACCTGGACCTCTAGCAATGACTACCCCCAAGCTAAATGCCCGTTTCTTCATCTATACAGAACATCTCCCTAACTCTTAGACTCAAGAACCACTTACACACAGCACCTCCATCTAATCAGGATTCTGTGTCAGTCCATAACTGCACCCAAACCCTGGCCAAGCACTTGCATAGCATCTTCTGGTGCAGACAGGATGTGGAGACAGTGTCACTGGCATATTGGTGACACTGAATTCCAAATCCCCAGATCACATCTTCTAGTGGTTTCAAACTTATACAAAGTAGCCTGAGAATAAGGTAGAACCTGGTTGTACCCCACAGCAGAGTGCCATGGGATTGAGCAGAAGCCCCCCTAATGCCATTCTCTGGCAGTGGCCCTGCAGGGAAGTGCAAGGCCAGTGTAACACAGTGCCCTCAATCCCCAACCCGCAGAGCCACTCCAAGAAGTTGTCATGGCCAATGGTACAGAAAGCCACAGAGAGGGCTAGGAGAAGCAACAGAGTAGCACTCTTGCCGACTCCTAATAATGGTTATCAGTCATGGCTCCTAATACTGTTTCAGTGCAAAGCCCAGGCATGAAACCAGAAACTGAAATGGGTCTAGAATTTAATCTGCTTCATTCAGGTAGCCAGCCACCACCCTCTTGATCACCTTGCTCAAGAAATTGTTATTGGCGACTGGGCAGTAGTTATCTAATAGGGATCCAGCGAGGACCTCTTCAGGAGGGGATGCATCAATGCCTTTCTCCTGCAGTGAAATAGTAATCATCCCCTGAACCCACCCAGTCTCTTCCTGGTAGATAAGCCACAATAGAAAAGGATCAATATTGTGCCTCAGACATATGCATGCTAATTTATGAATTTTTTGCTTTTTACTACACCCAACAAAATACAGTTTCCTGATTTTTCTTCCCCTTCCACTTCCTAGAAAAAAGGATATTTGCAGAACTTTCTCCAAACATTCAACATCTCTCTCTCTCTCTCTCTCTCTCTCTCTCTCTCTCTCTCTCTGTGTGTGTGTGTGTGTGTGTCAGCCACTATTTTGTCTCCCACAAGGACCCAGAGCAATGCTAGGTATTCTGGGGCATTGTGGATGATGTAAAATGGTTTCCAGGCAGCAAATACAATTGCTGCTCCTGCCACTTGTAGTGGCAGGGTAAAAAACAAAACCTTCTATCAATTAAAGAAGAAGAAAGCTGCACTACTCCTATTCCATTTTAAACTGCTGGAGAATTTCTCCTCCACCCACCCCCTCCTCTCAAAATTTGATGAACTGGTCGACCTATATATGGTAGAAATCTCCAAATATATGGTGGAGATTTCTACCATCTTATAACAAGAAACTGTGTGGATCAGAGGTAGGTGGTAAATATATCTCTTTTGTATTCACTAGCATTTGTTGACTTATGTAACAGTTTTCTTGACAAAAATTAAGTGGAGGATTTACCCAAAAGGCTTTTGTTTCACAAGGGACTTAATCGCCGCCAATGTAAATGTGTAAGATTTTGCAAATGACTTAGTATTTTGGCTTTTCTCATTTCCAAGGAATCTCCTCCTACAGGAACAGCTTACTTGAAATGAAATTGAATTAATACAGCATTTCTTTAATAATGCAGATTTAATTCCTGCCACTTCCAATGTCTCACGCATTTCTTGACAAGTCTTCACAAAACTAACCCGATTTCTGCCAATATCCATAGGCGAAAGAACAACACCGTTCTTGACAATATAATAAATGGAAATGAATGAAACTGTTCAAAGCAGTTAAAATTCTAACTTAGGGCTCATATGCATGTAATTGATAGTTTTCAGATGTGCGGGGGAGGGAGGGATCAGTGCCATGCTGCTCATGCATTATCCATAGAGCAGGTTATCCCTGAACAGAACCTGGCAGCTGTGTCTGGAGCAGCTGAAGGATGGACTTAATGTCCAGATAGAACCAGAGCTTAGTAGAAGCAATTCAGGTGCTATCAACATACATAAAGCAGATGCTTTGAAAGTAGGGAGGGTAA
The DNA here is from genome assembly GCF_965112155.1 of Podarcis liolepis. Taxonomy (NCBI): domain Eukaryota; kingdom Metazoa; phylum Chordata; class Lepidosauria; order Squamata; family Lacertidae; genus Podarcis; species Podarcis liolepis. The sequence goes on along the minus strand of NC_139560.1, from coordinate 52,884,902 downwards.
TCAACAGCAATGGATGGGAAAGGAAGGAAAATATTTAATGGTCTTGACATGGTGGGAAGATGCACTAGCCTTTACCCTGAAGCACAGTTTTGCATACAGATAACGTATTGCATTCCCCATCCATTTACACACCCACAACATGAATGGCATAAATAGCACAAGAAGAACGCACACTACAAGGATCAGGGGAAATCTATGCAATGGTGACTGCTTTTTGGAAGTACCAATTATAAGTACTAAGTATACATGGGAGGGGACGCGGGTGGTGCTGTGAGTTAAACCACAGAGCCTAGGACTTGCCAATCAGAAGGACGGCGGTTCGATTCCCCGTGACGGGGTGAGCTCCCGTTGCTCGGTCCCTGCTCCTGCCAACCTAGAATTTTGAAAGCACGTCATGTGCAAGTAGATAAATAGGTACCGCTCTGGTGGGAAGGTAAAGGGCGTTTCCGTGTGCTGCTCTGGTTCGCCAGAAGTGGCTTAGTCATGCAGGCCACATGACCTGGAAGCTGTACGCCGGCTCCCTCAGCCAATAAAGCAAGATGAGCGCCGCAACCCCAGAGTCGGTCACAACTGGACCTAATGGTCAGGGGTCCCTTTACCTTTATACATGGTAGGAAACCAACATCCCAGTGATTAAATGGACATGAGAAAGGAAGAATGGGTCCTGTGCATTGGGTGACTATTTGTCACAGTGACATGGCTCAATCCTTTTGTTGAAAAAGAAAAGGTAACTGATTGACCTGCATTTGTAAAACTGTGGTTGTTGCTTGCACCACCTTATCTAAAAACTAACTCACATTTTTCAGGTGTTCCTGTTCATTACTTGGAAAGCCTTGAAGAGATTATCGAGTATAAAATATGAATAAATGAAAACAACAATTTAGCTGCCACTCTTCTTTCCTACAGCCACTCCTTCACCAGGTCATTCCTTATCCTGGTAAATGAGCAAAGGTTTGCAAGAGAGGTTCATACAATCCCCCTGATTTCTGGAGGGAATGCTATGCACATCATTTGCATCCAATAAGAATTATTGAATAGTTTTGCTATGGTTGTTGCCAGTGAGAGATACATCAAGTGTTTGTCATCTCTTGCTGGTGATCAAGGGGCACTCCATCACCTTTGGTAGGAAAAGATCCTCCATGCATTATTTTGAACCCGCTTTCCGAATACTGTTTGCAACATTCCTATGATAAGGCGCTGCAAAGGAACTGCCGTCAAATGAAATAAAACAAAAAGAAAAGGCTGAAAATTGAGATCTTCTCATGTGTTTCTGTGGTGCAAGGCTTTGGCTTGTTGAACAAGAATGGACATGTTTCTAGAAGAAGTTTCTCACATTGCCTTTTGAAATCTCAGGTTCACTGATGTGACTAGCCTCAATATCCCAGGGGGAAAAAACACCCCAAAAATGTGCAGATGCAAAATCTGAGAATGACAACACCCCCAGCTGCTTAAGACAGTTCTTCTCACATTTCATGATTTAGTATGTGCAGATATCAAAGTGCTCCACGTGAGTATATCTGTATCTTAAAAACATGGCATGAAAAATAGACCCACACCCAACTATTGGAACCTATAAAAAATAGCTTCAAAATCATGAAGATAAGGGTTTGTGCCATACACTGATGTATTTTTTCTATAAAAGTGCCTCCACTAAACTTTTTTTATTTTTTGAAAACCAGCACAGCTGCTTGCACATTATGGTGATGAAATAATGACAGTTAATACAGTTCTTGATTGCTCATCCTCTGCAAGGTCTACAAGTTTTCAAAAACTGCATGAAAGAAAATTAGTGACTAATTCCTTGTCCTGAACTTCCACAATCAGCTCAAGTACAAAAGGTCACTTACTACAACTAAGAGTCTTCATATTTTATGTGTTAATATTTTTCTTGGTACTGTTTTATCTTTACTGGATTGCCTAGGTACCTACAATTAAGTATCTGCATTTAATAGAACATGTCAAAGCTGTTTGTTTATCTATGGCTTAGTATACCACCCATCAAACAAGTCCATTTGGCAACTTACAAAATTTATAAAATCAACAAAATGCAAAATACAATCAAAGAACATAAATAATTTAATTACAATATCCTTACATCCAACTTAAAACTTATTCATCGGTTCATGTTAGAGACACAGTTTAAATGTCTATTTTTCCCTCCTTGGTGGTGAATTGGCCATAATAAATTCTTCAGAGCAATGGGACTTGTGAATGGCTTGAGAACTACAGAGTGCTTTCACTGTCCTTGATTATAATTATTCAGTGTATTCTCGATACTCCTAGAAATGTTGGATGGATTTGTTTTGAGATCTTTGCTGCCAACAACAAAAAGGACTGTCAATGAACAAAAGTACAAAATGTACAAGGTAAATACATACTCATGGTTTCCTAGTCAATCATAAGCCACAGAAAAGGCACACGTAATTTGCTTTCCAATGTCATCTCATTAAATCACTCTCTTTTCTTTCCTCTTCCTGTTTTTGTTCAGTTGGTGCAGCTTCAAGTGGGACTGAAACTCCAATTATAAAATCTGAAGAGCTATTTTCAGTATCTCAAAGGGCTTGCAATCACAAGGCAGATTTTTAAAAAACATTATTCCCTTAGACTGACAACACCCAAACCCACCTTCCATCCTATATCAAGGGCTGATTTTGACACAGCCACTCCCCTTCACAGTTTCAAATATATTTTGCTATGCAGATACAAGAGCTGCTATTCTATAAACATAGGTACCAAACCCTTTTGGTAGGTAAGAGTGTGGTACTTGGGGGATGCTGCTTGGTTCTGTGCACCCAAATAGGGGTTCCACAAGGGTCTGTTTAATTCCCCAGGCTGCTTAACATCTGCATGAAACCAATGAGTGAGTTCATCTGGGAATTCATTGTGCATTGCCATCAATATGGAGATGACATGCAGTTCTGTTTCTCCTGTTTCTCCTGGCAGGTGTGGAAATGGATGTGGTAGACCAGTGTCTGCCCTCGGCAATGGATTGGGTGAGAGCCCATCCATGCAAAAATGAGGAATTGTTTTTGGGTGGTTCCTTAGACTGGATGGGTTTTTACTCACCTTACTCATACTCATTCATCTTTTAGTGAGGTGGAGCAGGACAGTCCTTTTATAATATTGCAATATCACACCTTTAGTTACTATCATTTGGATGTTCCTTTAAATTTTATATTCTGTATACAATAAGAATTGTAAATTGCTTTGAGACATTTAATGTAGAAAGGGATGAATACATGCAAATGTTATCATCCAAACTAAGTATATAGACCTTTCCTTACATACACTAATGCCATATTCTGCAAACCCTCAAACTGCAAAGGTAATGAGAGATCCACTCTTCAAGATTACAGATGATACATGAGTCTATTTAAAATGTCACAACACACAGCGTAATAGTATCACTGTCACTAAATCAAGTAACTATTATGGTAAAATGAGTTCTCAGATAGAAACTAAGCAATTCTTCATGAACACAGCTCTAGTTGAAAATGCTGGTGTTCAGATAATGCAGAGGTCACAAACCTTTTGTGTCTGGGGACACATTTGGAATTTTGAGACGGTGCCAGTCACAAAATAGATGCCACCACAGATGTAAACTAACACAAAATGACCCCCAAAAGTGCAGAAAAAGAACATAAAATGAGTCAAACATGGAAACATCTATTCCTTTTTTTTTATTAAAAAAATTTTTGGAAAACTTTTCCAGGCACTAAGTCTAGGTTCTCTGTTCGTGGTGTGTGATTGTAGATTACAGTTAGAAAATAAAAGATAATTGAATCTAGGAATAATTTGGAATTATGAGAGACAGCCATAAATACACATGCAAAGTCACAAATAAAGAGACATAGCTGGCTGGCAAGTATTTTAAAAACTATTTTTATGGAATAGAAATACAAAAAAATACACAGAAAAAAATATGAAAATCTCACTGGACTAGTAGTTGATCATTACTGGCCCAGAGAAATTTGATATTTGAAACTGAATGTGAACTGCAAGCTTCTTGAAAAATGACAACAATGTTTCTGCCTTTACATTATGCTCTCCCCGTCCCCAAACATATTGGGACAGACAGGAGGGAAAAGATGAGAAAAATGTTGCCCCTGAAGTGCCCCTCCCCTGCCAAAAGAAACAATAACCTTGGAACAACCAGGAAAAACTATTATCACCACCATCATTATGATGCATCTATACTGGGTTTCCTCCTTCCCAACAACTTTGGAACAATTTCTTCAGTAAGGCATGCAGTAGAAAAGAGATCTGGTTGCTATATCGTCCCCCCCCCCACCCCTGTGTTCAGCTGAAGCTCCTCCTAAGCAGCTGCCTGCTCCACATGCCAGCAGGCAGCAAAACAAAGCAAACAGAACAGAAAACAGGTAGATTCGATAACTAGAAAATAAAGCAGAAGCAGGAAAGGGGGAGGAAGAAATACCATTTCTTTAGGGCCCCAGAGATCCATACCGAGTCCAAACAATTCACTTATCAATCAAAGCTCTCAACAGCTAAAATCACTGGCTGGCAGAGGCAGGCACATTTCACAGAAATTGGTTAGAAGGGTAACTTCACATTTTTTGTCATAACCTTCTAGGAGTCTTTTAAAAAAATGAAAGCTCGGAGACCTGGGCTTTTCCTGTTGGGGGTGCCAGTGTAGATCTTTGTGGGTGCCAGGCTGGTGAATAGGTATTCCTGAGATCTATTCAAAGTAGGCCTAAATTAATTCATTTATGCTCAATCCCTGGTCAAAATCAGAGCTTCGGCACATCTGTGATAGCCTCCATGGGCCAAACTGGACACTTCCTCCTTCTCGTTGTTCCCAAAAGAAGCTTGAAGAAGGGATAATGGCTGTGGCTAGTACTTGGATTAAGGTTATGAATGCCTAGGAGACATTTTAATATGTATATACAAAATCTTTTACATGCTTGTTATAAAAGTAGGAAACACATGTTGACCACCAATTCCATCATATGGACAGATGCATCAGAAAGCCAAAACTGACTACATTTCTTCACAGGTCCACTGGCACCATGAGGCAGCCTTGAGCAGGTACTTAAGCAGGCAAACTACAGGTGTGAATTATGGAAGAAATGTGAAAAGAATAACAAATGCTGCTGTTTCCCCCATTTTTCTGTAATGTGTGAGATGCTTGTAAGCAATTTAAAATGTCAGTGGATAATAAAAGGATAAACGATAGGTACTTCTGTGGCCCTCATAAGTACCAGCTAAAGTAATGTTTCCAGAAAATGACACAATTATCAGTTATTAAGTGTCTGTTCATGACCATAAGAATACATTCCAATGCAGAATAATTTTGAGATCATGAAGTCAACAATGTTTATTCCTCAACATAGTCCAGATTCTGTTCAATACAATTTTCTTTCATTCTTTCTCAAACAATTGAGAATAGCATAGAGAATAGAAAAATAGCTTAAATACCACCAAGTGGTATAGTTTTGTCTTTGAATCCAACATCAACTGGAAGTTTTTAATGTTTGATGTTTTATATTGTTTTAATGCGTTTTCGTGCACTGCGCTGGTTTGCCAGAAGCGGCTTAGTCATGCCGGCCACATGACCCGGAAACTGTACGCCGGCTCCCTCAGACAATAAAGCAAGATGAATGCCACAACCCCAGAGTCGTCCGCGACTGGACCTAATGGTCAGGGGTCCCTTTACTAATGTGTTAGAAGCCGCCCAGAGTGACTGGGGCAACCCAGCCAGATGGGCGGGGTATAAATAAATAAAATTATTCTTGTTATTAATTATTGAATTTCAAAATAATATATTGTATGGAGCATATTTCATGTCATAGAATACTCTGATTTCTACCTGGGAAAGAAATCTCAACACACCATAAGACAATAAACACAAAAGTGTTGTCAGAAGTGGGGAGGAGTGTGGGGAAATAGAAAAGAAGAAGTGTGTGGAAATGACACTTGTCACTGAATTATTAATCATATTTTAATTAATCTCTGGGGTATATATTTGCTTTGTTTTAATTTAATTATCACAAGTGGTGATAATACTGGAGGTGTATCAGCAGGGAGTAGGTCATTATCAGAAGTTGTTAACTTATTAACACACTCCAATACTCTTTTAATCCTTCAGCAACTAAATTAATTAGCTAGCACAGGTTGTATATGGAAATCATCCCACTGGGTAGTCAGTTGCAAAAAAAGAGAAAGGAGTAATATTTTAATTGCTAAGGTAATATTTTAGGAAAATCTTAGTCCCAAAGCTAATCACAGTAAATCTTCTTCTCTCTAACAGTTTATTTGTGACAGAAATATACTCATAGTGGAACTCTTAAGGGGACACTTGAATGAAATGTAATTTGAAAAGCTGAAAAGAGCAGGTGTATAAAAGCTCCTATTTTCTCAAGATACACAATCTCTTACTAAACAAAGCCCTCTGAATTTACAAGATTAGCACTTTATAATGTCAAATTCTGGTTCTAATACCAAAACCTTAGTACAAATGAAACTCATGTGGTTTTAAATATTTTTTCTATACATTGTTAAAAGTTGACAAACAGCAGCATAAAATTATATAAAACACATAAGAGTTTCTAAAAATTAAAAAAGCAAGAGTTTTTGTGTCTCAGGCTTCTGTTCCTCAGTAGATAGGCCTTTTCTATTCATACACCTAAATCATCAATTAATGGCTGCTACGCTACTTGAAGAGGCAAACACAGAGAGACTTAATCCTTTTATTTAGAAAAAAGTTTATCCCACCTTTTCACACTCAGACAAGAACACTTTAGATGACCATCCTCAAAATACATACATCATAAAAACAATAAAACAATTACCACAGTAATAAAACGGCACAAACTACATTGCACTATATAAAAAACAAAAACAAATTGAAGGGCATCAAAAGATAATCAAAACAAAACAGCCTTCCAACTATGTCCTTGGCACAACACATCAATGGTTATAGTTTTAGTAGTGTCATATAGGGCTGAGTTGCACTTTCAACAGTTTGCTAATTTGTTAAAATTAGGGGAATATTCTGGGGATAAAATATGACATGAAATTGCACACATGCCTGCTTTCAGAATGAAAGGGTGTGATTTTCAGGAGAAAAACTTGCCACAATCTCTTGAGGCCCCCAGAATGAAGCATTCTGGGGAGATGCCAGTCATTAACAGCTATGAAGTACTCCAATCAATTTCATTAACCCACAGGCCCTTACCCAAATAACTACACCAATGGCCATGTTTTTACCTGTGCTTTTAGCCCATGGCATTACACCTGTTGTATGATGGATGGTGAATGAGCAATAGCCATGAGCTCTGGGCTTTTCTTCTCATTTCCAGGTCCAATATAACAGCTGCTACAAGCATGATGGATAAAGTGCTTCAAGATGGGAAAACCTACCACCCCCCCCCATATTCCCATACTGCAGTCGTTGCGAATCACTCATTTTAGAATCTACCCACCATGAAGCTTTCAACAGATTAAGAGAGACTCTGTTCTCACCCAAGGTACATTGTCAATGTTGCTTCTGCTGCCACTAAGAGTATCCTGAAAAAACATGCAGCTGACAGGAGCACTGAATGGAAGCATTAAACACAACAAGAGTTTGTTGCAGCTCCCACTTGCTCTGGTCTAACTGTCATAATATGCAAGAGCCTTTCCCTTCCTTTCTTGAAGTTGCATATGGAATGTATGTTAAAAAGAAAAACTCTTCTGTATCTGATAGCGTGTGGAGAGCTGAAGCATATCTGAATTTTCTGGCAGGAGCTTAAATAAGATTTTTTTTTTTCCTAAGCAATGTCACTGGCAAGTTTCATTAATCCTTCCTGAAAAGAAGTTAATGCAGGGACTTCACCACAAAGCACAAACGGATTGTTGAAGGTCAACAAGATCTAACATCTGACTAGTACTGAGAAGCAAGTGAAGCCATCATTTGTAAGCTGTCATGGCTATGTGACAGCAAATGTGTCACATGAGAATAACAGATAAAGGTTCAGGAAAGAGAAAAGATAACTTCAGGAAAAACAGGACATGTACAACCTTTTCATTTACCTCCATTACTTGTATATATGTCTCCTTTAACTCAAGTTCAGTTCTGTCAACCAGACAATGTTGTTTTGCTAGAGTAGTCTTGAACAACCAACTTGAATACATTTAAATGATTAACTTGTTTAATGACACCTCCAGCAGGAATATATATATATATATATATATATATATATATTCACACTAATTATGTTAATTTATAAGTAATCCCTTAAGCCATTTCTGTTATGCAAGATTAAAAAATGTTACATATTTATATATCAGAAAAATACATTATTGGGATATAGCTCGATACAGCAGGAAAACAATCCATCAAACAGGATACTAGAGAACAAAAACAGCTACCTTACTTAATGAACATAGGCATTTGTTTCTTTAAACCCATATTCACCCTGTTATTTATTCATTTTATTTTCTATATAGAAAAGCCAAGAACTTACTAGCTATCTGTCTCAAATAATTTGTTGCACAGTATTGTTTGCTGGGGAAGAACAAGCAAGGCTTTTCAAAAAAAGTGGTACCTCGAGTTACAAACTCCTCAGGTTACAAACGCTTCAGGTTACAAACTCCACTAACCTGGAAGAGTTACCTCAAGTTGAGAACTTTGCTCCAGGATGAGAACGGAAATCGTGTGCCGGTGGCGCAGCAGCAGCAGCAGCAAGAGGCCCCATTAGTGAAAGCACACCTCTAGTTAAGAACAGTTTCCGGAACAAATTAAGTTCTTAACTAGAGGTACCACTGTACCTTACTATTCTTAAGAGTCAATAAAATGCAGATGGTAGTAATCTATACCCTCACATCGATGTTTTCAAAAGTTTGTGTAAAAAGAAAAAGCTTTTGACAACAGTCCTTACCAAAATCTGGTCTGAGGAAGCATAGATCTTCTAGTGTCAAGTTATAATATAGTATTATATGCAACAAAATAACAAGTTATGTGAAACAACACTCAGCTAAATGCTACTTTTAAGAAGTTTACTCAGAGAGTAGCTGTTCTCATGCATTTTGAAACACGAAGCATGTGTCCATATGTTCTGGAAAAGTCATATCATACATGTGCCACAGGGATATATAAAGTTGGCACATGGAGATGTGCAGACCACTTTACAAATGAAAATGCAATAAAAGGAGGGACAAAATGTGCCTTTTGCTTTAGTGTTTTAAAGAACATAATAATGCAATCTGATCACCAAGTCTTACTGAAATTATATGTATTGCTAACAAGACCCACAACTGTACAAATACAGCCAGGCCATTGTAAATAAATTTTATCAATTCTGCATGCCATACTGCATGAAGAAATATGATAATACAGTCTCTCACACAGAAACACAATCCAAATTCTAAATATAGACCTGCATTCTATGAGTACGGCAGATATTAATGATAAATAGTCTACCATGTTCATATTTCAAAATCAGTGAAACAGGGGAAAGTGAAAAGACATTTTCTCATAAAAAGAAGACAGAATCATTATCTAGCCAACATTCTAACAATCAGTCACTTCTCACTTTCACATTATCTCATATTTTCAGCAGCCGTAATCAACCAATCAAGCCTGCAATTCTCAGCTCAGGTACAAAAAACAGCATTTATACCATTCATAGGGCAGGTGAAGAGGGATGAACAAAAGTGAGGTATAGTAGTAATCTCATTAGAAGATATTTTTGAACCATCGAATTAAATACTTTCAGTATTTACCTTGGATCATAAAGACCACAAGCTTGCATCTGAAGTTTCTCTGCTTGTGGTAGCCATTCACAGTTTATGACAGAACTCCCCACCATTTCTGTGGGTTACCTGATAATCTTATTCTCTTTTCTGTCTCATGGCTTTTCCATTGTTTCTTTGCCAAGTCTCCCCAAATCAAGGCAAAATATCTCATCTTATGATGGTAACTAGCTGTAAACCAAGGTCCAGGGGAATTTATGGGTATATCACTGTTTAGACAGTTATCCCAAGAGAAGGGGAATTTAGGTTGCCTTACTGACCCTGCAAAGGATCTTAGAATAAGTAAATTTTAGGAAAATGTGGGGTTCTTTGGCCCATGTTATAAGGACAAACACAAAGCCCCCTTTCACCCCTATCACGCAGGAGGAGGCAAGCATGCAAATACATTGCAGAGAAAGAAAGAAGTTGGTCTTCCCTCCGGCCATTTCTTACTGTGAAAATCATAGCTGAAAATTACTGCTATGTGTAAAGTTTAGTTTTGAGGGGGCAGCTGATCGGTAAACATGGAAATAATACTGATTTTGATGCCACAATGCTTACAAATCTGAATTCCCACAGACTTGATTTATAGGACAGCTTGAACAATTCTGCCATTTTCCATTGTGAGTAAAGGTGGAACTGAAAAATGCATTTTCCCCTCTAGGATGCAAGGAGAGTGCATGTACCAAGTACCCGGTGCAATACATTGTAGGAGCTCATTGCACACATCATCCACTCACATTTCCTTGTAGGAGCCAGCGTGGTGTAGTGGTTAAGAGTGGTGGACTCGTAATTTGGCAAACCGTGTTCATTTCCCCGCTACTCCACATGCACCTTCTCTGAAGTCTCTCAGCATCACTAACCCCACAGCGTGTTTGTTGTGGGGGACGAAGGAAAAGGAGGTTGTTAGCCGCTTTGAGACTCCTTCAGGGGAGTGAAAGGCGGGATATAAAGTCCAAACTCCTCCTCCTCCTCCCCTTCTTCTTCTTCGGATTTTATTATTTAAAATTCACCTTAAAATGCAAAGTAATATATTCTAATAATCAATAGTATGATATTTGATCTTTATTTTATCTTTGATTTTCCCAGTGAAATGACACTATTGCTGCTGTAAAGCTTGAAGACATAACACGTTAGTGTGACGTTGCCAGACAACTTTAGTCCTTGCAACTTTGAGACAGGAAATTTCCAAGGAAGTGTCAGACATTTGTTACAATAGCTACTGTCATTTCACCAGTTATTATTTTACCATAGTCTAACCCAGTGTTTTTCAACCTTTTTTGGGCAAAGGCACACTTGTTTCATGAAAAAAATCACGAGGCACACCACCACTGTGTGCGGAGAGGGAGATGTCAGAGCCCCGCTGCTCTCTATGGGGAATCGGATGAGAGCAGACCGCCTGTCCGCTCTCATCCGATCCCATCCGATCTGATCCCCACCCAGGACGGATGGGAAATAGGGTGGACACAGTCCGGCGCCCGCCTAGTGGGCGAAAATTTGACTTTTTTTAAAAAAAAAACCTTAGGCTTATTTTTACTCATGACAATATTTGTTAAAAATATTACATCTGCCTTTGAGAAGAGAGAGTATCATATTTTTATAATGTGGAAAAATAAACTCTACAGACATCCCAAATTGGCACACAGGTGCTTTAAAATAACATCCTCTCACAGGATAATTCCAAAGGGGTGCTTTGCTCCCACCCTGTTTACCCAATTATTCTTTAAACACACTGGACTGCATGAATGGGTATGACGAGAATACCTAAAAACAGTAAAATGTTTATTTTCTTAGAAAAAAAAGAGGGATTCAAACTGATTGTGGTCACAACGTCCATCTGTTTAACCTTGAAGTCCCCCCCCCCGCGCACTCTCCTTCCTCGGCGCCTCTCGCTCCCCGGAGAGGCCGCCCAGCGCGGGGCTCTCGCCGTCTGCCTGCCTGGCTGCCTGCGAGCTCAGCGGGCAGCGCCTCCGTCCGCAGCGCCCGCCTCGCGGCTCTCGAGTGGCGCTCGCCCGGGAGGACACGCCGGAGCCCGGGAGCTTCTTCCTCCGCCCCCCGGAGCCGGAGCGCCGAGGAGGGAGAGCGCGTCGGGGGGGACGGGACTTCAAGGTTAAACAGATGAGAACCGCGAGGCGGGCGCTGCGGATGGAGGCACTGCCCGCCGAGCTCGCAGGCAGCCAGGCAGGCAGACGGCGAGAGCCCCGCGCTGGGCGGCCTCTCCTCGCCGCCGCCGCGGCACACCAGGCAACATCTCGCGGCACACTAGTGTGCCACGGAACAGTGGTTGAAAAACACTGGTCTAACCCAAAAGCATTATTTATGTGTGGCATACTAACGGGAAAAACATTAGGTCTCTTTAAGCTTATAGAAGGAGATAATTATAGCAAATATTTGAACTGTCAATATTTTTCCAGCTTTTAAGTTCAATTAAGTAGTCTACCAGCAATTATTTTTAATGGCTTGATTATGGAATTCCATTATGAAGCTGGGATTAATTCATTATTGTTGGCTTTATAAAACTGACACTCTTATGCTAGGGACACATAACAGATTTTTGTGCACAGTATGACTCATGTACAATCACTAGGATTACTACTGGTTGGGAAACTACTCCATACTTCTAATTAACCATTCTATAGAAAGGATCTAAAAGACTTGAACTCTTAATTACAGTCCAGAACAGTTTTCTGAGTCACAATATTTCCATGTTAATTTTATCAAATGACAAGATACGAGGTATTAAAATTTACAGTATTACAATAATTACCATAGTGACATGCTATATGATCAGAGAAAGAGCCATAAATGATATTGTGTAGTATGCATAAGAAAACAGCTCTTCAGATAAAGGAATAATAACAAAAAGACCAAAATTGCATGCTTTAACTGAGCCAGAGCAGTGTTTTTGCTTGCAACTACAACTCTGGCTTTGCACTGTTTTTCCTGCTGGTACTAGCAACCATTCTTGTACAAAACACAAGCATGGGGAAAAGTAAAAGCACAATGATTTTTTTCGGTGTGTTTTCAAGCCGGACCAGCAACAAAAAATGTGTGTTGTGTCATTTTCGTCAGTATTCAGAATGAATAGGATGAAACCTTAGGAAAATAGAAAAGTGGCCAGCAATTCCTGAAGATAAAAGATTTGCGGTAATCAAGCTGACAGAAAACCGCAAGAGGCAGAAAAGCAAGATGCATGTTTGACACTTTTCTTGGGTAGTTGCTTCATTTATTTCTCTTCTTCAGATTGTTACACAGTAAGGAAGTTGGTGAGTCACAGACACAAAAACAAAATCCATATTTAGTACTCTGGAGTTAATACACTCTAGTTTAACAAGACTGTGGGATCAGTTTTCCCTAATTATTCATTTGTCCTTAGCTGAAATACTGATCATTAAAGGCAAGTTTTGTGTCTAAGAGATAAATTTGTTTTACCAAATTTGTTGCATTACCAAGGTCAGACCATTGGTACATCTAACTCAGTATTATCAACACTGTCTGGGAGCAGCTTTCCAGAGTTTCAGATAGGAATATTTCCCTGAAGAATTGTACCAATTTACTTTAAAAATCACAAAACAATGCAATGGTAGTTTTGAACCAAACACGATAAAAGAAAAATGTGTTTATGCATTCTCAACTCAGGGAGTGGGGAGGGATACCTATTCTTCCATAGAAAAAAACCACAGCCCTCAGCATGGTTTGAACACAATGGCCAAACCACCTTGCTAAATCTTAACACATAGCATTCTAGGACTCAGTTACATTACTCAAGAAACAGCATTTCAAATTTGTTATAAACATGCAACACCAGATGGTGCAAGAGAGCAAAAGAAAGAGTCCATGTGATTTTTACATAGTATTTCCCCCCCTATAACAATTTAATTTCTGACTTATTTATAGCAGGGTTTTCTTCTATATAGATCCACCCCTAGTCATGGGTCGTAGGGAGACTATCTATGAACACCATTTACGTTCACTTCAATGGAAGACAGGCTACAAAAACAGTAAAAAACAAAACAAAACATGGGCAAATGGCATTATGAACAGCCTCATTGCGTAATCCCAAAGCAGCAATCCATACATCAAATAGTTCTTAAATTATGGCATCAAATTGTTCATTAAATCTATGGAAGCACCTCAGGGCTTAGTGAAGATGTTAAGTTTGAAAGAGGTACTGTATTTCATAGCTTGTTTCATAGCTATACTTTCTAACTTGGGAGGCTGTCCTTGCCCCGATCCCCAAATCCAGATATGTACACTGCAGGAAAGATTGTCAAGGCTAGACAATGTTTTGTGCCTGCCATTTGAATGCTGTTGAAAATGACAAAGGATAATAATGGCCTTGTTTCTAAGCCACATAGAAGTTTTACTTACTATTAAGTGGTATACAGTGGTACCTTGGGTTAAGTACTTAATTCGTTCCGGAAGTCCGTTCTTAACCTGAAACTGTTCTTAACCTGAAGCACCACTTTAGCTAATGGGGCCTCCTGCTGCCACCGGAGCACGATTTCTGTTCTCATCCTGAAGCAAAGTTCTTAACCTGAAGCACTATTTCTGGGTTAGCGGAGTCTGTAACCTGAAGCGTATGTAACTTGAAGGCATGTCCAACAGGTAGATTGTGATCTACCAGTAGATCTTGGGGGTGTCCTAGGTAGGTAGTATGAAGTTTTGTGACTGCCTTTGGTCACCCCCCCCCAAAAAAGCTCAACAGCTCCTGGTAATGACAATGGGTAGATCGCAGCTGGTCTTTTTTATACTGTGAGTAGATCACAGTCTCTTGGGAGTTGGACGTGCCTGGGATGAACCACCAGATTCCAATTCTCTATGGCAAGATCACAACCAAGTGCCCCATGTTCATTGCTAAATGGTTTTATAATTATGAGTCAAACAACATGCAAATTATTTACCAAATCAGCAGTTAGCTCACGGCAAGTTACATTTAGTTTCAAAGCACCATGATTCCAAATGTGAGTTCCTGAACATGCACTGCTAAGAATGCAATGGGAGGGGGGATCATGATGAGGGAGCGCTGCCACTGCAGAATTAGAAAGGAAGCTTATGTTCAAACAAAGCAGCCAGGACTGCTAATCAGTTCTCCCAGTCCAAAGAACTTAAACACACACGATGCGTAATAATTTGGTTTCTTTCACACAGAAGATGGATATTTGTCCAAGTCCCCAAGAAATCTGCGATTCTGAATTCTTAAAGCCTTTTAATATGGATTTGTTGAATTGTGTACAGATTTGAAGGTTTCATAATCTTCAGGCAGGAGGATTAATCAGTTAATACCTAGCATAAAATGTTCTACAAAAAAGTATAAAAATACAACCATGGCAATATATGTAAAGGCTTTAATCAAAATAGAGGATGAATAAGCCCGAGTTTTTCCACCATGCAAGATGATTTACTGAATAAATAAAGTCTAAATACCCGTGACATTGGGAGCTGCTAGGGCTAAGGCTAACACAACTACATCTAGCAATAATTTAAGCAAAATGCTCTTGAAAAGCTGTTATTCAATAGGCTCAGTCTGTAATTGCTCCTCACCCAACAGATAAATGTGAATAAGTAGAATTACAAAACATAAAATAGCCCCACACTCTTTGTCTGAAATAGCTGTATGAAATTATGCATCATCCAAAAGATAAAAATAAAAATTAAGCTAGTGTTCAGATAGGCCATACACCACTTGTTGTCTTATTTAACAAAATTATGGGAACAATCATAGAAACCAAATCATACCAATTAAATTATTCAAGTTGTTAACAATTTTAAATCAACTGCCCCCATTTTCACTTAGCTAGAAAAAGACCTTTCCCTGCAATTCACAGCAAAACACATTTTTATATAATTATAAAATAAAACAAACATAATAATCATTCATCATAATAGAGTTTAGACACCTAACTTAAATATCCAAATACATTTCCAAGCCTTTAGAACGTCACCATTTGAAAACCCAACAGGAAACTGTTCAAGAGACCCTGGCTACATTTGGGCATCATCATAAATGACCTAGAGTTAGCGGGTGTTCAGTGAGATGGCGAAGTTTGCAGATGATACCAAAGTGTTCAGGGTAGTTACAACAAAAAGGGACAGTGAAGTTCCAAAAGGATAATTCCAAACTAGATGAATGGGCATCAAAAATGGCATATGATGTTCAGTGTAAGTAAGTGTAAAGTGATGGACATATTCAAGGAGAGGGAAGGGCCAATCCTAACTTTACATATGCTAATAGGGTCTAAACTGGTGATGACTGATGAGGAATGAGATCTTGGGGATGTGGTGAATAGCTTGATGAAAATATTGACCCAATGTGTGACATCGGCAAATAGTTAGCCATGTTTTATATACATTATAAATAAAAAAAACAAACTTTAATGGCATTTAAATTTTGTGTCAGTTTTTTTTAAAAAAAATGCCATAAATGCCTCTCTGTCCTTGAAAGAGACAGAAACAATATTCAAGTAAGAGGCTTTCAATGAAATATTCTTCTTGTCTGCCCTGACAGACAAGAGAAAACAGAATGTAAAAAACTAGAATGACATTAAATGATCAACTACGAAAAAGCCTCTAATTATATTGTAGTTGAAATTGTTACAGCCAGTCCATCTTCCAAAACAGTTCATACTCATTAAATCTTGATCTGCTGTCAAGACTAAAAATATTGCTATTGTACACTTAACCCTTAGTGGAGAGAAAGTGGCTCTGAGGAAACAAATCTTTTGTAAGGTTTCTTTTTCTCTCTTTTTAATATCAATCCTGTGCTCTGGATTATGCCTTCCAGGGCAGAGAAACACACAGGAAGGAAAAGACAGATTTTTCTTCTTCTTCTTTGTTTCTTTGTTTTTTCTGTAATTTTAAAATGCTTAATAAATATCATTTTTTTAAAAAAAGGAAAAGACAGATTTATTTATTTATTTTTAAATTTCTATGGCACCATTCATCCAAGGATCAAAGGGCAGTTTACAATTTTAAAAAACACAAAAATATTGCTGCACACCACCCCTATCTCTGAGTGGTGTGAGATTCCACGGGTTCCTCCTTTGAAATGAGGGACAGTGGAGACTGTCGTGTCTTTATGATATATGGTTTATATACCATATACCGGTATATACAACCTGAGCCTATGATGGAAGGGTTCACAGCATTGACATACCAAAAGAGTCCGGCTTCTCCCATAGCCCCAGCCTCAGATTCCAACAGATATCAGTGGGAGCCTTCAGAGTGGTGATCCAATATCCTCTATCAGTTCTGTTCCTTCAGTCCCGCTATTATGTTAATTCAATACATGACGGGAGCTACTAATTTGTTGGGATACTAGTTTAATGATAGGGGTGACAAAAAATTGCTGTTTATGTTTGCCTACTCTAGTGCCCTCCCTGGGGTGCTAGGTTAAACAGACAACCCCAGGTATTATCACAACTATTTTACTGGTAACTCCTGGTTCCTGTTTGTGAACTATTTGTACTTGGAAGGTGACACATAAAAGCATTAAATAAGATAAACCAACATTACATGTGCCCCAGGAACAAGGGTTATTCTTGCATCTGTGCGAGGATACATGTGCCTGACCTCAATCCTGTCCTCTTCTGGTCTCACAACATAAAATCTTTGCTTTGTTTCAGTTTGCTTTTCATTCTTGTCCCGGTCCTGACTTCCATTTACTGAAGTGCCTTTAGCATGTTATATCTTTGATTTCAGGCCTTTTCCAAGGGCCAGATGACTGTATCTTTGAAAGTATTTAAGCATCTTATGAACACCACCCTCCTTGCCTTATTCCAATGTTCCTAGCAACATTAAACTTCGAAACTATATTTTAATACTCAGTGGCTCAGGAACTGTGGGTCTGAAACTACCAGCCCACAGTAAATAATGCCCTGTGGTCATTTGACATGGGCAACATTTGTACTATTGTGTATAAAATAATTTTAATTATTTTCTTCTATGTACACACACACATACACATTAGAAATAGAAGGAGATTTAGCACCTAGTTACTACAGTGATCAGCACTTCTGAAATGCCTCAGATAGATGGAGTCTTAGATAGGGAATGACATCCTCTGTAGAAGGATGCAGAAAAGATACATTTGTGTTTCAAACTGCTGCTCATACCGATTAAATCATACTTGACAACTTATCAAAAATATGCTGCTATGGGATGTCATTTATTTCTCTGCTCTGTACAATTCTCTTCTTCCTTTCTGTCTCTAAAGGATTTTACAGAACCTTTATGGCAAAAGAACTGCCATAAATATTCTAGAAGTGTAAGAACGAGGAGATATAAATCCAGCTGAAATATTGTCCGATCATTTGGGTGTTTCCACTGAACAAATCATGTTGTGACAGGGCCAGCGGACTGAACCCTTTCCTAAATTATATGGTTTATTCTAATTATTTGTATTAATTGCGGCTGTGATATAAGTTTAACAAATGCTGACTTGATGCCTATAAAAAGTACCAAGCACTTAAACAGAAAAATTGCAGCTTGTGATTACAGTAGTAGACCTCAGTAGTCAAGGGTCATTGCTTATTTACTTAACTAAATCTATATAGTGGCCAAGGTCTTGAAGGTGGTTTGTGATTAAAAGTAGTAGTAGTAGTAGTAGTAGTAGTAGTAGTAGTAGATCATCATAATCATCATCATCATCAACAACAACAACGTTATTTCTGACAGTTGGTAGCTGTTCTAGATGCTAACCTCCAACTTACTCAACAGTGAGAATTTCAACACTTTTTCTTCCTCCTTTGCAGAATAGTTGTATACAACAAAGGAGATGGAACAAGAGGATCTATTTTTTTGGTTTGTTTTCTTCATATATTGACTCATAAAGAAGAATATGCCATGAAGGTGTGTAAAAACAATATTTTGACAAAGTTAGCATCTTTTAAAAATGCTATAATGTTTTGTACAATGTATGCAAACAAATGTATCTATGGAAGCAACATCACAGCTTTACAAAAATGAAATGATAAAATGCAAAGGGGGAGTTTAAAACAAAGTAACACAGAACTAGGTTTGAAGGTAACACCAACAAAAGCTAAGATACTATAGTATTTTACAAAACCATAAATTTGGAAGAATTATCAAGCTCAACCCTGTTCCTCTAAATATGAATAATCCTCAACCAACACATAATATAACATTTTGGAGGGGTGTTTTTTGTTTTGTTTTTTTGCTCCCAGAGTTGCTTTTTTAGCTAGAATATCTTTCCAGATACAGCAGTTCATTTCAGTCTGTAAGACAGAAATCCATTTTGGAGATACGTTTTGATATACTAAAAAGCATTGACCTCAGTATACCCTGCAGCAGGAAGATACAATCACATTCCAGGAAGCTTCTCTCACCTTATCATCTGTCTAACTGTTAGAGTCCATTCTTCCTTCTAGGTTACATTAAGTAAATGTTAGGAACAGGAAAAAAATATCCCGTCTACACAATTTTGACAATAAGCAGCATTCCACTCTGACAGAATTATGGAATGAGTTACAGAATGCTGAACAATTTATATAAGCCTTGAAAGGAAGTCTTAACTTTCCAGTCCTTCCTTGTTTTCTCCAATAAAACAAGAGGGAGACATACAAGAAATAAAATAAAAATTGACATATCACTAGATCTCACTTAGTAATGATAGGGTCTAATGCATTGGGTGAGTTTGCTCCAGAACAATCTGGTTTAATAAAAGCAGGTATACAGATGCACACCCAACTCTTCTAAAATCTGCTATCCCTTTTAACTACA
Source organism: Podarcis liolepis (assembly GCF_965112155.1). NCBI lineage: Eukaryota > Metazoa > Chordata > Lepidosauria > Squamata > Lacertidae > Podarcis > Podarcis liolepis. Next base: position 52,865,429 of record NC_139560.1, on the reverse strand, counting down.
ATACCTTGCATCTTTCTTCCATGCATCTTAAATAAAAACCAGTACGGCAGCTAAAGGTGTATGCTTTGAACCAGCTGTCCGCACTTCCAGTATTTCCTGAGCCATGGATATGCCAGGGAGACTTAGTCTCTCACTCTCTCACCTATTGTGCAATAGTCATATAAGGATTACTGAGAATTGATTTGAACTTCTTTAACTACTAAAAGCTCTATATAAATGCAAAGCATTAACATTCTGCCTTTATCTTCCTTTACAACAATTAATGTCACATAAGAAAGCTAGTTCTAAATGCTGGCTCTGGTCAGTGTCAAAAACAGAGCAAGTCAGAACATTGATAGCACAGCAGCAACAGCAGAAACTTACAGATGAAAACAAGTTAAGTTTTAGAATTGTGCTTAAGCTCTCATCTAAGCAGTAATGAGCAAGCTAATAATAATAATAATAATAATAATAATAATAATAATAATAATAACAAAGAGTAATTTCCTCCCAGAAGCAAGTGTGAAATGCATATTCTCCAATTTCCATTTCAAACATCAAAGCTTCTGGGCAGAAACTCTTACCCCTTCTTCATAAGCTGAAAAGGGTAAAAACAAACACATGGAAAATTAAAGCAAAACATAACAGTACTTCTTAAAAAATATATTTGCAAAAGCTGTGCATAATTGGACTGTGGTGATCTGAAGTGCTTAGGCTGGTCGAGCTCTGGTATTACATAGTTTAGGATTTTGGAAGTTTCCTCATACCAAATCAGACCATTGGTACATCTGGATCAGTACTGTCTACAGAAGGAAGAGAGAGCTCAGGGGTCATATATACCAAAACCTAAAAGGTTTTTTGTGATCCTCACAGACACCCTCTCCCTAGGTTGCTGGCAGCAGACTCTCTCCCCCCTCCCCGCATTGACCAGACATTTATTGATGCATCTGCTGTGTACCCTGGTTTTTTTGTCCCCCAACACTTCCATGAACTGCTTGATCCCTCTGATATTCTGTTTTTCTATGTGTGAGTAAATGTCCTACCGATGTCAGGTGAACCACTTCTTGCTGATGTACTATGGAGAGAAATGATCTCACATTGTCCAGGTAGTATTTACAGTAGGGTATTTTGTTGTTGTTTTTTTACAAGGCGGTATGTAGACATTAATCAGCATTAAACATATTTTCAAAACTATAACCAAGACAGCTGTTGCAAATGGGTTACATGGAATTATAGTTGCATTAAACTTTATGAAGATGAAACATGCTAGACCCCCACTGGTCCTACCACCTTTTGTTGAGGGAGTGGCTGTCAATGAGTAACATTTGGATCCGTTAAGCATTACAGAGTCATTGTGCCGTGTTTCTTGTAGCAGAATATCAAATTGCTCAAAATAGTTCATCAGCTGTTTATTATTCTGCTTTGAATACCAACCTGTTATGTTCCATGACATCAGGTTTAGCCCCAATTCCTTGACTGTCAATTGTTTCACCCATGTTTTGTTGTCCATGCTGTTATATTTGGATCAACCTGGACTGTAACTTAGCTAGTTTGGTGAGAATGTCACTTTGCTCTTTATCTGGTAGGTTAATAAAATTACCGGTACTCAGCAAATCCTCTTCTTCTGGGACTGTCCAGTCTGCTAAATCTGGAGGGAAATTTTTATTTGGAACTGCAGTAGATTGATTAGGCCTCTTGAATTTTCCTTGCATAATCTCTGGAGCTGCTGATAGTAATTCTTCCCTTTGACTGATCTTTGACAACAGGACAAATGTCAGCTTTAGTTGAGGTGACTTTGTTCCTCCTGTTCCTCCTTTTGGATACAAACAAAGGAGGACTCCTTTCCTGGCTAAATGAGCCTTCTTTTTCATGATTATAGCTGGAATGATTATAACTCACTTGGGATTGTTTGTTTAATCAAAAAGGACACTCTGCACATGTGCAAACATCATTTACAGATGAGCTGAGGAACGTTTGAAGGCCTGAGCATTATAAGCTAAGGAAAAAACCCACTTATTTCAAACAAAGTAATACCGAAGTTTAAGACAGCACTAAGCTTACATTAAAAGTTTGTTGTTATAATAATGACAAAAAAACCACAACAGTATTAATGCAACAATTTTGAAGTGGCCATGTGTTTCATTTGTCTAAGTCTAGTTTATCATAGACTCTCTCTCTCTCTCTCTCTCTCTCTCTCTCTCTCTCTCTCTGTGTGTGTGTGTGTGTGTGTGTGTGTGTGTAAAGTATTACAACCAGGGTCGCATTTCATGCTTAAATCAAGAGAACAGTTAACAGAGAATTAACAGCTCTTTACTGTACCATTTTTGTCTAGAGGCGGTTTCCTATGATAGTGCAATGGCACATCTGCTTATATTTGGATCTCTGTATCCTGGCAACAGAAAAATACACCCTCCTCCTGCTTCCCCACTGAAGCTTGTTAGATTACAGAAGTCTGTAAAAGCATGGGATCTACAATTATTCCGCACTTCAGATTTCCCCCTTTTCTCAATAGTAATTAAATGTTCAAACACATCTGACTATTTTTATTTCAGTAGAAATGAAGTAATTCAGGCTCCTTTAAACCACTTTGTAAATTTCTGCTTTTGTATAACATGCATGGGGGAGGCAAGAACCAGCTCAGGTTTGCTACCCTGATGTTTTGTTGTATTTCAGCTTTTTAAAATGTTAACTGGAGCCATAAATATTAATATGCACATGGAAGCATGGAAGTACCGCATTCTACAGCAATTGTGAGTTTGAATAAAACTCCACTAAATATAGAATTCAAAATAAGTGAGTTTCCGTTGTCTGCCCTGAAGCTTGCATCAATTGTCAGGTTATTAAGTCCAGAAAATTAAAGCATACAACAATGAATGCAGGATTTTGCATTTGAATCAGCAACTAGGTTTGTTTTCTCAGAGGTGCTGCCACTCAGTGGCAAAGGCTGCTTCTGGACCTAAGCTACACATACTTGGCTTTAACCATGGTTTGTTGACGAAGATAACATTCCATTTGCAGATGATCAAACAAAACTCATATTGTGGTTGTTGTTTTTTAATACTAGTGCTGGCTTGTTGTTCTCCTGCCTCCTCTTCAAATCTCTGTCTGCTATACCAAAGTGCTTTGCAACAGACAAAAATTATCAAAGCGTCATCACATTTCTGGCTCTCTTGCCATAAGCCAGCAGCAAAAAATAAAAATAAAAAGGGGGGGGGGAGAGAACATGAACACACTCACCCCTTCAAGACCTTCATCTACTTTCAGCAAACCCTGGACATCTCACTCACAATCCTAAACGGTCTCTTTGTTTACCATTTCCTTCCAATTCTTCCAAACAAAAATCCTTCCTGTTGTGGCCACTTTTTTCCAGTGAAAAAAAACTTTTCCAGCACTAACATTTTTGTTGACAATAAGCAGAACAATGGTTTTAAGCAAAACTTAGGTTTTTCAGGAAAGGGTGTAGGTAGATTGTTGCAGAAAGTGAGTTGCTGGGTCCCATTTTTTGAACCATTTTGTGCATTTGTTGGTAGAGTCTGATTAGGACTGCCAACAACCCAAGTATGCCTCGGAAGAGGTATAAAAAATGATTTCACAAGGTTTCTGCAGAAATAGGCAGTCATAGTGGAAAGCATGTCAGCAAGGAGGTGAAGGAAAAGGAGCCTATTATCAAGCAGAGGGAAGGATGCAGAGGTCTGAGAAGCAATAGGGAATGTCTTAGTTTCACAGTTTCATCATGTAACTACTCTTCCCTCCAATCTAGCCTGGTGGGTGACAGAGGTAGAATGATGCAACAATGTAGGATTAAGCCAGAACACCAAGTTTGGATGCCATGAAAACCACACAAGCAAAGATTCACAATTCAAAGTCCAACCTTGGTTGCAGATTGTGGTTTGCTGTCTGTGTTTCTGTGACAACTGTGGCATAATAAGTATATGTTTAAATGGGACAGAACAGGTATATGAATAACCACATGTGAAACTGGTTCTGTCTGCAAACACCCCCTGCTCTGTAGATCCTTATTTTTTCTGATTCCTTCTAAACACAGAGTAACCTGAAAAGGTAACAAAAACAACAGTATAATGTAAAACCCTCAAAGAAAAATACTGTCTCTCTTGTGGCTTTTCAACTATTTCAGTCAGAAATATTTTCTAAGCACTGCATTTTGCAGTTCTGAGACATTAGTAATTTGATGATCAAATTAGGTAAACACATGACATGCCTTCAATGAAAAGCGATGTTTCAAGAGTGCAAATAAGCCATTGAGCATCTCCATGTGTAAAATCTTTCAACAGAGCTTTCCAACAGAGTAGCAGTTGAAAAGTTCAAAGTCAGACTTTTCTTACTGAAAATCAGAGGTGCTTTTATTGTTTTAAAACAATTTAAGTTAAAAAACATTTCATCAATAGTGAAGACTCACTATTAATTGACTACATTCATTTAACTTAAGCTTCCATTGATTTTCTTTTGATTAGACAATGAAGTCCCAAAGAGTTGTATTACACCATGGAGAACTGTTCAAATAATTACCTTCAGCCAGAAGAAATAGTCATTAATTAGGGTCAGAATATATTAAAATATTATACGATATTGATTCATCTTTGCTTCCCAACTTTCTCTCACCTTTCTTAACAAAGGTGGTTGGGAGGTGGAGATAGAAAGTCTTATAATAAAAGAACACAAACAACAGAGTTCTCTACTAGGATCAGTACTATTTAACCACAGTCCAGGGCAGTGTTAAGGAACCCCTTTCAACCCGAGGGCAGCATTTCTGTGTCTGGGAAGAGGACAAATGCATAAATAGTTAGAACAACCAATGTGCAGTATTCTAGTTGCTACACAACCACACTATCCTCCACCCAGGCAAGTGGGAAGCATGATCAAAAGTTCAATGATACATTACAGTCCTGGGGAAATACTTAAGGAGGGTGTGGAGCAGGGCTGGTGAGGAGTGTGGCCTGGGGAGAGTTCTGATTATCCCCACACCTTAGTTTTAAATGTGGACTGATTAATTAGCTTGACTTCTTTATCACACAAAAATCCATGTAGAACGAATTCAATCATTGTTTCATCTACAGCTGCATTGGAATATGACCTGCTTCAGAAATTATTTCTTCACTCAAACATTAACCTGATGGTTCATGTCAGTTGAATAGCACTTGCCCTGTAATTCAACTGTTATAGCCTTCCAGGTATGGAGGCTGCATCTTGGCTTATCTATATCCTTTTGTCAAGGGTGCATAGGATTGGGAGAAAAACATGCAAAACTAAGGGTCGGTGATGCAGTCACTATCAGCACAAGTGCTGCACAAGCATACTGGCCAAGTATTACCCCCTTTACAGTATCCTACAGGATAAATCCAACTAAGTCATACACCAAGTAAACTGACTGAAATCAATCAACTTGACTAACTTAAGTCTATTGATTTCAGTGCATCTAAGTCTTAGTTGGACAGAACCCTAATAGTCTTTCAAGGCAGCTGTAACTAGTATGGTTACATTTAAGATTCTAAATATAGACAGAGTTGTCCCTATGTGCTAGGACTGAATCTAGCCTTGCTAGAAACCACACAAATAACAAGTTTCCACATGGCAGTTAAAAATGCCAAGTAATTTATCAGATTGGGATGATACAATGGCTCTTTTTCCTGTCTTGGGGTGAATCTACACACGGGGAAAATGCTATAAAGTAGATTGTTATAAAAAAAGAAAAGAAACCCCTATGTAAAATCACATAAAGTTTTTTGCTCTACAGCACCATCTAGTGTTGTATCTTTACAATAGAGTTACGATGATATACCGGTAACTGACAAAGTATATAGCCTTTGAATCTAGAATCTAAATATCCACAGTATTCTTTACAAATCTCCTTGCATTTTGCCATAACAAACAGACCAATAAGTTAATGTTATTTGAGATACACACACACACAACTTTATTTCTAGCTATAATTCTAGAATAATGCCTAGAAGGCAGGCAAACTATGCTAACAAAAGCTGCAATTTTGAATAAAACATGCAAGCATAATTAATGTTGACATATTGAAAGGGACATCTATTTAACACTGGTTAAATTATTTTCTTGCTTACAGATAACAAAAGAACAGATGTTGGAACAGTAAGATTGTCATAATGTGACATCGCTGGAATACTTTTGATATGCAAGAAGTTTCATGTGGCTGACGGGCAGCTCCAAAGGCATGACACTACAAGCTTTTATGCATAGACACTGCAACTCATTTGACTACACATCTGTAGCAATAAAGAGATCAGGACTCACTCATCCACCAAGACAGACAGAACATTTGCCCTAGGCATGGCTCCTGCAATGGGTGCTCAGCAGTCAGTTGATGCGCCATTGTACAGACAATGTTAAAAGATATTCTGACTGCTTGGCACCATATAAATCTTCAGCTACTTCCAACTTGCACACGAGCAGCTTTCCCCATGCCCTTCTTTTGCCAGCAAATGCTCAGATTGCATCACTGTTTGCTTTTTAAAAAATGACAGTGTTTGTGTGCAAACACACACATGGTAGTCAATAATCGCTGGAGCCCCATGCAAAGCCAAAAAAGAGGCAATTCTCAGGCTTTAGTGACTTGACCACAGACTCCTTGGATGCCTCCTAATATGCTTTTCTCAGAGCGCTCCCCACATCTTCAAACGCCACTCAGTAGAAAAAGCCAGTGGATGCAGATAAAGGTAGTAACCCTTTTACGGAACAGAAGGAGGGGCTTACATTTTGACTGCCTAACTCATAGACAAAGCTCTGCCAGTTGTTCCAAGATAATTACTGAGAGAGCTTGCATTTTCTGCCTCAGCTCTAGGATCAGTGAATGCAATCTGTAACCAGCAACTTGGTCCTAATCCAAGGTCCTGGCCTTGCCTTACTTTCCCATTTGTTCCAAAGCCCCATATCTACAAATCACTATGTGGCTTGATCCTTGGTTTTCTCTTGGTGGTGGACATCACTATGTACTCAGGATAGCAATTCCTGTATCCGATGAAGTGTACTGCAGTCTATGAAAGATTATAATAGGCTATAATAAACTTAAGGATTTTTTAAAAGATACTTTAAGACTTTTTGTTTTATTGTTGCAAGAAATGAACATGACTACCCCTCTGGAAATTACCTTCTCGTGGAATTTTACCTTTATCCTTTATTCAATCCATGCAACTGCTTCTGCTTAACACAAACATATCCAACCAGTTACATCAACTGGCTGTCTTGTAGGGTCTGCCAGAATGAGTTTCATCCACATTCTGCACATGGCGAAACAGCCACATTGCTAGTAACACAAAGTGGAAACTCCATAAAACCTCTTTGCAAAATAAATTAAGGAAAGGAAGTTGCAAGACCCAGAAGCCAAATGATTTGCAATCTATGGGCTCATTGTACTTAAAACAATGTTGCTAAAAGTCTAAGAACACAGACTATCAGTCCTCTAGGTTTCATGGTAATGGGCAACACCACATTCAGCTACATAGCAATGCAAGCAGCAATAACAAAGAGCAGACAATTTTGCGGGGCTGTAAACTCCACTCAGAGAAACCTATGTCAGTATCTATTTCAATCTCTGCCCAAACACACCTTTTACCATCTGAGCAGGCACCTGCATGTTCAGCCACAGGTTTGAACAGCAAGGCATGATGTCAGTCCATGGATTGCACATTATTAGGTGCTTGCCCCATGACTGCTAATTTGACTGAACATTTAGATAACCCTAGAGGTACGTGTACTCTAAAAACCCATCCAGGAATCCAAGCACCAAAGAAACTCAAATTGCTGCAAGCAGCCTCTAATCATAATTGCAAGTCAGCTTTGCTTTTTGAACATTCATGAGACTGTGTTTTTCTGCACAGATTTACAGCAACAGAAAACCACCCTGCAAGATCTCAAAATCCCAGAGATTTGGCAGGCCTTTACTAGGAACTGGGTCTGTGGTATGATAGGCCCTGTCTTGTGGCACTCCTTGTCAATGGAGGAGTTGGTAGGAGTCATCCCTGCTTGCTTTCAGACATCTCTAAAAACTGCATTATTCAAAAAGACTTTCTAAACCTGAAAGTCTTTGACAACCAGCTTTTACTCAAGTGTTTGCCATTTTTACTCTAGTATTGTGTGCATATTTAAGGAATAAATAAATAAAACAATCACACCCAGATCAAGCATACAAAGCTGTGGTTAAAGAAACTCCCCAGTTAATCACGTAATCCAAGCAAACAAAACCATAGATGGATTATCCTCCAGATATTGCTCCTTTCATAATAGTTGCTGAAACATCCAGCATGACATAAGTTAAAGACCGGAGATTGTGCTGCATCTGATTTTCACTCCCGTCAATCAAGAACTCTTTACACTAACAGACAGCAGCCTGGAAGTCACTTCCACATATGCTCCAGGGGCATGGATGTAAATACCATGACCACATGGACAGGGTCAATCAGGCTTCTCCTCCTCACATAATCGGAACTCTGCCAGGAGGAAAATAAATTTATTCACCAACAAGCTGCTTTAAACATATGATTATAACCATAGAGAGTCTGCTCCAATACTGCTAGGAGCACATGTAAATACGCCTCAGTCAGCATTAAAAAAAAAAAAGCAAGAAAAATAACAGCACTCAGATTTCAAAAGAATAGGCTATGATTTACTGACAAATGCCTTGGAATGTAATTACACTGCATATGGTGTATTAGTCTATGGTAAAACTAGGGACAACCTTTTCATTGGCAAAATGAGACTCCTTCACATGGTGCCTGCTATTCCACAACCAGCCGTCAAATTGTAACTTTAAAACTTTCCCCCTAACGTTAAGCATCATTTGTCACTGCCGCAAAGCCAAAGGCACTTTCATGACCATCCCACCCAGAATGCCTCTCTCTGAGGGAAGACTCTCAAGGTCTAGCCTATAGTGAGGCAGAGAGGGAGAAGACAGAGGTGAAGCACCTCACTAGGTGCAGCTGCTACACTAAAGCAGCAAAAACTGAAGGAGGGGGCACTGCTGTCATCATGATGAAAAAATGAGAGATGTCAGTAGTAAGAGATACAAAGGAGTGGGGTGGCCCTTAGTAAAATCTAATTTACTGACCAATCACTGCCTTTTACTAGGCCTACAGGATTGTTGTATTCATTTTAATAATTATCCATAAATGAAAGCAGGAGGAGGACTTACTCAAAACTCAGTGACATTTGCCTCTAGGGATAACACTTTCACTCAGCATGCCATTAAAAAGAAAAGTTGTGAGGCAGCTGGCATACAGAAGTAAATAATCCAATATTTCTGACTACTTTTAACTAACAGCTTGAAATTTTTGTGTTCTTCTAGGGAACAATAGCTTCAATAATGCCCTGAATCTTTAGAGCTTTGTGTACAACAATCCAAGGAATTCGATCCCAGCAAAGGAATTTTTAGCTGATAAAAATGTGATACATGAATTTTAAATCTGAAAGCAAAGCTTACAATTCAGTAAATTTATGTAGCAGTAGGGGGTGGGGGAGAAATTAGATTCAGATCACATTTAAAGGTGCACCACCCTAGTTCACACTTACTGAAATACAGGCTTTCTTCAAAATCCCTAATTTTCAAGTGCCATTCTCCAGCCAAGTAATGTGTACAAAAATACATATATTGGGGTACAGTGTTCTTACAAATGCATGAAGATATGAAACTGCATTTTTGATGAAGATATGAAACTGCATTTTTGTATGTTAGGGGAAATTGCTATACAAAACTGAGTATACTGAGCAAAACTGCATACAAACAAACGATTGCTAGGAGAAATCTGCACTAAAATCCTGCTGGGTTTTCTTGAGGACTTTTAAAAAAACACATACTTATGTAGAAATGTGGATAAATGAATTTAAGATTGGAAAAATGAGAGAGAGAAGACAAAACGGACAGATCCCCACCAACCGCCATAGGATTAATTAAACGTAAAACACATATACTCTTAAATCTTTCTGAGATTCCCATGACAAACCCTCCAAGTGTCCCTATTTTTCAGGGACGTCCCTGATTTAGAGAAGCTGCCCTGTTTTCTGATTTGATCCCAGAATGTCCCACTTTTCCTTAGGATGTCCCTATTTTTATTGGAGAAATGTTGGCAAGTATGGAGTTATCCAGAGCCATCTGAAGGCAATCCTGTATAGGGAAGTTGTTTTAATGTTTAATGTTTTATTAAGTTTTTATATATGTTGGAAGCAGCCCAGAGTGCCTGGAGCAACCCAATAAGATGTGTGGGGTATAAATAATAAAATAACAAACCTATAACAAACCTATGCAAGCAGCCATTGCTATCATAACTAGCATGGACTTTCACACATGCATAAGGCATCTGAGTGCACATAACTCTTTGGAACAGGGCGTCTACCAACAAAGGCTAATATTTCAGAATATACTCTTGTATGTCCCTAAGGCAGATAGACATGTGAGCTGGTTTGCAATACAGTTGTACCTCCATTTACGTAATCCTCTGGTTATGTAAACTTCAGGATGTGCATGTGGCAAACCCAGAAGTATTTTACCGGGTTTCGCTGCTTCTGTGTATGCGCAGAAGCATTGCTCAGGTTGCAGAAACCTCAGGATCCGACCGGACCTCTGGAATGGATCCCATCTGCAAACGGAGGTACCACTGTACCCAGTGTGAACCAGGCTCCCACCAGGCTCCCTTCAGTTTGCATCCATTTCAGTTTGTATTTATAACAATTGTTCATCGTATAACTGCTCTGAATTGTTGACAAATAGTATCAAGTTGTTCTTTAACTTTCCTTCTCCCTGTTGCAGGATAAGCCTATTTTCATAGAGTGTAGTATTAAAAATTCTCTGTCATTCCTGCTTTAGTCCTGCATGTTGGAAGAACTGATGGTAGGAGAATTGAACATTTGAAGTGGTACCTTGAAATTAATGTAATACTTTCTGTCTTAAATGCAGAGTTGGGTTTGAGTGGGAACATCTACTTTGAGTAGAAGGCTTTTAATCCTGGAGAACAGAGGTCCTCAAATGTCACCCCAGGAATCACTTGAAAATTGCTGAAGGCCTTGATAGAACACTTAATATTTGTTTCTGACTGTTGTAGCAATTGCAATGCACTACGCTATATGATGTATGAATTTTAACTGTGTTTTTTTCAGACACACCACAGATCAATGGTACCCTTGAAGCAGAGGATCCCACTGGCTGAAGGCAGGAAGAAGCATTTTTGGTGTTTTTCTCTGCAACCTTTCTGACGGTCTTACAGAACTGCAGACTAAATTTTCAGAGGGTGCAAGGGGCTGCAGGGGGAAATGGCAAAAGTTACCTCTTCCACCACAGGAAGAAACACTTGCATCCAAACATGGAGTAAAGAATTCAACAAGCTGTAAACCAAGGAATACCTACCATCTTGTCTTATATCCAAAAAGATAGGATTATCCCATTTTCTCCAGAAGTGAGATATATAAATTAGAACAAAAAGAGGAAGTATATTAAGACTTCTATTAGCATTCAGTGGTTCCCCCCTAACTTGCTTTTCAGAAAGTTAACAATATTATTCCTTCAGTACTAGAACACTTTCACCCAAGTGATTATTTAACAGTCAGTCCATGGGTTGCATTAGATCAGAAAACCTTTAATTTGATTCCCAGCCAAGGTTTACTCAACCATAAAGAAAGATGGAATATAACAAAAACACTGAAAGAATTTCTATAATGGATTGGCCACCTGCCTGAAAGAGAGCAAAAGCAGCTATGTTTTCTATGAGATTTATATTAAAACTTGCATGAGCCTTTGTGGGACTACTTTCCTCATATCTGCTTCACACACAAAAAATGTTGTCTGAACAAATGCATGGTATTAGAGGTAGAAATGTGTAGATTTGAGGATTGTTTTTATAGATAAGCCATTCCTAAAATCATCTGAATGAAGTTCTGTATTCTTCAGCATTTGAAATGTGTTATGGAAATATAGGAAACTGCCTTATACAAAGTCCATTTAATTCAGTGTTGTCTCTACTGACAGCACTGGCTCTCCAAGGTTCAAGGGAGGAACCTTTCCCAGTAGCCATGAATGCTGGTGATTGAACCTGGCACACAACTTACCCATCAAAGTATGTCCTCTACCACCAAATGTCCCTCTTAAATTATCAAGCCAAATAAACACCAAGTTTCCATATGGTGTATAATGACATGACTTCCCAATGAATTCTGAAACATTTACTGCCAAACATACTTCTCTGTCTACAGTTGCACACAGTGCTGATCTTGGGTCCTAAGACTCAGGTTTCAGAGGGATGTCTTAGGCCCTCCTGAATTAATGGCCTTCCCAGCACCTGGGGAGACTGAATCAGCTCGTTATTCCCAACAATTCCACAATAAATAATAATAATAACAATGTTATGGCAGCTGTTTGGAAACTGTACTGGGGAAGACATAGTATCTCCTCAATAGAAGTGTTATCTAGGTGAAAGGTATCCAGACTGCCCCCCAAAACAAACAAATAAATAAGAATTATGCCTTGATGGACCCTGAGAGTCCTTGCATAGCTTTAACTTGTTCCAGTTCAAACATGTTGTTGCTTTCAGACATTACAAATTAGCCCTTCATTCAATTAGATCGTAACCGCCACTGGCAAAAATGTTCATTCACATTACAATGCCTCTTTACCAATTTCTCTTCTACACCCATTAACATAAATGGTATAAAATACATTCCAAGGTAGTTCAAGCATTGTGTACAAAATATACTTTATACAGAACCATTACTTTTATTGTTGATTGTATGGGCTTAAGCACCAAAGATACAGATTTCTCTGACTGGCCCACTGATTGGCATCATTACCACCTGTTAACAAAAGACTTTGGGGTTTGGCCTTTGAGCTTTTGGTTATGGCCTCCTTCACAGTTTGTGTGTTTGTGTCTGCGCGCGCACACACACACACAGACACACACACAACTACATATAGAGAATGGGATCTCAGAATTCCAAGTTGAAACAGAAATCTCTGTACTCTTTCAAAAGCTTTACAAGTCCTAATACATCACTATTTTCCTTCACACGAAAAAGGTAGTATCATGATGAGCAAAGAAATATTGAGCATACCCCAAATATTTCCTCTGTGCCAATGTCATATCTAGTTTCAATATAAAGCATTATCAGATTTATTTCCCTTATTTTATGAAGTATGAAAAATTCTTGCTTCCCAATAAGGTTTTCTGTGTTCCATTGTTCTACTGAACTAATGTCATCCTGCCCTGGCATCAAGCAGCAATAGTACTAACCTTCTAAGGCCTGCTGAGATTTAGTGATTACTTCCCAAGACATTGTTTGGCACTGCCATTCAGTTTAAAACACTATTTTGGGGGTGGTGTCTATCCAGCCAAAGAGCATGAGGGAACCTTTCTGCCTTGATTTAAGCTGCTTAAAAACACACACATTCATGTCAGCTGTACCGCAATAGTCTGTAATTGGGATTCCAACAACCCCACTGTGTTCTCTCAGAATTAACAGCCCTGTCAAGATAGCGAAATGTTCCAAAGGTCAATTTATGATTATTCTTCCCTTAGCCTTGAACACCCTTTCTGCAAAGAAAAGCACAGCTTCCAGGGCAAAGATAATATATATTAGCACTGTGATAAGCTTCTAGCCACTTGTAGAATTTTAAATTTCACATGGCCTCTCTCTTATCTCTTTCGAAGGGGAACACATTCATATAAATATATAAGACACAGTCCCGCGAGATAACAGTTTCAGCTTAAGCATGCAGTTTGCTGTCTGTTATATGTTCTCCTCATGTAGAGCAGGGAAATATTAAAAGTGGTTATATAAAAGAAATTGCTTCTTTGCTGGGCACACTGGAACCAGGTTGTAAATTAAATCTTCTGATTGATCCTAAATCAGTACCCCCAAAATATAGAATTATTAAAAAGGAACTAACATTTTCAACATATGCATTTCCACTGTGCCAATTCCTGCCCTGGAGTAGGGATGGAAGAACCTTGAAGTCTGAAAGCCTGAATAATGCTGGTCTGTGTTGTAATAATGGACATTTGGAAGATACCAGAAAGCCAGTTGCTAAAAGTCAACAACTGAATGTAATGCTTAATATTGATGCAGAGAAGAATGAGTATCACCCACAACCACACACCAACTTAAGTTTTCTGATATCATCTGATTCCCACAACATATTACCCCCGATTGAGAGTTCCTGATAGCCAGAGGAATTGACAAAAAGGTCCACAGTCATAGGTGGAGAAAGAAAAACATTATTGATCACAGCTGATAACACAAAAATAACCAGATTAACTAATGAATATATCATTAAATGTTACTTTCACCCCAGTAAGGTTCTTTGCTCCTAGGGCAACTGTTTCCAAACAGTATATTCTTAATACTGTAAAACCCTTCTTGGTGCGTATTTAATATAGCAAAGGCTGGTTGGATGTTCAACATTGATGGCACATCCAATGGTCATTTGACCCACGTGATCAGCACTGTTGACAGACGCTGTCCCAATGCTCTAGGACACATCCACAGTGGCAGATGAAACACTACTATACATTATCAACATTATATTATTTATTTAAGTATTAAGTCCATTTATCTATTGCATACTGTCCTCAAATCTCAAAGCCGTTTACCAGAAGGAAAATCAAATTGAAGTACATAAAAATTGAAGTACATAAACGTACCACAATCACAATTTAAACTGAGTAAAATGCAAATACATAAATACACAATAACCACATTCATAATCATAACCATATCTATACAACTAAGATCAGACAAAATTACTATGCAGAATGACACAAACACCAAACCGAAAGAATATTTCAACCCACATACACTCACTAAACATGTATATCCTTCCTGCAACGGATCACTGCCAAACATATAAGAACAGACTGTGCAGCACTAATAGGCCAATGCACCACAAAATACTTCCCTCCCACCTCTCACCTGGGACAGGTTCAGTTTGGGACCAGTGCAAGCCCTTTGTATAAGGGGTATAAAATTCCTACTATCAAATAACTCTCAAAAACATGATTATACCTCACATGGTACTGAACAAAACCCACCTACAAATGTGGACCATTTCACTTCCATGACAGTACAGCAGACAACACATAGTGGTACCCTAAACGTATTAAGCAGCAGTTGTGACTTGCATTTCCCTTTCTGTATAGGAGTACTTGTACCTCAGAAGAAATAGTGACTGCATTTCCTATTCACATGTTCCTCATTTGGCGAACAGAAGCTGAATTTGCTACACACAAGTCTGTGCAGTTATGTTTCCAGAAGACAAATAAATTAAGAGGCTTACAGTAACACCATGGACTTTACCTGTAGCGGAAACTGGATGTGTAAGAACAGAAGAAACAGTAGCATGGGAATCTTTAGTGTAGGAAGAGTATGGAATGTAGCAAGGAACTTATTTATTAGGAACATCTGTGAATACCATGTAGCCATGAGTTGGTATATACATTATAACCTTATATATTATAACTGGGCTGATTAGTGATGCCATTTGTATTTGAAAGCTACAATTCTACATGTTTTACAGGGTTTCAATTGGAAAAGTCTCATTCAGATTTTGTGTATGTGTTGTAGTGAAGGACACCTGTGGAGAGAGCCTATCTACAATAGTGTCCCAAAAACACATTCCTTCCAGTACAAAGCTAACAGAAAAGGATGTCATCATAAAACAGCCAAGCCAACTCAAATGGTAGTCATTCAGCAAAAGACTAAGAAAAAGAGTTGGATGCAAAAGTGAACTTTTCCTTTCAAGATTAATCGCCTTTGACCTTCATAAACCACCTTCAAAATCAAAACCAGTATGCTGGAGAGGGTGCATCTCCACAGGCACATACCTCCGCATGTGGTGGGAGTGCCCCAAAATCCAACTATTCTGGACAACAGCCATACGAGAAATGTGTAAAATAACTAAGCAAGTATTAGAAATCACCCCAGAATTGGCCCCACTAAACATCTTCCAAGACAATAATGCCCATCTACACCACAAAGAACTCATAACCCACCTACTTTCAGCAGCCAGAAACACCATAACCAGACACTGGAGAGACCTGTCAGGAGTAAGCATGGACCAATGGTACCAAATAGTATGGGAAACAGCCTTACTAGAAAAATTTACCAATAAACTGAAACTGATACGGGGACAAACAGAAGACGCCGCCTTCACCCCGGTATGGCTCCCCTTTATCACATACACAGCCCAGCAAGACTGACAAAAATCCACCAACAGCATACAAATCAATATGGCTAACCTGATCCAAAACACCCACCCACCCCACTCACACATGAAAACAAAGACCACCACAGCCAATAACAAAGAACCACACCCTGGGCCAACCCCAACCTCTCACACCACCAAAGGAACACAAGTGAATAGCAGAGAACCTGCACAAGCGACACTGACACAAAACCCCACATATATTAAGTAAAATAGAAACATTGCCACCCGACCCCACCCCCATTCACCTCCCCCCTCCACCTCTTTCCCCCTTTTCTTCCAAATGTCTCAACAAATGAAACTGATCTGTAAAAAATGTTACTTGGAGAGAGAAAAAAGAGAAAGATTGTACATACTTTTGTAAACCAAGAAAACCTTCAATAAAAATATATTTTTAAAAATATATATATATCAAAACCAGTAAGCTTAGTGAGCAGGAGGTGGCAATTGTTTATCAAGACTTGTTTATTAAAGTGTGTTACATTCTTCGCCATCAGATAAAAGGAGGGAAGAAGAAGCAAAGAACACAGATAAAATAAAAAGGAGATCTCATGTGGGTGTTAGTACATAGGAAGACCTTCACTGAATCAGACCAAGGCCCATCTACTCCAGCAGCCATTTCCCACAATGGTCAATCTGCTAGGCTTGCAAGACATGAGGGCAAGAGACTTGTCTCACTATTGTTCCCCAAGATTGACAAACAGAGCACTGTACCACTGATCCTGGTGGCAGCATATAGCCATAATGACTAGCAGTGTTTCATAGTACAGCTCTCCACTGATAGCCTTAGTGACCACTAAGATGTCAGACAGATGTTTACATGACTTCCAAAGCAAGCAGCTTTCCAGGTATCACAATATTTCCTTGGTTTTAATTGTACTGTTGTTTTCCTTTGACACAGGCTAATATCCTAATTGCATGGCTCAGGACTGGTTCTCTCCATGGTATCGTATCAAATCTCAGTGTATTGCTCTCAAACTATAAGTCTAATTAAACTTTAAATCAGAGGTTTATTGCATGGTTTCCACATTTGCCTTCAAGCTGGTCAATACTCCTTTTTCTTCCTAACAAATTTCTAAAGAGGTTCTTACTTTAGAGCAAAACCAGACAGTTATCATTACTACTTTTTTGGAACTGTCATAGTATCTGCCAGCTCCTAGCAAGAAGTAACATTTCTAAAGCATGTGTGAATGTTGAAAGTTAGGCAAGTACTTCTACCAATAATTATCTCAACTTTCTCATACACCTTTCCAGGTGATTCCAACCTTTTGTCTGAAGCCAACCTTGCCTCCAAAAACTCTGAGATGGGTCAGTTGTCTAATCACAGGGGACAGCAGCATCCATCACTGTGCCAACTCTCCTATCCATCTGCTCAATGCACCATTATCCTTTTGCCTAGTCTAGCTAAGTCTCCACCAACAATACTAAATCAAGCATACAACTCAAAAGATGTTTTCAACCTACCATCATCACCTGTGTGCCACTCTACCCAGCAGCTACTTTTGCCTATTTTGTCTACCTTTCCTCCTACTTCTAGGCCGCTAGGAGCTATTTTGAAACCTGTAGACTTTTCAAAGCTTTTCTTCTAACAGAGTGCCTTCGAACACACCTTTCAACGCAAGGCATCCAACACACACTATACAACAGGCACAAAGTTAACACAGTGCCGGGAGCTTCGACACAGCCACAATTTCAACCTGTTATAGATTTCAGCTGAATCTGAAAGAAGGTGAGCCAGGGCTTGGAGAAAGTGCTTAAAGGGAACGATGCCCTTCTTCCCCGTTTGCGGGAAAGGCAGCCACGCCACAGCAGGGGTAGGGGAGTGGTGTGTGATTAACAGCACAATCCTCCACATGTTGACTCAGATCCAAGTCTCGCTGTGCTCAGTGTGACTTACTCCTTAGTCGTTAGGCTTGCCGCCTATAAAGGTGGCGGAAACGAGTTTAACAGGTGATGGGTTTCCATTGTCTCTCCGCTTATGCGCGCAGGTATTGTTTCTAACACAGACGAGATCGGTTGTGGGCAGCGACAGCTATTCCCGATGGGCTTCTTCCCACTAAACAGGCTGCAACCCTATAAACGCCCTCAACTGGAAGCCCTGCGCCTCTGGAATCTGCTGGATCTACTCCCGAGTAAACACGGGCAGGGATCGGGCCGCACCGCCCAGGAGCGCAACGATCGCCTCCACCTCGGCAGGCAGGCAGGCAAGCGGGCAAACACGCACGGGAGGCAAACAATAGTCGAGAGCAGCAGCAGCAGCAGCTCCATCCAAGCGCGCCTGCTGCTGCCAGCAGCCGAGGAGCCGCCGAGCCATCCCCGCCCCCCCACGCCGCCTGCCAAAGCACCGCCGCAGGAACGACAGCGGGCTGCTGGCTCGCAGCGCCGCCTTGACCAGGCGACCCCCCCCCTCCCACTCCGCCGCCCAGGCGCTGACAGACAAGAGCGAGGGCGAAAAGGGGGGAACAAAGCAAGCGCGCGCGCGCCAGGCGCCACTCACCCCGAGCTTCCTGCTGCGGATTTTCACATAGCCTTGCTTGACTATGTCGTTAAAGTTGGAGGCCATGGCCGGGGCGAGCCGGCTGCGGCGTCCCAGCTCCGGGCGCGGGGTCGTCTCCTCTCTCGCTGCTGCCGCCGCCGCCTCCTCCTCTTCTCTCCAGCTGCTGCTGCTGCGGAGCGCCTTTGGCCGCCGGCTGGCGAGGAGCCTCTGACATCCAGGCGGCACTGGCGGCAGAGCGGCTCCTTTTGCGCGTGCCGGGCACGCCGTGGCCCAGCGCAGCCCGCCCCCTCCCTCCTGCGGGGCGCCACGCGCAGCCCGAGAACGGCCAGGAGCGGAGGAGCGGGCGGCTCTTTCTAGCCAAGCGCGAGCTCTTGCCGCGCCGTTGCCTTGAGCAGCCAGGGGAAGAGGACTGCTGCTGCTGCTGCTGCTGCTGCTGCCACCGCCGCTGCTGCTTCCCTGGCTCTTCCGCCAGCTCTCCTCTCCCCCTCCCCGGCTATTGCTTCTCTGCCGGCACCCGGAGGCTGTGGAGCTGCTCGCGCCGCCGCGCCATCCCCCCCTACAGCGCGGGAGGGGGAGGGGTTCCCGCGCGCTCCCTCCCTCTTGCTCCCGCCTCACACCTCAGCTCCCCAACAACGCCAGACGAGGCGGGCGAGCAGGGGAAATGTCCGCCGCTCCCATTCCCCGGCACGCCAGCTAGCTAGCCAGCCTCCTCTTTTTTCGACGCCAAGGCTGGGCTCCTCCTGAGGAAACTTGTCCCCCCCCCCCAGGGCGGCGCATTTCTCCAGTCAGTTGAGAAGCACGAAGGACCCCTCACCCCACCTGGCTTCTGAGGGGTGTGCGCGCGAGAGAGATTTCTGCATGAAAAGCGGCAAAGCCAATCCATTTCTTTCCACCTGTGCGTTCAGTGCTGCGAGAGTCACACGCAGGTGTTGCTGCTGTTAGAAAAGTGCAGCTGAGGGGCACAACCCAACCCTAGATGGTTTCCTGTGAACAATAAGTCTCACTGGGTTTCCGCAGAATTTACTCTCTAGAAAGCAAGTTTTGAGTAGGAGCTGAAAGATCCCATCCCATGGACACCTTAGCAAGCAAGCAAGCAAGCAAGCCCCGTTGACTATATAATAAGGCTCACTTCTGAATAATGGCACAGCACTGCACCATTTGGCTCCTGGGAATGGACATCTTCCAAAGTACAGCAGACATGTGCTGAGAAAGAGATGTGCCGTGTTCTTACCTATGCATCTTTACTTGGAAATAATCCCCGTTCAGTTCAGTGGGGGGCCTACTCCCACCTAAGTAGGCACAGGATTACAGCCTTTATTTCTTGCAACTGCAAGGAGAAACCCAAGGGTATCATTCAGGTCCTGCTTACAGACTATCCATAGGCATCTGCTTCACTGCTGGGGGTGGGGGAGGATGCTGAACTGTATAGACCATCGATTGGATCCAGCAAGACACTTCTTAGGTTCTGAAAGATGCAAAAAAATAAATTTTAAAAATGCAGTTCTGTGATTTTCACTATCTCTTACAAGAAGATCTACTGCACAGGTCACATTCACCCCATCCACACCTCCTTCACTGCAGCCACATGCAGCCCTTGAGAGTTGCCCATCATTGGTTTAATGCCCATTGCTGATCTAAATAGAATATTGCATAGGAATTCTTATGTACATCACCCTAAATTCCATGGAAGAAAGACTGGATATAAATGAAATATTTGTAATTCACTTTGCTGCCCACTTGCAAGACATTTCATAGCGTAAAACAATACCATAAAACAATGTCATGCATGAAATAATATGATAGTCTAATTAAAACACAGGGCACAAATGCATGTTTAAATGTTTAAGTTCTATTAACTTCTATAGAAATATTAAGCAAAACACTTTCCCAATGAATGGTGTTTATGTATTTTTATTTAAACAGTTGCCAGTCATATGACTACATGTGTCACTCCTTTGCTCAAGGCAGGATGACAATGAGGTATTCACTGGAGCCCCTCCACACAATCAGGAACAGTGTGCTTTTGGGGTTCTCAAACTTGCACATGTAGATCTCTACGGTTGTGGGCTCCCAGTTCAAATGTCAGATGGATTTCACAGATGTCAAAGGCAGGGTCATTGGGACATGTTGGTGATGGAGGCCAAGTTCCTGATGTCCCTTGATATAGTGAATGAATGTGAGGATGGGCCTGAGTGAGCACCGTTAATGGTTAACAAAGGATTGCAATGGCTTGTGGGTGACATTGTCACCAACATATCTGAGTGGGCAAGTGGTATAATTTCTAGAGAGAGCGGGCATGGAAGTATCATGGATTGAAATGGATACTGGACAAGGCCAATGCAGGGAGCGAGAGCTTCAGAGTTGTTCACCATGTCATGCTAAATGTACCGTAATTTAAAAACCTTTGGGAAATCTGCGCAAAATGCACATGAGATATAATGATATCTCTCTGGAAAAGACAAAGAAAATGGTGCCCAAAGGAAGCTGAATTGTGACTGCCTTTGAGAATTCAGTCCTAATTTTATTTATTTAGTTTGATATATGCATGAATACATATTACGGTAGTTCCATTCACCAAACACCCTCAAGCACACCATCAATTAAACCAAAACAGCTAAAATGTATGAATCCCTCTGGGGTTGAAACATGGAACTCTTAAGCAGCATCACTCATATATCTACTGTACTCTGCCCGGTCATAAACATATCTTTAATTATAATGCTGCTTTAGGCAGATGTAGAGAGAACAAGTTTTGCAATACTGAATATGTTTTGAAGATGTGGGAGTGGATGGGGTAGAAGTGGAACAACACTGTTTGCCTTGCAATATCTAGTTGCATTTGTCTCAGGGATGTCCTGTGATTACCATTCCGTTTCAGATCTTGAACCATTTTGGAAGCATCCTGTACAACCACAGATTAGTCTTCCACTTTCCAGTTTTATTAAAATCATGTACCAATAGCATCAGTTACATGCAACTCTGTCTAGAAATGTGGCATAGCTTTGCACCTGGTATTTAGCTGAAGAAGCTGCCAAACCATGTTATCTAAATTGCTAATTTTCTTCTTGAACTATTTTATTTGCTAAACATAGGTCTCATGAACCTCTGTCATGATACACCTTGTTTTTACTCATGCTAATATGGATAATGCCGAGTGACATTTTGGCTGTACTGGATGGATATGGTATTTGGCACCATCCACTATTATTTAGAATATTTTTTCACTCATATGGATGTAGTTGTTTTCTAATGCAGTTTCATTTCAATTTTCTATCCACTTACCTTTGGAGTGGGAAAATCACAATGAATTCAACTTATAAAAAGGCACGTAATGTATTTAATGCATCTGTTAATGTATTTATATTTAAAACATTCTGTGTATCAGCAAATGGATAAAGCTGGTCTATAAAATTGCTGTAGAAACACACGCACATTTTCCAGAGGGCACCCTCTACAAGTTCTCGTTGAACAGACTACAGGTCACCCACATGGAATAATTCTGAGGAGTTTTACACATCAATGAGTATTGCTAATATTTCTGGGCCAAACCACTTTGACAGATTGTGAAATGGTGGAGACAGGCTGAGGCTGCTTTGACAGGCTGCAAAAATGAGGGAGAAAATTCCCACTGTGTGTGATGAAGCAAATCAACATTATATTTCTATTATCTAAATATATTATTTTGGACTATTACTTTAAATATTGAATGGAATTAGATAGTTCTCAAACTGTGTTAGATTTCTTCTAACACACTTCCAGATTTTTGTGTATATTCGACTGCATGAGAGAACAATATTAGGAATGTGGTTCATAATCTGGACATTTGTTTGAGATATAATGTTTGAGTGTGGCAAAGGCACTATGGCAGTGAAGGGTGGATATATCAGGTGAAAGAAAGATGCAGGTAAGATACATCTGGCTGGTGGGCAGCAGAGACAGAGTCTTTCCAGCAATAACCCCATACCTATGATTTCCCATTAAACATTCTCTGAATATGTTTTTGTTTCAGTCTGCATTCAGTGTTTGTTTGTTTTAAAGGGGAATGTCATTATGCATTAATTGTATTTGATGTTTTAATTTTGTGAGCTGCCTTGGGATGGCTGATGAGGAATTCCTGGGAATAACATTAACTGCTGGGGGCACAATCCCCTTTGATGCATACATGCTTGGTAAGCTGACTTCTTTGAATTCTGTCTCCATATGTATCAGCAATTACTTTGGGAAATCTCAGTTTCAAAAGAAGCTTCTGAAGCACTGTTAGTGTTAGAGGGTGCTGGAGGGGACAAGCCACAGTGCAGGCAGAGATCGCCCCTAGTCAGTCATGGTCAAAGCCTGTAAGGAATGAATAAATGCCTTTTTTTGGCTCAGGTTTCTTAGTTCTGTGCTAAGCAGTGAAACATTTCAAGAGGAAGGCAAAAATCCATTATTGATTGGTGGTAAGAAAAGAGAGAGGGAGAATGCCCAGTTTGTGCTGACATAAGTAGGTGGGTCAGAAAATAGATGATGGGAAAGTTGCTTGCTGTTTTCACATACCTAAGTATTTGGACAATCAAAAATTGCTTGAGTGGGTACATTATGTTCAACAGAAGAGCTGTTCTGTGAATGTTTTGTATAAAAAAATTAGTCAGAAATTAATTATTGCCTGGTAATGTGTTCTGACTTTTATTTTACAGCATGTCATGTTTATTTGATGTGGATTCATCTCTCAAAGTTCTTGCCTATATTTCAAATGCAAATAGGTTCAAGTTCTTTCTACAGAATTATTGCTATGTATCTTCAGAATTATGATATAGCTGATGCAGAATTCTGAACACTATTTATGGCTGCAGGATATATTGCTCTTCTACTCCTACCCACCTCTCCATAACAATGTTTGTTTTTATTGCTGATTGTTTTAAATCAGCAGCCTTCCAATTAAATTCCTTTTCATATCTTAATAAGGTCATTGGCCAATTTGGTGGGAGAGAACAAATAATGCTGATAGGAGACTGAGCCAGGCATTAAAAAGCAGTTCTTACCATTTTCCTATATTTCTGCTTGCAATACAGTATAAATTATAGTGGCGCTTTTACGCCTTAAAATAGGGTGGATGGGAAATTGCATACATTTTCACTGGGGGGGAAATGGGTCTTTTCAAATACTAATTTTATTGCTGAAGTGGCTCATCACAGGAAAATAGGGAAGCACTGGAAAAATACTCATGCATAATAAAGCTGCAATTTTGCCAGTAGTGGTGTGCATGTAGCGCTGTGAGAAACAGTTACTTTGTGTGTGGTATGGCTAAATGAAAAGAGATGTCTAGGATAGAGGAAATCCTATATGAGCCTTTGGGGGATCTCCAGAGGGCTGTGATTTGTGAGATCAGAACACTTGGCTGAGGACATTTAATTGCTGCAATTCAAATTGATCCTGGATGGTGGGAATGGTTAAGGGGTGTGAGAACAGCCTCTGTAATCTAAAGGAATGAATTCCTGTTTTCACTCTGCAGAGTATCCCGCATTCACAGGAGCGCCACATGTGATACATTTATTTCTGGACTGTGCTACTTGAATGTCTGAATGCTTCCCAGCGTAAAACAGCACCCTTTACATTCAAAACTGGTCCATCAAATAGCAATGGGCTAAAGACACTTTACTTCAAAAGTTTTTCATATTCTTTTTCATCATTTAAAAAATCCCTGAATGGAGTTACTGCGGTTGTTGATGCATTTGAAGAAAATTATGCATTTAAATGTGACATATGCGTCATCCCATCCACCTTATAATCATGGCTCATTAGTGCTCAGGTGTACAACCGCAAGTGAAAATGTGTCTCAAGCCCACAAAGGTTAAAAGAACCCTGCAGAGTGCCATTAGAGTTTCATCTGTTTTATCATGCAGCTGGAGGCCTATTCTGCTCTCAACAGGGCATGCACATGAATCTTATTTTGTGGTACATTTGATATGCAACTTAGGAAATGATTAATCCATTTAATTCTCATAAAATATATATGGCACTTGCCTAAGGATTTTGAATAGAAAGCAAAAAAGGTGTGCTATATCTTTGAGGGGTAGGTTTCAAACAAAGGACCAGTTTGCATGCCACATCGTTTAACAAACAATGGCTTAAAGTGAATGAGCAGTGTGCTTGCTGGTTCACACTACTTTAAAGTTCTCATTCTAGTCTTACCTCACTCCTGCTGCTGCCACACCACCAGAAAAACAAGCCAAACTCTGACTTGTCATGTTGTTTGAACTCAGGCATTAAGCCAAGAACATCCCTTGGTTACTGTTCATGGTTTGTTTGGAAAGAAACAAACCATGAGCCCTGGGGCAGAATCTGGTTTGTTTTCTGGAAAGGGAGGGATGGCACAATAATCTTGGAAGTAGCATTCACATGTATGATGTTTGCTCATATTAATCCATCATTTGCTTTCAGTTATGGTATAATGTGATGTGAGA
This sequence comes from Podarcis liolepis, assembly GCF_965112155.1. Lineage (NCBI taxonomy): Eukaryota > Metazoa > Chordata > Lepidosauria > Squamata > Lacertidae > Podarcis > Podarcis liolepis. The sequence continues at coordinate 52,840,294 of NC_139560.1, read as the reverse complement.
ACCAGGCCATTGTCCAAAGGGACAATTCTCCAAGGAAAACTGCCTTATTCAAAACTAGGAAAAGTTGTGAGCATATAAAGATTATAAGAAAACCCAGTTTGAGTGCAGCAATATTTGCAAGTATTACTGACCAGTAAAAGCAAGGATACTATAGCAATATTATTTTTCATCTGCAAGATATGAGAGGTTTCTAATCTGGTTATAGGAATCTACAACTGCCTTAAAGGTGTGTGTGCTAGATATGCACACCAGATAAAACCATATCAAGAGAAGCAGCTCTCAGAAAAATGGACTAATTCTATACTTCCATTTGAACATGGCAGCCCCAGTCCCAGTGACAAGAGCCAGATAGCTCTTTTCTCTGTTAGCATAGTCACACACTTACCTAGGAATCACCTGTTGAACTTAATGGGCCTTACTCTGAGTAGACATATATTGGCGAATGCTGTCAATCAATTTGTTTTTCTTGGCATCCTGCCAGCCCCTGACACAAATCCTAGCCATCTTACTAGCCTAGAGTAGTATGTAAATATAGTGGTTTTCCCAAATTACCATTTCAGAAATTAATTTTTTCACGTTTCTGTAGTACTAAAGTGTCTTATTGTCTCTGATGGATTATTTAATTTATCATACACCTACCTGATTTACAGTGAAAATTATGCTGTTTCCACCTATCATGTACAAGACAAATCTGAAAAGAGAAATCATATGGGGTTTCTCTGACTTATAGATTTTTTATTGTCACCTGTAGATGGCATTATAAGGTGTCTAACACTTTGAAATAATCTCCTTCATTGATCACACCAATTTCCTTTCACCTGTTGTATTTAAGCAGCTATTTGCTTGATGTTCCAGATTATCCATCTAAAGCTGATTCAGGATAAATTCATTTCACCCCATTGCACTGTGACTTTTGCTGCCAAAACATATTAGGAACCACAGGAATATACCTGTATGGTGTCTAAAGAAGTATGGTGTGAAATAGACTCCTTGATCACAACACATCAGGATTTGGGGGGGGGGTAGGTTTTTTAAAGTATGATCACATGTTCTTAACCTATATAGTGTCAAGAGCATTTGACAATAGTTTTAGTGTAAATGTTATTATGTGACGAAAATAAAAATGGTGTGTCAAATACATTCTCAAATGGATATGCCATGGATAATCAAGAATATGCATTTGAGAATGGATTTGGAGTACCATTTCTCTCTTCATCATGTAATAATAACATTTTCACTGGCACAATAATATTTTTTCTGCTATAGATCGTTAGAATTATGCATAAATAAATATATTTGTAGAGTTCCAGGCATTTTCTTATCTGAAAATTGTAAGGTTCGTAAGTGGAAGAGCCAAGTATTCAGCTAAAAAAATTAGTGTAAACAGACATTCAATAAACCTGATCAATGATTTTAACACATTATGACACAAACTTTAAAGCTTAATCTCAAACAGATTTACTGACAGAACAGTAGGTTTGTAGAATAAAAAAAAATACGCAATGAAGTTTCCATGGAACTTGTTGCAATATGTAGTTGCAATATCATTTCTATAAAGAATCAAGTCATTTCACAGTCAACGTGGTCTCCAGGGACTCAGGTGTAGTCACTAAAACTGCAATCCTATGCACAATTACCTGTGAGCAAACCATTAGTCTAATGGGAATGAAGTATAAGTAGGCACACACAGGATTGCACTGTTAACTTGCCTGTGCATTTCTCAGGGACCAGTTCATAAGCTAAAGCTATAGGCACTCCTATCTTTGTTTACACACAGTGGCTGATTTTTCATATACACTAATGAGTAGTACCATATGCTAATGAACAGCATCACAGTGAACAAGCAAGATGATGGTGCATGCAGATTTTAAAAATGGCACTGTTTGTAAAGGGATGGTAGCCCCCTCTTATTGGAAATGTGGCAAGGAATCAATCAGCACTGCACTCAGTGATTTTGTTGATTGTTTAAAATGGGATGAAAAAACCCCATTAAGCTTTTGAAAAGGCTGCAAGAACATAGATGAATTTTCCAAAGGTAACAAAACAGAAATTGTTAAGAGCAATGAAACAGCAACAAAATAGTCTATTGTATTACGGTATTTTTAACATTTCCTTTTGCTGCTCATTGGGAGAAAAAAAAATGAAGATCTTGGTATATAATGCTATTGTAAAGCTTTCTGTTTCATCAGGCATAATTACAAGATTAGCAGGATAGTGTTACTGTTCATTTTAAAAATAAATGTAATAGGCTGGTTTTGATTAGGGGACCTTTTTCAAGGTCAACACGCCCTTAATAATCTTACAGATTTCAGCAAAGAATATGTGCACTCCATTATCTTTCAAAACACAGCACTGAGACACAACAGGAGATGTTTTACTAGATCATTAACATATGCCTCCAGTGCATTGTTAAGTTCAGCGCTCTGGTCCCAAGAAGTGCATTAATCTCCAAATAAATCAAGCCCTGGAGTCCAAAACATTACATTTCATTTAGAGTTCCTGGCACTATTTCTCTGCTATTTTCTTACATTAGTATTTTTAATGTGAAACAAACTTGTTTGTAGCAGAGCAAAAAGAAAGAAAAGAAGTTAGTGGATGCCATTTACAACTTCTTTTAAAATAAATCTTCAGGAAGCTTTAATGAATCAGTTGTGTTCAACCTACCTTTGATGACCCTGCCTTTACTCACTTGCTGCAAAGGACAGCTCACTTTTCAAAGCAAAAAAGCACCATTGTGCTTTAGAAAAAAAAAGCCCAAACTGATTTGCAAGCAAGCTCTTTCATCTAAGAGATATCACTGAAATAAAGCAGTGTTTGCATCTCACATCATTGTGACACAATGACCTTGAGGGTGTGTGTGGGTGTTTTATCCTTTTGCAGGCAGAGAAACAGCAGTGAGACCAGACATTTAACTCAACGGAAATGACAGCACAGAGCTTGTAGTTCTCTGGAAAATTTCCTACTTTTACAAGTTAACTTTTGAGATGGTTGAGACAACAGGAAGATTCCTGAAAAGGACTGTCCAAAGGGGATGTGGGAATTTACTGATATTACAATCAAATGCAATTTGGGGAAAATCTATGCCCTCCCAAGCTTTGCAACATGAATAGAATCAATCCCGAAATGGCCTGAACATAAATGTATCTCACCCATGAGGAATGGGAAACATAGAGCCCTATGTGCTCGGGTGCTCTATCTCTGATTTCCTTTGTTGATCAGAGGGTTGGTCTAGAATCTAGATGGCCTAAAAGACATCCTCCAACTCTTGTCTGTCCAGCTTCTGATTTAAGATCTCTAGGAAGGAGAACCCACTAGCCCTAAGGTAATTGATCCCATTCAGTGAATGTTAGTTATATTTCATTAAAGTACCGTATTTTTTGCTCTATAAGACTCACCTTTTCCCTCCTAAAAAGTAAGGGGAAATGTTTGTGCATCTTATGGAGTGAAGGCAGGCTGTGCAGCTATCCCAGAAGACAGAACAGCAAGAGGGATTGCTGCTTTCACTGCGCAGCGATCCCTCTTGCTGTTCTGGCTTCTGAGATTCAGAATATATTTTTTCTTGTTTTCCTCCTCCAAAAACTAGATGCGTCTTGTGGTCCGGTGCGTCTTATAGAGTGAAAAATATGGTAAGTTGGGGCACCGCCTTACCAAGCTGAAACTGCCATTGGCCAGTGCCCACCTGACTACCTCTTTATCTACAACCGGTCTATGGGATGTCACTAGCTGTTAGCTTTCTCCTATTCTCCTGTTATTCTAAGAGTTGCCCATATTGAATTCAGCCAGGAAGACAGTGGGGACCAAATCAGAAGAAGTTGGCTATGCCTATCATTGGCTTTAGCTCTGGTTTCTCTAAGCATTGGCATCTCTGCCTTCTGCCCTACCAGTCTCAATGGGCACCAACCTCTACTGGTCCCATTATCAGATTTTATTTATTATGTTCACCAAATGTTCTGTTGGCATCTACCTTCCTTTAACTTATGACCTTTATATCAAGTCCTACGCTCTTGCAGCAAAGGACAAGTCTTTGCCCTCTTCTATGCAACAGGCTGCCATTCAGTTATTTAAAGTGTGCTGCCATGCCCTCAGGCTAAATTTATTTAGGTCCTTCAACCATTCCTCATAGGACTTGCTTTCCACCCCATACTCATTGCTGTCCTCTAAACATTTTCCCCAATTTATCTGCATCCTCTTGAAAGGCTCACTCCCAGGACAAGATACAGCACTCCAGATGATCTCTGATCAGTATGAAATTACTTTTCATGGCTTGAAAACTATAGTTCTATTAGTACAGTCTAACACTGCATTGGTCTTTCTTTTGCAGCCATGAGAAGTTGCTGATTCATGTTCAGCTTATGATCAACTATAATACCAAGATCTTGCTTTCATGTACAACTGCCAAGCCAGTATCCCCCATCCTATAGCTGTCACTTGATTTGTGTGTGGACACCATAAATTGCAAGGCAAAAGAGAGTGAGGCTTGTCTATCACTACAGCCAAACACCTTTGTGATTGTCCGATTTAACAAAGCAAAGTGGTAAGGGACTTAAATTATGTTTGTGTCTAAGGATTTGTTTACATCCAACTCTGCTGAATTTTTGTGGGCTTACTGATTATTAAACATGCATTAGAATAACTCCCACCAAAACCTTGAAAATGTATAATATGTTATGCTGCATGCTGAGTTCCCTTGCATCTAAAAAAACTGTCAAAGGCTGCACTTACTTAATGGGATATGTATCTGAATAAATACATATAGGATTGCACTGTTAACTGTCATGAGTATACCGTATAAAATCTAGAACAGTGGTTCCCAATTAGCTAATTACTGAGGACCCCACATTTTTCAAAAGCCAAGCCACAGCCCCCCTACTTTTGAAAAGGTTGATAACTCTATGGTAGTTTCCTATGGAAAGCAATTGTTTGAACAAAATGTGGGTAGCCCCTAATGAGAAAAGAAATTTAAGCATACTATAAAACAGACTAGGGCTAAGCAATATCTGGCTTTCAATAGCGTGATATATCAGCAGCTAAACATAGCGATATTCTGATATATCACAAGGTCTGAAATTGGAGATCAGGCATGGAGATGAGGGAAGAAGCAGCTGCAGAGATTGAATAGGTGGGGGATGAAATGGAGTCACCTCTATGGCATGGTTTGGGTGAGAGGGGATGAGGATGGGGGGGTGCATCAAGCTGCCGTCAATGGGGCAGCCAGCAAAGCCGCATGTCCACTGTGGTGACTGCTGCTTTCCTGCTGACTGAGAAAAGTTGTTCTGCCTCACTACCAGGGGAAAATAGTGCCACAGTGCCTTGAAGTGAGGTCAGTCAGCTGCCCTGTTCACCATCAGCATGAGGGGAAGGCAGCGCCTTGAAATTGGCTGCCTTGGTCTCCCTCAGCATGAGGGAAGGCAGCTCAGATCAGCAGCATTATCGGCTGAGATCATGATGCGATATCGGCGGTGCCTTGAAATCAGCTGCCCTGTTCTCCATCACATGAGGAGCAATATATTGCTGCGTATTGCCAGGTCAAAATCAGTATCGCGGTATGATTTCAAAACCGATTTCGGCCAATATATTGAAAAATTGCGCAGCGCTAAAACAGACCATAAAATTTATGGTATTACTATGCAAAAATGACACAAAAATAGTGTGGGGGAGGCACGGGTTGGGGCCCTGGACGCCCTGGGTATGTTCTGCAGAGCCCCAGGGGTTCCCAGACCCTTAATTAGGAACCACTGATCTTGAACATTACATCACAATTGGATTAAATTTCCCTTAATTTAAGAAGATAATACTTTTTTGCTAACCTGCATTGTACATTAAAACTAGAAGCACACATAAAAAGGGATCACCTTCTTATGAAAAGTAAGTAGAGATTATATAAATCTTTTTTAAAAATCATGCTGTTGTTTATGAAATTATATATGCGGAGGTAAGATGTTGCATTTAGTTGTTACATTAAGAACATGTTTTATATTAAGAAATACAATCATTTCATAAAGTTTAACTTGGATAAATGGCTCAAATAAATCTTCCTGAGGTCACAGAGATAAATCATCTTCAGGTAAACTGTCTTTCTCGTTTGCCTGAAAATAAATTATGATTCAGCTGCTGGGGTTGTTACGAAGCAAAAATATATTTCATACTTTTGTTCTTCGTAACACTATCAAGCATGGATTTTAATGTTTTTCTGATGCTGATACTGAATTATTATGGGATTTGAAATAGGTCACACAGAAAAGTGTCCAGGTCACTTACGCAAAAAAGTTATCTTGTTAAACCATAGCTATACTGCAATGGCAGAAATGACAGAAGGAACTCCATCTCCAAAGACTACAGGAATTGCATCCACACTCTTTTGAAAATGCTGACTTCCAGGAAAATTACAACTCACATGATCACCTGTCATGATGGTGGCATATTACCTCAAGCAATAGTATTCTGTGGTATAGGCCTTTGGTCTAAGCCAGCAGAACCCTTATGTTCATATGATAGTATTGCTTCTCCATGATGGCATAAAACTGTAGCATCAATTCTCATAAGAGCTTGTGGTAGTCTTAAGTGACATGCTACCCTGTGCAGTCATTTTGGATTGTTTCTGGTTCTCAGAATAAATTGTATTGCTTAAAAAAACAAAGAAAGTGGTCTAAATTGGTTGGATTTTGTGCAATGCTAGGCAAGGTTGCTTAGTAGCAAGTCCTACTGTGATTCATGCGGCTTTCCCCCAGAAATGTGTGCATGCTGTTGCAGCCTAAATTCAGAAATTTTGTTTATCCTGCTCAATGTTTCATATATCCCTGAATCTTCACTTTTTCAATCTGTTAGTCCCCACATCACAGGAATATAATTTAAAAGCACAGAAGCACACACAAATGTCCAATATTTTCCCCAAACCAAGTTGTTTGGAACAACATTTTCTAACCAAAATGAAGACACCAAAGGACATGGCCACATCATCTGTCACGAAGAGGCATCATCAGCATTAATTCAACAGGAATTATCTGAATGATACAATTCCTTCCTATTTTGTTGTTTTTATAAGATTATTTTAACATGGTTTCTAACATCCAGAACAGTATCTGTCAACTGAGACTTTAATAATAATAATAATAATAATAATAATAATAATAATAATAATAATAATAATAATAATTTATTATTTATACCCCGCCCATCTGGCTGGGTTTCCCCAGCCACTCTGGGCGGCTTCCAAAAGAATATTAAAATACTGTGATACATCCAACATTAAAAGCTTCCCTAAAGAGGGCTGCCTTCAGATGTCTTCTAAAAGTCTGTTAGTTGTTGTTCTCTTTGACATCTGGTGGGAGGGCGTTCCACAGGGAGGGCGCCACTACCGAGAAGGCCCTCTGCCTGGTTCCCTGTAACTTGGCTTCTCGCAGTGAGGGAACAGCCAGAAGGCCCTCGGTGCTGGACCTCAGTGTCCGGGTAAAACGATGGGGGTGGAGATGCTCCTTCAGGTATACTGGACCGAGGCCGTTTAGAGCTTTAAAGGTCAGCACCAACACTTTGAATTGTGCTCGGAAACGTACTGGGAGCCAATGTAGGTCTTTCAAGACCGGTGTTATATGGTCTCGGTGGCCGCTCCCAGTCACCAGTCTGGCTGCTGCGTTCTGGATTAGTTGTAGTTTCTGGGTCACCTTCAAAGGTAGCCCCACGTAGAGCGCATTGCAGTAGTCCAAGCGGGAGATAACCAGAGCATGCACCACTCTGGCGAGGCAGTCTGCAGGCAGATAGGGTCTCAGCCTGCGTACCAGATGGACAGCTGTGAGTCCAAAATGACTCCCAGGCTGCACACCTGGTCCTTCAGGGGCACAGTTACCCCATTCAAGACCAGGGAATCCTCCACACCTGCCCGCCTCCTGTCCCCCAGAAACAGTACTTCTGTCTTGTCAGGATTCAATCTCAATCTGTTAGGCGCCATCCATCCTCCAACTGCCTCCCATCCACCCTCCTTTTAGTAAGTTTGGGCTCTTTGGGAGTCTGTGACTGGTTGGGCAGGGCAGGAGGGTGGAGAAGCGTCATGTAAAAGAAAAACTCTGCAAAACTCTCTGTCCATCATATTGAGGACTTGGTGGGAGAGTAAAATATACTCAACGTAGAAGCTGACAAGACCTAAGAAGAGTTTGTTAAACTATCCAATGGACTGATGCATTGATCACTGAATCAGGGACAATGTCAGCTTCAGTATGACTACACGAAAGTAAGTGAGCGGTAAATTGACAAATTCTTCCATAAAACCAGAGAACAGGCTATTTATTATGCCCTGGCTGAGGTCCCAAATCTACTTTGCCAGGAAAATCCATGTGCTTTTAATGATGTTCCACTAAACATGCATTTTTAATGAAAGAAAGTAGAGGTCTCTCTTTTTCCAATATAAAGCTCTAAAAAGCATCCTGCACATTGTCAGAAAAATACTATTATGCTATGAGAGTTTATTTTGAGCTAGTTTATCTTGGTTATTCAGCTCTCAGAAATGATACTCATTTTGCTAAGTACTTAGGGGAACGTATGCCTAGGGCTTCCCCCCCCCCAGCAGAACTCACTGAAATTTAGTTCCAACACCATTGTCATTATAAGAGAACAAGGGAGGTGTTCATGGTGCATTTTCAGGGCCATTTTAAAGTGCTTGCCTTAACCTTTAAAACTCTAAATGGTTTGGACCTGAGCTACTTGTTGGACCATCTGCACCAGTACCATCCTTCCTGCACATAGAGATCTCAGTCTGAAGCCTTCTTGCTGAGCTCACACTCCAGGTGTGTGGTGTGTGTACCTTTTCTGTGGCAACTCCGCTTCTTTGGAACAAAGAAGAACTGCAGCTGACTGCTGCACTCCATAATTTTCAAGAAGCCTCAAAGATATCTATTTGTTTTGACTGGCCTTCAAGTAATTTTGTCCCACTGTCTGGATAGACACTGTACCATTATGTTATGAAAGTTTTGGATAGGTTTTATCTTTTTGGTTCTGTGGTTTTTTTTAAATTGCTGTAAACTTCTTTGAAAAGTGCTTTGCTCAGAAAAGCATATCATAGAATTGCACACACACAAACACATTTAAATAATATATCTGAATTTTAAACAGCAAATGGAGTAAGCAAAATCACCTTGATCCATTTACCGAGTAGAGGATGCCAAAAGAATCTGTGGCTAAAATGGCACCCAATAATCAGATTGTTGTCCCGTTGAGAAAAACAATACAAAATTGGCTTGGGCGTCACTGTTTTGATTTCACTGGGCTGTGGATCACTGCTTAAGTATGAAAAATGCACACTCACATTTTGAAAGCGGGTATAATTCCATATTTACATTGTGTTAATATGATGGTTTCCCATTTCTTATTGCCTTAGAGAGAATATTTATTATACAGATAGATTATGGATGTGTGTTGGGAACCCCATTTAGAATATTCCACTGAAATAATGGCTGATGTTGTAAAATATTTATTCATTTACTGCTCTAATTTAAGTACAGTACATTAAGAAATACTGCATATGAGTCAGACCTCAAAGGCTAGGCTGTTAACACATTTCATCTTCAATGGCAACCTTCACCGAACCTTTAAATCATGCTTGTAATATAGAATTCATTTTAAAATTTATTACAGTGCATAAAGGTCTTTGCATACTTAATAAGCTGCTTTATGGAGATGGGGTGTGATCTTTCCCCTGTTATATTAATGCAAGAACTAAGCCATTTCTACATTAAAAGAGTGATACAAATCCTACAAGTGAAGAAACTGAACTTGACTCAAAAGACCAGAAATAACTTAATGAACAACATACCTTTTTAATCATTAGATAGATTCTTTTGCAGACTTTCCTCTTGAAGTTTGCCATTGTGGGTAGCTTTTGTATAAAGTCTTTGTCAATTGTTTCTCTATCAATATCACAGATGGATACAAAACCCTTATTTATGTACCCGTTAATATGCACTCATAAAAGAAAGGTATAGATAGAACAGACTTGTACAATCTAAGGCCTGTTGGTTCTCTAGCCTTATTTGGATGATCACCTTATACCTGTGATTCTAAATGTTGGAAGGAGAGTGAGGGCACACTGTCTACTCTAGCCTCACGTACTCTTGTCACGTCACTGTTTCCATGCATGCTGCCCTCTGCCAGAAGAACCTCCTTTTCTTGTGGTGACATCACATGCTATTTGTGACACAGAATTATCAGGCTACTAAATCATGCAGAGTACAGAAGGTTCTCCACTGCAGAGATTCGCCTCCACTTTCCTCATGGGGTATAGAATCACATGTCTGAATAGGCATGCCTGGAGGATTTTGAAATATCCATTTTCATTTGTTGCTCCTCCTCTCCCTGGATCCAGAGGCACTTGATGAAACTAGTAGCTGTTTTTCCAGCTGGATCATAAAGATAGTTGCTACAGCTTACAAAATTCCTTTTCTGTGTGCATATGGTGATTTTCACTTTTAATGTGTCAAGCCTGTATTTGTGGCTGTTGGTACTGAGCCTGTAGCTTTAATGTACTAATCAGTGCCTTTCATGCCCACACATTCTTCACACACTTGAGAATCTCAACACACTTTGGAGACATGAATAATTCATGATTGCTGATTTTGTTATTTTACATTTATATTACAATTGTAACCATAGAAACAGCTTACTATTGTGTGAAAATGGCCTGGTTTGTACGTCTTGTGAAACTATAGTTAATGTCGAACTGTGATTTGATGCAAATGAGCAGCGTGGTCTCGGCTTCACTCCTCTGCCAGGCTATGCCTGGAGCAACAAACCACAACCCAAGCCACGCTTGGGTTCATGACACATTGAGCAGCAGACATGCACAAGAAAAAGCTCACTTCTGAGGCAGCTTTGCCTGCGACAAGCCCAAGGACAGGGCCAGGGTTGGCTTTGAGATGGACTTTGTTGGATACAACCCACTGGTCTTCTTCTGGAACTAGTACAGTCTGGCACACCGATAATATTACTTTTGATATCATTTCAGAAGAATAAATATTTCCAAATCAGCTATTAAACTAACTGCACTACTAACCTGTTAATTAAAGTACAACCTTTATCAAGAGGAGCAGAGATTTGATGGAGATTAATTATCACCAACGTTATTATAGGCCTAACATTGCACATTCTGAATTCTAATTTTGATCTGATTAATTAAACTGCCCTTGTATAACTGGGCTATAAATTATTTTTTAACACACTGATGCTCCCAAGTAGCATCCTTCTAGTTGTATTGAAATTAAAGGGGGAAGGGGAGCAGTGATCACATATTTCAATATAAGTAAATTATTGTCTTGTCTCAAGGATGCAGCCTAATTTGTTACAGCCCAAGCCAACAATTTTATATAGATTCCTTGATTACTTTTGTAATTATTGCTTAATGAATACAAAAGCTACTCCTTAGCAAAATAGTTAAGACTGATTTTCCTCTTTTTTCTAATTTATTATCTTGCCTCCAAATAGACAATATTGTATTACAATATTAAAAGCACTGTAATGTTACAATATGAGGATGCAAAATAACCCTTCATATTCTCCCCATATTAGTTACCATCACTCCTATGCTTAAAATAAATGGATTAGGAAAGACAGGGAGGAGGCTGGGTTGTTGGTGTGAACAAGAAGAAGAAGAAGAAGAGGAGGAGGAGGAGGAGAAGGTGGTTCTAGCTGAAACAGTGCAACTTACTATCATGATTCCATATTATAGTTATTCTACAGTCTTTAATGCTGCAATCTCCAGACCACTTTATCTGGAAGTGCCTTTCAGTTGGTTGTACAAGTTTGGAAAGAAGATCTGGCTACGACTGTGTTCCACCTGCATAGAGGTGACTGTCCAGCACACAACTCAGGTCAGTGTTTGACAGTGTCTGCAGCAAGTAGCAAGGCTGAAACACTCAGCTTAGGGGTAATCTGCGTGGTGCCCTCCAGTAGTCCAGGTGCCCTCCGACATTCCTGACCATTGGCTGGGGTTGATGGTTGTTGGAGTCCAACAAATCTAGAAGATGCTACATTGGGTGCCCCAACCTACATCCTAGTTCTTTCCTTGGGCATGTCTCAGACAAAGCTGGCTCAGAAGGTGGGAAAATGCTCTTGCACTCAGGTCCTGCTCAAAAGGCTTCCCAATGGTATCTAGTTAGCCATTGTGAGAAGAGAATGCTGGAGCAGATGGGACTTGGGCATCATTCAGCAGGGCTCTTTTTATATTCTTACGTTGTTGTCATCTTCAATGAAATTGGTACACAGGGATCATACGAAGACATTTGCCAGGCATGTGTTCCACTCACTTTTTAATTCTTCACACACCATCCAATACACCTGCACATGGATACACAAATATTGCTGCCTTCCTTCCTTCATTAGGCAGGAACAATTAGTTTGTGTAGAGATTATTTCATTTCAGTGTCTACAAACTTCAAATGCCAATTACTGAGCATGAAAGCTTTCCTTAGAAAAACTAGATAGAAGACATTTATCTCCCCTGCCCCTCTCATTCACCATCAGTCTTTCTCTCACACAGCATCCTTGTACTTATCTTCTCTCTCTCTCTCTCTCTCTGAACTATAAAAATCCTTCCCTTTTACTCTTCATTAAAAGATTATTATATGCTACTTTGGATCATTGTTACAAATAAAGTATAAAAACCAGTTTATGAGGCATAATAAACTAGGACATGGTTGTTTGTTTGGTTCAGTTTTTAACAGTGCCTTTGCATCCACTATTTTCAGTTGTGCTGCAGCCTAATTGATCTTTCCAAAGTGCATTTAATTGTTCTTAATTTATGTTCAACTTAATGCAACTTGATTATTTACTTCATTGCAGAAGGCGAAGAATGACATTATGTATAAGCACTCTTGCTTGTACATAAAGTAATGCTTTCATGAGGAAAAGCAAATGAAATCCTATTTATTTTAGAGGTTTAATTCCCCCCCAAAAAGTTATAAGTAAAATTTAAAGAGATCTCATTTGAGGCAGTGAGAATAACATTTTGAATCAATAGGCTGACTGCAAATTTAATCATTAGTACACATGCTTGACAATATTTTGTGCAAATAGGTCATGTACACAACTTGCTGGTCAAAAGCCATATGAACCAGAAATCTGCAGTAATTTATTGCAGTTTAGAAGAACATCCTGAGTACGTATTCTGTATGTGTGCATTTTATTTATCAATGCTTAAAACTTATATCCTACCAGCATGGTTTATAAAAGCTCTCAGGCCAGCTTCCAAAGACTTAAAGCACAATCCTAACCATGTCTTTTCAGAAGTAAGGCAGTCGTTTAAGTTCCCATGCAAGTAAATCATAGATGAAAAACACTGGGTGATTTTATTAAATCTGGGTCAGTAGGACAGTGGATTGGTATCTGTTCTTTATGAGTACTTTTTATTTCTGCAGGCTGATTAGAAGCTTTTAAATGTACCTTGGTGAAGGACTTACAAATGAAAACATCTGACTCTAAGTGGAATGAAATTTGGGCATCTAAGCCTTTTAAATCAATCTCAGTTTATCTAAGGGAATATTCCTCAAAAATTCTGCAAAGGTGGCACTCCACTCCTGTGCATGTTTCTCATATGACATCAACTACTCCACAAAACAGTTGGTGTGGTTGTGGTAGGAGGGGCATTTTTCCACATGGTGAGAATGCCTTCTGGCATGCAAACTCTGGACTGATATTTTTCAAGATTATTTTTTTTTAAGTTTGTTTTCCCCACTCCACAACTTGCCCTTTTCAATTTGTGAAATGATAAAACAATGACCTTCTGATATAAGGAACTTATCGTATGAATGCTGGCTGCAGTAAAAACTCATTTGGTTCAGAAATGGAAGACACCAGAATTAAGCCTCTTGTTTAAAGAATATTTGGATTCTGATCATTGCAGAGAAAATAACTCACAAATCACGTCTTTTTACGCTGTTTGGTGGGATTTCATTTCTTAAGTGTCAAATTCAAATGTACGAAACTCTCTTCTCCCAAGAAATTGCAAAATTTGGCTTTCGTGATGTGTTTTACTGCTTTTTAATTTTCTGCATTATCTCAAAAATACAATCTCTGTGCTTCTGCTATGTTTTGTAGCTTTGATTAAGGGTTTTTTTGCTTTTGATTTGACATTAATAAAGACTTTATTTTAAAAAAAGAACTCTGGGTGAAAGCCAACAATTCTACTCAGGGTAGACCCACTGAAATCAGGGACCTACTCTGAGTATGTCTGACACTGGACTTCGCCAAGTATTTTATAAAAAGACCCCATAACAGAATAAGAATCTGAATAGTCATCTTAGTGTGAGATCCGTTTAGTGTGACCCATCTACCATGGCCCTGGAAGGCAAGGTATAAAGGTGATATCCTTCTGTTGCTTGTCCACATTTTCTGGAAAACAGGTGCATTGCCTAGGAACATCATGTTTTTTCAGGAACAGCCTTTGGTGTGACTCTCTGAGCTCTCTCTGTTGGATGGGTGCTTCCCATTGAACAGGCACAGTAAGCAAGCAAGCAAGCAGTAAGGAGAAACTTTATGTGCACATACTTGAGTGTCTGTAAATGAATGGAACTTTCTGCACCATTGCTCAAACAAAGTGAAGCTGAAGTTGTCTTTGCACTGTGACATGGATGGGTGTGTGGGTGTGTACATTAGGCAAAACGCTTTGGATCAGGGGTTCACAAACCATGCCCTATGAACCACCCATGTTCCCCGAGCTTCATTCAGGTGGACTGTGGCATATCTGCAAAAATGCAATTGAAACTCATAAAGCATGCAGTACAGTGCATTACAGTTGCTTCAACAAACAGAAAACTCATTAAGTGGTGTGCCATGGCTCTGAGTGTTATCCAATGTTAGTGATCCTCAGAGTAGACCTTTTGAAACCAATATACTTTAATGGATCTGCACTACTCTGAGTATAACTTAGTTGGCTATTGCTCTCTGTTTCTTAGCCATAGGTCTTTGGGTTAGGGTGCATGTGTGCAATTTGCCCCACCCACTTTTAATCCACCTATCATTGGAATGCATTGCCCAGGGGGCTAAACATAGCTCCCCACCTCTGGCATACCTAAGCCCATGGACTTAAATGTAGAGGATTTGAGTCTAATGGATAAATTAGTTGTGCCTGTGCATTCTTTTTTTCTTTTCTTTTTTTAAAAAGAATGAAGCTTATAGTCAAGTCATTTTGGGGATGTCATACTGCAGATAAAAGCAGATGGTTGCATTTCCCTCTCTCTTTTTCTTATCACAAGAGTACCCCCCCCTTCTTTTTGCTGGCAAAGTAGTGATCTATGTTTTATTCTCCAGAAGAGTATGGATCATTATAAAAATAAGTGAGATCCTTTAATTTTATGTTGAAATGTACAGCTTGAAAAATTATACAACGGCTAGATTTCAGCGGCTGTAAAAGTTGTACTAGGCTCTTACATAAATCTTGATAACTGGAGCTCTGTCCTACCGATTTGCTCTGCCTTGTATATTTTATGGGAAGTTTTTGAAAGTTCAGCTTTATTCGTGAGAAATTAAGAGATAGCGGGTAGAAAGCTTCAGTGGAATAGCTTTCGTCATTATACTGTTTATAGGAATGAATGCACATTTCACTGTGCACAGCCCAGGTAGTTCTGTTGATGGAACTTCTAGGAGAGACCAGGAAATGAGCGCTATAGTTTAAGATACTATAGCTTAAGAAGAACAGAGCTCATATGCTGTTTGAACTACAGCAGAATAAAAGGAGGATACATGCCATCCACCCAGCAACCCATATGATCTTCTTCATGTATAACTTACTTTAAAGTATAGAATTTGCCTCCACAGGATGTAATGATGGCCACCAACTCCAGGGCTGGCCTACTCATGAGGCAGGTTGAAGCCCATGGGTACTCTACCTGTCCTGCCATCTCCACCAGAGAAGCAGCAGAGAAGCAGTGAGATCTCACCAAACTCTCACAAGATCACACTGAAATCTCGCAAGAGCTTGCTGAAATTTTGAGATGTCAGCAAGATCTTGCAATATCTCCTTGGAAGCCACCACTGGTAGTATGGTATCATAAACTATAGTGCCCATTTCCTGGTCTCGCCTAGAAGTTCCATTTGTACACAGTGCAAATTGGTAGGACAGAGCTCCAGTTATCAAGATTTATGTAAGAGCCTACTGATGCTTCCCTTACCTGGCTTGTGTGGTGGCACCAGCTTCCAGTGAGATCTTTTGGGGCAGCATGGCGGGAATGCTGGTGGCAGCAGTGCAGTGGTATATTCCTGTTTTGCCTCAATGGTGAAACAGGACTAGCTACCCCTGAGCAGCCCAGAGACAAATTCATGGAGGATGAGGCTATCAGTGGCTACTAGTCATATGACTGTGCAATGTTTCCAGTATCAGAGGTAATATTCCTCTGAAATCCAGGTTCTGGAGAGCACATGTGGGGAGAGTGCTATTGCACTCATGTAGGTAAGTAAAAAGGTAAAGGACCACTGGTTGGTTAAGTCCAGTCAAAGGTGACTATGGGGTTGCAGCGCTCATCTCGCTTTCAGGCTGAGGGAGATGGCGTTTGTTCACAGACAGCTTTCCGGGTCATGTGGCCAGCATGACTAAGCCGCTTCTGGCACAACTGAACATCGCGGCGGAAGCCAGAGCGTACGGAAATGCTGTTTACCTTCCCACCTCAGCAGTACCTATTTATCTGCTTACACTGGCATGCTTTCAAACTGCTAGGTTGGCAGGAGTTGGGTCAGAGCAATGGGAGCTCACGCTGTTGCAGGGATTCAAACTGCCGACCTTTTGATCTGCAAGCCCAAGAGGCTCAGTAGTCTGGACCACAGCGCCACCCACGTCCTTAGCACTCATGTGCTGCTTGTGGGCCTCTCATACACATCTGACTGGCTACGGTGAGAACAGGATGCTGGACTTGATGGGCCTTTGGTCTGATCCATGAGGGCTCTTCTTCTGATTATATATACTTAAGCAAATGTATAACTGGAGGTAAAATTACAGTACTTATCTTCGGTATATTTTATAGGTAAAATTGTTCCAATTCCAATTTATAAATCCACTGCTGCTTCTGAATCTCCCCCATTAGTCTCCCCCTCTCCCTCCCCCCCCTCACACATACTTGTGCTTATGTATTAGTCATTTGTTTTCTTGAAGCCTGGGAAGATAGATTTAATTTATTTGTGAAGTACTCCTAAATTACCCAATAAATCAGTGCTTACTCATTTTCATGCTTTGCATCTGAACAACTTAAAAGCAGCTAATGTTTCCACATTCAAACACTTGCAAGCAGGTTTGCCTGAGCATGAGCTAAAGGATTTTTGATATTGAGCTTCTATTTGTATAAAAGTAAGCTCTTGCTTCAGTCTAGCCCAATTCTATACGTTGCTACACTGTGCTGAAGTGATGGGTTATAGCAGTGGTTTAGAAACTGCTCCAAGGGTCTTCTAGAAGCTTATCGGGGGTTTGTCAATGAAAAAATTAGTAATGGTGAACCAGCTTCCACATAAGACATCTTTCGTGACCACTACTTCCATCCAGTAAGGTGCAGTAATCAGAAAATAGTGTGTGCCCTAGGGGGAGTTCATTCTCAGCTTAAACTGGTTGTCATCTGGCACCCCACCTTAATACTCCCAGATTTCTGAAATTTCAGATAGCAGATCTGCAGGTTTCTAAGCAGGCCTATCAATGTGCAGGATTAGTATGGCCCCTGAAATGAACATGGTTACAAACAATGGTATATCCACATATACAGATATTAGCTGAATACAACTGAAACCTACAGCAAAATGTTTATTATTTATTTAGAGTTATTAATTACTTTTGTGGTGTGGAGCACTCCTGTTGACTCTCCCAGTCAATCTCACCTTCCTTCAGGATAGTCCATATCATTCCTACCTGCTCCTCACCCTACAATTTTACATTCCCCAACAGGTACTCAGCAGTCTGTGGATACAGATGATGGTCAGTTCTCATTGGGCAGGTTCTTCTTCTTCTTTACACAGCCATCTCTAAAAAATATACATGGTGCTTTATTTTGGCTACACTATTAGTATATACAAGTAAAACTTGCAACAAAATGTTGTAGCATGTAACAGGAGTGAGCCAGCAGTAAATCACACCAAGTGGTTTAACTCTTTATTAGAAAAAAACAGGATCAGACCTAATGAGTACAGCAACTCTTCTTTGGTAGGTCTTGCCCCTATGAAGCAGTTGTGGGGACTGAAGGTCTTCCCACAGCTGCTTAAGTCCCATTCTCACCAGGGTTTCCCCCCAGCAATGTGAGACTGACTGTGCTTGCATGAAGCTAACTTCTCCTCTGCCCTTTTCATGCCTTTCCTGGTTCTGGAAGACCAGCAGTGAGGGGAGCTTGTTGTCATGGTATTGATGGAGAACACAGGAGAAGAGGAGAGACCAGTAGAGGAAGGGGGGCAGGAAGTGGCAGTGGAGGAAAGGAGGGAAACTCAGGAAGAGGGAAGGCTCTCAGATGTTGGAGTAGAGCCTCAACACCGCACAGGAAGCTCTGGCATGGACAGTGAGGCAGTGCTGGTTCCATCTGCTCAGGAAAGGAGAATGTTAAAGAGGAGGGGACAGAGACATCAAATGAGAATGCCTCACCTCTTCTGCTGGAAAAGTGGCGGACGTAAGTCACTCCGAGAATCTGACCCAGAGGATTCGGATGCATGATTATGTGTGCTGCTTGTACATATGTAAAATAAAGGATGTATATATGTATCTCTGAGTGAGCAGAGGCATTTCTTGCGGAGAGCATTCACAAGCCATCACACTTGTCACAGCAGGAGGGGAAGACACCCATGACTCTTCACCAGCCTGACTCATCTCTGCCTCTTGGCCTCCCTCATCCCATTCTCCCGCTGCAGCTTCTACCTCTGATTCTGGACTGCTCTCTGCTACAGTCTCTTCCCGCTCACTAAATCCTGTTACCTCTTCAGCTTCTGACACCTCCTCGCAGGCTTCTCTCTCATCTCCCTCTGACTACTCATCGTCATCCCATCACTAATATCCTGGTTCTGAGCCCTGTTCCCTTGGGGGTTCCCCAGCTGGTGCTTCCCACCACTTTCTGAGTCTGCATCAAACCAGTCTGTGACATAGAATAAAGTGGTCCTGTTCAGCATTTCAGTCAGCCAACCACACTTTCTTTCAAAATATTCCATTCCCATACTCCATTCCTGTTTTCTGTTTGTTTTTCCACCCAGCAAAAACTCAGCAATCGGTTGCCATTGAGAATGCTGAATCGCCAATGAACTGCACTGGGGTTCTGCCCTTATTCCCCCCCACACTAAGGGTCCCCCCCCCCACTGCTGCAAAACATTGGAGCTGTCCACACACACACCCTGCCCACACACTGACAATTTATTTTGTTTCTAAGTTTCTCATTTTGCCTGCAGAGTGGTCATAACTCAACAACCGAAACTAGGAAATTCATTGGCATGGAGAATAGGGTGACAAAAAGAAGAAGTCCACAAAAAGGAAGTAAATAAAGATTCTCAACCTGCTCCAACATTTTAAAGACGTTTAAAATGCACTTTTTTAAAACAAAGGCTTTGATGTGCTAAATCATTTGCTGATGGAGACAATTTTTCACATAACTTAAATGCAGTAGAATCAATGTTTAATGTGTGGTGCATGCAGATAACCTTTCTCTGTGCTATCTCTGATAATGCATTCAGCACCTGCTTATTCAAACTGTTCTAGCCACTATTGTAAAATGCACAAAGCAGGTGTCACCTTTTTTGTTTTCTTTCTTTCTTTCTCCTATCAAATGGATCTAGTTTCACAGCTTTCTAGTTGATGGTTAAGAATGGCTTCAGTCAGAATCACTTTGCTAGGAAAATAGCTAGCAGGGCTAAACTATTCTGCAGATCCATGGCCAGATAAGCACATTTATGAATAACTTACATCTTTCTTTGCAAATGCATGGGCTACAAGTCTTGTCTGGGGTTTTCCCTGAGCTATAGAAACAGATTTCATAGAGATGGGCATCATTTATGAGCTGTGAGACCTAACAGTTAAAAAAAGGACAGGCAGGCAGGCAGGCAGACAGACAGACTGACACACACACACACACACACACACAGAGAGAGAGAGAGAGAGAGAGAGAGATGGATGTCAATTGATTGAGGTTGAATCCTGACAAGACAGAAGCATTGTTTCTGGGGGACAGAGGCCAAGCAGGTGCGGGGGACTCCCTGGTCCTTAATGGGATAACTATGCTCCTAAAAGACCAGGGACACAGTCTGGGGATCATTTTGGACTCACAGCTGTCCATGAAGGTGCAGGTTAATTCTGTGGCTATCTATCAGCTCCATCTAGAATTCAAGCTGAGCCCCTACCAACTTGCGCAATGTCTCACCAGAGTGGTACAGGCTCTGGTTAACTTCTGTATGGATTACTGCAATGAGCTCTGTGTGGGGCTACCTTTGAGGGTGATTAGGAAGCTACAACAGCTAGGCATAGCTGAATATCTGACATTAACATGGCAATCTGTACACATTTCCACTGGAAAGGTTTCACTGAACAAAGTGAGACTTCTGAATAAACATTCATAGAATTGCAGTGGGATACAGGATCCATCATCCTGAACCGCTGAAGTATAAATGTCTCTGCTCTTCCCAATCTTTTCTTTGGAAGATAAGTGGAGCTTGCTCATATCTGAAATAGGAAGTGCTGATGACAAGCCGGATCCAGCATTGTAGCCTTGTCTTTACTAAGAATAAGTTCTCTACAAGTATGAACTATGTAGCCCACAATATTATTGAAACAGAAACCATGTTAGAAGGATTAGAACAAATAACAAGTTTTAAATGTTTAAAAGGCTAGTTCAGTGTGAAAATGTTTTCAAATTAGGCCTTTGTAAAAGAAAATATCTTTGCCACTTATTGCTTATTAATATACAGGTGCTCTCTAAAAGCCAGTTTTAGATATCTGTTCTAAATTATACCATACCCTCCAAATGTCCCTATTTTCCAGGGACAGTCCCAAATTTACAGATGCCATCCTGGTTTCTCATTTGATTCCAGAATGTCCCACTTTCCCCTAGGACATCCCTATTTTCATTGGAAAACTGTTGGAAGATATGAACTTGTGACCCACGAACTAAAGAGATAAATAAGGGAGCTGTGCCTGGAGGAAAAACTGTGAGGGGAGAGACTTCATCAAGCAAGGCCTTTTCCCACCTGCCTTGCCCCACCCTCCAGTCTCTGCTTCTCAATTTGCATTGTATTATTTTATGCACTGTGGCTTACCATTGTTTTATAGCTTAGAAATTATTTATTGTAATTGTTAAGAGTGGATTTTTGTTTAATTTTTATATGCTGATATTATTATTCTATACTATTCTAATGATGGTTGAATGTTACTTTATTTGATGTAGGTTGCTTATTTTAAAGCTATGTTTTATTATTACATTTTTGTATTGCATTAGTTTGTTATAAGGTGTACATTCTTTGGTTCTTCAGCTTGTAAACTGCCTTGAGTATTGTAAGATAGAAAGACGGTATACAAATTAAAGTGATGATGATGATGATAAATTACTATACAGCCTTTTGAAGACATCTGAAGGCAAGTCTGGACAGGGAAGTTTTTTAATGTTTAAGTTTTATTATGTTTTTCTATAAGTTGGAAGCCACACAGAGTAGCTGGGGCAACCAAGGCAGATGGGTGGGGTATAAATAATAAACTTGTTGTTGTTGTTGTTGTTGAATAGGACATCTCTATTTTCATCAGAGAAATGTTGGAGGGTATGCTATACAGAACACAGTAAAGCAAATGATATTCCCATTTCTGCTACTGGTGAGAAGCTCTATGATAATTTGGAAGGTGGGATCACTGGAGATTTATGGCCTTCTGCAATATTTGAATTTATTTAGAAGTACACAAAGTGAGCATATGGAAGGTGCACAGCTTAACATTCCAGCAGCAAATCCATTGCCCTGCATCAGAACCTCCAGAGTAACAGCCCTAATGCCCTTTCCAGAACTCAAAGCTCACACTTTGCCTCTGTCTGACTGTGGTACCACTTTGATTCCTCTTCATAGCTAGACAGTAGACACATATATACTATAGGTTCTGTGCTGCAAACCACCCTAAACATTACTGTATTTCAACAATGATGAGTTTATTTAATCTGAGATATGGCTTTTAAAAAACGTGCAAAGTTCAAATATTATGATAAGCACGCGCTAGTTAATTGTGACATACTGATGTATTTGTTTTACTGAGGTATCTCCTGGGGAAATAATTGTGTGGGGCGATAATGAATGTGAATGACTCTTGCTTAATCATTTAGTTATTAGCATAAATTTTGAATGAACAAATTTGGTGTCGACAAGATGTGGAATTAATGCAGGTGTCATTTAAGACCTCCAGTTCTAAATACAGTTCAGCAGGATTTGTTGTTGTTTTATTGACGATTGGAAAGATGGACAAATTGTGAAGGCTGTATCTTTTAGCTCCTAAGTTTTGATATTTCTGTTCCATGAATGCAGATTTGGAACAAGGTGCAACAGAATATTTTAAAATGTAGAAACACAACAAAGAGCACACTTTTTTCTTTTTAAACACCTTTTCAATATGCATTTCAAGGCTCAGCAAAAGAAGTTACGATTTTTGACCTCTTTCACTTTTAACTTAGATTTTAGACTTGGTGTGCAGAAGGTTACAATTTTTTAACTATTGTATTTTATTGTTGTCACATAATCCATCTTAATTATGTCACAGGTATCTCTGCTAATGAAAGGGGAGAAGAGATTCTAGTATCTGAGTCCTTCTTCCTGGAGCTCTCCAGAAACCTCTTCTAGGATTTTTCTGAGCAATGTGGAAAGTAGTATGTGGGTTGTCTAGGGAAAGGAGGATTGGTGAAAAACACCTCCTCAACTCCCCCCCTCTTTTTAACGGAGGCTTCCATAGATCATATGTTGTTCTGCAAATAGAAAGAATCCTTCTATTCATGGAAGGGCACCATTTAATACAACTCTGTGAGTGTTAGCTGTGGGAGACAATTGGGTAGGAGGAAAATATTTGTTGGGAGTGTCTGCTATTTATCATTTCATTATATAAATTGCCATTTGATATTTTGAATGTAATGATTTTATTGGTGGTTTTATGTGAAATCTGCCCTCAGTGCATTTGATTATGGGCAGGCCTCAAAATGGAAGGAAACAGGAAAAAATAAAATAAAAAAATGAACAATGAATTATGTCACATATCAGAGAAAATAATCCAATGTATCATATGCCGAAATAAGGGTTGCATAAGGTCATGGTCCCATCAGTATTAATTTTTCCCAACTGATTTTCGACAGGTAGGCATTAATTGGGTTGTTTTGTCAGCATGAAACATCTCTGATCTAATTGGCTCACCTGTGGACACTCCATGTATACTGAAGTTAGAAAGAAAGGTCAGAAATCAATGAACAGATGGCATCTGGTAAAAGCAATTAAGAGCTGAAAATTCCATCCTTCCTTGTACAAGCTGCATGGAATGTTTAAGCAGACATTTGACCACAGAGATCAGGCATTAGTCCTCATGTTTTCCTTTTGACAGTTATTGTAGTACAAATAGAAGGTCTTCTAATGTTGAATAAAATATTTATCATACTACAAAGGAAGAAGAAAGAAACACTCCTCAAAAACAGAAAAGAGAAATCCTTATATTGCAGTTGAAGCCATTAGAATTTACAACATTGTTTTTTATTATGCAAAACATCCCTTCAGGGAACTGCTTTCCCTAAAACCCAAATATGTCACATGGAACTTGCCTTTGGGATCTCGCACTTTGGTTCAGGCACAATATATTACAAACCTTGTTGGAGCCCAGCTAAATGTGATATTTGCCATGCAGTTTGGTGTTGTCTTATGGACTTTTGTTTAACAAATAACAGGAAAGCCAGAACGGGATCATGCAGTAGCAGAGGGATTATCCAGTTGTCCACCTTTGGTCATATGACTGACCAAACATACAGCCAAGGTGGGTATGTGGAGAGGGAATAAAACTGAGGGTCTGAAACAGCTGGGAGGAATATGTGAATCTGCTCAGAGCAGAAGATCCCCTAAGATTTAACTGAATTATTAACTGTGCTTAGTTAATGTGAATAGCATACAAAATTAATCTGTAGAAAATGCTACTCACCTGTAAGCATCCCTCAGCTAAGAAAGGCTTCCATTCATCTTGGACTTATATTTAGGAAGCACAGAAAGCTCATTCAGTGTCGCACTGCTGATTTCAAGTCAGCCATGAAGCTCTGCCTCTAGGGTCTTCATCTTAGTTCAGTGCTTATTTAGTTACAGGTAATTACGGGAAAGCATTCTCCTAGAAAATATGGTCATCCTGAAGACATAGAATGCCAATATATTTCCTTTATAATGTTCACATCATAGCCTAATGAGCAGGGCATTAACCTTGCAGGAGCCCCAAGTCTGTACAGTTGACTTTGACTTGTATAGCTCATTTACACTGTAAGCTCTTTTAATAAGAGGATTGCTAATATCATCCCTCACCTATAAGGCCTTGGAATTTCTGTTGAACGGTCAGGAGTTTATAGATATGAATAACTTAATTTCTCCAGGGTGAAGACTTCCTAACTCTGATCCATCACCCAGGCTCCTCCTCCCTGCGTGCCTATGATTGGGCAGTTCAAATTTTAGATTTGGCGGGCTATCCCACCATCCAGAGCTGCTGGCCAGAGGAAAACCCAGTGCCTGGCAGTGAAGGGATGTCTCCTGCCCCCCCCCCCCCGAGGCAGAGGGGGAGCCTGTGATGAGTTGCAACCGCTTCCCACCCCTGAGCAGGGTTAGCAGCCATTCCTTGGGGGTGCAAAAGGACTTCTTATTTCTGAACAGGAAATTATTCAAGTTCTACTCTTACTTATGCTTCCATTATTCCTGCTGGAACCAACAGAAGTAGCTTCATATCAGATTCCTGATATGAATTAGCATGGATTTTGATTCCTTTGTAAGATGTTAGTTGTACAGAAGAGATAAAAACCAAATAACTGATTCTGGAAAGGAGACAAAAAAAGAACAAAGGATAACTTCATTATGAGCATACAAAATAATCTGGTACCAAGAATCAGGAAGATGATCTCTCTCAAATCCAACATTTGTTGGGTTTGAATTACTTATTCTTAAAAAATTAGGCACGAGTCATTCATATAACCATAAGCAAGATGAGGATAGTTCTGAAAAGGTACAATTATTCTGAATTAAGACCCACTCTCATTGTAAGCTTTCTCTGAGTGAAAAAATATGGACAAATGGAAGCTGACCCCTGTGCCTAGAAATGTTTGAGTGTTGACATGAGTCATCTCAAAACCCCAAATCTAACATCCCTCAAGTAAAAGTCATAAAGTCATAATAAAATGAACTTTATTAGCATTATTGTGAGACATTTTGATGTTCCTCAGCAATGAAACAAAAGTTGAAGGAGACCATAGAAATATTGGCAACACATGGTGAGAGTCAGAAACTATTTAAATATGGAAACTGGAGAAACTAGCCGACTAAAATACATTGGTTCATTTTCACAGTCTGGCTACTTTGGTTGAGTCACGTGTCTCCACTGGAGTGTGTTGTTGTTGCTGCTGTTAAGTCGGATGGTGGTGGTGGGGGAGAACATTTTTAATAGGACTTTTAGTGGCAAGGTTAAAATAGCCTTTATTCCTTCATTGTACCCTGTTACAAAATGTCTCTTAGATTGCAGTACCATGGTAAATCACAGGGAACTAAGTGAAGCTTATTTCTAACAAACCATATGTAACATTGCGCCGTTCATGCTGCTAAATGAAATAGATAACAAACAGTGGGAGTATGAACATTGGTAAAGTTGAGCTGCAGTTCCTGTGCCAACACAACATGCTAGTTTACTATCAGTGTAAGTGTTGCACAAACATCTGTTGCACTGGCAGATTTTCAGATGCAGGACTCTCTTGGTATGGAAATGAACAAAAGAAAAAGATTTTTCACTCTGTGTTTTATTTTAAACTGGAATTTTGGATAAACTGGATACACCAAAGCTTTGTGCTGTAGTAACCTCCACACCCCCAGTCTCAGCAGATATTTATATGAATTAAAATTTCCCTCCGCACCCAAAGTACTCCTATATTTCACTCCTAAAATGTTTTATCCATCTTTTTAAGAGTTAAGATTGCAGTCATTATCAACTTCTTCATTTTATTCATATTAATTCAGCAACTAAATGATGCCTGCAGCATGCTGCTATTTTACTAGCCAATATCAGATTGTAGAAATTAGGCTGGCAGATAAAGCATTTTTATAACACCATCAATGTACAAAAGGGCACAGCAATTCCCACAGCCCACCTACTGTGCTATAATTAATAACCTCTCCTTATGGCAAGGACTGTGTTAATATATAAATTACATTGCAGCACTTGACAAATTAAATGCAATTATAAATCTTCCCCTAGACCAATTAGCATTTAAACAACAATTAAATGTAGGAGATATCCTTATGCAATGACCCACATAGAATGGAGATAATCTTCGCAACACAAAATTCTTTGGCAAATATGCCTGCAGCACACAACCCATGCATTTCAGACCTTTGCCATTTTAAATGGGGTGCATACCACAATGTGTGGACACTATTTTCACATGTACTGCAAAGCACAGTCAGCTCAAGCGAAAGGGGCATTTGATATTTAAAATAGGCCCTTGCACACTTTGTAGTCAAACCACATTGTTGAAAACTGGTGTGGGCAGGAGCTGTAACATGTCCTCCCCCATGGGCCCCAGAGCTTCTAATATTACCTTGATGGTGCAAGAAACAGTTGACTTCAGTAGCTTATGTATATTAAAAAAATATGTGCACAGAACTGAAATATACTCAGAGTTGAGAGTGGATTTCATGCTCTTTATTCAGCTCATAGTGGTGAGGAGGAATGAAAGTCCCCTCAAAGTATCTGCTTTATATACATTATTTACACAATGGGCTGCACGTGATTGGCTAATTCCGGAATTCTCCTGTAAGCCAATCAGGCTGTGGATTCACTTCCATCTGGAGCCGGATTGGGTGGCTCCTGCAGACCAATCATACTGCTGCATTGTTCTAGGACCAATCAGACTGCTGCATTTTAGATCCTATTGTTCTAGGACCAATCAGACTGCTGCATTTTGGATCCTATTGTTCTAGGACCAATCAGACTGCTGCATTTTGGATCCTATTCAACTCAGTAAATAACAAGAACCATGGACATAAGGCGATAGAACTTGGTTGAAGTTAACATGTCTCATGTTGTCTTTAACATGTCTGTTTATAGTCAATGATTTCAATGTGAAAAAAGTATCCTAAGTAGAATATATTAACCGCCATACCAGGTAAGATATATTCATCCTCTCATGGACCAGTTGGTGCTATGTGCATGCGTTCCAATTCCATGCAGAATTATTCTAGGGCTATGTATATACACAATTCCTACTACTGAATCACTGTCATCTGCAACAGCTTTCAAAGAATGGGAGTCTCCAGAGATACCGGTAGTTCTCCATGGTAGCTTCTGGCCAGAGTGACAGCAGTAGGAAATTCATTTGAGAAAGCAGAAAGACTTCAGAGAAGGCGATCATGTGGTAGGAGGTGTGTTCTGGTGTTTGCCAGAACATGAAAATTCCAAAGTGTGGATTAAGGAAAGGAGCGCCCCACTCTATTCCCTGATATTTATCAGAGTTCCTGCTCACACAGAAAATTCTGTTCACATTTGTGTCTACACAGACCTTCCCATACAGCAGGGGGAAGGTTAAGCACTGAATGGGAGGGGTGGACACACATAAAAACATGGAAGGCGAAGCTTGTGTGCCCCTATGGACTTGTTGGAAGATGCTTGTATAAAATACAAAAAAGAAAAGAAAAGAGAGAGAAACATGCTTTCATAGTTTTTAGCGGGATCTCCCCCAATTACATCAATACCATGGTAGATTATGTAAGGCATAAGAATAACTATATGTTCAACCCAAAATATATGACAAGGAAAAATCCATCGCTACAGTTAATTCTGTCAAAGTGGCTTTAAACTATGAGTCACGTTCAGCTAGCCTAATGACATAATGTAGATTATTTAGTCTAGTTAGTTGCTGAATGACATCATACAATAAACACTTGACACATTTGCCTCATCATAACTTGTAGTGTTTTAATACACATGCTGAGTGAAAATGGCAGAATGTGAAAAGTTCATTAACTGAATGTTTGAAAGTGATGATAAATTAATGTTGGTATATTTTTAAAAAGATGAATAATATTTATAAACCTAATATCTGCTGGAAATGTGCCTTGATAGCAGGCAGTAGACTACTTACATATGTGGGGGTCACGTCCAGCAATCCAGACATTCTAGGCTCAAATGTAAAAGAACATCAAAGGGGTAATTAATGTTGCTTGAACTAACTCACACAAGCATACCTAAGGCACATTGCTCATTAATATCTAACTTAACATCTGCTAAGCTAGTTGTGGCAAACAGCAATGCCAACTTTTTCAAAAATTAATAATTGAAGATGAGAAATAACATTGATCATAAAGAGAGCTGAACATTGCTGTCACAAGCATCGCCAGCCTACTGGCCCATCTTGCTCATTTTGCCCAAAATCCTGTTCTCGCAGTGGTCAACCAGTCCATGAGAAGCCCACAACCAGAACCTGAGCACAATAGCACTCTCCTGCTGCTACTTGTTCTTTCGCATATTCCTCATACCAAATGGTAGCTGCTAAGGTTCTTGTGCCAGGAAAGCTGGTGGGCTCAAAGCTAAAATTACATTCGTTGTTGACTTTTGCTGCTTCAATGCGAAACACACCAACTATCAGGAGGCAATCTGGTGGAGTGGAATGAAGCAATGTCGAGCAATTGTGCCCAAAGTGATCTCCAACTAAATGGAATTTGGAACATCTCCTAAGTATTACAATGCATCCTTCCAGTGGGCCAAATTGCTTGTCTGTTCATCCAAAAGCTTGCTGGAACACAAGCATACAGCTACTTTGGCTGTACAAAAGAGGCCTAGAGCCCATTAGGGACTCTGGCCTTAAGAATGGGATATCAATGGCTTCCTCTGAGCTACAGCATGCTTCTCCTAATTACGTCGTTTAGCAGGATTTTTTTTTTAATGTCCAAGTCATTCTGAATCAACAGTTTCAGTCCACCATAGTACTTGTGTCTGCAAAAAGGAAGGAAGAAAACACATTGCACCAGACACCCTAATCCAGAGGCTAAGGTGAACTGCAGAGTGAAACGTGATACTATGTCATTACAAATGAGAAGGCTGTTTCACATACACATCTCTTTACAATAGTGGGATAATGTCTAGTAGCCACACAGCCCTGCCAGAAATATGTGCACTGGACAAACACATACACCACCATTACCTATGCATTTCACCTATGTGAAATGTGGGATCCAGGGTCAATCAATTCTCCCTTGTGTTGAGGAGTTCTTCATGTGTACACACATAGAACCCCTCCTTAAACATGCTGAAAGTGCTTATGAACCTCATGTGCACTTTAGAGCCTGTGCATTCATATCACATAATTACTGGACTGAGATCTGATGAATGATGAGTAGGAATGGAGAAATCTGTCAATTTTGGTTCTCCGGGTTTCACACTTTTCCAGTCTTAAAGTCAGTTCTCTGTTTTTCCACAACAATTTGCACTTTTTTTAAAAAAATACCCATGAAAATTTATCAACATTTTCCTGCAAATTTCTTCCAATGAACACATTTTTTTGTATTCAATTTGGTTAATAATCACATTTTTGCAAGCTTTTTCCTACAATATGACAATGTTATTTTCAATAAAGTATGCATTTTTATACCCACTTTACCCTAGTATATGTTTTTTTCTTGCACTACTTGTCTGGGGAACTGTATTGCAAAATTTGGTGAGGTGAGAGTTTTGGTCCACATATTGTTTTAAGATGGGAGTGCCTGATCACCTTATCTGTCTCCTG
Organism: Podarcis liolepis; assembly: GCF_965112155.1. Classification (NCBI taxonomy): domain Eukaryota; kingdom Metazoa; phylum Chordata; class Lepidosauria; order Squamata; family Lacertidae; genus Podarcis; species Podarcis liolepis. Next base: position 52,810,361 of record NC_139560.1, on the reverse strand, counting down.
AGAAATCTCTATGTGGGACAAGAAGCTACAGTTAGAACTGGATATGGAACAACTGATTGGTTCAAAATTGGGAAAGGAGTACGACAAGGCTGTATATTGTCCCCCTGCTTATTTAACTTATATGCAGAATTCATCATGCGAAAGGCTGGGCTGGATGAATCCCAAGCTGGAATTAAGATCGCCGGAAGAAATATCAACAACCTCAAATATGCAGATGACACAACCTTGATGGCAGAAAGTGAGGAGGAATTAAAGAACCTTTTAATGAGGGTGAAAGAGGAGAGCTCAAAATATGGTCTGAAGCTCAACATCAAAAAAACGAAGATCATGGCCACTGGTCCCATCACCTCCTGGCAAATAGAAGGGGAAGAAATGGAGGCAGTGAGAGATTTAACTTTCTTGGGCTCCATGATCACTGCAGATGGTGACAGCAGTCACGAAATTAAAAGATGCCTGCTCCTTGGGAGAAAAGCAATGACAAACCTAGACAGCATCTTAAAAAGCAGAGACATCGCCTTACCAACAAAGGTCCATATAGTTAAAGCCATGGTTTTCCCAGTAGTGATGTATGGAAGTGAGAGCTGGACCATAAAGAAGGCTGATCGCCGAAGAATTGGTGCTTTTGAATTATGGTGCTGGAGGAGACTCTTGAGAGTCCCATGGACTGCAAGAAGATCAAACGTATCCATTCTTAAGGAAATCAGCCCTGAGTGCTCACTAGAAGGACAGATCGTGAAGCTGAGGCTCCAATACTTTGGCCACCTCATGAGAAGAGAACAGACTCCCTGGAAAAGACCCTGATGTTGGGAAAGATGGAGGGCACAAGGAGAAGGGGACGACAGAGGATGAGATGGTTGGACAGTGTTCTCGAAGCTACAAACATGAGTCTGACCAAACTGTGGGAGGCAGTGGAAGACAGGAGTGTCTGTCGTGCTCTGGTCCATGGGGTCACGAAGAGTCGGACTCGACTAAACGACTAAACAACAATAATAATATTGTTTTGAGAAGTACAAATTGAGTAGGTTTGCCTTTAGATGCAAACTGCATTGATTTTCTTCCCCATCCCTAGTGGTGAGACTGCTGACAGGTCCGGCTCTTCTGTAAATCTTGTGTGGAGAGGAGCTGAACTGAATTTAAGGCTCCATAGCTAAGAAGTTCTCAAATTACTCCTAGTGATATGCATGGATTTTGAAACATCAAAATAAGGCAGAAGCAATTTAGCTAGCCGAGCCTGTCACAACAGCTTAGCCAGATTATTTGGTGTGAAGGCCAAACTGATATACTGAGATAGTTATGCCAACGGTTATTTTCAAGGAATGTGCTCGAAATATTTTACACAGCCATGTGGAAAATACAACCACAGAAGTGAGCTGGTTGATACATGATTCCCAGGGCTGCCTTAATCCACACAAAGAAACAGAGCATTAAACTGGTTAGCAATTGCTCATTGCAGACTGCCTAATTATGTGCAAATATTTTATTTCAGCAGAAACCATTGTCACTAAAAGATAGTGTCAGATTCATTTTAATTTACAAGAATGGCATGGAAGCAGCTTCAAAACTAATGTGACGATAAACTCCTATGAAGGAACACATGAGTAGGTTCTCACTGACATTTGGATCTTTATCATTGAACATTACTGTCTTCAGACACTGCGTCCCTCCTACCAACATGTCACTTTCTAGTACTTCTCTCCATCACACCATCTATCTATGTTACAGTTCTTGTTTTGCACATTTGAATGTTAATTGCTAGTCATAGGAACCTGTCTCTAGTTATCTACTATCTTGCTTGTACTTTGACGAAATGTAGACTTCCATGCCGTTCAAGATTGTTTCATGGGTTCAGTAGTTCCTTTCATGCTTTAAGCAGTCAACAAAGCCAATGTCAAGATCAGCAACATTTGACACTCCTTAGTGATGCTTGACAAATTCTGCTAGCTATACCAAAAACTTTCTTTTTTGCCTCCCTTAATGATTCTTCAGATGATTTGACTGAGGAGGAAGTGGAACCCATTAACCCAGGTGTTTTGATTTTATCTCAAGCATGTGGGAGGATTTCACAACACTTTCCATATTAGCAGCAACCTACTGGGAATTATGGAAAAGCCATTCATGAGTTCAACTACCTGGCCCCTCTCTTCCAGTGTTATGAGTGCAAAACAGGAGTAGGGAAGATACAATATAGCAACTATCATGTCCTAAAGGCATGGCTTATCCTGGACAAATAAAGCACAGTTTTATATGTTTGTCATGCCCTGGGTGTGCTACTGCAATTTGCTTTATGTGGGGTTACCCCTGAAGATGGTTCATAAGCTTCTACTGGGACAGAACAAGGCAGCCAACACACTGAGAGGAACCACTGTCTGGAGGCATACTACACCGGTTTTGAAAAACTGGAAGCTAATCTGTTTCCAGACCCAATTCAAGGGGCTTCTCTTAACATGTAAAGCCCTAGACATCTTGGACCCCAAATATTTTGCCACATTGACCTGACCAAGCATTAAGATATGTGAGAGAGGCCCTAATCATTAGGCCACTGCTGAGCATGGCTCAAGGAGCAGTGGAACATGTGATGGGCTTTTCAGTGGTAGTCCCTAGGGTTTGGAATGTTTCTTCCTCCAAAATGTTCTGCACCAATATTGTGCATCTTTCTTCAGCAAGTCAAAATGCAACTTTTTTGCCCAGGCTTTGGGAGAGGTGGGGGTGATATCATGTTTTAGTCAATTCCAGCCTCTCTACTTTTAAGACATGCTGATATTTTGTCCAAGTCATTGCTTGTATTGCCACTGACAATACAACTACTTACCCTCTAACAGACCCCAACTACATACCCTCTAACAGAGAATGAATGGGATCAATAGAACCAATTAACATAGGACCATGCCTGACATTATAGTTTACAAATTTAAGTTACCAACGTGCAGCTCCAAATAATGTTCATGATGAAAAGAAATGATATAATACCAATTCACATTAAAATGAGAACATGATCAGTTTGTTCTCAGCAATATTTAGCATATAAATAACTTCAATGCATGCAAGTATCTATCATGTTGAGAAAGTAACGGCAGACTTGAGATTTGTATGTTTATTGATTCATTAAAAATGCAAATCTTCCTTTAATTTAAAAAATAAACTCCAACTCACAAAATACAATAAACACAGTAAAAACAGTCCAAATGACTAAAATCAACTCAATACAATAAATATGGATTGCATTATTTCTGTTTGTTTCATGCTGAAGGCTGCAATCTTCTGCATACATATTTCAGAAATTCCCATTGAAGATGGACGAACTTCTGGGCATAGAATTTTGCTGCATATGACTACTTTACTGCTGCCATTTGACAATCTATATTGAATGTTCTGCTCCACTGAAAAGTGATTGCATTCCACAACTCAGCTGGACTGCTTTCCCAATCTTAAGAAAGAAGAGCCACAATCAAACCTATGAAAGATTATTTCATTAGTGAAAGTAAATAACCTTATATATTTTTGCTCCATAAAGGGCTCCCAATTTAGTGAATAGCCTTCAAACAAGATTAATCTTAATATCAGCAAGGATTATATGGATAACTGTTCCTAATTAAAATGAAAAGGGGGGGATGTGAACATGAATGAATGTTTAATTCATTTGGCACATGTAAAACATGAGATTTTATTTTATATTAATCTATATGAAATTTAAAATACCTATATCTATACATATCTATGCATGCAGGCAAGTTTTGTTGTCTTCTATGCCATCCAGCATAAATGTGCTTATAATTATGCATTCTACTCAGATAATTAATTTAAAGTCCTGCATAGATTATACACCATGGCTGAGACTAACTGTTCTACTTGTTGCAGCTACTCCGTCATAATGCCCTAAAGTGAAATATCTCATTATTGCAGTTCTGCTGTTTACAATACAAACTCACTAATTCTCTGTTCTCTTCTTCCAGGGAAAACAGGGGAGGGTGAAACCCAAACACCACTTTCATATGCAGGAAAACAAAATGAATGTTCTTGGAAAAGGTAGCACTGATGGCATGAATCAATAGGAAACACTGACCCTCTGGGTCATTTGGGACATGAATCAAAGTGTACTGTTCTTTCTTTACCATGCAGCATTACAGGAGCCTTAAAAGCATAGCAGTGGAATAATCTTTCCACAGTTTTATTCCTGTTTCTGCTATGTGCAGTTTGATACCCCACTTTAGAGAAAGAAGCCAGCGGTTGTGTTAAAAAAGGCACTAGCCCTTGCTAGATGCCAGAGAACTGGGCTTTAATCTTGACTCCATAGCCCAGGCTATAAATACAGTACTGCAGTGTTTCCCAACCGGTGTTCCGCGGCACACTAGTGTGCCGTGAGACGTTGGCTGGTGTGCCGTGGGAGGGAGGCGGGCGAGTCGGGCGGTGAGAGGCGGTGGCGGCGAGGATCCGCGTCGAGCCGGGGGCGGCTCCGCAGTGGTGGTGCCGAGCGGCGGGGCAGCGCGTGCAAAAGGGAGGAGCGCGAGACAGCGGAGGAGGAGGAGGCCGGCATGTCCGGGCAGCAGCAGCAACAACAGCAGCAGCAACTCCCGGCGACGGCTCCTCAAGCCCCGCCGCCGCCCCCTCCTCCGCCCGCTATCGCCGCCACCACCACAACAGCCGCCGCCGCCTCAGTTGCCGCCGTCCCTCAGTCCCTCGCTCTGCTGCCTCCTCCCACCCCCAAAGCTTGGAGGTTCCCCGGCAAGGGGGAGGGAAAAAACTTTCACTTTTGTGCGTCCCTCCCGGCGTGACGCTGCGCGCTGACGTCACGGGGCTGTAATGGTGGTGTGCCGCGAGATTTTTTTCATTAAACAGGTGTGCCGTTGCCCAAAAAAGGTTGGGAAACACTGCAGTACTGAACTCTGAATCAGCACCTTGGTCCTTGTCCATGGTCCTGATCTTGTCTGAGTTCCACTAGTCTCTTGTCTTGCTTCGGTGATCACCTCCTTTCGGTGGTGAAAATCCCAACGGATGAGAACAGGAAGCACAGGTGGTGGCAATGGAATGTCTTTTGCTTGCTTGGGCTGATATGCCAGCTGAGCTCCTATCTAAAAACAGTGGACCTAGCCTAGAGTCATGCATGTACTAATTACATTCAGATTAGACTACTGCACTGTGATATGCTGTACATGGTGCTCCCTTTCAGAAGGATCCAGAAACTTCAGCTGGTACAGAACATAGCTGCTTTTGTTCAATATATTGCGATGCTTTTGTACTGGTTTCACCAGTCACCAGCATGTTTCTGGGCCCCATTCAAGGTGCTGATTTGACCTTTAAATGTTTCAGGCCTAGGTTACCTGAGGGTCTGCCTATGCCCAAATTATCCTGCCTATGCTTAAAGAGGTTCTGCTTATTAGCATGCCTTTAAGATCCATTACACTAGCAGGCACCAGGGACAGAGACTTCTCAGGATTGGCCCCCACTTTATGGGGGCCCATAATATATGGTCATAGGCTTAAAAAAACTAAATGCTTCAAAGAGCTTTTAACTGGTGTACCTTTGGGACCTGCTGATGTTTTATTTACTGTGGATATTGTCTTTCACTGCTGTGGCTTTGGAAATGTTTTTTTTAAAACTTGTTTATATTGAAATGTATTGTTGGTTTGAAGGCTTTATTCTGCTGTTGTATTGTAATCTTGTTGCTAGCTGCCTAAGGTAGGCATAGTCCAGAAAAGTGGCTTAATGGCTTGTAAATTACTTAAGCAAACAAACAAATTAATAAGCAATGGTATATTTTTTTCAATGACCCAAGTAGAAAACGCCAAAGGTCAGGCAAATCCCCGAGGTTTGGCAACATGAAGATCATCTATAGGATCCTTGTAGGCAGCTTGGCCAGTGGTCAGAAATGATGGGTGTTGAAATCCAATGGAATCCAGAGCTCACAGGTTCCCCATCCCTGTCATAATGTTAACCATTTAAAAAACCCTGAAGAGACTTTCACAGATTGTATGAGCAGACCACTTGACCAACAGTGGGTATATTTTGAATTGAATTATAGTAATTAATTATTGCAAGCCTTTTATGTGGCTGTTGTCCTTCATCCAGATGCAAAACCTTCTCTTGTTCCTGGCATGCTTGTTCACCGCAGTGGACATGCATGGTTGGATTTTCAGGCTGTTCCTCATGATAGCAAAGCGCCACAATTTGCATTTGATACCACTTAAGCTGAGAAACAACTGTTAGCTTTTTCTGTGCTTTTTCCATACTGTTTACAAAATAATAAGCTCAGGGGAGTTTGGCCGTTGCTACTTTTCCTCAGTTACTTTCATAATTTTCTTAGAAAAAGTGATAATAAGTGATTGCTTTTTCATTTTTATACTTTACATGCTCATTAGTCTCCCATGTGTGACCCAAAAGAAAGCTGGCAAAGGGTACTAGAACTGATTGGGCCATGCCCTCTGCAAACTATAGAAGGCTCTGGTCTGTCAGTTATTTGATTCGTTTTATGCTTGTCGGGTGCCTCTGTAATAAACCTATCTGTCACTCTATAGAATTCAATAAATTAAAGAGAGAAGATTGTCTAAAACAAATCAACACACTTCTGTTTACTTTGAAATCACAGACAAAAGATACTCAGTGTAGAATTTGTTTGGGAAGGAAAAAGGTTTACTTTGGCTTTTGGCAGCATATCTCCTTCTCAGGCATGTAATAATAATAATAATTTTTAAAATGGGGTATTAGAGGAGGGGTAGTACCTCTGGTGGGAGACACATGCTCCTTTTGGGGTAGTTTCTCTACCTTTGGTCACCACCCTGCACTCAGCTCTCAGCTGTGGCCCCTAGAAGCTGTCAGCATGTGGCAGTGGTGACACCCTGGGAATGGTTTTGACTGGCCACCTAAACCAGCTGAGGGTAGCCAATGGGACTCAAACTCTCAGTGAGTTAGAGACTTCCCCTGCATGTGAAGACAGGCTCCAGAAGATTGAGAAGATGAGACCAATAGTGGGTGCAATGGTCAGGAGGATGGTTTCTGCATGTGCTGCGATGGAAGTGGGGAGCAGATGGGGCTTGTCAACCTAGGAAGGTAGCCCATCTAGGAGAAGAAAAATTCTGATCCTAAACCTCTGCTGCCATGTGGGATATCTTTGGGAGGAGATGGGTGGTGGTAACTGGTATTTTCCTTGGCCTTGCAAATGCCATTAAGCCATGAGAACAAGGATTCTTTGAGTTGAGTCAAGGCTTTTAAAATGATATGATATTGCTCTAAATGTATAGTGCACTCTTATTCATGAATGTGTCTGAAATATTATTGAATGGGCTTGAAAGAATCTATGATGATGATTGGATGAAGTAAGCTAGATGATACTATGTTTAATTTTTAAAATTCTATAGTTCAGGTAGATCTAACGTTCTTCAAGCTTCAGTAAACTTTTTGATTGGATCTCATATTCTTCCTTTGTTGGGGTTTCCTGGTTATTACCTGCAGTAAGATTTCCTCATGCTTTCAGAGGCACACAGAATGGAGTCCAAGGTAAAGGGGTCATAGTAATTGCTGAGATGCCAAATTCAGCATCTAGATCAGGGGTGTTGCTGGACTGCAACTCCCATATTCTTGCCCATCGGTCATGCTGGCTGGGACTAATGGATGTCCAACACCTTAAAGGCCACAGGTTCCCCATCCCTGATCAAGTGGAAGTGATGGATTCCAACATATTAGCATTTCCCCAGGGTTTCCCCTCAACAGTGTTTGTAACTTACTGTTGGCGGATAGACCGAATAGTTCCAGTCTATGCAATTTCCAATTATCTGACTTCTGCCTAAGAAACCAAATTGATTTCCATGGAATATAAATTTAAGTTGGCAGTTCTCACAGTTTGTAAAGAGGTTTAATGGATTAAAGGTTAATTGAAAACAAAGGAAAATGCTTGGTTCTTTGTCTTACCTTTTCAAATCATTAGGCTAGCTTTCCCTGTGCCAATGAAAGTGAAAATTATAGGGCTTCTTATACTAAGGCAGTGTGAACAAACACTACAACAAAACAGAAGGTTCAGTAAAAGGCAGACATCATTTTCTTTAAAAAAAAAATTACAATGGCAAAATGGCTGAAAATAGAGGGAAGGTAGGATGCAAACTATTGAATCCAAGTGGTACAAAATAGAAAAGTTGTATAGCCCAGTCCTGCCCATGTTTACTTAGAAGAATTCCATTGAGTTCAATTGGACTTACTCATATGGTTTAGTATACCAGGCCTAAGTATGTGATTACCTTTCCTTTAAAATCAATGGATCTGTAAAGTGCTTAGTGTTTGTGATTGACACACTGCACACAAATATCTCTAAATATATTATGATGAAAAGTAGGTTCTGGAAAAAAAGGTAATTAACCCTTACCTGCCACTTCCTCATTCCAGATCCGCCCCCATGTTGCTTTAACCTACTCCTGGATGTTCCCTCATCTAAGGATAAATCAGTCAGGGAGATATTTTGGGCAGGGAACCACTGGGCAGGAAATTGTTAAGCAAGCTCTCCCAGCTCCTTTGCTCAACAGTCCAGGCTCATGAAGCTTGCCACCACTACACTTTCAGCTCAGACTTCTAATTCAACTGTTGCAGCATTGTTATTGCATGTGTATGTAGTTTGTTAGTGTGGATGTCACCACACTAGCTAGGTTTTTGGTTGGTTCTTGGACAAGCCTTAGGACAACAGGAGCAAATATGATTGTGAGTCAGGAAGGATTTCTATATCCACCACCAAAGTGGCTAGTTATCCATGATGTTCCTCGGGAGGATGCTGAAGCGCATGTTCAAAAAACTGCTTAGGTCGGCCTGATTGAGAGTCAAGCATGAGTGGAATTCCCAGTTCCTATATCAGCTCTCAATCTGAGCTATTTCATTGCTGAAGTAGCAGCCGTGGGCTTCCTTTAAAATCAGAGAGCCAGTATGGTGTAGTGATTAAGAGCGGTAGACTCGTAATCTGGTGAACTGGGTTTGCGTCTCCGCTCCTCCACATGCAGCTGCTGGGTGACCTTGGGCTAGTCACACTTCTTTGAAGTCTATCAGCCCCACTCACCTCACAGAGTGTTTGTTGTGGGGGGAGGAAGGGAAAGGAGAATGTTAGCTGCTTTGAGACTCCTACAGGTAGTGATAATGCAGGATATCAAAATCCAAAGTCTTCCTGACATGGTGATAGTCAACAGTGAGCATCCACTGGGTAGAAAAGTGGGGGAAGAAGTTTTTAGAATAAGTAAATGCATGTGAGCTTCCTATACAATCCCAGTTTTTCCTCGACAAACATTAAGAAGCTTAACATTCCCAGAAGAATGTTCAATAATTAATAAGTTCTTTTCTCTGGTGCTAAAATTTCATGTTACTATAGGAAGCAAGGCCTTAAGCAATGGCAATTAAAGAGCACTGTGAATTATGCAGCATAGTACATTAAATGCCAAGGAAGGTGGATTGATGTTCCAATCCTATACACGCTTAGCCGGGAAGAAGTCCCATTTAACTCAGTGGAGCTTAATTCTGAGTGGGCATGCCTGGGATTCTGGTATAATCTAAATCGAAAGGTGCAATGATAAGCATACTTGGCTAGAATTAAGCCCCACTGCAATCAATGAACACCATTAGGACCAGCTTGTTACCATTACTTTTGCACTTTTAAAGGAGGAACACATTAAAACAGTATAAAAACTGCCCTTCTTCAATCCATCTTGTAAAATTTATTGTAAGGAACTTTAGATTTCTTTTTCAGTACTCAAACACTTGATGCAGCCTCCTTTCTAGAAGGAAACAAACTCTTACAAAAGGCGAATATTGATTCAGTATAAAGTGAAAATGCTCATTTGGGTTAAAGACCATGGAACAAAAAATACAGAGACATGTGACTTGTCTATGTGAACATATGACTTTACAGGATTCAAGAAAATAGGTGTTTTGAAGTTAATACCCACTCTATTACTACCGCTATAATTCCAAGCACAGGGACAAAGCAACTGCTGCCCTCTGCCCACAAGGGCAAGCAAAGGGTTGTTCTGCCAAGGCCAAGTGGTTTTAGTAAGGGCAGTGGTTCTTTTGTGGATTCAAAGGCAATAGGCACATTTATGGATGAGGATAGAATCACAGAACTGTAGAGCTGGAAGGGACCACAAGGGTCATCTGGTCCAACCCCCTGCAGTGCAGGAATCTTTTTTGCCCAATGTGGGGCTCAAACCCATGACCCTGAGATGATGAGTCTTATGCTCTACCAACTGTGCTGTTACCTACAAAGCGTGTATAGAAAGCATAAACCTATCAAGACACATCTACAGCTAAGTAAAACACATAAAGCACATTATTACATAGCTAGACACAACTAAAATAAATACCCTAAACAGCATTTCTCACCCCCCCCCTTCTGTTGCTGCAAGGGAATCCCACAAGTACGACAGCAGGTGGACCCCATCATAACTGGAGCTAGATGATGCAGCGTTGTCCTGGGTTGGTCTAACATTGGTCTTCCCAAAGAAGATGGCCTTCAGCAATCCTATTTACCGGTATACTGTTGCCTTACACTGGGGGAGGCTGGTTGGTGCATCACTCATACTCACCTGCAATTAGCCCTTGCTCTGATTTGTTTATACATATCCCCAGTAATCAGTCATTCACATAACTTTTCATTCATATGCTTTTTCATGCATTTCTGCATCACTTTCCTAACCGAAAAAGTTTTTTTCTTTTTCTGAAAATGGTGTAATAGATGTGCTGGAGCACTTTAATTCATACCACTTTTAATTGTGGTATACCTACATTTCCACTTTGTGACTGAATCCCTACTGCATTTCCCGCTTTGTGTCTGAATTCCTACGACAAAACATGTAGGTGACCTGTGTGTGTGGTCAGGAATGCAAAAGGTGTGTGGGGATGTTCTTTCCCACCTCCTTCTTAACCCCTAAAGCTGCCTATGGCTGCTTTCATTGTGTGTCTTGGTCCTACCACTTGGTAGCTTGTCTAAAAAGCCTTTTCTTCCTTGGCTGTGCTTGACCCCATGTTCCTGAAGGGCTGGGGGTTCTTTTTGTAGGTCCCAAGCCAAGTGAACTGCATGAATGCTGTGTGTAGATGGACATTTTGTCCTCTACTTTGTGTACTGTGCTCTTAAATAGTACTTGTCAGGAGATTTGAACCCTTGCAAAATGTCAGTATCTCTCTGTGCGTGTGGCACTGAAGTGTGAGCAGTGGAAACCTGAGCATTGGTCTCACCCTCCTAGGACAAGGATGGGAAACCTGTGACCCTTCAGGTGTCTTTGGACTCCAGCTTCCATCAGAGCCAGACAGGATGGCCCATGCTCAGGGATTATGAGGGCAACAGGTTTCCACTGATGCCACAGGCAATATGCCAGATTAAAAACCTGTCTGGAAAAGACATGCTAATGCCGTTTCGTATTTGGTCAGAGAGAATGAGAACACACTTCTCACCTTTCAAGGCTGGCTGGAGCAATGGTGTTGAAGTTTTCCCAGCTCATGTGCTTTCTTGCTCCCTGCTGCTCAGCCTGTACAGTTATAAATGAACCATTCTTAGAAAAGGCACCACCAAGTCTCCAATATTCTTTTATCTAAAAGGAAACTGACAGTGTAGAGGGAAGAAGTGGAGAGTGTTAAACAATAACCTCCTTGGAATAGTTGTGATCTTTGTTACAATTCTCTATGCAGAATGACAGTTGCAAATACCATACTTAATTATAACTCGTTATCTTAGCCAGTTGGCAACTGTGAAACTACCGTACATTTCAGATTGCCTTGCCATTGTCTGTGAACTAAAACTAATTAAAATTCTGGAAGGTTCTATAGAGAGGAAAGGCCATAATTATTCAGCTTCTCACATTAAAATACAACCTGTATCTTTTGGCTCAAAGTAGCTTTTCCCACTGGAGTTTTTGTAGAGTTGGAAGCCTTAGAGATGCTAAAATTATTTTACAGAGTCCACTTCACTCATGTAGAAGTGCTGTTGTTGTTTGCTTTTTAAAAAAGCATTCTGGGTAAAAAAAAAAAGGAAATATGTTAAGACTGACTATTCTTTTGCATGGCTTACTACTATTTAAATCTGGAAATGAAGCATACATTAGAAAAATGAGGGCACTGCAGACATTGGAGTAAGATGACACTTCTGTTAGAGGGACAAACAAAATGCTGCCGCTCTCCGCTGTGGATATAATTTCTTGCTGTTTCCTAATGCAGTCCAACTCACTCACAGTACTGATTCCTTACACAACTAAGAGCTTGAATAGAGCCAAGGATTCTATGACTGACCATGTGAAAAAGCAAATCAGAGTGTCGGCAGGCCTTGTGTTTGCTAGTGTGATGCAGTTGGCCACTGAAATGGTGGGAAGCATCGCTCAGATTCCTTACTTGTCTTCAATACTTCAATTAAACTAATCTAGGACAAAAGTGACAATTGTAGCCCTTCCTATTCATTCTCAGCTGGGGAAATGTGAGTAATGGTGCAGTTCTAACAGCATAGGCATCACTATGGGTTTAGAAGATTTGGTGCACAGGCCCCATGCCTTTGGGCAAATTAAGATTGCATGGAGATAGACTCTCACCATCCCGTAAGCCAAGGGGAACTTTTTGGCTCTGTAGGCCAGATCCTTATGAGATTTCAGGGTGTGCAGAGTAAGAAAAAGGAAAACATGGGGTGTGTGTGTAGGAAGTGCTCTGGAGATCGAGGACCCACAGCAAAATACCCAATGCTCAATTCTGCTAGGCCACCATCTAACAATGCTCCTGCATGTCAGGTTCTTCTTCAGAAAAGGATTGGAATTATTTTAAATTCAGCATTGCATATTTATTTATTTATTTGTTTAAATGTGTTGAAAATGACAAATTGCAAAAAAGTAACATATAACCTCCTTTAGGATGCAGCTAGCTATTTACCATTCTGTTCTGAAGGGCTCACGTAATGTTAACGTTAATGAAAATTCTTTCGTTAATTTGGTTGCATTATGGAAGTTGAATTGTAGCCCCTGGCACCCTAGACATATGTGCTCACATGCAGGAGGCTATTTTTTAACCAAAATACTCCCTTGATAACAGCATTTAATGGAGAGAGAGAACCTCGGGGCACAGAGCAAGAGAAGGAAGTCAGTTGGTGGCTGAAAAAGTATTTAACTTACTTCAGCTTTCTTGTGTTGGCAAGCCAGTGACCTCATCAAGCTAAAATAAAAACCATTTCAAGATCAAACCAATTTGCTTTTAGGGCTTGGTCTTATAGTGTTAAAGTCAATGGCCATTTTGCTATTCATTTCAGTGGGTGGAGGAATATGTGTGTGATTTACAAAGTCAGGTGCATCTGCTTTGCTTAATCTTTTCATTTGAACAACACAGTCATATTCACAATGTGAAGTTTGGTTTAGTTTCTTAATTTGGGAGAGGTGGAGTTATATTATATATCTTCTGTAAACAGCCAAGGTACTAGAGTTAGCCTTTTAAGCCAAAAATAATTTGGGACTAGCTACTTGAAGGGCTGTCTTCTACCACATGTTCCTCTTCAGTGTGAGAGCCAGTGTGGTGTAGTGGTTAAGAGTGATAGACTCGCAATCTGGGGAACTGGGTTCGCGTCCCCGCTCCTCCACATGGAGCGGGTGGGTGACCTTGGGCCAGTCTCTCAGCCCCACTCACCTCACAGAGTGTTTGTTGTGAGGGAGGAAGGGAAAGGAGAATGTTAGCTGCTTTGAGACTCCTTCGGGTAGTGATAAAGCGGGGTATCAAATCCAAACTCCTCCTCCTCCTCCTCTTCTTCATATGCTCTGATTATCACTTGAGTGTCCTTGAGCTCCATGGAACATGGCTGGTGATGAAAGCTAGGGCTTTTTCTGTAATGGCCCCCACCCTGAGGAATGTCTTGCCGACTGAGGTGCATCAGGCCCCAACACTGTAGTGTTTCAGGTGACTGATAAAAATGTGGCTGTTTATAAAGACCTTGAGCTGACTGTTTCCTGCTTGATGTCTAGTGTTTAGGCTTGATGGCTGTTCTTTAAAAGTATTATTATGCATTGGGCCTTTTATTTTGGCTAGAGTAAGAAATGGGGGTTGTGATTTAATATTCTGTGACATTTTGCTGCACACACTCTTTTTTATGTGCGGGATATAAGGTTATTAAAAATAAAATAAAGATTTTGTCATCTGTCCTCCCCTCCCCCTTCAGCTCAATCAAATTTGATTCCCAAAACATATATCTTTAATGGCATTATTCTCTGGCTACAGATTGGAGTATAGTCATGATTCTCCATAAAACAACAATGTTCAACCGATTTATTTTCATATTGATTATGTGACTAGACAACCAATGTATGTTTATGAAACAAAATATAGTCCATTATATATATTTGACAGATATGTGCTTGTCTAATGAGTTTAGCAAGTCCATTGATGTCTTCTGATGCATTTACTTCAGTGTGTGTAAATACTCTTGTACACTCTTCTTTCCAAAGTTTTATTTGAAAGACAAAATATGGAATGATCAATGGCATAGATTTGTTTGTTTGTTCCTTGCAAATCTTCATTTCCTCCTCTGAAAATGGTAATAATCTGCAGAATATGAAATTCCATTCTTTCTTAAGATATATTCATCATGCAGAGACCTATATGGGTTATGATCAATCAGTTTCTAACTGGTGATCAAATAATAGAATTGCAGAACTGGAAGCCCTTTCCCAAAGGAGTTCTGCATTTGTTTGTGTGTATTTCCCCCCCCCAAAAAAATCTCAAACCTCTGAGCTTCAGCCAGATGTGGATCAGTCCTGAATTCTACCATACTACCGTGCATGATGTGCAATTTTATTTATTAAATTTGTATACCCTCATTCATCCGAAAATCACAGGGCGGGTCACAACATAAAAATACAAAATGAGAACATAAAATACATAATAAAACAAAAATTGAAATGATTGAAATTGAAATACTTTATTGTCACTTGTACAGCTTGTATACAGTGAGATTACACGAGCACTCCCCACTCAGCTCTCTTAGTCTTGATTCCCCTCGTTTACTGATGCACACCCACCAAACCTGAAAGTCAGTTGCCCTGTTGTTATCTTTTCATTCAGCAGCCTAACAGCCCACAGATAGAAGCTGTTCTTTACCCTGTTGGTGTGACTAATCATGCTTCTATATCTTCTGCCCAAGGGCAGGAGATCAAGAAAGTGCTGGCCAGGGTGTGAATCATCCCTGAGAATTTTCCTCACTCTCCTGAGGCAACGTTCTTCTGCGATGTCATCCAGCGGATTCATGGGACAGCCCATAATATCTTGTGCTGTATTCACCACCCTCTGTAGGCACTTCCTATCAGTTGATGTCAAACCAGCACCGTGATGCAGTATGAAAGGACACTTTCTATTGTGGACCAGTAGAAGGAGATCATCAAATGTTGATTGACATCATTATTTTGCAATAAAATAAAATAATAAAACAAAATAAAAAATAAACCATTAACACAGTTAAAAGGCCAAAGAATGTTAAACAGCCAAAGCTTATAAAAGGCTTTTTTTTTTGGCCTGGCACCTGAAGATATGTAATGAAGATATGTAATGAAGGCACCAGGAGAGCCTCTTTGAGGGAGAGCATTCCACAAATGGGGAGTCACTACAGAAAAAGCCCATTCTCATGTTGCTACCCTCCAGACCTTGAGTGGAGGAGGCACACGAAGAACTGTGTAAAGATGGGTTCTCAGGACATTCTTGACACAGATGGAGACTGGGGACAAGAGAAGCATCCCCCCCCCAAGGGCATGTTCAGTTATACTGAGGCATAAGGACTCCAGTCTGTTATTGATGCCAGGTACTGTCACAGGTACCTGGAACTCTAGCTGCTGAAGATGCTGCTTTCAGTATGTTCAGTTAGTAGCTAAAATAGCCAGAATAATTGCTTTTCTTGCTTTAGCATGCTTGTATTTGTTGACCTTGTCGTGCAGAATATTAATTGGAAACAAGTAATTGAATCTGAGATTATGCTTTGATTATGCAAATGGTTTCTCAGCTATCTGGGTTTCATTACATAATAGAGTGTCATATGAGCAGTAGAGTAAGTACACTTATATGTTTCCCCTATTTATAAGCAATGCATAGCACATTTCCCATTATCCAGATTTAAATTATCATAACTCTTGGTTTGACCAAATCCAGCAGAACCTTCATACTATATCAACCTGGTCATAGTGGCAGGAGATAGCATTCTTTCAGCCAAACCCATAACTAAACAAAATAGATAGAATGAAGCAAAATCCTATTTGTTTATTTAAGAACAAGTGATCTTACTTATTTTTGCTTAAATGGAGCCTTTTGGGTTGTTCTATAGCTTATCCTGATTATTCAAATGCTGTAGCTGGCTTCTAGCTTATCTAAAAAAATAAAGCCGAGCTGTACTCGATCACATGCTTTTCATTGATTCCACTTATTTGGAAAGCAATGCAAAAAGGTAGCATATTGGCATGGATGTATCAAACAAGATAAGAAACCAGAAGCAGATATGAATAATATCAGAGTAATGGCCCATACGGCTGATTGTCTATTATGGTGACTCATTTTGGAGACCTCAGGAACATTTTGTTTGGTTTACATTTTTAAGCAAATGCAGCTAATTTGCATCTCCTGGATACATATATGGCTTCGAATGTCATTATCTCTCTGATTTTGCATTTCTCCACAATTTTCATTGCAGTTTTATGCTCAAAGAATAAAAAAAAGGTGAAAAAGTGCATTTAGGATGCAATACATTTAGAAATGCTTACATTGAGATAAAATACATATACCTGAGTACATATTTAAATATGAATTTTCATACATAAATTTTGTTAAGAAAGTGCATGTGGAAATGGGATAGGAGACATGAATAAACACAAGCAGAATCGACACAGATCAGAAATAGATTGATCTGTCCATTCCTATTGTGCAAAAGAGGAAACAAAGGCAATTCCAGTTCCTCACTTGCCATTTCTTTGCAATGCCTCAAGCTGCTTCAAGGAACCCATTATTGGTCTACTCATTTTAGGATGAATTCAAATGAATGCCTTTCGTAGTTACTGAAGTGATGGAAGGAATCAATTTATTTCAGTATTATTTGACACCTCACAGAAATTGAGCATCAAGAACATGGCACTGAATAAATGCCGGCAAGAATATTCTAGAGCAGGTGTGGTGAACTTCAGACCATCCAACCTCAGATGGCCATTCAAAGCAAATAAATGCAATTTATCCTAAATTTTACCCCTGAAAAAAAAAGGAAATGTCCTGGGAAAAGAGGACGCATGGCAACCCTATGGATGCTAAAGACCTTTAATTCAGAGCACATTATGTTCCTTTTTTTGAATTGGGGGAGGGGGCTGCTATGATTCCCATGGATTTTCCCAAAGATCATTGGTATCTGCTCAGAATCCACTAGCACAGTGTGGACGATGACAAATACAAGCGAAAGATTTATAGAGCTGCATTAAAGTACTGTTGTGCATGGTTCCAGAGAGATTGTTAATTGGCTCCAATATGTTCATTAGCACAAGATTAAGTACTTCTCAGGATCAAAACTAATTAAATATTAATGTGTCTTTCCCCCCACCTCTTCCTCTCATTGCCTATTAGGAGTTTCGAAGGGGAGAATATCAGGACATGAGATCCTCCGTAGTTCTTTCCGCTGCTGCAGTTTTCATTTTTATTCTAATACTGTATGCTCCCCTGAACATTATGCTCCTGATAATTTTTTTAGCATTTGCCCAGTGGCTGGGTCCTAAAATCTTTTATGTTATTAACAATCTCATTTTTAGCATCTTGCGATAAAAAGGGTCCTTCTTCAGCACACCGACGGCAGCTTTATCACTAAAACTGTGCACTTTTTTTAAAAAAAAACAACCCTGTATTTCTAGAGGCTACAATAAGAATACATTTTTATTTAGTCGCTGTTTTCAAAATAGTTCCTTCAAAATGTACCAGATTAGCCGCTCATGTGATGGAGAGAGCGGAGAAAAGTCTGTTACACTTTGGGGACTCAGCCTTTAACCACCCTCCACAGATTGGGACTGAACATCTGCAATGGGGAGGCCTTTCAGCTTTTGTAGACTCCTTGTGTGGGTATAACATTCAGCTGCCAATGTGTGTGGAGCAGAAGGCAATAGAAACTAATAGGCAGCCTGTGAAAGAAGTATAGTAAATAGGCCCGGTCCCTACTCTAAGTATGAAAATTGCTTGGGGGTATGTGTGTGTTTTCCCCACCCTTGTTCCTTCTTCAGATATTTTGGATGGTAGGTTGGTTATTGTTTGGTTAACTAGAATAGATCCTGATTTATGCAAGTGATGAGGATAGTAGCATTAATATATATTTTTTGTCATATAATTACAGTGGTACCTCGGGTTACAGGCACTTCAGGTTACATACGCTTCAGGTTACAGACTCCGCTAACCCAGAAATAGTACCTTGGGTTAAGAACTTTGCTTCAGGATGAGAACAGAAATTGTGCAGCGGCAGTGCAGCAGGAGGCCCCATTAGCGAAAGTGGTGCTTCAGGTTAAGAACAGTTTCAGGTTAAGAACAGACCTCCAGAATGAATTAAATACTTAACCCGAGGTACCACTGTATACAATACATTCTATAACACATAATGATACGGTTTGGTAATATTTAAAGCAAGCTTTCTAGCTGTTGTTGTACTACATCTCCCATCAGCTCCTGTCAGCTTGGCAAATGGTCAGGTATGATTGGAGCTGTAGTTCGGCAACATCTGGAAGGGACGATGTTAGCTGCCCCTGTTCCAGTAAGTAAAAGTCCGAGTTTGAGTAGAAAAGATTGTGCTTCAAGATCTCATTCTTCTAAATCATCATCATCATTTTCCATTGGTGCTTTCTACTCCCATGCTACATTTGTGCCATCTGGCTTTCTGCTGTGCAACATGCTGGTCACACTCCTCTTCACTCACTGTGATGTGTCCTAAAATGTGTGCAGCATTTGTCTGATCTCATATATCGAGCAGCCAATTGATGAACCGTGCGGAGACAGCGGTGTAACGAATCTCTGAAATAATCAAGATAACTCTAGCCTCAAGACACAAAATACAAGTTTGGAGTGCTTCAAGGGCACAAGGGCGAAAGGATATTTACAGAAACATAATCATCTTGAAAAATCACCTTCCCTTAGATCAATTCTGCAGCTTAGCACTCAAGAGCAGAAAACATTCGTTAACATTCTGTACATCATAAATAACTTGCTTTAGAAATGCACAGCAGGCTAAAAAATGAGTTTGCTATTATGATTATAAAAAATACATTTTGCAATGCTGCCTCCCTCCCTTCCAGTCTGGCTTTAACTGGAAAGCATCAGCACATACCCACAATACCCAGGTATGTGAAGACCTGTCTGGGACCAACTCCAGTTTTTTGGTGCCAACCCAAAACCATGAAAACAACTCAAATTTCATGAGTTGTGAAGCAGTTAGGTTACTACAGGTCTTTTATCTACTGATCTTAGGCAGGAAATACCACATTCAATGCTAGTGCCAGATTTGATATAAATTGTTGCTATCCTGTTCTTCTTTTCAAACAGTTTTCTTGATGGAAAATTGTGAAACAAGAAAAAAAATAGAACCAAGAAGAAATTCTAGAATCATATAAAGGATGCAAATGACGTACTATTCTCCTAGAAACATGAAAAGAATATTTTGAGAAGCAATTAATTTAACTTCTTTAAAATTAAAAAAGATTAGCTTTTAATAGCAATACATAGGCACTTTATCCAATAAACAGCTCTGTATTTCATTTTATAGCTCTGAATTAAGAGGCTGCTTTGATAGTGGATCAAGGAAAAGGAAAATAGCACAGAGTTCAATTTAGTTATTTATTGCTTAATTGAACCAACACTAAGTATTTGCAGTTAATTTGCTTAAATCTTGTAGAATATTTAGAATGGTTGATCTTTAAGCTGGCTACAAAAGAAAACAGTTGCCATCTAGCATTCATGTTTTTAAAACTTGACCTCTTTCAAGGTTGCTGTCATATTTTGGTATGAATTTATTTGGAAATCTTCCCCTCATCATTTCGAAATGGGGGATAGACTGTTACTAGACTTTGTAGAGTGTGAATGGGTTTATTCATAAATCCTCCCTGTCCAATTACTGCATTTATCTGCAGATTATGCTTTATTTTAAAAAAATCTATATGAAAATTCATATTTAAATACAGATTTAATTTCAAAATACAGCTCTAAATGTTTATGTAAGATCATTTATATACCACTCAATTTTTTCTCTATATATCTTATCTCAATGTACTTATCCTGAAATGTCAAAATAAAAAAATTCCTTCCAGTAACACCTTAAAGACCAACTAAGTTAGTTCTTGGTATGAGCTTTCGTGTGCATGCACACTTCTTCAGATACACTGAAACAGAAGTTGCCAGATCCTTCTATATAGTGAGAAGGTGGGGAGGGGTGTTACTCAGAAGGGTGGTGGGAATGGGAGATAGGCAGATAGCTGAGAGAGCCTCTTGACGACTCTTAACGACTGTAATAGGTCTTACAGGAAAAGGCAAGGGGTGGGAAGGTGAGAAATGGTTTAGTTATGTATAGTGAGATAAGAATCCAATGCCTTTGTTCAGCCCAGGTCTTTTCATGGTTTTAAGTTTGGTAATGAGTTGTAATTCAGCAGCTTCTCTTTCCAGTCTATTTCTGAAATTCCTTTGTAGTAAAACAGCTACTTTGAGATCTTGTATAGAATGTCCTGGGAGATTGAAGTGTTCTCCTACTGGTTTCTCTGTTCTGTGATTCTTGATGTCAGATTTATGCCCGTTTATTCTTTGGCGTAAGGTTTGGCCTGTTTGTCCAATATAGAGAGCTGAAGGACACTGTTGGCATTTGATGGCATACACAATGTTAGATGATGAGCAATTAAATAGTCCCGAGATGGTATGTGTGATGTTGTTGGGGCCAGTAATGGTGTTGTCCGGGTGTATGTGGCAGCAAAGTTGGCATCTGGGTTTATTGCAGGCTCTGGTGCCAGTGTCTGTGTTAAGTCTGGTTGTAGTATTATTGTGGGTTAGGAGTTGTTTAAGATTGGGTGGCTGTCTGTAGGCAATGAAAGGTCTTCCTCCCAGAGCTTGAGAAAGAGAACTGTCATTGTCCAGGAGAGGTTGTAGATCTCTGATGATGCGTTTTTCTCTGATGATGCCTTGCCTTTTCCTGTAAGACCTATTACAGTCGTTAAGAGTCGTCAAGAGGCTCTCTCAGCTATCTGCCTATCTCCCATTCCCACCACCCTTCTGAGTAACACCCCTCCCCACCTTCTCACTATATAGAAGGATCTGGCAACTTCTGTTTCAGTGTATCTGAAGAAGTGTGCATGCACACGAAAGCTCATACCAAGAACTAACTTAGTTGGTCTTTAAGGTGCTACTGGAAGGAATTTTTTTATTTTGACTATGGCAGACCAACACGGCTACCTATCTACTACTTATCCTGAAATGTGTATTTCCTAAACTCCAACACATACACATAAACCACACATTCATCGTCATCTAAGCTTACTGCCAGTTTTAAAAAATCTGCTGTCTAGAAATTGGATGATGAAGGTAGTATGTCATTGAATTCATTGGAAATTTTGGCACTGATGATCCCACCTCCTTGGTCAGAAGGGAAGATCCACATTGAACAAAGTTTTCACATGATCGGATTAGATGATACTAATGATTATATATATTCTTAGCCATTGGTTCTTAGAGTAGAAGATTGGTCTCCATTTTTTTAAAAAAAAGTTACAAAGGGTGGCAACTTCTACCTCACCTTCTGCCCCAGTTTTAACTCACTATCAATTTATACAAGAGCACTGATTCCCAACAATATGACCCCTGCTGAAGTGTGGCCAATTTCACTTTTCCATTGTTTGGCTGGAGAAGGGTTTTCAGGGCTGGTTCCATGTTTGAAGGACCATAAGTAAAGATAGATTTGTCTGGTGGGCCTCTTCCTCCCTCACAGGGCCCTAGTGGTCTTACCATTTAATTAATTTTATTTCATAAAAATTATATGCTGCTTGATTGTAAAAACAAAAGAAAAGAAAACACCTCAAAGTGGTTTACAATAATATCTAAGCAGTTTCTGGCAGGCAGTACCAAGCAGCAGCAGTAGCAGCAGCACACTGAGCTGCTGAGTCTAGCCAGTATGTTAATTTCCAAACTGCCATGGATCAATACTCTTCCATAAGTGCTGGGCCAGAAGCTTTTAAACAGGAGCCCAGGGCAAGTATCAGTTGTAGACTCCACCAGGATGCTGGGGCCCTGGCCGCTGTCCAGCAATATAAGGTGCTGAAACTGACCTTATTTTGGATTGCTGAGTCACAATATTTTTTCCTGACACTTCTTCATTTACAAATAAGAGACAATTGTTCCTCAGTGAAGAGCTCTTCCTTCTGAACAGCTTCTCCACTTTAGGGATGCTTCCAAAATTCTCCTCTGCTGGCATATGAAGATTATCTGTACAGTGGCACCTCGGTTTAAGAACAATCCTGTTTAAGAACGATTTAGTTTACAAACTCTGCAAAACCAGAAGTAGTGTCCCGGTTTGCAAACTTTACCTCAGTCTAATCCAAATGGTGGAAGGGCACCAGCGGCAGGAGGCCTCATTAGGGAAAGCGTGCCTCGGTTTAAGAACGGTTTCGGTTTAAGAAGGGAATTCTGGAATAGATTAAGTTCATAAACCGAGGTACCACTGTACATGAGAAATATATTATGTGAAACAGGTCGATGCCAAGAGGTGGAGTCCAGCTCTAAGCTGCGGCCCATGATACACAATGAATGGGGTGGATGCTGAGTACCAATGGATACAGATGGGAAAGCTTGAAAAGTTGTTAACTCAGTGATACTTACAATGATTATAACACTGAGAATCTCTGGATCTACTCTTGAGGATTTGTTGAGTGCATTACACAGCTGTGGAATGGCTGTGGCGTGAGTTTTTCCTTCCATACATCTTTACATATTGTGAAATAACTCTTTGCCTTTTATGGTTTCTGTGTTTGCATTATCCCTGTAATATTCTACTTAAATGAGAGCTTTAATAGAATCTTGGTGTATCTGTCCTCAAAATAGCTAAATTAGTCTACTGGCTAATGGAGAGATGATGTGCTCAAACCAAGTCATTTACTTTGCAGGTAAGCCCAAGAGCTCACAGACTCAAGTATCTTGTCTGAATAGTATCCCTCCACTCAAAGTCTAAAAGATTCAATCATAGATATACCTCAAAATTGGTGAATTCAGCTTCCACACTTCGATATACAGAAAGGGCAACAGCAGCTTGAGAATAAATGGCCTCTAAACCTTAGTAGTTTGGTGTTTAAAAAAGCAATAAACCTGTAAAGAATAGGTCAGAGCAAAGCTGGCCCTCACATGGCAGAGCTGAGAAGTTTCACAAATTTGGAGAAAGACATTTCTGATTAGAGACTAGGAACAATTTATTGGGAAGACAATACTGCTAACCTCACCATCCTTCCCTACAAGGGCTGGAAAGTGATTGGAATGCTACCTAATATCACAGCTGGTCTCTATCCTATTAGGAAGAACATCATAGCTCACAGGTAGAGATCATGGTTTGCATGCAAAATGAATATAGTTGATACCATTTCCATTATAAAAATACCTAAACTTGGAACTACACAAACCATATTGCTTCCCTCCACCATCATAGTCATATAGACATTCAAAATACATAGGTCTGGATCAGGACTTGTGGTGAGCAGAGTTCTTTTCATGCAATGCTCCACTGGAGGAGTGAGGAAGGCACTGTCTTCCACACACACATCATAGAATCATAGAATCATAGAATCATAGAGTTGGAAGAGACCACAAGGGCCATCGAGTCCAACCCCCTGCCAAGCAGGAAACACCATCAGAGCACTCCTGACATATGGTTGTCAAGCCTCTGCTTAAAGACCTCCAAAGTAGGAGACTCCACCACACTCCTTGGCAGCAAATTCCACTGTCGAACAGCTCTTACTGTCAGGAAGTTCTTCCTAATGTTTAGGTGGAATCTTCTTTCTTGTAGTTTGGATCCATTGCTCCGTGTCCGCTTCTCTGGAGCAGCAGAAAACAACCTTTCTCCCTCCTCTATGTGACATCCTTTGATATATTTGAACATGGCTATCATATCACCCCTTAACCTCCTCTTCTCCAGGCTAAACATGCCCAGCTCCCTTAGCCGTTCCTCATAAGGCATCGTTTCCAAGCCTTTGACCATTTTGGTTGCCCTCCTCTGGACACGTTCCAGTTTGTCAGTGTCCTTCTTGAATTGTGGTGCCCAGAACTGGACACAGTACTCCAGGTGTGGTCTGACCAGAGCAGAATACAGTGGCACGATTACTTCCCTTGATCTAGATGCTATACTCCTATTGATGCAGCCCAGAATTGCATTGGCTTTTTTAGCTGCCGCGTCACACTGTTGGCTCATGTCAAGTTTGTGGTCAACCAAGACTCCTAGATCCTTTTCACATGTACTGCTCTCAAGCCAGGTGTCACCCATCTTGTATTTGTGCCTCTCATTTTTTTTGCCCAAGTGCAATACTTTACATTTCTCCCTGTTAAAATTCATCTTGTTTGTTTTTGCCCAGTTCTCTAATCTGTCAAGGTCGTTTTGAAGTGTGATCCTGTCCTCTGGGGTGTTAGCCACCCCTCCCAGTTTGGTGTCATCTGCAAATTTGATCAGGATGCCCTTGAGTCCATCATCCAAGTCGTTGATAAAGATGTTGAATAAGACTGGGCCCAAGACAGAACCCTGTGGCACCCCACTAGTCACTCTTCTCCAGGATGAAGAGGAACCATTGATGAGCACCCTTTGGGTTCGGTCAGTCAGCCAGTTACAAATCCACTGAGTGGTAGCATAGTCAAGACCGCATTTTACCAGCTTCTTTACAAGAATATCATGGGGCACCTTGTCAAATGCCTTGCTGAAATCAAGGTAGGCTACATCCACTGCGTTCCCTTCATCTACCAGGCTTGTAATTCTGTCAAAAAACGAGATCAGGTTAGTCTGACATGACTTATTTTTCAGAAATCCATGCTGACTATTGGTGATCACAGCATTCCTTTCTAGGTGCTCACAGACTGTTTGCTTAATGATCTGTTCCAGAATCTTCCCTGCTATTGATGTCAGACTGACTGGGCGGTAATTATTTGGGTCCTCTCTTTTCCCCTTTTTGAAAATAGGGACAACATTTGCCCTCCTCCAGTCTGCCGGGACTTCGCCTGTTCTCCAGGAATTCTCAAAGATGACTGCCAGTGGTTCTGAGATCACATCTGCCAGTTCTTTTAATACTCTTGGATGCAGTTCATCTGGCCCTGGAGACTTGAATACATCTAAACTAGCCAAATATTCTTGTACTATCTCCTTAGTTATTCTGGGCTGTGTTTCCTTTGCTGAATCATTTGCTCCAAATTCTTCAGGTCGGGCATTGTTTTCTTTATCGGAGAAGACTGAGGCAAAGAAGGCATTGAGGAGTTCAGCCCTTTCTGTGTCCCCTGTTTGCATTTCACCATCTTCTCCTCTGAGTGACCCCACTGTTTCTTTGTTCTTCCTTTTGCTACGAACATACCCATAAAAGCCTTTTTTGTTGCTTTTAACCTCTCTAGCAAGCCTGAGTTCATTCTGTGCTTTAGCTTTTCTGACTTTGTGTCTACACGTGCTGGCTATTTGTTTGAATTCCTCTTTGGTGGTTTCCCCCCTTTTCCATTTTTTGTACACATCCTTTTTTAATCTTAATTCATTTAAAAGTTCTTTAGATAGCCACCCTGGCTTCTTTAGGCATCTTCCATGTTTCCGTCTCATTGGTATTGCCTGACGTTGTGCTTTTACTATCTCCCTCTTAACAAACTCCCAGCCATCATGAACTCCCTTTCCTTTTAGTATTGCTGTCCATGGGATCTCACCCAGCACTTCCCTAAGTTTTATGAAGTCGGCTTTCTTAAAGTCAAGAAATTGAGTCCTAGTATGCTTGGCTGCTCCTTTCCGCTGTATAGTAAACTTCAGAAGAGCATGATCACTCGCGCCTAATGATCCTTCCACTTCTACCCCACTAACCAGGTCATCAACATTGGTTAGGACCAGATCTAAAATGGCTGTTCCTCTTGTTGCTTCTCCCACTTTCTGGACAATGAAGTTGTCTGCAAGGCCAGTGAGGAATCTGTTTGACCTTATGCTCTTGGCTGAGTTTGACGTCCAACAAATATCCGGGTAATTGAAGTCCCCCATTACTACTATCTCCCTTCCTTTTGCATGCTTGGCCATCTGTTCCAGGAAGGCATCATCTATGTCCTCCGTTTGGCTTGGGGATCTATAGTAAACTCCCACAATGAGGTCTCTGTTATTCTTCTCTCCCTTAATTTTGACCCAAATGCTCTCACTTTGGCTTTGAGGTTCTAAATCTTGGATCTCTTCACAGGTATACACATCCCTGACATATAACGCCACTCCTCCTCCTTTCTTGTCTGGTCTGTTTCTCTGAAATAGATTGTATCCCCCCATTATTACATTCCAATCGTGGGACTTATCCCACCAGGTTTCAGTGATGCCTATTATGTCATATTTAGTTTGCTGTACCAAGAGCTCAAGCTCATCTTGTTTATTTCCCATGCTTTGCGCATTAGTGTACAGACATTGAAGTCCATTAATTATTCCCCCGTGTCTCTTATTTAAGGATTTTTTCCTCCCACCACTAGGTCCGTGTGCTGCTTGCTCCATTTGGTCTATGACATTTGGATGATCATCTTCATTAATTGATAGACTCCTACCTTCAGGAGCACTGTCTCCCTCCCCCACATTAGTCAGTTTAAAGCCCTCCTGATGAGATTTCTGAGATTTTTGGCAAAAACATTTCTCCCAACCGTTGTGAGGTGCAGCCCATCACTTGCCAGAAGTCCTTTCCCCTCACAGCACCATGCCTCCAAGGTGTGCCCCAAAGGATTGAGGGAGCCTCCTGAACTGGAGAATATTATGAAAATGGTATACAGATGGTACATTACACCGGCTAAGTTAGCAAAAATGTTTAAAACATGTAATAAGTGTTGGAAATGTAAAGAAAAAGAAGGATTGTTTTTCCATATGTAGTGGGAATGTAAGAAGGTAAAGGGTTTCTGGGAAATGATATACAATGAGTTGAAGAAGATGTTTAAATATACATTTGTAAAGAAACCAGAAGTCTTTTTGTTAGGAATAATAGGAAGAGAGATAAATAGAAGGGACTACAAACTTTTTCAATATGCAGTAACAGCGGCAAGAATATTAATGGCCCAAAAATGGAAACAAGAGGAGTTACCGACTCTTGAAGAGTGGAGAATAAAACTTATGGACTATGCAGAATTGGACAAATTGACTGGGAAGATCAGATATCAACGGGATCACAAGTTCATCGAGGACTGGGGAAAGTTTACAGATTATCTGAAAAGCATATGTGACAAACAGACAACACTAGTGGGATTTAAAGAGGCTTTGTGAAACTTAAAGATGTATTGTAAAAAAGAAATAGAACTGAAAGGATAATACTAATTGGCAATATTAAATATAGAAAATGAGTAAAAA
The DNA here is from genome assembly GCF_965112155.1 of Podarcis liolepis. NCBI lineage: Eukaryota > Metazoa > Chordata > Lepidosauria > Squamata > Lacertidae > Podarcis > Podarcis liolepis. Next base: position 52,782,847 of record NC_139560.1, on the reverse strand, counting down.
TAGAAAATATGGATGATTGGTGGAGAAGCTGGTGGAAGTCCAAAAAGTTGAAATTTGTGAACATTGTTTGAGATGGCGAATTTGTAAAAGGAAAAATTTAATAAAAAATTATTATATATAAAAAAAGAGGGAGCCTCCTGAACTTTGTGTGATGCTGCAAAGGGAAGGAAAATCAGTGAACGCCTTTAGTAGGAATGGAGTCCCCTGCACAAAGTGAAGGTTGAGCTGGACAGCTCCATGCAGCATTCAGTCTGAAGAATTCATGACAGCAGAGCCCAGATGTTGATTCAACTAAGAGTGGTAAACCTGCTAACTTACCTCTGAGCCGATAGGAAACCAAATGTGACAAAGAATTCTATCAGCCTATTAATTGGGATTGGCCAGACTTGGAGTGACCCTTTTTCTTCTCTGAACTAGAAGAACTGTAAACTGCCCAGGTGCTAGGGGCAACTGATTGCTTCATTGCTTTCTCCAAGCTCCCAAAGCACCATTGGCATTACCATTGGCTGTTTCCTGGCCCAACAATCGAGCTCTCAGAAACTAACCCTCCAGTTGCATAACAATATTCTGCAGTACATCTATGGCATGCAATAAAATGGATATTGAAGCAGAGACAATGATTGGCGAAAACTCTGACTAAATTAATCACTGTGGGTGTTCCTTTAATTTATTTACTACATGTCTATTGGCATGGCACACATCTGCACATTACACAGCTGTTTTCTGCCTGTCCCTTGATCCCACCCACAACAGTTCCTCCACCCTCTTTGAGGCTGGGAGGCAGAATAGCATTGTGAAATATTTGCTTATATCCTTCTGCCAATCTCCTCTACTTAATCTGCATTCAGTTTGCATGGGTTGCCTGTTATCTCACTGAATATACTGCATACAACAGGAAAAAATATAGATTGGATAGATTATGCTGTGCCACATCTTTGAAATTTCTTAAAATAAAAAAGTTCCTTCCAGTAGCACCTTAAAGACCAACTAAGTTAGTTCTTGGTATGAGCTTTCGTGTGCATGCACACTTCTTCAGATACACTGAAACAGAAGTTGCCAGATCCTTCTATATAGTGAGAAGGTGGGGAGGGGTATTACACAGAAGGGTGGTGGGAATGGGTGATTGGCAGATAGCTGAGATGAGCCTGTTGACGACTCTTAATGACTGCAATAGGTCTTGCAGGAAAAGGCAAGGGGTGAGAAGGTGAAAAATGGCTTAGTCATGTATAATGAGATAAGAATCCAATGTCTTTGTTCAGACCAGGTCTCTCCATGGTTTTAAGTTTGGTAATGAGTTGCAATTCAGCAGCTTCTCTTTCCAGTCTATTTCTGAAGTTCCTTTGTAGTAAAACAGCTACTTTGAGATCTTGTATAGAATGTCCTGGGAGATTGAAGTGTTCTCCTACTGGTTTCTCTGTTTTGTGATTCTTGATGTCAGATTTATGCCCGTTTATTCTTTGGGGTAAGGTTTGGCCTGTTTGTCCAATATAGAGAGCTGAAGGACACTGTTGGCATTTGATGGCATGCACAATGTTAGACGATGAGCAATTAAATAGTCCCGTCCTGTATTTTTATAGTAGTGTCCAAAAAATGTATTTCTTGCATAGATTGATTCATTGTTAGGTTGATTGTGGGGTGAAAATCATTAAATTTCTGGTGAAAGGTGTCCAGGGTCTGTTGACCATGTGTCCAGATGATAAAAAATTTTCTGGACACTACTATAAAAATACAGGATGGGCGCATAGACACCACCTTATACCGTAAACCAACTGACCGACAAACACATCTACATGCCTCTAGCTACCATCCCAAACATACCAAACAATCCATTGTATATAGCCAGGCACTACGTTACAGCCGCATCTGTTCCAATTCTACAGACAGAGACTCTCACCTAAGAGATCTACAGCAAACCTTTTTAGAACTAAAATACCCAGCAGATGAAGTTAGACAACAGATCAACAGAGCCAGACTGATACCCAGAGAGAACTTGCTGCAAGACAGACCCAAAAAAGAAAATAACAGAACACCTCTAGTCATCACATACAGCTCCCAAGTTAAAACAGTACAACGCATCATCAGAGATCTACAACCTCTCCTGGACAATGACAGTTCTCTTTCTCAAGCCCTGGGAGGAAGACCTTTCATTGCCTACAGACAGCCACCCAATCTTAAACAACTCCTAACCCACAATAATACTACAACCAGACTGAACACGGACACTGGCACCAGAGCCTGCAATAAACCCAGATGCCAACTTTGCTGCCACATACACCCAGACAACACCATTACTGGCCCCAACAACATCACACATACCATCTCGGGACTATTTAATTTCTCATCGTCTAACATTGTGTATGCCATCAAATGCCAACAGTGTCCTTCAGCTCTCTATATTGGACAAACAGGCCAAACCTTACGCCAAAGAATAAACGGGCATAAATCTGACATCAAGAATCACAAAACAGAGAAACCAGTAGGAGAATACTTCAATCTCCCAGGACATTCTATACAAGATCTCAAAGTAGCTGTTTTACTACAAAGGAATTTCAGAAATAGACTGGAAAGAGAAGCTGCTGAATTGCAACTCATTACCAAACTTAAAACCATGGAGAGACCTGGTCTGAACAAAGACATTGGATTCTTATCTCATTATACATGACTAAGCCATTTTTCACCTTCTCACCCCATGCCTTTTCCTGCAAGACCTATTGCAGTCGTTAAGAGTCGTCAACAGGCTCATCTCAGCTATCTGCCAATCACCCATTCCCACCACCCTTCTGAGTAATACCCCTCCCCACCTTCTCACTATATACTCTGGCTTCTCCTCAGATCGTATAAATTTTTTGCCCCAGATCGTATAGAAGGATCTGGCAACTTCTGTTTCAGTGTATCTGAAGAAGTGTGCATGCACACGAAAGCTCATACCAAGAACTAACTTAGTTGGTCTTTAAGGTGCTACTGGAAGGAACTTTTTTATTTTGACTATGGCAGACCAACACGGCTACCTATCTGTAATTGAAATTTCTTGACATTCTAGCATAGGAAACTTCAGTGTGCTGCTCTGTACTGATGTGCAAAATTCCCATGAGGGAAATATTGATGGTGATCTCATGCACATTGTCTGGTTTAAAATTCATGAAGCACGTTGCTTTTCACTCATGCTTCCTCCATGCATTATTTCTGCTTGATTCTGTAGACATATCCACACAACGTCCCAGCCCACATCCTGCCATAACTTCTCAGAATAAAATTAATCTTATTCAGCATCACATAGACACCTGGATGCTATTCTTTAATGGTGCCGCTTAATATTTGAGAAGAACTTGGTGAAACAGAGGTATTGGGTAAACTAGTGACAATTTTAGTGACTATTAACAAAGAGATCTACAGCAACTCAGCCGTGTGGGAATGAGCCAAAATAAGAGTTGGCTATTGATATGACCCGGCCAAAAGCCCATTAGCAGTGTAAGGCCAGCCTGTCTCTACCACAACCCATGGACATGTTACCTGCCTTCTGCTTGTTCTTATTTTCTGATCTACACAGCCACAAACTACAATCCAATGCCAATATAAAGTTGGATGCAATCCATGCCAATATAGAGTTGGATGCAATCAGTATGCTGATGACACCCAGCAATGTTTCCCTTAGTCATCTGAGTCAGATGAAGCCATGCAGATCAGAAATTGATGCCTGGCCACTGTAATGGACTGGATGAGGGACTGGATTGAGACTGAATATTTGACACAGGAACCTCCATCCAACGAACCTTGCTATTCGAAAACATGCACAGAACATAGTAGGCACTGGATGAAAAAACTGAAAATAAAAATGTTTTTGCTCTTGAGGCAAAACATCCAAATGGAGCTCCCTGCCTAGCCAGTAATAAGCAATTGATAATTTGTTTACCTTTCAACAGTCCCCAAAAAAATCTTTCCCTGAGGGTTAGTTACTCTCCCTTTGTTTATTGCATCAAAACCTGTGGATCAGTGTATAGCACAGATCTGGAAGTCCACATGACTGGAGGCCCAGTGGGGGCAAGTCTTATACGTGTGCCACAGACTTCCTTAAAGCAGTAAGGCCCATATTTCAGCGAGTATGTTCTAGCATGTTATTGTAGATAGCTGATTAAGACTCTCCCAAGGAGGTGAGCGAATGACCTTGTATCACATTTGGTGGAACAGTTAGTAGGTCTAGATCTCCAGACTTCATCAGAACATTCATATGAGGCATGGCTGTGAGGATCCAGGTGTGGGGCAGCAAATTCTAATCTGAACCAGGGTCAGTCGCTATAATCTCATATTTTTTGGTTGGGTTTGGGAGCAGATAGAGTTTCCTTGATTTTAATTCTGTTCATGAGAATCTAATAGGGTGTCTAGTAGTTTCTGAATGAGTGAAGTCCTTTTTTTTCTTTTACTTTAGCAATTAGTTGTAACCTAGTTTTATCCTTACTGGAAGCATTGAATATTGTTGATTATTGCAGTCTCTACTCACCACACTTGACCCTTTCCATTTTCAGATTAGGTACTGGTAGTTCAGTGATGGCACACTATTGCCACTCTTCACTGAACTAATGCATTGACAGGGTAAGACAAAAATGGATGTCCAAATATATGGGGTGGTACTCAACTAAATAATAATGGCTTCTTGGCCTTTGGGCTGAGATCAAGTGTAGTATCTGTGCTTATTGGTTTAACAATTATGTGACTGGAATGACTTCTCCTCCTCTCTCTGTGCACCCCTTGATTGTGTTTTGGGGGTTCCCCTGACCCTCCAGAGCAGATCTAGGCATTGTGCTGGGCATGGAGAGAAGGGAGCATCCTGTTGCACAAGAAGAAGTTGTTCCATTCATGCAATTATTTAGCTGGATATCACCCAAGAAGTGTCCATGAGGTACTATTACTGAAACTCAGTAGGGCACTTCCTAGGTTACTGACAGCATATTAATTTTCAAGGTGGCAGGGGAGACGAAACTAGAGGAAGAGTTTATGAAATGGTCATAGAGATAAATAGAGAAAGTGTGTGTATTAGAATGAAGATAAAATTGCTTAAGACAGTTTATTGGAAAACTCTGCCAACTGCCCAAGGATATTCAGCAGGTACTTGAGGATTAGGGTGTTCTGTCGGAAGCAGAAGTTAGGCTGATGATGGCTCTTGGCCAGCTCCATAACTGTAACATTAGGATGGCTAAAAAGGAGAAGAAACCAATACAATTTCCTCTACCCATGTGTTTTTACCAAGAATGATAGAGAACCAGATGCTACCTTCTGAAAAGTGGCACTTCCAGAAATAGCATCTGTCCCTTTGGCAAAAATTTCAAGTGATTATGAAGCCACCCTTTGAATTGCCTCTGGTTTTGTATCTGGCACTCTGGTCAGAAAAACACTTGGTTGAACAGCCATTTATTCAGAGATCATTTTGAAAATACTCAACAGATTTACTTTATTGTTCTTATGTTGAAAAGCTCCTGCTTGAAATCTCAGCAATATCTGGTGTGTGTGTTAGGACTCTTTTCTGAGTCAATGCACGTGCCAAATGGGCCTTGAACCATTTTACTGTCTGGCAACTGAAGCCTTCTTTCAAGCTCACAAGCTCCTTTTCATATTGGTATTTGAATACCAATAGGGTTTGTCTCTGCTGCAGTGAAATAAACTCATTTTGTACTTTCAATAAGCTTTTATTAATTGAAAAACCATTTTTAATGCCTCCCATGTCAAGTCCTTGAGACAGTGTACAACAATAATAAAACATATCTCAAAACATTAAAATATACATAGGAAGAAAAAACAACTGAAAAACCAGTCTAGAATTAAAATCATAATCTATGGAGATTGAGTGCCAGCGAAGGCCTGGGAGAACAAATGTATTTTCAAGAGATGCCTAAGGATCATTAATGTAGCAAGAACAGTGAGAAGGTGATTCCTTACTATGGGTGCCACTGCAGAAAAGGCCCTCCCTCTAGTCACTGCTAGATTCAACCATTTTGCAGGCAGTTTAGCCTTGCCATCAGCCTAACAAAGACCAACATCCTGAGTCACGATGTCACCAGCACTCCACGTATCAACACTGGTGACCACACACTTGTGGTGGTCGACGATTTTGTCTGTCTGGGTTTCACCATAACCAGTAATCTCTCCATTGACACTGAGCTGGACAAGTATATTGGCAAGGCAATATACCCAAAGGGTATGGGAGAATGTGATGCTAATGTCCAATAGCAAGATGAATATCTACCAGGCTTGTTTGTTGAGCACACTGCTTTATGGAAGTGAGTCATGGGCAACTTACAATTGTCAGAAGCGATGCCTCAACACCTTCCACATGCATTGCGTCAGAAAGGATTTGGTCATCACATAGCAGGAAAGAGTCTCAAACAAAGATGTTCTCTCCCAAGCCCACATTCCCAATGTTTTTGCACTTCTGTCTCAGCAACATCTACGCTGGCTTAGTCATGCTCACAGAATAGAAGATGGCAGGATCCCCAATGGCTAGCTCTATAGGGAGCTGGCTTCAGGCACCAGGCCCATTGGCAGACCAACTCTGCAGTGCAAATATGTCTGCAAACATTACATGAAGTCTGGCAACATCAACCCCACCATATGGAATCTCTTGCAGATGACCACGGTGCCTGGAGACAGACAGTCAGGTCATGCATCCATGGCAACAACCAGAGGAGGAATGGCCCTTGGGAGGAGTGCAGAGAGAAGAAACACCATGGTGCATCTGCAGTGGCACAACTGGACACCTTCATCTGCCCCAGCTGCAACAGAACACGTTTTCCTGTCTCAATCTATATAGCCCAGCAGGAGCTGTAACTCTCCAATGGTTTGACTTCACCTTTGAAGGTGTACTCCTCCAGTGTCTCCAAGATGTCTCTGATGCCAACTCTAGCGGCCGATAATCATACTCCCATAGGTTGTGGAGTGACCCAGAGGACCTCAGCAGCTGATTGGCATGATTGTGTTGTGAAATACAGGAAAGAGTGCTTTTAGGTTAATCTGCCTTAACGTATTTTTTTCATTTAATCTGCTTGGAGGTTGTTTTTACAATCAAGCGGTCTACAAATTTTATGAAATGAACACCATAAACAAAAGGTGTGACTATATGTAGAAGTCATGTTTTCTTCTTACTTCTTCTGCAGTGTTGGAAGACTAGAGGGTCTCATTAAAAACATTTGTTGAAGCAGCTCAAGAGATGTAGCATTTTGTTTTTTTGAGACATAGCTTAAAAATGTATAGTATTCTTGCTAGCACCGTCCCTCCTTATTTGAGACATGGAAAATGAATGAGCCAAAAGGCCTATTTAGATATTGCTTTAGACTCAGTTGTGCCATTCCAACCCTTTCTCTGCACAGTAAAAGTAGGACTATTGTCTGATAACTGAACAACCACCTGAGCAACAAAAGGTTATTACATGGTGGTGCAGATGTAAGAAATATGGGCATATGACAGGCAGAACGATAATATTTCCATGCCCCCAAAACTAATAGAAAAATCACTTTTTGAATGGTGTTGTCATTTACAACACCTTTTCATGTCTGTTGCGCTTACACCAAATGACATGAGTGTGTGGTTTGTCTATCTCCAGTGAAAATGCCTCCTGATTCTTTTCAAACATAATTTGTCTTTCTGTGTGTTTGGTGCAGTTTTGTTTGTTCTTTATAGAAGTTAATAAACAGAAAACCTGTGTGCATTTTCCTGATTAAACCCTAATGAACATTTATATGCAAATCACATGTGGGCTTTGGGCATTTGGCAGGTAGCCAGAGAAGCACTCAGTACTAAAAAGGATTGTTTTTTTGTTGACCTGCAATAATACAGAAGATTTTTCAAATGTTTGAACTGAAAGAAAAATAGAGGGGAAGAGATAGTATTAAACCGTAATTTTCTTTTAATTTAGGGGGATGGGAAAATCAATTTTCAGGCTGATCCCTTTGGATGTGTTGAATGTACACTTGGTCTTTCCTCTAGATCTGCCTTCCCCAACTTGGTGCCCTCCAGATGTTTTGGACTACAATCCCTATCATCTTCAGCTGGCACATGATAACTGGGGCTTATGGGAGTTGTAGTCAAAACTTCTGGAGGGGGAATCAGGTTGGGGGGGAAGGATGTTCTAGGCATACCTTCCCCTCCTTGCTCCTAAGTTGCCTGCATACTGTAAAATCTTTCTAGGAGCTTCAAAAGATTTTTCCTGCTGTTGTCAACCAATGTTTGTGGGATTTTGTGGGGTGTATATCAGTCTTCAACAGTAAAAGTGGAAGGGGGCAATGCACTTTTTTTGATTCCTGTTTTCAGTACTGCTGAAGCGGATTGATTTATGTTTTTCTTAACAAGGATAACTGCAATTTTTGTGTGGGAGAAAATCAACACAGTGCACCAAATCCTCAAGGTGCAGAGAAAGGTGAGCAGAAAGTTCAGCCGCTTGGCAGCAATCCTACATAATATATTTAAATATCCTCTGTCTTGCTAAGAGTTTTGTTGGTACTAAACAACATATAAATCCTCTGGAGCTACATACAATAATGTATTATTGATGTTCTTATAACTCTTCTGCTTGCTTCTAGGTAACTTTTTATGTACTATAACCGACAATATCCCTCATCACTGTGATTGTAACATATGTAGGAACATAGGAACCAGTCCATTTGTCAGTCTATCTATCTATCTATCTATCTATCTATCTATCTATCTATCTATCTATCTATCTATCTGTATTGTCTGCACTTATTGGCAACAGCTCTCAAAGATTTCAGACTGAGTTCTCTCCCCAGTCCTAGGTAGAGAAGCTAGTGATTGGACCTGGGACATTCTTCATACAGATGCTCTACCACTGAGCTGTTGCTCTTCCTCCTTCACAAGAGAATTAAACATGAACACGAGACTTCTCTTCTTGCCTTTATTCTGTTGATCTTTCTCAACCTAATATGAAAACAAAATTCCAGTCTTAGCTAAAGTGGTGTGGCAATTTTAAGGGCCAATGCTTTCATATGAGATACATATTTTTTATTTTCTCTCCAAAAAGAATCTGAAACCAGAAGTATGATCTGAATTTTCTCAACTTGCTGAGCATTTAAAGATGCCATCTGTATCGCTGCAACAAAAATGCAATGCTAATTTATCATTGTTCAACTGGCTTTTCTAACGAGCAAATTTGACTGAACACAAACAAACATCTGACAGATCCAGCCCCTCTGAGCATCATATTAGTATTTATTTAGTTATTTAGTGAGGTGCTCAAGGCAGTCAACATCATGAATTTAAAAACAATAGCCAATATATAATATAAGCTATAGCAGCAGTTTTTACAATTCCAGCAGGAGCAGATAATGTAGGCATCATGCGTGCTGAAATATATCATTTTCAGGTGGTGGCTGAAGACTAGAAGGGGGTTTTCTGGGTTAGCTGAATCTCTCAGAGCACAGCATTTCACATCTTTGATGCCACAACCAAGAATGCTCCTTCCCCTGTTCCTACCAGTTCTGACAACAGTGGAATATGCAGAAGTGTCTCCTCAGATGTCCTGAGAAGATAGGCAGCATCATATGAGGAAATATGCCCTTCAGGTATCCTGGTTCTGTTTTATTTAGGTCTTTAAAGGATCCAGAATATTAGCTGAAGCTAGTTTCTGTTGATATTGATGAGATGGGAGTCATGACTAACTTGTCCCACTGATTTCAACAGAACCTAAGTTCAACTAACAAAACTTACCTGGGAGTAAGGGTCCATTGAACACAATACTATTTACCCCTCAATATACATGTATATGACTCCACTGTCACCTGCTATGGCATTATTAATTTCTGAAGAGGATTGTATGTTGACACCTGGCAGAAATTACATATTTCATAAATACTCTAATGTCTTAGTGCTTGATCCTCCAGACAAAATCAACAACCATTTACTGAACTCAGATTCAAACAAACGGATGGAAGAAGAAGAAGAGTTTGGATTTGATATCCCGCTTTATCACTACCTGAAGGAGTCTCAAAGCGGCTAACATTCTCCTTTCCCTTCCATCTCACAACAAACACTCTGTGAGGTGAGTGAGGCTGAGAGACTTCAGAGAAGTGTGACTGGCCCAAGGTCACCCAGCAGCTGCATGTGGAAGAGCGGAGACGTGAACCCGGTTCCTCAGATTACGAGTCTATCGCTCTTAACCACTACACCACAGGGGGAATTCAAGTTCTACTCAGAGAAGACTCATTGAAATTAACAAACCTGACTAATTTGGATCCATTAATCTCAATTAACAATTAATCTCTTCTCTAACACAGCCTCCTATGCAAGAGGACCGTGTTCAGGCCTAGCCCTAGCTATTCCACCCCCTGAAGGGATCCCTCTATACTGCTTCACAATTCCTTCGGAGGCTAAGCGAAGGGCCTTTACCTGTGCCCGTCTCAACTGTTTTCCTACAGCAGTTCTCTCGGGTCGTTATTCCAGAGTTCCCATCGCAAATAGAACATGCACCTGTAATGACACGTCCCTAGAGACTATGGAACATGTAATGCTCTTCTGTCCCAACTGGACAGATGAAAGATCTCGGTTTTTAACTCCCCTCGTGAATAAGTTCCATCTCCCAATCCAGCCTTGGATAGTGTCCCTCTTTTTGCAGGATTCTGATTGTTGGATTACTGAGATGACAGCTAACTTCCTGCTTAGTGTGATGAAGAGGAAAGCGGCACTAACTTCTTCCCTAACACCACAGCTGCAGGCGACACACCGCACAATCGAACGAAATTCCAAGTAGCCTTATTGTACAAGGACAATCGAGTTAGGACAAATCTGAGGAGCCGAAGGACCCTTTAACGGTCCTCCTCCAGCCTCAGCAGTTTTTTTGTTGTTTTTTTTCCTTTCTCTAAGTAATCGCCCAGGACGATATCTACCTTTACCTCCCCACCTCCCATTTTATGTTGTTATTTTAATGTATATCATGCTATGGCCACATGGCTAATGCAATATATAAATAAATAAAAAACAAAACATTAAACATTAAAAAAACACCTTCCCTATACAGGATATTAAATTAAAAATCTCAATGTGTCCAATCTATGTCAAAATTGGTTGGATGCAGCCTATGGCAAGGACTTCCTTCATTACTTCTCGATGCCCCTGAAGACTGTAGGACATTTTTTTTTTAAAAAAGAAAAGGTGATAATGATCATTAATCTTTTATTTTCTAGAACCAATAAAACAACCGTCTTTATCTTTCTATTTGTTCATGTACATATCAGGAAACTTATGAAGGAATGGTTTCAAATTAGTTCTGGGTTTGCTCTTTTTTTCGTTATATGATAAGTACGTTCCCAGTACGTTCCCAGTACGTTTCCGAGCACAATTCAAAGTGTTGGTGCTGACCTTTAAAGCCCTAAACAACTTTGGTCCAGTATACCTGAAGGAGCGTCTCCACCCCCATTGTTCTGCCCAGGCACTGAGGTCTAGCACCGAGGGCCTTCTGGCAGTTCCCTTGCTGCGAGAAGCCAAGCTACAAGGAACCAGGCAGAAGACCTTCTCAGTAGTGGCACCCACCCTGTGGAACACCCTCCCACCAGATGTCAAAGAGAACAACAACTACCAGACTTTTAGAAGACATCTGAAGGCAGCCCTGTTTAGGGAAGCTTTTAATGTTTAACAGACTATTGTATTTTAATATTTTGTTGGAAGCTGCCCAGAATGACTAGGGAAACCCAGCCAGATGGGCGGGGTATAAATAAATTACAAAACAATAGCCATTTCTGAAAGGTTCATGACAAAAACAGGTTGGTAGTTTGCTATTAGAAGTCAAAGGGAGTGAGAAACAAAATGGTTCTGTTTTAAGGTTCCAACTTGCTGTGCCTTTTCCAGGACATTCCATTTCATGTGCTCTCCACCATTATCTGCATTCTGTGTCTGTTGAGCATGCTCTTGAGTTCTCACTGGAATCTGTTCCTCCACCACCAGGCTTTCTACAGATATTGTGGTTTTCTTGAGCCTGCTGATGCCACTTGGGCTGATGCACCTGTGTGTGGATGGTGCCATTTTGGCTGCAGGGGGATCCACACTTGAATAAAAAGTTTGTTATTAGACTTTAGGTTGGGGAAGAAATAATTTTGGGGATTCTGGAGAGAAGCATAAGGATTCACTTTCCTTCATCATCACATGAATAAGAAAACTACTGGGAAGGTGGCCTCCTGGGTGAAATATGAATCAAATGTTAAAACATAGTACATACTTGCAATAGATTTAACTGAATAAAGAAAAGGACTTTAATGACACAGAAAGAGAGATGATAAGTTGTCTGTCAAAAGGCCTGAGTGCTTATAGATTTATTGCTGCTACTCGCATATGTCAAGATCAGCTAAGCAGTTCCGATGTGGGGGAATGGGCCATCTAAAATACTTTTTCTGGAGGCATTTAAGCAGATGCAAGATTCCTGTTCTGAGCAGGTCTAGATGACTTTCAGAGTAACTGCCAAGTCTATGATTCTCATATTTATTTCTTCAGAATGCATATAAACACACAGGCACTGATTTCCTAAAAATGTTTGATGGAGATACCTTCCTTCCTTTCTCTACTGGAAACATTTAAAATACCGTAACTTTTAGGAAGCATAATTTCCCTTAATGATCACACCATTTAGCAGCAATGGTAAAGAGTTGCCAGTTTAATTACCAGTGCTAATAATTTCATTTATCATCCCACAAGTGGTATTTGTAGAGTTAGTGACAGATCAATCTAAGCAAGACTCAGGACCAGGCTTCCTCAACCTCGGCCCTCCAGATGTTTTGAGACTACACTTCCCATCACCCCTGACCACTGGTCCTGCTAGCTAGGGATCATGGGAGTTGCAGGCCAAAAACATCTGGAGGGTTGAGGTTGAGAAAGCCTCTCAGGACTGATTCTTAGGCTACATTCCTGCTACAACTTTTCACTTGCTGATGAACTAGTGAGCTGCATTGTCTCATGATGTAGCACCATTCTGGAAGCATTATTGCTCTATATATATAAATTGGTGGCACTATTAGTAAGGGACCATGGCTCTTTCATATGCAACAGGTCACAGGTTTAATCCCTGGCATCTCTGCATAAAACAGGAGGGGGGGGAAACCCCTGTCTGAGATTCTAAAAAACTGCTGCCTCTCAGTGTACATCAGGGGTAAGGACGTGGATCTGGCCATTGGGCAAGATGCTGGTCTCATCCATTTCCCATGGGTGTGGCTGCCCATCTGACAATCTCCTGATGGTACTAGAGAGTTCCCATTAGTGAATGGGGGTGGATGGAAGGAAACTGATTCAGAAGCATTTCCCTCCTTTGACAGAAACGGGTGAAATATAGATTAAAGCCTGACAAATTGCTGGCAGATAAATGCAGGGGCTTTTCTGCTGGAGACCTCTAAATTGTGAACCTGCCCTTCCCTCCCCCCTAAATAAGGAGATCTCTCACCTTTTTTATTATTTCTGGTTAAAGTTGGATGAAATTTACAAACAAGTTTGTCCTTTCCAGAGGGGTGAATCCTGCCAAATTTCAGAAGAATAGCCGCAGTGGTTTTATTATAAACCTTGTCAGTCTTGCCCAGAGTGTTGTTAATAAACTCATCCTTAGTGAAAATCACTGTGATGATCCCTGTTTAACATTGTTGGGATCCATAACTTAGTTAACTGTTTTACTGTTCTGCTGGGACACTTCCTGGCAGCAAGTGTGCCAATGTTGGATTCCAAGGTCGGCATTTCCATGGTACCAGCAATGGTAAAGAGTTGCCAGTTTAATTACCAGTGCTAATAATTTCATTTATCATCCCACAAGTGGTATTTGTAGAGTTAGTGACAGATCAATCTAAGCAAGACTCAGGACCAGGCTTCCTCAACCTCGGCCCTCCAGATGTTTTGAGACTACACTTCCCATCACCCCTGACCACTGGTCCTGCTAGCTAGGGATCATGGGAGTTGCAGGCCAAAACATCTGGAGGGTCGAGGTTGAGAAAGCCTCTCAGGACTGATTCTTAGGCTACATTCCTGCTACAACTTTTCACTTGCTGATGAACTAGTGAGCTGCATTGTCTCATGATGTAGCACCATTCTGGAAGCATTATTGCTCTATATATATAAATTGGTGGCGCTATTAGTAAGGGACCATGGCTCTTTCATATGCAACAGGTCACAGGTTTAATCCCTGGCATCTCTGCATAAAACAGGAGGGGGGGAAAACCCCTGTCTGAGATTCTAAAAAACTGCTGCCTCTCAGTGTACATCAGGGGTAAGGACGTGGATCTGGCCATTGGGCAAGATGCTGGTCTCATCCATTTCCCATGGGTGTGGCTGCCCATCTGACAATCTCCTGATGGTACTAGAGAGTTCCCATTAGTGAATGGGGGTGGATGGAAGGAAACTGATTCAGAAGCATTTCCCCCCTTTGACAGAAACGGGTGAAATATAGATTAAAGCCTGACAAATTGCTGGCAGATAAATGCAGGGGCTTTTCTGCTGGAGACCTCTAAATTGTGAACCTGCCCTTCCCTCCCCCCTAAATAAGGAGATCTCTAACCTTTTTTATTATTTCTGGTTAAAGTTGGATGAAATTTACAAACAAGTTTGTCCTTTCCATAGGGGTGAATCCTGCCAAATTTCAGAAGAATAGCCGCAGTGGTTTTATTATAAACCTTGTCAGTCTTGCCCAGAGTGTTGTTAATAAACTCATCCTTAGTTAAAATCACTGTGATGAGCCCTGTTTAACATTGTTGGGATTCATAACTTAGTTAACTGTTTTACTGTTCTGCTGGGACACTTCCTGGCAGCAAGTGTGCCAATGTTGGATTCCAAGGTCGGCATTTCCATTCCCTGTTCTGATTTCTGATGTGTTAGCGAGGGGCTGCCATGCCTGGCGAGTAAGCCACTCAGGTGCAGAGGGTCTTGGCTGGGGAAATTATCTTGCATGCAAAATTGAGATGTCCTATTTGCCTGAAGGTATATTTGCTTAAAGTGAGCATCCTAAGATCCTTCAGTACTTATCCAAAGGAAGGTGAGAAGTACATGACACAGAGTCCAGTTCAACAGCAAGGTACATCAAGCAAGAGGCTATTTTTAAAAATACTATCCAAGAGGACCACCCTATATTTCAGGTTTTTTTTTCCTTAGCAGTTCAGCCAATAAGATGTGGAGATGAAAAGCTTCCTCATCTGTGATGGGATGATGAGCTGCTTGTGCGTAAAATCGCAGTCCCTCAGAGTTTGTTCGAGCCCACAAACCTCTGTCTGTGACAGAGCCCCTCAGACATGGCTGCTCTAGTCACTTGCAGATTCCGACAGTGGTTGCTTTCGGAATCGCTTCCAGCATAAAAGCTCCTTAACAGAAACACGTCTTCTGGACTCGCGGCGTGACAGTTTCCGGCGAGGAGTGGGTCTCCCTATGGGAGGTTCAGAAACCTCCCCACTGTTCTCGCTGGACGTATCCCTGAGCCCTCCCTCTTGCTCGCTTTCCCTCAGAGACCCACCTCTCCCCCTGCTGGTTCCTGCTTCAGCTGCTGGGTCTCTCCCAGCCTCTGTGAGCCCTTCCACCACCTGTTCCTCCGATGGCAGTTCCCTGACATCATCCATTAAAAAGTCTATTGTACCTTTTTTCTGGGATGGGAGAGAGAGCAGTCTTTCTGGAAATATAACTTTGTCATGCTGAGTTTTCTTCATTTATTTTTATGTTGTCTGGGTTTACTAGACACATTTAATCATTCTTGATGCGATTACTGACAGCAAAGAATAAGATGGAAGATATTTTATATATAAATCATGCAATGCACACAGTTTAGCTTCAGTTAGTCACTGATCCTATACACACTTACCAGGGAGTAAGCCCCAATGAAATCAGAGGGACTTAGTTCTGAGTAAATATGTATAGAATTGCACTGGTAGTCCCTATACTGGCCCCGATGGCTCCCTCGGCCAGTAAAGCGAGATGAGCACCGCAACCCCAGAGTCATCCGCGACTGGACCTAACAGTCAGGGGTCCCTTTACCCTTTTACCTTGTCTGAATCTGAATAACAGGTGGAATTCAATGTTGTGCTTTCCCAATTGTTCTTATGTGTGCAGGCACTGCAGTTTGTTGGGTGGAACAATTCCCTTTCTCCTCCCCTTGAGGGTTCTCCAGACCACCCTTAGCCATGGGGGGGGGCACAGGGGGAGAAGAGGAGGAAAACTCTGTTGTGCAAGCAGATGTCCTTGTGCAGAGCTCCTGTTGATGGGACTGGTTGGCTGAATCCTGACTAAAGTATTTTAAAGTTGATAAATGATCAGTACCCGATAGTATGATGCACTCCATTTATCTCAGCTAATATCCCACAGTAAGAATGATATGATACAATATATGATATGAGAGGATTAAAGTCAAGTTTACTTATGGTGATCCGATGATTCCACCAAACAATTAGTTTCAAAGCACAGTATCAGAGGTGGTTTTAGGGCAGTGTGACTATTTCAGCTGCACTGGGTGCTGGCGCTGCAGGGGAAGTCACAATAACGATGTAGAACAGAGCAAGAGAGGCAGGAGGCACCAAATTTTAGTGTCACACAGGGTGCCACTGAAATTTAAGAGACCAAAGTCTGCCACTTTGGAATTGCAGATAGCTAGTGATAGAAAAATCTCTGAGATGATTGTTCTAGTAGACCTCAAGGCAGCTGTATTTCATTAAGCTGTGAGAATCTCTGAACACTGGGTTGTACTCAGAGTAGACCTAATGAAATTCATGAATGGCTCTACTCCGAGTAAAACTTAGTTTAATTACAACAATGATAAAAATGAAGTTCAATCTTTTACATGCCTGTGCTAAAAATATTGCGTAGTATCCAACATTAGTCATATTCAGACCTACTCTGAGTATGATTTATTTTCAATGGATGATATCCAACCAAGAGCATACCTACAAATATTAAAGTACCTAACTTAGTCCTGTTCATTAATTTCAAAGGGTTCGGTCTAAGTAGAACTAATGCGGAGTAGAACCCCAAGTCTTTGTGTTTGTCATTCTGCAATTGGCTTCAGTAAGGAATACTGGATATTGCATGATTTAAACATTAGACACAAAAATCACATATCAGTTGCTTTAAACTGAAATGCATTAATTGATAATTGTCTTGAAAATGGATTTGCATGAAATTTATCTATATCTAATTGGTATCTATATCAGGGATGAGGATCCCTCTTCAGAAAGAGGATCACGTTCCCTTATGGGTTATCTCATGGGGGACACATGCCAGTCATGGGCAGGGTGAGAGACAAAAGTGGGCACAGTAATATGTAAATATTACCTTTCTTCAGTAGACTTGTTTGCTCAGGCAGGCACATTGTGTGACCCATTAGAGCAGCAAAATAACGAGACTGTACAACGGTGATGGGATAAAATCAGGCCAAATCTTTATTGACAGCAGCAGGCAGGGCAAGGGTTGGCATGGTATTGGGTCCCAGGATCAGTTCATCATTCCACAAGCTCCATGTTGACAGAATGGATCCAGTGGGTTTGGATAGCTCCAAACCTGTTCCATGGGAGCCGGCCATTGTTGAATTTTGCCATAGTGCAAGCCAAGCAAGCAAGGTCTCACTGGGGGACCAGGGGGGCAGATTCCAAGCAGGCAGATACAGAACCCAGGCTTGGGTTTGCCATGGTCAATCCACCCCTCAGGCCCCTTATAGGAGCCCCCCCCCCAGACTATGTAGATACCGACCAATGTCATTCTGCCCTCATACAAACAATGTTCTTCCACCTAACAAAGGAAAACCATAATTTCACTGAGGGAAAGGCAGAAAGAAAGAGAAACTAACCAAGTGCCAATCAGGTTAAGAGGGTGGGGGGATGTTTCAGGCCCTGTCAACCAGCAACCCAAAATTGCTAAGTGAAGGCTCTAACCCAATGGTGGGTAGGTGGGAAGCTCTCAAAGCATAATGGCTGTGAGCTCCCAGTGGCAAAGCTGCATGCTCCAGCACCGGGGGTGGAGAGCAGGTGGGGGCATGGCTGGCACGTGTCCCAGGGGCATAGCACGCCGCCCACAGGGGCATGGCATGCATCCCGGGGGCGTGGCATGTGCCCCCAGGGGCGTGGCACCTGGTGCAGTGGGGGGGCCGGCGCATGTCCGGGGGGCGATCGCGATGGTACCCCTCTCCCCGATGGTGCTGGGGGTGGTGTGCTCCCCTGCCCCCCGTTCTTCTGCCAGTGTGGGCTCCAGGGGAAGCAGCCTTATATAGGCTTCCCCTCCACTCTGCAGCAAGGGCTCATGGGACAGCTTTTCCCTATGCACCCATCACACAGAGAAGATACTGGGCAAAACCTTGCCCAGTATTTTGCTGCAATCTATGGGCCACAGCAATTGCCGGGCAAAGGCGTCCCGTGCTTATTGGGCATGGAACAGGGCTTCTACACATACTCAGACAACTCTGGTGAATTTGAAAAGTGTTTCTTGTTTTGAATGCGTATTTTGTACTACTTTAATAATGTGATTGTAATTTGCTGTAAATTCTTATTGTGAGCCCTCACCCTCGCCTGAGATATATTTGGATGAAGGGTGGGATATAAAAACATTAAATGAATAAACATCTTTCTTCATAATGTAACTGTAGAAGAAGGGAAAAGATTGGAGAATCAGGTTTGAGAAGTGGGTCTGGCATACCCTAAAGGCTTTACAATTATTCAAATAACTAATACTGAATTTCATATTCTTAATAAAATGTATTTCCAATGAAGTGGATTCTTGAATTTTTCATGAGCTCATTATTTAAAGAAAGCTTATTTAAACATTAAACAACAATATTGTCCAAACATCACTCCTCCATTAAGTTACAGTTTTAGATGTAGGTGAATCTGGATTAACTGGGATGTTACATGTGAACTCTTGGAGCTGTTTGTCTCACAGTTCTTGACAAACACAAAAAGGCACCACTAATTTGGAAAGAAATATTGTTGGAAAATAACCGACAGCAAGAGGGCCAAGAATCATTAACAATCTGGTGCTTATTTTTGAACAGGTGTACAATTTCATTATCAAAGCCAATGGGCAATATCAATGCCAATTTTCGAGCAGCAAAATGTTGCTTGAGATACTGAGCCAATGAATAAATTTGTGCTATTTAAGCCAAACAATTTAGGCTAATCAAGAGAAGTCTACAGTTCTAGGGAAAATATTGTGGGCAATACATGTTATTAACACAGGGAAGGGCTTTTGAAAGGACTACACATACAAATTATTTTACTGGATTGTTTTGGGTGAGATGCAACGATACCCCTTCTTTCCTGCCCATGCAGTCCACTGAGTCCTGCAATCTGCTTTATGAGTGAGGGCAGGGGAGAAATGGTAACTCCAATTTGTGCAACCAGAAGTCCATTGCACAATAAGGACACCACCTCTGGATGCCACCATGTATTTTTAATTCTGAAATTAATTTCCGGGTTTATTTACCAAAGTCCAGAGACTCATACATGCAGCAGTGGCTTGTGCAAGAGTGGCAACAAACACAGGTTTGCACATTCCTACTGCCGCAATAGTGTGAACTCCAATTAGATCCCTGATGAATGGGTTTCTAATGAAAGAGAAGTGCAGCATATTTTCTGTGCCCTGATCTAATACAGATGTGTTCATAAAGTGCTTTAGGGTGGCAAAAAATGTCAGCACGAGGTGACTTTTCCTTGTCATTATTTCATGATTTAGTTTTGGCACGCTTATATTCCTGCCTTCATTTATTTAGATGCACAGTCGATCCCATTCCAAAGGCTCAGATTGAGTAATAGATTCATATCTATAGCTGTCAAATAGTTGATTTTTAAATTATTCTTCATGCTGTGATTAAAAATAAAGCTGACAAGATACAGACACATTTCCATGAAAACATTATGGGAGTCTGATAGTGAAAAATCGCATTGTGCTGATATTTATCGATGTAAATTATTCTATGATCACAGCAGAATCCTTTTTCTCTTGGATGGTTCAAGCTCATGTTTCACCCAGAGAGATGTGGACAGTAAAAGAAAAGAAAAGAAAAAGAAAAAGAAAACAAGAACATTACTGTTGCTACATTGAAACACACCTGTGCATTGCAAGTTTTGTATTAGAGATGCATCCTTTGGGAAATTAGACAATTAATTGTGACCTCAAAGGAGAGACCTACATGAAGACTGCTGACTAGGACTCTATGCACACATGAAGGTACTATCCACAGAGAGATATTGGCTAGAATATTTACATTAAACAGTCAGGGCTTAATCCACAGACTTGATGCTGATTGGACACTGTGCAGCACACCACGGAACTGCCAAGGGCAGCCACCATGAACCATGCATGGTGCAGACAGAAACAAGCTTCTACATCTGTACTGATCTGCACACATGAAAACATGCTAGTAGGAACAGGCTAGCTGCAGTCAGTAACTACAAACTATGGAGTTTATGAGGCTGAGGCTAATTTTTGCTATATACTTGAAAATCAATCCAGCGGTTGGATGGCCATCTGTCAAGGGTGCTTTAGCTGAGAATCCTGCATTTCAAGGGGTTGAACTCAATGACCCCCAGGGTCCCTTCCAACTCTATGATTCTATGACAATATAGGAAATCATATTGTTGCTTTCAGCACTCTCTGCATCCAATAATTCACTTGAACAAGGAAAAAAATCCAAATCCAGCTACTTATTAATGAATAAGTAAGTCATGAAAAATTGGGCATACATTAGTCACAACTTAGTCCTTAGATATGAAGTTTCCCACGCTTGCTCTAAGGTCTACTTAGAATTAAATCCCATTGAGTTCAATGTAACTTACCCTCAATAAGTATAGGACTGAAGAGTTATGCCTGCAATCCAAAAGTTTCCTTGAATTAAAAAACGATTAACTTCAAAGTGAGGCGGTGTAAGTTTGAACAGCAGATGCTAGTAAACTAAGGAAATGTAAAATTGAGCAATTAATGCTTTTAACTAGCAGCACAAAAACTCTGCCTCTGTGCTGAAACATACATCATCAACAACTGATAGGCTCAAATACAGCCTACACAAGTGACCGCAAAGTAAATCAGCAACAGTAGTTGCTGAATTGCTCGTATCATCAACAATTCCTTTGAAATATGTTATTTCTACCAACAATTACTGAACTTTTTGCTGAGAAGTTTCAGCAATATAATAGCTGCATTGTTAACGGATGATTAACAGTCTGTGATGACTGCTTTACTGGGGACAGCATTTTTAAATCATATGCTGTGTAAGATATGCAAGACTATTACTGGTTTGATGAAAATGTCAAAGCAGTAGACTCTGTAATAATATATAATTTCAGAGATATTGCCAGTACACAAAATAAGATCAAATGACCTGCATTCCAAAACAGAATGCAATGGAAAATAAACACGGAAAAAACCTTGGCTATTGATGTGATCCAGACTCTGCTTTTTCAGCAGGACCTCCTGATCCCCTGACATGGGATCACATATTTGTTTAGTCCTGCTGCACTGAAGATGCACCTTTCCTAGATAGGTTTAAAACCACTTCTATATAGCTCCATATTATATGAGATTAGCAACCAGTAGACACATTGCCTTCCCTCTCTGTGCATGAGGTTCTCTTGATGAACCTCGCGTCAGAAGGAAATAGACAGAGGTAGGATGGAAGCACAAGAGAAGTATGGAAAACACAGGTTGCTTAGAAAATAAGGGCTGGAAGTAGCAAGTAGCCTGGACATGAAGTGTGGGGTATTCCTGGACTGCAGCTCACTACAATAGATGTGCAGGTCTCCTTTGAGGCTACCTTTCAGCTCTTGAAGCAATTG
Source organism: Podarcis liolepis (assembly GCF_965112155.1). NCBI lineage: Eukaryota > Metazoa > Chordata > Lepidosauria > Squamata > Lacertidae > Podarcis > Podarcis liolepis. The sequence continues at coordinate 52,761,092 of NC_139560.1, read as the reverse complement.
TGGGAGAGGTCCAGGCAGATGAAGATGCCTGGTCATGCTGGTGCAAGTGTACCATGGCATTTCTTCTTTCTGCACTCCCCCTCCCAAAAGAAAGAAGAAATGGTACTCCTGCTGCACCAGCACAACCAGACACCTTGGGTACTAGCACCTATGCTCTTGTAAAGCAGGGCACCTGATTTTCACCATCCCCATGCTCTCTGAAAAGCTGCTTCTGGGGGATCCTCCAGGATAGTATAGGATACGAAGCAGAGGAGAACAGAATGTTGAGGAAAATAAGCAGAAATCATAAGCCCTGCTTTCCAACAGTCCAAAGATACTATTGGACTGTTAATGCACTGTTAACCTCCAGGCCCTTACTTTGCATTCCTGGAAGCTGCTGCAAAAGGGATGCTGAGTGGTTGTGAAAATCTCTCTCAGGGTTTACTGAAATGAGGACAGCCTTTGCTTGGCTGCATACGCACCATACATTTAAAGCATTGCCCCCTTCACCCGAATCCCGAGAACTGTAGTTTACTCCGCACAGAACCACAATTTCCAGTACCCTTAACAAATTACCATTCCCAGGATCCATTGTGTGTTTGTTTTAAATGTGCTTTAAATGTATGGTGTCTGCTCAGTTTCAGATGATGTGTGAGTTGTGATATTTCAGATATCTAAAAAAGGCCCAAGATCAAAATTTTCTCAGACTTATCTTGCATTTAATTGCTTTAAAAGCTGGCCAATTGGTGCTTGCCTCTTAAACTTCTCCACTTCTCAAATTAAATCCATCACAGAACCTATCACAAATGTGCTCTGTTATTATTACATGTGCTTTGCTTGAACGAACATAATCCATGATTCTTAGATGGAAGCAAGTCTTTTTATTACATATTTGCATATAAATTACTATTTTAAAATATTATCCTTATATAAGTTTTTTTTTCTTTTATGGAAAACTATTGCTATCCGTATTCAATTACTGTGCTTCCTGTGCTATTAGCACAGCTGTACAGTGACTTGATTAGTCATATAAACTGCAAATGTTTCTAAAATGATAACTGTTAAAAGAAAGTGTGCACCCTAACAGGAAAAAAGAGTTAGCTTTTTCCATTTGAAATTAATTTTAAAGTTTCTATATTTTTATTAAAACATCATTAGAGGCATTCCATTTTTTATGGTTCATGCAATTTTAAGGCAAAACTTAAAATCTAGTAATTTCTAAAGTCCATTTTTTTTAAAGTACATAAGGAACCACTGAAAGGTGTTTTGTTTGTAAAGTTTGCTTGCTAGGAATATGCATGAGATATGAGAGTTTGGCTGCAAATCCATGACTCCTGGAAGGACATCCAAGTCACCCAAGTTCTTGCAAACCCTTTTCCATTCACTTCAATAGAAAGAAGAACTCTGTCGACACAAAGGCACTGAAGTGACTACAGAAGGTTCCTTATGCCAGAAATCCATGTGTACATCAGCACATACTCTAAATTGCAGGCACGGTCCCTTTAGCTGAGAGTTTTACGTCATTCTACACAAGCAGCAGGTCACATGGCAAAATATATCTTCAATCAGGAATGGGTGCAAGGGTGTATTATGTTTCGACACTGCCCTATCATGGGATTGGAGGGACTGCACATGAGAGAACTAGTATGGCAGGGAAACAAACATGTCTAGGCTAGGCTACAAAATTATTTGAAGGTGACCATGATCTGCCATAGTAGCGATTAGCACAGAATAGCAGAGTTCATTCCCAATACACACAAAGACATTACAAGTGATGGCAACATGGCTTATTGTCATAAGAAGAGTCAGGGCCGGCCCACCCATGAGGCAAGATGAGGTGACCACTTCAGGCGGCAGGGACCAACTGACCAGTAGAGCCTGATGTCAATTTTACCCCCCCCCCCATTGAGAGTTCCCCTGATGTTGAGAGTCCCTGTCCCCATCTCCCTTGGCAGGGAGCAGGGCACCATTTTGGGATATGTCTCAGGTTTCAAAATGTCTCTGGCAGGCCCTGAGAAGCCTCATTTCATGCCCAATAAACATAGGCTGCCTTTGTCAGGTGGTGCTGTGGCCCATAGATTGCAGCAAATTACTGGGCAATCTGCCCATATCCTGTCTGCATGGGCCCATGGGGAAAAGTTGTCCCATGAGCCCTTGCACAGGGAGAGGAGAGGAAAGCCTATATAAGGCTGCTTCCCCTGGAGCTCAGGGCCATTTTGCCCCAAGAGCTTCCTGCCCACCCACCCTCGAGTTAGAGCTTTCACCGAGCAATTTTGGGTCACTGGTCGACAGGGTTGAAAATAATTTTTCTCTCTCAACCTGATTGGCAATTGGTTGGTTCCCCCCCCCCACACATACACCTTTCCCTTAGTGAAATTGTGGCCTTTCTTTATTAGGCAGAAGAGCACTGTTTGTATGAGGGTGGAAATGGCATTGGGCAGGATCAACATGGTATAGGGCCCCCCCATTAGGGGTCTGAGGGAAGGATTGACCACAGCACCCCAAGCTTGGGTAGGGGTATCTGCCTGGTTGGAAGCTGCACCCTAGTCACCCAGAGAGACCTTTGCTTGCTTGGCTTGCAGCACGGCAAGGTTCAACACTGGCCGACTCCCATGGAACAGGTTTGCAGCGGTCCAAACCCGATAGATCCATTCCATCAACATGGGACTTGTGGAATGATGAACTGATCCTGGGCACAATGCCATGCCAACCCTTACCATAATATCTGGCCTGATTTTATCCCACCACCGTTCTACAGTCTGGTTATTTCGGTGCTCTCATGGGTCACATAATGCACCCGCCTGGGCAAGAGTTCTGCAAGATAAAGCCAAAGCCTCTCTACTCCAACAAACTGTTCTCATAGTGGCCAACCAGGAGAAGCCTGCAAGCAGAACGTGAGAGCAACAGCAATCCTGTAGTTCCAAGCTGCTGGCCTTTAGTGGCATAGTGTCTCTGACCATAGAGAGAGAAGGGAGACATCAATAGCTAGAATCATTTTTTTAAGATGAGGATTTTGTATTTCAGTTTTACACAGACTGGCCTCAAATCACCCCAAATAATTAAACTACTGGTTTTCAGGAGACTATAATTTGAGTCCAGAATATATGTCTTAGAAGCGTAAACAGCCTGTTGAAGATGAGAAATTGCTGAAAGCGAAGATGGATGGAGTCATTGGAATTTCTGTTTTTATGTTAATATGTTGCTGTTATTGTTGTTATTTTATTTGTACTTTGCCCATCTGTCTGGGTTGCTCCAGCCACTCAGGGCAGCTTCCAGGATATACAAAAACATAATAAAACATAATATATTGATTGAGAGTAAAAATAAAAACTGAGTTTAAGCATCTCTTGCATATTTTACTTAGGGGTTTATTTATTATTTTACTTCTGTTATTACTACTACATCTAAGAAATTATTAAAAGTTATGGTCATTATTCTATATTAATCATTAAAATGATGAATGAAGAGAGATTACACCTTTCCCAAACAGCTGAGTGAAGATGTGCACTTTGATTCCCATAAAGCAGGAGACTTTCACAGCGAGTGCTATTAGAAACTCATTCATTGGGAGGCCATAAAGGAAAGGAAAATTCACAAATGATCTTTTATGACCACATGAAAAGAACAGATGGCAGAAGCTAGATGTGCCCTCAAAGATACAGCTGAAGGTGCACGACAACCGCTCCGATTCAGGTTCTGAAGTAAACAATGTTTCAGTCATGGGCAATAACTTGTCCTTAGAAAATGAGAGTTTAAAAAAAGGAAAATAAAACTGAATCGCTTTCATTTGCGGCAGCAGCTGCATAGCCTAATCAAAGTTAACAATACTAATTATTATATGTAAATGGGAACTGCAGCAAAATATCAAAGAATTGCTAGGGTAATCCGAATAGCACCATCAGATGGCTTTCCCTCACCATGCTAAAATGGGATGGGGTATGTGGAAAAAGTCATAAGGAGTAGACCCGATTCACACATGAAAAGTCAATACAGTGGTACCTCGGGTTACAGACGCCTCAGGTTACAGACTCTGCTAACCCAGAAATAGTACCTCGGGCTAAGAACTTTGCTTCAGGATAAGAACAGAAATTGTGTGGCGGCAGCGCGGCGGCAGTGGGAGGCCGTATTAGCTAAAGTGGTACCTCAGGTTAAGAACAGACCTCCAGAACAAATTAAGTTCTTAACCCAAGTTACCACTGTATTTGAGTTAGGAAAGGGAGGTAGCTTGGTGGCCGAGCCTCTGCCTTGCATGCAGAAGGTTCAAGGTCCAAATCCTGGCATCTCCGGAAAGGGCTGGGAATGTCCCTGAATAAAACCCTACAGCCAAACAGCCAATACTGAGCCAGATAGACTAATGGCGTGACTCAGTAGAAGGCCTATTGTCCAAGAAGAAGAAGAAGAAGAAGAAGAAGAAGAAGAAGAAGAAGAGGAGGAGGAGGAGGAGGAGGAGGAGGAGGAGGAGGAGGAGGAGGAGTTTGGATTTGATATCCTGTTTTATCACTACCCAAAGAAGTCTCAAAGCGGCTAACATTCTCCTTTCCCTTCCTCCCCCACAACAAACACTCTGTGAGGTGAGTGAGGCTGAGAGACTTCAAAGAAGTGTGACTGGCCCAAGGTCACCCAGCAGCTGCATGTGGAGGAGCGGAGACGCGAACTGAGTTCACCAGATTATGAGATTACCACTCTTAACCACTGCACCACACTGGCTCTCTATGATCACAGCCTCAAGCAAGAAATGCAAAAAGAAGAAATCATCCACACTTCTAAAATAAACCCATAACATGTCTCAAGATGCTGAGAATAGATTTTATTCTCAGATCAGTCCACTGAATTTCAGCCAATGCTTGCTTAAAGGCCTTCCCATAGGAGTTAAACTGAAAGACAGCCTGTGGAGATTTCTTAGATAGAAACCGCCCATCAATATTAATGGGAGTTAATGTTAATGGGAGATATATTTAACAGATACATTTAAGCACATTCTTTTTGTGTTGGGGTATTGTCTCAAGCAGCTATATGCAGATGCAAAAGAGCCATTACCGGAAACAATGTGTTTCACATTAATTTCCACGTCAGATACAGTAATAATCTGAACTGGGACACCCCCTTCTTCCTTGTCTGGTGCCTGGAATAGTTGCAAGGACAGTACCATAGGCACAAAGCATTCTTGGACATATAGGTTCCAGGGAACCTGACTTTCTGTATTAACTGGGACCCTGGCACTTCTTAGCATTTTGAATTTAGTGTTCTAGGCACCAAGGTGCAAATAAGAAGGGTGGGTTCCAGTTCCTCTTCTACACTGAGATGAAGAGAATTCACTGATCCATTTAAAATATATGATTCATATAATATATCATTTCTGGGGTTTATGCCACTTGGAAGCAAATGTCGCTAAATGCTTTGCACTAGTGGAATGACAATATCCGCAGAAGCGAGCCGAAGATGAAAGCTGGGAATACTGGCTTGCAATAAAAGACTAACATAAAATCTAACATTGTAGAACAAAATGTAAAATAAACTGAGGCAGTACATAACTTGGAGTTATCACCCCTCCAAAAACAGCTGTTAAGTGCTGAGAGAATGATGTTTTCCTTTGGATGCTACTAGAGGGCAAGATTGTGTAAGCTTCTTTGCTTGCGCCTGCTACTCTAATTGTATAATTCTCTTGGTATAATGCATTTTTACTGACAGCAACTGCTAATGCATCAAGGTAACTAGGCAACACGTCAGTCTTCTGTCATTTCACATCCCACCACTTTGAAGGCTGTCACATGCTTCTCTGATTCACATATGCTGACAGTCTTCCCTATCCTTCGACTTCTCACAGATTTCTTCTTGTTTCAGAGATACCTTATTGACTTGCATTAAAAGAGAGGCTTGGGGAGTCATTTAGGCTATGTGGGGACATCTCTCTCTCTCTCTCTCATCAAAGGTGTACTTGTGCAATAGTTTCAAACATTACTGTTTCCTGTCGCACATATTTCTTTTGCTGTTTTCCTACCACTCATACGACAATCAGAAAGCTGAGATCATACTTAATTTTTTCTATTTCCTGGCTTTCAAGGAAGCTGACCTGTGCATGCACATGAAAGCTCATACCAATAACAAACTTAGTTGGTCTCTAAGGTGCTACTGGAAGGAATTCTTTTATTCTTTATTTTGTTTCGACTATGGCAGACAAACACGGCTACCTACCTGTAACTAGAGTGCATAAAAGCTAATAATAAAAACAGCAATCATAAAAAACTTTTTAAATTGCAGTGCAAAGTCAAAACAGTAAAGGATTAAAAATTAAAATGTCAATGCTGCAATACCAGACATGTCTACTCAGAGGTATTTCCTATTGAGAACAGGTAAGTATGTATAGGGTTGCAGCCATAGCTATCCTACCTATAAACCAAGCAAAATTAACACATTGGCTTTGCAAACACTGAAAAAGAATTGGTTGGCAGGCTGTCTTAGGGGAAGTATTCCTTAGAAATAACCTTTCAGAAAAAACAATTTATCCATTGTCAGTTATTCTCAATGTAGGCCCATTGGAATGAATAGGCACGACCAACTTAGGCCCATTAATTTCAACTGGTCTACTCTAAGTAATAGTTGATTTCAGATTGTGGTAGGTTTATTTAAATATACTTGGACCATGGTCAAAACTATCACCTTACACCATGTTCAGAGACTAACTGGTAAATTCATTTGTGGTGCTGTGATGGTTCCTCCAGCTAGTAACTTCATTGGTGCTGGACTGGTGTGTGCAAGGTGGTTGTGTCATCAGGATAGTTTAGGAGTAAAAGATCTGTTTCCGTGTGCTGCTCTGGTTTCGCCAGAAGTGGCTTAGTCATGCTGGCCATATGACCCGGAAAAACTGTCTACGGACAAACGTCAGCTCCCTCGGCCAGTAAAGCGAGATGAGCACCACAACCCCCGAGTCGTTCATGACTGGATTTAATTGTACTTTACCTTTTTTAAAAGATCCCATGCCTAAAAACCCAAGCCTCAAATCTTTCTGCTTAAAGTCCCTGACACGTGATGAATGGAATTGAGGGGAACTGAATGCATACAAGACAAGTTCCATTCACCAGATTGTGGGTGGCAGCTGTGGTGCCATGTGGCTTGCTGCCACTGCTAGGCCTCTTTGGATTTTTTTCTAATGGCCACATGGAGCTGTTGTGCTTCCTCCAGCTGTAGGAATTTAAATTGGCCAGCTGTGATATTGACCAATCACAGGCGGGCACTAGGAGGTGTCACCAGGAGGGCGAGACCAACAGGAAACTTGGGTCCACTCTCCTGGCGTAAAAAGGACCCACCTCCACGCCCTGCGCTACAGTGAGCTTTTGGTCTCCTGCCCCCACACACTTATTTCCATAGGTTGTTGTTTCGCTAAGACTTTACAAAGGAATTATCATTTGCTGTATTCAGGGCCAGGAAGGAATTTTATGTCCAGGCAAAATGGCTGGTCTGGAGGTTTCTGCCTCCTTCACAGCAATTGTCACAACTCTGGTGGTTAAGGCATTGGGTACGACCCATAGTAATTTACTGGAAGTGGGGAGTTGTATGGCTTTGCCTTCCCCTTCCAGAAAATTGGGTTAGCCCATTGATTAAAGGAATCCTAGGGGAGGTGTTTTCATCCACAAGCCTGGATGGGGCCTAAGGGCTGTAGCACACCCACAAGGTGGCAATTCTGATGGGCTGTTCCTACTTGATGTAAGTCATAGGGTACTCCTATCCCAGAATTGATCATCTGATCAGCAGGCAGCAGGTAAGCTGACTGAATGGGAAATCACGCAATGCCTGAGCCAAATGTACTTACATCTGTGATCAATAAAGTTGTGGCCTGATTTGATCCAAGAATGTAGCCCTCTGTTTCTTTATCACGTATGCAAGGCACTAGTGGCAGGCTCACTGTGCCTGAGCAAGCAAAGGAAAAGAGATGTTGCTGGAACTTGTTATTGCAAGCAAATTCTTGGAATGTAACTGAAGGAAGAAAACCACAAGGTTAGTTGCAGATGATAAGCTGAGTAACAGCCTGACTAAATTCCTTATCTATAGCTGCTTAAACGGACCAGGCAGCACTATAACTTGCGTGAAACCTGTTTGATCAGGGCAATCAGCCTAGCAGCGAGACACTCTGTTGAATTTTTCTCTCAAGCAATATATTGCTTTTCAATAAAGTGATCTTTGACAGATCTTTGAACCCTAAAATAAGTCTGAAGACTGTTTCTCTTCCCCACCCCCACATTAAGACTCTTGATTAGATAATGCCTATGGCCTCTATAATAGCAAAGGTTCCACGCAACATCCTTTATTCTTCAAACTTTTGTTATTGTGGTTGCTTCTAACAATTTTTAAGAAAATAATCTTCCAACATTGACTGCTTTTCTGTCATTCCAAATAAGAGCTTACAAGGTTTACTTAAACTGGGAAAACAAGAAAGACAATTTCTTCAGTGCTCCATCACCTAGAACAGTTTGTGCTTTAATATTTTCCTTACAGGATGTATATTTTTGAGCACATCAGCCACAACAAGAGGTGAATGGGATTTACCCTTGGAAGATCTATGCCCATTCACAGAATCGTGGAATTGGAAGGACTATGAGCGTGATCTAGCCCCCCCCCCCCGCAATGCAGGGATCTTTTGCCCAACATGAGGCATGAACTCATGACTCTGAGATTAAGAGTCTTATGCTCTATTGACTGAGCAAAGAACACAGACAATTTGAACAGTTGGGACCAGGTCTTGAACTACTGGAATGTTAAAAAGGGGTACTCCCTTTTTGTAGTCCTGCCTAAAGACTACAACTGGAGGTTGGCTTTGACATCTGAGAAATATAGCTTTGGACCCAAGCTACAGGTTTGGATCTGAAGAACATAGACTGGAACAAAAATAACTATTGGTGCCATTCTGCAAACACTTTGGTTGACATAGCACTATGAGGAAGGTTCTAGAGCAGTTCCCAAGAAGTTGCAGAACATCATTCATCGATGGGCAAGCCTACTGTGTGACTGAAGTGGCTGAAAGATGTGGCCGATTCTTCTTTCTATTTTGCTATGCCTGCCACAAGCTGTTGTAGTGGAAGGGTCTGAGGATCAAGTCCATTGAGAGATTGGCAGGGCTTTGGGTCTAAAACCTGACTTTTTGTGAATGGAAGACTCTTTCCAGGAGTGGAAAGGCACCTTTGGAACAAACACTTAGTCAAGAAGGAAAGGGGAAAAAAAAGAAATACAATATCTTGACAGATGTTATAAATTAGTAGATGCACATTTTTCAGCCTAACTGCACAGCAGGTTTACAAGACAGAGTGAACAAAATAACACAAACATATAAAGGAACTACTAATATGGCTACCAAAATATTTATTTTCATGTATTTGCAGCTTCACAAAAGTCTAATATATCCTCAGGAAAACTAACACTTCCTGCCCACTTACAAATCACTTTTGAATATTTTAGGGGCTCCATTCCAGTTACTTTATTATGCCATAGGTGTGGAAGCAAAGAGTACACAATTAGCTCTTTAATATTGATATAAAGTTTTTAAAGCTTTTATACAAAATATGTATTTAAAAGAAAAGTTGCTTCAATCTCATCACAGTCTGGGATTTCACTGACCACAATGGAAATTACTTCTAGGTAGACATGCATAAGATTTCACTGTTAATTTGGCTGATGTATGATAATGGCAAAAATGATTATTCTTACAAAAATGTTACCTCTCAAGATACAGAGAACATCTGTCTATGAAAATACAAAGAAATAATCAAGACGACAAAAGGTGTACATTAACCATGTTGGTAACATTTCGTACATATTCCAATTGCCCCCTTGGGTGAGGTTAAGGTAAGTGATACCTCACTGCAACATTAATTCTGAATTATTTGATTACATTTCAGAAAAAAGTAATTAAAATTTAATATACAATCTCATAGTTCATTCACAAGACTTCATTACATCTAATTTTTATTTTAATTCTTTTTGTTGCATGAAGGACTTGGGCAGCAGGCCACAGAATATTTTCCTACATTTCAGTATGAGACAGCTCAAGCAATAAAAATTGGGGGCATTTTGTCATTAAACGTGTCAATACTTTAGCAATGAGGTGGAATAGTGACCTTTTAATGATGTCCGGTTCTGAGGTTACCCAGAATAATTGTATTCATATTTACTTTTTGAACAAGATTATAAAAAATGGCCACTCTTAAATATAATAAAATAATGAACATATTTGCATTAAAATAATGAACTTTTGTGAATTCTTGAACTTTCCCTTTTTTCTTTCTCTTTTGTATGCTTCTTAAATTTTTGTGATGCAAATGTACATATCAACTGGCAGTGGTGATAAAATGCATGGATGTTTTCATCTATCTGCTGTGGAAGACCATGGGTGCTGATGTTCACACTTTATTTTGCAAACTTGTCGTTAGCTGGTTTATGGAGAAAATACTACATTCTAGGAAAAGACTGATATTCAGCAGTGCCCCCTGTTGCCCTCCACATTAATTTACTATAGGTATGGGGAATCGACGGCTCACCAGATTATTTGGACTCCAACTCCCACCAGCCCCAGCCAGCATGGCGGCCAGCAGTCTGGGATGAGTTGTAGTCCATCAACATCTGGAGGGCCACACATCCCCTGTCACTGACTTACTGCAGAGGAAACAGCAGCCTACTCACTCTAAGGACCAGAATGGGCTGTGTGTGTGTGTGTGTGTGTGTGTGTGTGTGTGAGAGAGAGAGAGAGAGAGAGAGAGAGAGAGAGAGAGAGAGAGAGATGCTCCCATTGCACTACTCCTTCACTTGTCCTTTAAGAAGAGGCCAGAGGTAATGTGTTTGAAGGTATAGCAGTGCTGTGATGCAGTTTCGCTCCTCTGTTGTTCTCCATTCTGTCTCATTTTGGGTTTATTTTTTTGACTGGGCAGTAGAACAGATAATGTCATCACGGCAAGATGAGAAGGTGACGAGGGAGAAGGAGGCCAGGTGGTTTGGGGAAAGTGTCGCGAACCCACCAGCTTTGGTGTTGTAAGGAGGAATTATCAGTTCAATGAGAAGATGGATTGTGGGTAAAACTTCTCTCCTTTCCTGTCTCTGAAGGTTTCTGTTAATGAAAGAGAAGGAACAAAATAATGTCTATGTGATGAAATCATTCTTGGCTCTTTACTTTGAACTAGAACGTGCACACTGGAAAAAATAAAGTATGAAGCAGAGTCTCTGCTTCTGAAGCAAAAACCCACATTACGCTTTGCACTGGAGTGGACAGTTCATTCTGCTGTTAGCTTATTTAGATAACTATAATTTTAGAGTTATGAAAATATATCCTGCAAAAAATAACCACTTGAGCCACAGCGACAACTTAATTGAAGGAGTTTGAGCAGATTCATCTCCTATTGACCTCTCTCTTGGTAGAATATTTATGTCCCCTGCATAACCGTTCACTGTCTGAACCACATCTGCATATGCAAAAATATAAATAAATAAAACGCACTTTCTCTTTCCTTTCCCTTTTTTTTCTGCCATGACCCTGAGTTGAAGGAAGACTAACACTCCAGGGATCACTTCCAAAAAATAAATAAATGCTTGGTTATTATACAAATGTCAGGGCAGTTGGCAGAACAGCACCCTAAAGGGAAAAATGAGAAGGCAAGGTTTTCAGGATGATTTATGGTCTGTGTCCTTTCTGAAGTGAGATAAAATGCCTAGGGAGATATGCAACCCACTTGCTGACCTTGCTGAGATATGTCAGAACAGCAACAGGCTCATGAAGCAAACTCTCAAATGGCAAAAGAGTAACTTATTTATGATTTTTGTCAACCTTCTTTAATACTAAACAATGGATAAGCAATGATATCGTCCTTGCTTACCAGCACAGGCTGGGGAGGTAGCTAAGGCTTCCCCCCCTCTCTCTTTCACACCCACCCACCCACACACCTATAAAGAAAAGTTATCTCCCACTTGAAACTTGGCTTCTCAATGTAACATCTGGTCAGTCTCTCCACAGTCTTGTGCAGGAATTCTGCTAGCAGAGAGTGACCTTTGGATCCCACTCAGGATCTGGAAACTCTATTACAGGATCTAATAAAAGGTAACACAATTGCAATGGTTTGTTTACTTGCATATTTTCTGATATGTTCTTCTGATATGCTTTTCAGCAGTTTATACAAGGCAGACAAAGCAGACAACCTCTGTGCAAATAAGTGAATGGACACAATCTGGACATTAAAAATAGAATCATACAAAAAAATAAAGGGGATTGTTGAATCTTCCAAGACATTACATCTGTGACATTTCTTCCCCCCCCCCCCTTTAAACTGGGAATAAGAGGATAACATGGATACTGATTACTAAACTTTCGAGTGTTTCTTAAGGCTTGAATAAGGATTATAAATGGTTCTCTCACTAACTAAAGTCATTATTTAGCACTGATGCTTTAATGTTTCAGAAACAAAGTACACATATTTTGTGATCTAGCTATTCCTGATATAATTAATTCTTACCTTGTTAACTAAGGTGTTTGCGCACCAGATCTTTCATCTGAAATTCCATCCTTTGTTCATTTTTTGCACACTTGATCTAGTCTAATATATTCATATTTATCATCACTACTTTCCCAGTCCATATGCATAGGATAACATTGTCCATAAGAGCATAATCACAGTTTCATTTCCGTTACTGTTGAATGGCAGGGTCATTATCTCAATATAATGGGTTCACAGTAGGCTCCAAAATCATTGTTTTGATCCTGTACATTACCTTTCTCTTTCAAATAGTACAGTTAGTGATTACCATGCATTGCATTGCAAAAGTACTGTGCGTCATTAGGAAGGCAGCTTGAGTTGATATACTTGGGCCAAATGGAAATTATCTTTTTGAAGGACTCTTTCTAAACTACTTTTCTTTGGATATGGCTCCCCTTCCCAGTAGTAGGGCACACACATGGCATGCAAAACATACCCAGGACTAGATTCAGCATTCTCTGACCACCAGCACTAGCACTGTTGTGTTAGTGTAAGGACAAGAATAATGGTTGCATGATATGAAATCCAGTGCAACAGCTGCACGAGAGGAAGCTTGTTGTGCAACAGGTTGAGCAACAGGAAGCATTAGGGCTATAACAATCTCATATCAAGCAACTGTCCCAGTTTGAGCGGAACATCATGGATTTAAATAAGTCATCCTGCTCTCTGATTGGACTCCGGAATGTCCTGGGATCCATGTGTCCTCCCTTGGGCAGCTGCCGCTGAGGAGTGCAACTTTCTGTTCTTCTTTTTGCAATGAAAGAAGGTGGCCTCAGTGGCTGCTGGGAGAAGCTGGACTCTCCTCCAATCAGAGTGCATGGCGGGGAGCAGAGAAACGTTGATGGGATGGGATGGTGGAGTGAGGAAGCGAGGACAGCCGTCTGCTTCACCTTGCCCAGCCCCAGCACTGCTGGAGTGCACAGAACACAAGGCCCTGGGGAACTGCAAACTCAGCGAAAAAGTGGTGGCAGTGCACAGAAAAGGAGTGGGTCTCATGGACAGCAGGGGCGTGAGTGGCCACCACCACAGAGGGAACAGGAAGCAAAGGGGCTCAGGGTGCTCTCTGCACTCAACTGTTCAACAGCGGCTCCCTACCCACCCCAGGCTGGCACTGAGGAAGTTATGGCCTCCACTGCCCCCTCATGTGCCAGAGCCCAGAGGAGGAGAGGTGCAGAATGGCCGCCATTTTTCCTCTTTGCCACTTCAACCTCTGGCTCGAGCCTGAGCCAGAATTGGAGTTATGACCTGGTAGCACTGGGTCAACACTGCTCCTTCTCTCCACTGCTTCCATCCCCAGCAATTTGACTTGCGCCCATGTCCCGGATCCAAAGCTGAAATGTTGGAAAGCATACGATCGGTTGTGCAACCCGCCACAAAAACTACACTGGCTTCTTGGACCTTTTCTTGCACAACTAATACACTACTAAGGGACTGTAACTTAGCTGAATTCCTTTCTCAGTTTCAATCCCTGGTATCTCCAGATAGGGCTGGGAGAAAATCCTGTCTAAAATCCTGGACAGCTGCTCATGATCAGTATAGACAGTACTCAGAAGGTGGGTCAATACTCTGACTTGCTCCTCAATAAGCCATCATGTTCTTGCAGCTCTTCGTGGTTTTAAATAATAAAGAAGGTGCATGGCATTTTGCTAAAAAACACAATCAATATATTACTTATAAACAAGTGAATTTTTAAAGATGAGAGCCTATATAGTCTAATACTTTTTACTCCATGAAGTACTAAAATGTCTTGCACCACCACTATTGCATATCTTAAATGTACCAAGGTTGCTTTTACTGCTCAGTATACATTTGGTAAAACTGACTACAGCAATGCACACTTTAATACCAGCTTAGACTCCATATGCTTGTTACCAGGGGAAAATGATGCTGAAGTTATTTTGGGCTGCAATATTTTTGGGCCATCTTAATTGCCTACCTTTGCTAAGCAATCGACACTCACTTGTGATTTGTTTGTTGGAAATACTTCTGCTTTCACCATCTGTACATTGCAGCAAATGATGAGGACCATAAGAATGCATTATGAAACCAAACAGTCTAGGGAAAATCTGTCAAAGTTACCTAATCACGTATGTGCAATCATATCAAGCTGCTTTGCAGTGTAAGCTGCGGCATAGCTGGGGGTGGAGGAAAAGTTAATGACTGAACAAGGAACTTTGGCAAACTTGTATATCTGCAACTTTTATTTAGTAAGCAAGTCATGCATTTTCGTGTGTGTATGTATATGTATATATGAAAACATTGAGGATGATTGTTAAAACAGAGAAAATTGAACAAGTTTTGGGGGTTAGCATGTGAGGCTGCAAATATTAGCCACTTCTCACATCTGCCCCATCTCCCTTGCCTTCTGTGACTTTCCATGCACATATAACCCTGTGGCAGATGCCAGACATATATAAGGTTCCCAAGATCTATCTCTGGCATTGTGGGTTACTGAATCTCAGGTAGTAATGCCATTGCCTGAGACTTCAGAGAACCACTGCTACTCAAAGGAGGTGGTACTGGGCTATTTGAATTGGCTTGAATATAAGGCAGTGCTACATGCACATCTATATCCCTTCATTCACACACTTCTTCATCCCTCATCACACACACACACCCTTTATACACCCACCCTTAAAACTCTTGCACCTGACTGCTAGCAGGGTCCCCTGATACCCTCCAACATTTATTTGATGAAAATAGGGACATCCCATTCCATAACGATAATTTTTCTATTTATACTCCACACATCTTACTGGGTTGCCCCAACCACTCTGGGCAGCTTCCAACATATATAAAAACATAATAAAACACTAAACATTTTAAAAACTTCGCTATACAGGATTGCCTTCAGACGGCTTGGGTGTTGGGTAGCTCCATACCCTCCAACATTTCTCCATTGAAAATAGGGGCATCCTAAGGAAAAGTGGGACATTCCAGATCAAATTAGAAACTGGGACGGCTTCTCTAAATCAGCAACATCCCTGGAAAAAAGCGGCACTTAGAGGGTCTGTTCCCCTAGCTGCCTTGTAATGGTAAGTTGTTTAGGAAGCCCAAGCCAAAGATTGCCTGTGGCCTCTACAGTAGCCCTTTGTGCATGAAATCTGATAATAATATTACTGCTGGAAATAATTTGATTGCTAACATGCCTACGTGCTTTCTCCAACTCAAACGAGAAAACTCTGGCAGAGGGAGGAAGCATAATAATGCAGCATTTATTGCACTGATGCTGTAAAATTATTACAGTGTGATGACAGTGGAGACCTCATGGATGTGTAGTTTTTGTAAGTTATTAATGACCAGCTGTGTCTGCTTTAGCTGTGCTGTTTTATGGTCAAGCCAAACAATAGTTATAGAATCCTAAACAGGATTTTGTAAGCACAAGATAGTTCTTTTATAGAACACCTGTTTTATCCTGAAACGAGAGAGAGAGAGAGAGAGAGAGAGAGAGAAATGCAATGGAGGAGACTTAAATCTTCATAAAAACATTTTGGAGGTGGCTTGCTGAATTTTGCTAACTCAAGACACATTGGTTTTGGAAAGGGAAAAGCATCTGTTGGATTTTATTATATAATGAAAATGTTTATATTACCATGACACAGTGAGATTTTTTTCCTGGCCTTTTACAGTCTAGTGTACAGAACATCCATCACTGCCAAGAACATGCCATTAGGTTTATTAGAATAAATTCAGCATTTAAAGGCAAGCACTTGGGTTTTATTGAGATAATCCACCAAAATCTCATCAAATGCGCCTCTGGAGACAAACGTAGTCACAACATCAACTTTCGTTTCAAAGGGCATGGCTAATTACGAGAGGATCATGCAAAGAGAAACTAAATCTTGAGGGATGTTGGATGTGTTATTAAATCCATCTTCATACATTATGAGCCACATGTTCAATCAACACAAATAAGGAGAGTGGTATCGTGGTGAAAAGCTCCGCTCTGCCCCGCCATCTATGACATTCATTGAACTATTAACCAAGTGCTGGCCCCTATTCATATTTACGGTACAGCTGTATAGCTGCATACACAGCTTTGCTGAAGTCTTCAGTGAACAGGCGTAGATTGGGGTGGGGCAGAGTATTCATGGATTGAAAGCCACCCAGGGAACTTTAGTTGTTAGGTGGTATACACATATTTACAGTAAAAAAAATATACATATGGATCATAAGAAGGGCTGGTGCACAGCAGCTTCAACTGATTCTGTTCCTTCAGTCACCTATTGCATCTTTCTGACCCTTGAGAGAAGCAAAGACTGGAGCTTAGGAGCTACCCAACCATTGAAAATCTAGAGTTTAAGTACTATTGGGAGCCAACTATTCCCTGTGGAGCAGGAAGGGGTCTTTCTGGATGAATGGGTTTTATTCCTTTCTACCTTTGTTTATTTCCCACAAGTTTCTCTCTGCTTATAATTCTGTTTATTTCACAGAGTTTGAATTTGAGAAGACATGACCCCAGTGAGAAATGGCTAACTGGTTATCTGAATGTTTCCTGAATCATGAGTTTACTTTCAGAGGAAGATACTATTGTTTATGTGAAACCCAATTCTTTCTTATGTATGATAATTAAACTTTGCTGGTAACACAGAATTCGTGTGTTAGTCTTTACATTAAGTATTAGGAGGTCAGGGTATTTATGCATGCCTTTCAGGTCACATTATTTAAATAAAGACTAGTAGCAGGGTCAAGATAATTCATAATGGAGGTCTCTTCTTCTATCAAGTTATGCCAACCGCTCTGTTGCCATGACCAACAGCAATAAACCATGCCAAAAAATAAATAAATCCAAATTGACACAAACAATTACAACTGAAATACAGTGAAATATAGTAAGATTTTGATGCCTATATCAATGCACTTTTTTGTGTGAAAAAAGTGGAAGACATCCTTTGCAGTATGATTTGCCATATTTAGTTGAAATATATATGAGCCCTAAGAAACAAGGAAATTGTACCACACGCAGCCAGGATAAATATTCTAGATTACTCGATGGAATTTGCATACTGCTTCCAATAAAATGCTAGGCAAATCATTGGAAAAGCAATGAAGTCTCACCATGATTTAAAAGCCCTATTAGGAATTGACAACTGAAAATCTGGAATGAAATCTAATAATGGTAAATCATTTATAACAAGCACTAATATTCTACCATGCACATTTTTTAAGGGGCTGCCACAGCATGTGTCCCCTTATGGCATCTTGCACAGCACAGGACCCATAACTAAACATTTCTGAGCACCCTGCATGTTCAGGGTGCAACTGAGCATGCATGCTAGAGGCGAAGGCACTCCCACAGTATATCAGGATGCTGTTTTCAATGACAACCGATACAGGTCTGACTCTTTAACGAGACGGAAAGTTGAGACCCATCTTTGACATTTAGGCTACAGTCCTAACCCCACTTGAATGCAGCATGCTTAACTTCTGAGAGGAATTGTGCTGTTATTTATCCATTTTCTTTGTGCTCTTATCCTGGGATAGTCTTGAAATTACTAAGGCATGGTTCCTTGCAAAAAAGAAGCTTGCGATTGCCAGCAGATGGAAAGCAGTTTGAGGCTTGAGAGAGAGAGCATAATGGATGACTATAACTAATTCAGGTCTGCATCACTCAGGATGCCCAACCAGCAGATGGTTAGCAATCCCCATGATTTTGCAGTCCCAGGAAGGTGGTATAGTGAAGTATTTGATAAACCACCATACATGGCTAATATGGCATATTGAGCTTAACAGATCACAAGTGCAAGTTGCCATATTTCAAACAGTGAAAATCTAGACAGAAAAGTTGTTGACCCCCCCCCCGCAATATTTAGCCGATTTCCACCCAGACACTGCAGCCGACTGCAGTATTCTGGATATGTCTGGGAAATTCCAGATGTATGGCAACCCTACACAAGTGATGCTGGCCTCACTGTAATGCAATACACTGGAGAAGTAAATTCCATAAATTGCACTCTGTTATGAGTATACCCTATATCTCATTTTTGTGTGTGTGGAATGTGTGTGCCCTGTGCTTCATGTATTTCCTATTGAGGGAAAATTGTTCCAGAAACAAAGGCTCCCTACCTTTTGGATGCTTTGAAGAATTGGAAAACAGAACAAAAGACAATTTCCTCCAGATGAAGGATTTAAAGTGATGAGCAGCACAATAGTTGACTGATTCACATTAACTAGCCCACTAGATTCCATACCATTTAGATTCCATACCATTTAAGACTATGGACACATAATACACCCCCAAACATGACATGATAGTGCCATTATTGCCTGCAGTATAAGCATTATTTCTTACGTTGTGATAAAGTCTGTGCTCAAACAGGTCTTCCTGGTTTTGATAGCATTCAAAAACTGTAGGCCTGTTTGACTACAGATGTTACTGAGAAAGCAAATGCAAGAACAACACAGTGGACCAAAGACTATAACGATTCTATATTGCCAAATCTCTGAAAAACTGCCATCTCTACACAGCTCAAAGAAAATAAACTGCTTCTAGTGACTTTTAAATAACAACAACTACTCTTACATAAGGCCACTCAATAGCACTGTCCTCTGGATGGCTCACAAACACAAAATATTAACACACAATAACATAAAAGAATCATATAATAAAATAGCAACTTGTGACCTAAAGATTTCCAGCAGAGAGCAGAATAAAACCAGATAGCTTAAAAAAAATTAATACACAGCACATAAGCAATGGTTCAAAACAAAAATATCACAGGTTCTGTAAAAGACCTGGGGAGGAGAAAAAAGTCTTTAAAGTGTTTTTAAGAAACTGAAATTGATGTACTTTAATTTAATTTTATGTTTGATTACCCCATGCTGGAATTGTTTGTCTGATGACAGATAAGTAAAGAATAAAAATATACAAGAAATAAAGAATATAAGGAAGGTGTTAGGGGAACCTATCAGGGGAGGGAATTCTACAACCGGGGTACCAACACAAATAAGGCCACTTCCCTGGTGCACAGCTGCCTCACTTCACATGTTGAAGGCTCCTGGATTGGATCTCCTTCAGATGATATCATGGTTTGGATAGGTATATGACAGAGAATGCCCTTACTTTTAAACAGGACTTGTGGGCTATCATGAATAGTAAAACCTTCCTGTGTTTTATTCCATATTATTGGGTTTATTTTTTGGAGGGATATAACAGCAAACCTGCAATGCATCTCATTAGCTGCAATTTTAACAAGTTTACAGTCACAGAAGCTTTTTTAAAAATGGCATTGTTAGTGGAGTCCCTAAGAAATAATAAAACATTTCCCAGCCAGATGGCTCAGTCACACTAAAGGAGTTGAGAGAATAAAGCTCTGCAAAGTGGAGCAATTAAGAGAACTGCCAACCGGCATGCTACCTATCCTGTTTGTGACCTCCCAAATCTCTGAGGTTATTGAGAGAATTTGCAAGAAGCTGTATCTAAATGAGACCGGCTTAAATCCTGCTTTTATTTATTTACTTATGCATTTGTGCATATTATATTTAAATGGACACACACACACACACACACACACTTGCAAATTTTAAACTAAAGCATCCTGGGAAAGATAGCTCAATCACAAATGTATCCTGGCCTCACAACATTTTTAAAGAAGCACAATTAAATATTTGAGCAGAAATAAGGATTCATGTCAAAAGCTGTGAAAGTGATTTCCTAGACGTGCCTGCTGTGCATTCGGGCTTCATAGTTTGTCAAGGAAAAAGGACCATTAGGTGTGATTTATGAATTTAAAAAGAATTGTTCATTTCAGCTGCATCAGGTACAGAAACGTTGTTGTGAGGAATCTGCTAAACTGTCCTCATGTACGCACATAGGAATTTAACAATAAATGAAAGGTTAAAAGTTGGCAGAGTAAGCCCATGAAAGATTACTACGTCTGCCATGCAGTAACCTTGTGGTGATTCATGAGATAGCCTGTACAGTTAAGATTTTGCTGTGAATCTAAGAGATATAAATGGTTAATATCTCTAAAACTTCAGTACTTTAGCATGGCAACACTTCATAGTACGGGGAGAGGAATGCTAATGGATCTGAAAAGGTAAAGATGCTCCATCCAACATGGGATGGAATAGATAACCTGTAGAAGGAAGAGCAGTAGAAGAATAATCTGAAGAGCCTTATCTTGAATGGATGGCACAACAGGGACATAACAAGGGTGCAAGAAGGCCCAGGAGTTTCTGAACAATGTGGGCATATTGCATATGAGTGTGGGCAGTAGGTTCTTAATAACGTTGGAGTGCTCCTGTGGTTCAGGCATATGTTGAATCCAGAAAGGTATCCACACACGAGAGATGTGCTAAGCAGAAATAATTGGTGATGTGCCAGGTTGATTGAAAATCATCAAAAATTCTCTGTTCTATTCCCAGAGATGGGTGATTCTTAGAATTGCATGCTTAATAAAGATCCTTGAGGCTATGAAGAGTCTGATTGAGAGAACTTTGAATCAAAAATGCTTTTCTATGTATATAAATCTGAGAAAGGGGCAGTATTTTATCTGATGCTTATGTGGAAATACATGTCTTGGAGACCCAGATTACACAACAGAGGATCATGGGCCGGAGGGAGAGGGAATTTTCCGCAATATTTCCATCTCACAAGGGAATTTATAGTGGACCCATAAGGAAAGAAGAAAAAGCTCCGGAGAGAGAAGAATAGCTGCAGAAATTAATGGAATATGCAGAAATGGTGAAACTTACCGAAAGAATAAGAAATACTGATAACAAACTTTTTATTAAGAAATGGAAATGGTTTCTTGAATATTTACAAACAAATTGCAAACAGATCAAGAAATTAGCAGGACTACTGGAAAAACCTGCAGTTTCTTTTTTTAAAATTTTTTATTGGGTTTTCACATTTTTATATTGACATCACAAACACACAAAGACAAAGACAAACATGTATAATTTCAAATCCTTGCTTTCTTAACCACATTCTCTGACTTCCCCGCACCACCCCTTCATACATCCTAATTCCAATAGTTGGCTCAGCAAGTTCTTACTCTCATCTTCACAATATTATTGTAATCATTTTTTAACTTATTATGATAGATGATAGATGATAGATGATAGATGATAGATGATAGATGATAGATGATAGATAGATAGATGATAGACAGATAGATACTGAACCCTTATCCACTTGAATGAGTCCCCCACTCTCCTTCATTGAGAAGAAAGTTGCATGAACTGTTTTCATCATTGAATACCTTCTCTTTAATTTCTCATTCCACTTCTGAGGAATGAGACAACAGCAATGAAACCAAAACTATCCAACTATTGTTGGTAGAAAAGTGGTTCCCATGGAATTGTTGACAACTTCTGCTGGAACCTTTCTAATATGGATGTTTGTTCTGCCAGGAGCTAAAGGATGTTTAGCCTTAGATAGAATAATCATGATCACCAGGACCAGGTCTTGCTTCAGGAGTCAATGCTGATGAACAGCCTTCATACCTGCCTTTGTTTTGGCTAGCTTAGAAAGCTTGCTCAGATCCCCACACATTGGGGATTTCTTAGGCACCTCCTTATTGGGCTATATGGAGGTTGGGGGCATCTATCTGAAGGGAAAGATCTATGCACCTTGTGATCTCAAAGCTTCCCAAAATCTAACAAACTGTAATGCCTGCTCATTGTGGGTGGGAGGCAGAGTTGTAGTGCTGCTGAACTGACCCTGGGAAATACCTTCAAATGCAGGAAAGTAGGCCTGGCTGATTTTGACTCAAAGTCAGAATTGAAACAGCAGAGTCTCCCTAAGAGATTGATCCAAGACCTATGGGCCCTGGAATGCCAGCTGTGTAGAGATGGAAGAAGAATGAGAGGTATGTTGTTGGAGAAGCAGAAGAGAAAGCAAAAGAGTGAAGAACATCAGGTTGAGGAGAGAGACAAAAGAGAGCAGCAGAGGGAAGAAGAGTGATTTTGGAGGAAGGCAAGGGGAAGCAGGAGAGTGGAGAAGGCAATCAGGAAGACAAATGAGAAAAGGAAAAAGAAGGGACAAATAGAGCAGCCTCCACCACTGAAAAATAGTGAAACTCACCAGCAGGGAACAGGAGTAGCTGTCCAAGGAACTGTGAAAGTGACTTTATGGTACTGACAGCCCTAAGTGGAAGTTAGGATCAAAACTTATTATATTGCATTTGGTCTATATGGTTATATTTGCTATTTGGTTATTCATTTCTTGCTATCTGGGGAACAATATGAAACACTCCACTTCAGGAGCATATGCTGGCAGTAGATTCCACACAGCTGAGCAGAGCTGGGCAAAGAGTCACCTCCACATCTTATCCAAACTCCCTCCTGCAGATTGCTCTGTCCATTAAATATCTGCCTGTCTATCACTATGTATTTGACCCTCACCTTAGTTACTAAACCTTATGGCTTTACAGCACCTTAGCAGTTTTAGAGAAGGACATAAGAGAAGAACTTTAAAACCTGGATTTTCTCTCCACCCTAGCTTGCTTAGTAAACTTTTGGCAAACTGTATGTGTACCTAAATCTATAGCAAGTTGGGCCGTGGTGGCATCATCAAACTGGGCATCTTCGCCCCACACTCTTCACACTTTCTTAAGATGTCCCACTACTTGAGTCAATCAACAGCTGAATATTGCCTCACGATGAGAAAGAACACAACTGAATTGTGATTTTCACTCTTGCTCAGAAAAGAGAAGACGCAGCTCTTTGTTCCATGATGGGTAAAGATGAAGTACCATAAGTGGAAAATACACCAAGTCCACCCCTTGACTGAGATGCTTCACCTCAAAAGATCCTTGTCAGGTGAATAAGAAAGAGCACTGTGGGCACCAAACGCTCCAGAAGGTTCTGGAAAGTGGGCTGTGCAAGCACCACCTGCACACTGTGAGTCAATACAAAATCCACGATGGATAACTTGACTTGTTTAAGGAGCAGAATAAATCAAATTTTAGTATAAATGGTATAAAATGATACTGACAGTATAAAAGCAGCATAGGAAATTAAGTTAGGCAGAATTAAATTATCCCATCTGAAATTAAGCCAGATTCTGCCCTCAATTAACATAGCACAACCCCCAAAATCGATGGATGGAATTTGGCCAGAATTTGCTTGAACCCCTAATGCCATGGGACTTAATAATTAAGAGTGGTCAGGACCTCAGTTTTGTGCATCATCCAAAGACATATTAATGTACTTTCTACTATAAAAAAACAATCAATATATTATCTTTAAAATGCTGACTGCTGCACAATTGCTTCCAGTTTTCTAAATTCCAAGAAAGTAGCATCTGACTTCTCCCTAAGTCTAGAATAAACACCACTCTTTCACTTTTTGGCCAGTCATTGGATATGCCCACACTATCAGAACTTTAATTCTACAGTACAGTGAACAAATTTAAGTGAGTTGGTAAACTAGTGGCTTAAACTGGCTTAATCCAAGATGTAGGGAACAATCCTGCAGACAGTTCCATGTGCTGCAGTCCTGACTGAGCAGTCCTGAGCATATTATAGCCGGAACAATGGGAAACCTGAGACTTCTCTTAAGAAAAATGTCCCTTCAATCTAAAAAGAAAGTCTTATTACAATTAAATGATGCATTGAAAACACCTAGCCTTCTTTCTCCCCCGACCCACCTATAAGCAAGGGGGAAGTAATTATGCTTTTGACATTTTCATGGAAGTCACTTGTCAGTAGGTGTTTTATTTCATAGTAATAAGAAGCTCATGCAATTTACCAAACATATACATTTTTAATGGATCTAGATATAAAATTGCACTGTAATTTACTGTCATATCTAACCGGATTTTTTTTAAAAAAAAATCAAGTGTTTTCTAATTATTGTCTATATTGCTCTTGGTATTAGTTTTATAGATCTTTAAGGCTTTGGGACCATAAGGCCTAGCTAGCTTGACCATAAATGATTAGCCCTTTTTTTCCTTTTCTTGTGAAAACCAATTTAAGTGAAGATGTGCACCATGCCCACAGGCCAACAGAGCTGAATTAATGAACCTTAAATGAGTTGTTAATTTTTTTTTACAGGCAAGTTCTGAAGCATGCCAAGTTTCAAACTACAGAGAGGCCCTAAAGCAATTTTGTACTTGCAAGTGAGTGAATTACAGAAGCTGGTTCTGGTCGGTCCAGTCATCCCTTTGCAAGGACACCGCAACAAGATTTAGCAGAGAACTCCTCTTCTAAGGGTGGGCACTGAAAACCATTTTCACTTCAGAGTGATTTTTGCTGTCACTTTTTGATGAGCTCCATGGGAATACACTTAATTTTTTATTTTATTTTTTACTAATAGGGGTTTGTGGATGTGTCATCACAAGGGAGGCCCTGTGGAGATTGCCACTTTTCCTAGCATGGCTTCGTGCTTCTATAGCTGCCTCACTGGCAGAAGGTGGTAACGCATAAGCTATTAAAGGCGAAACTAACTAACAACCCCCTGCATGAGGACCCCAGCTCAAAAGTTTCTGAAAACCATCCATAAGACCATTCCTCATAGAAGTCGCACTTTATGAAACTGACATGCCACAGTTCAATAGAATAGAATGAGCATCTTATAGCTGATAATGGTATTTATTCATTAAAAGTAACAGAGATTTTTCAAACTGAAATATTATTTAGCCTGGTTGGGGACAAAAATTCCTTGCGGTCTAAAATTATTTTCTTCTGGGAAGGGGAAAAGTTAACGTGTAAAGAACTTTGCTGTCACATTTTGCAGGGGAGTTCAGATTAATTTTTGGACAACCAGTTTATATGCAAGAAATTAATCTTACAAATCCAGAGCATTTCTGAAGCAGACCTTAGGACGCAAAGCGATGAGAGAAGGTACAGGTGTGGAGAAGGGAAATAAAATTGGTCAAACCATGGCCCATTTCTCTAGTAACCGTGATAACATATAAATGATTTGAAATGCATTGTCATTCAATTGCATACTTAATGTGTATCTGATAACAATTACAATCTACGTACCTTGCTTTCTGCCTCTTTTAATTTTCTTCTTAGATCTTCAATCCGAATGCTCAGCTGCTTTGCTTCTGCCTTATGCTGCTCCGCCTTCTTTCTTGTTTGTGCCAGTTCTGCCAATATGTCTTGGTCCTGCTTGTATAGCTCACCATCACTGCATGGCAGATGCACAAGGTCCTTATAACAAATCCAACATAAACACTGAATCAGTGGGGAAAGTAAACATCTTTTGGTGACTACATGTAGGGTGCTTTAAGAAATTTCATGCATCAGCTCTGATAGTATGGTGAATTGCTCAGGTGCAATGCCTTACAAATCAGGGTAATTACACTTCCATACACATATGCAATGGGAGTTTTTGGAGGCAAGCATATGGTTAAACATAGACACTCACACATCCATCCATTTCTATATGGGTTGCTGCTAAAGTGAATTTTGCATTAGTCTGATAAATTTTGAAGAAAACCCTAAGAGTTTTGATTTAAAAAAATACTGGCAACATGTTTCAGGAGAGTATACAAATGGAATGAATGTGATTCCTATTTAGGGACTGTGTTCCAAAGTATAATGATCGTAAAACACTGTTGTGAAGAAAAATATTGGGGTAGTTTATAATGGTATTCTATTGGCTCTGATGCGGGGAAAGGAAACATCTCCATTGGTGTCTAGCCTCTTCTTCTGCTGTAGCTGCAGGGAAATGTCAGGGTCGTCTATGATAATGTCAGGAGTACAGCTGTGGAAAATTAAATGACATTTTAATCAAGAGACACCAGAGCTGTTACAGTTATTCTGAAGAATCTTTCCATCCATGCATTAGAGACTCTGCAGTTCTCATTTCAACCCAATATTAAAATAAAGTTCTTCTGCCTCTGGAACATTTTAGTAAATGAAAATCTGTGCACACACCTGCTTTCTTCAGCCAACTTCTCATTTAAGTCAAGTATGCACTTTCATGACTCATTGAGCCTTCTCCTCAGTATTAAAGCAATAATAATTTCTTCATAAATTGCAAAGGGGCTCCAACCCAAACAGTGGAACAGCTAGCTCAAGGATAACCAAGCTAAAAAGTTTTGTTCTTGATAGTACTAATGTGCATAGTATCTTCCAATTGTGAGCATATTTAAATGTTTTCCTCTTGTTGCTTTTAAGAATTCCTAGTGAGATTGCTTTGGAAAGGGATAAGTGCATTGCATAGAAGGATAGTAGCCAGAAGGAATTGGGGGTGACGAGTTATCACCAGAGAATCAGCTTACAAACTCAGGACATGGACTCAAGCATTTGTAGTTAAAACATCAGGGGTGTGATGCAAACTGGGCATTAAGGGCATCGCCTAGTGTGTTAGAATGTGCAGTGGCGTAGCGTGGGGGGTGCAGGGGGGCGGGCCGCACCGGGCGCAACATCTGGGGGTTAGGGTTAGGGGGCGCAAATCCATGGGTTAGAGGGCGCAAATCCACAGGTTAGGGGGCGCAAATTACTTGCCTTGCCCCAGGTGCTGACAACCCACGCTACGCCACTGAGAATGTGGCCCCCGTGAAATGCCTGTGTGTGTGTGTGTGTGTGTGTGAGAGAGAGAGAGAGAGTGAGAGAGAGAGAGAGAGAGAGAGTTGTACAGGGGTGAATATTTAAATCTCAGCCTGGATAGGATGGAGAAAAAGTCAAACATAAAGGCAGGTGGGAAATAGCAAGTTAGGAATGGATGGATCAGGCTCAGCTTGGTTTGTGCAGGTTTTGCACATCATCAATAGTATGGTCCAATCCACATTACCACCCAGATATTTCTGCTTCTTGCTTCCTCATGTTTCACATGATACATGTCTAGCAATGCCACCACTTTTGCCCTTAATTCCATGATTTCTCAGACCACTTATAGGAGGACTTAAAAAAAAACACAACTGAGATTATCGCTCATGAGCTATAGATTTCCATGTGAACCACCCAAACACTTTTATTGCTATTTTTAGTGCTTTTGATCGTTCATAACATTTTTAATGCTATTTCTCAATGCACACCTCCATCTGTGCTTCATTGGGAAACCCTTCCCCACAAAACCTCACTTTTCAGAGGGATTGTTGGGAGAAATGAGTATGATTGTGATCTCGTTCTTTTTGGCAGCACAGCTCCTCCACCTCAGCCAATATAGCCCAAAGTGGGTCCTTATTGAGCATGAAATGCTGGGTCCTTGTAAATGGTTGGGGGTGGGGCCAGAAGCCCACCCTTTCCAGGAACTCTTGGTGTAACTGGGCCATGGGGAAGGTAGATTTCCCTTCAGTTATTTAATTCTCTCAGGTTAATGAGATAGGAATCCTGTCATTAACTTGTGTAAGGAAAAATACCTTGGATACCTGAAAGTATCCAAGTCTGTGGAGAGGGGTACCTCCCAACCCCCACCACTAGTGAACTTAGGGTAAAAGGGTTCTTGCTGTGGGGCAGAAATCCCCACAGGCATTTATGTGGGTCTAGCCTCTTCTGTCCCCCTGTGCAAGTTCATGAAAGGCCAGCACAGCTTTCAGTCTCTCTGCAGATGTATTGTTTAAAATGTTGATGAAGTTGTGACCCTCAGTTTACCTGCTTCTTTTTGCCAGACTATGGGTGCCGTCAGGCCCGTGCAGAGTGGTGAGGTGAGGGGCTGATGGGTACACTTGCCCTGGGCCTCAGAGGACTAAGCCAGCTCCCCCCCCCCCCGAATGGGACAGCCATGCAGTTGACACTTTTACCAATCAACATGCCATAAATATTCATACTGATCTGAAGACTTCACTGGGCCATCCAGTACACAAATGCAGCAGGTGAGGCAGCAATAAAACGAGACAGTGAAAGCCACCATTTCTCCAAGACACCATGCAGAGCCATGGAAAACAAGAAACAGGGAAAGGATAAAGCAATGATTTTGTTTTGCACTATGCTCTATAGTCTAGCAAGCCCTCTTCCCCATTAGGAGCAATCCTCTGGTCACAGAAGGGAAGTTGAAAGATGACATGATGGAACTATAGCTTTTTTTGGTAGTAATTTACATGAGTAGATGGAACATTTTTTGCTCATTATTGACAAGATTGACAGCTGTCAGTGGAAAACAGGTAGTCAAGTTAGCACATCAGTACATCTTCTCTATGGCTGCAGCCAGAGCACTGCCGTACATGGTGGGTTAATATGCATGTGAATAAAAGGGCATTCACATTATAGAAGACTATCAAAACTTTGAATATGAAACAAACAAAAAGACAGAGCAAATCAAATGTTCATGTCAAACTTAACAATCAAACAGGGGGGAAAACAGCTGTAGGGGAGGCAATTTAATAATTAGATGGGGAATGTGTTTGTGTTTGGTATCAAAGGTCTTAAAATATTCCTCCTTTTTTTTTTGCTTTCAGAAGGAGGAGGGCAGAAAGCCCCACTACATCCTGAGCCGTACCCACTACAATGCAACAACTGCTGCAGCTCCCTCCATAGTTACAATCAGCGTTAATTGTGCTGTTTTTACAAAGGCAAGACACAGTCGGAAGACAAATAATGCTCCACGGCTCAATAAAGGCGATGGGACGACTCAGCTTCTATAACTGGAAACTGTTTGATTGCTTCACGCTGCTAAGCCTTGTTACACTCCAGCTGTGTTTAATAGGGAGCACTCACAAGAACAGTTATTCTTGCATGGAAACAAGTTGACTTGAGTACTGTATGTATTGACACTATAATCCAATCTATGGCTTTGGAAAGAAAATGAGCTCAAGTCATCAACTTCTGCCCCATTTCCCCCTACCCCAACTCACAAAGAAAATACATAAGCAGGAAGGCTTGGTGCTGCTTCTGAGTTTTCTGCAGCTCTAGTCAAATGGATTAAAGATGCTGTTGCTGCCTGCAGCCAAGAGGTCCAGAAAATATGCAGAGTGGCATTCGACTGACATTTGACATATGTTGCAAAATAGCCCGATACGTATTTTTCAGCAAACGCAAGACAGAACTCACAAGGTACTTCATGGGGGGGGTTAAGATTGCTAAACATCATATAACAGATCTAATTTGGTTCTGAAAAATGAGTCAGATCAGGAGGACACAGAAAGAGATTGGGCTGTTTCTCAAAGCTGTGGCTACAGATGCAAGTCTAATCTTGTGGCTGGTGCGCACTCCTAAAATATAACATTTCACAACTGTTATTTCCCAGAAGTTTTACCTTATTTTATGCACTTTCCTCCTCTCTAATTGAAATGGAGGTCACCATATCTGCAGCCTGGACCAGCCCTACCAACTCTATGCCAGCACCTCAGTTCTTCCCTTTCTTGCATTGCTGTGTGTCTCTTGCTTCCCTCTGGCTCGATGTGCCCCCAGTGAAGCTTGCAGTGAAGAGGCTTCAAATAGACAGCTGCTGGATGTTCCTTCAAACCATAGGTGTAGGCAATTTTAGCTTACTGAACCATCATGTGATTTTATTACTACCCTAATAAATCCATTACCATGTTCTGAAACATATTACACTTGCCATTTCAAATATAAGTGCAAAGGAACTCTTACGCTTTTGACATTGCTCTTTGGAATGGTTTCCTTTCACCTAAGCTGTGGCACTTAGAAGCATAGAATGAGGATCATTCCTGCAATGCAGGGATACGCAGCTGTCCCATACAGGGATCAAGCCTGCAACCTTGGCATTATCAGCAGCACTTAAGGTGTTTAGCGTGAGAACACTTTGTTTTAACTTCTGAATATGGCCACAGGACAATTGCCATTGTTGACATTTCCATTCCACCTTAAGGAATAGACATGGGATTGTTGCGTGCCACATGTCTGTTTGCATTTCAGCACAGTATGATGGGAACTTCTGTTGTGAGTATAGCTTTTACTTTTGCGTTTTCTCTCTGAGACAACATGAGAGAGAGACAACCTGTTTCTTTATCCTGATTTATGATTAATAAATCTGTAGTTGTAGTATGCTTCCACAAGCCTCACGCCTATTCTGTGTGCACAGTGCGATCTGCTGATAGTGTGTCCTGGCTCAGAAGCCCGGGTCACAGATTTACGTCGGAGAAGAAGTGATGGTCTTCGCAATGGGACGGCTGGAAGGCAACGGCCAGGCGGGGCTTGCCAGCCGGCCTCCCGACCCTCTGCATGTCAACACACCACACAGCAGAGTTGAATTGTGGTCTAAATGAATAGTCTTTCTTAATGTTACACATATGCACTGGTAGCTTACTGTCAACTGAAGAGGTCAATTTGAACTGATCAGCAAGAATTCTTTCTCCCAGTTGTTCAGCACTAGCAACAAAATGTGTGCCCCACCCCCCATCCCCATCTTACTCCTAAATTAGGCTCCTGAGATTAAGAAAAGGCTCTCTCTGTGTGTGTAGGGAGAAGGAATGAATTTATATGCAACTAAATTTTTGACCTGGGCTGAGCATGTGCTGGTGGTTCCCAACTCTAATGTAGAATGAGCATATGGCTTCTAATGTCAAAAGAGATTTATTTTTTTTAAGATAGAGATCTCCTACCTTATTCACTTCAGAATATTTCATGAAAGCAGTTGCCTTCAAACAGTTTATTCCTGTAGAATTATGGGCTGTAATTCTTTTTACAAGGATCTCTAGGGTTCTTGTCAATTTTGCTATAAAAGTCATGTAATTTGTGACAGAACATCTCTAAATCTAGGATGTCTGGCAAAATCTACTGCAGAGGAAAGCATCTAAATATAACTTACAAGCCAGCTCTGTGCTCTGGGCTTAGGAATCTATGCACTGATGGAAGGGACACCCCCCCCACCTTCCTTTCTTCTGAAGCTGAAGATAAATAGTGCTGTGCTGCAGAAGGACTGTGGAAGACCCAGTTGCTTCCAGACAACTAGTTTAATTCATCAATCACTGATTTGTTTGTGGGGATGCTAGATAATATTGCAACGCAGATACTCCACAACCATGCTATGGTTCTTTTCACACTCCCTTATCTGATGACAGATGAAGTGAAAAAGGGCTAAAGGGTTAAAAAAAATACCAGAACATTATTTTAGGTATCTGCAGAAATATATTTCTTCACCTTAGGAAATATGATCCATGAATGTTGTGATGGTTGAAAATCCAATGCACTTGAAAAATTATGCTAGAAAATGCTGATGCTGACTACATGAAAGCCAATACTGTACTGGTTTATAATTTTACCAATGTTTAAACAAGCTAATAGTTTTGCTGGTTAATGCATTTCTGTTTCAGTCTCATTGACAAGTTTTTATGAAGGAGGATCAATATTTTAACCCCAATCCACAAACATGTTCAACATTATAATTTGCCTTGCAACATATTCATTCCCAAACAGTCGTAGCAGAAGGGTTTTGAGGTTCCTGCTGAAGTTAATGGGACTGTCAGCTTAATTGAAATATTTCATTAATATGATATAGGTCACAACACAAGAGACTGCAGCATGCTATTGAACTAGAGCTTTTTTATAACACAGCATATTTTGATATACCGAATGCTAGTGCATAGCACTTCACCTCCAAGAAAGAGAAAAGAAGGGTCCAATTCACGTGAATTGCAAGGATGAATCCAAAGGTGAAAAGGTAAGCCATTGAGGAAGCCAAGAGGGGTGAGGAAGGAGCTTCAGGTTGGAGCCAAACAAATTTAGAGCGCAAAACAATTCTGCGAAGAAACTTCAAAAAGAAGTAATGAATATTCGGTAGTCAGTCAATACCTATCCCAACCAAAGACTTTCTGTATACTCAGATATTCTGCAGAGTGCTCCTGCTGTCTGAAGCAAGGTAGGTGACAAGTGAAGGGTGGGCTTTCTTGGTGGTTTGTTTTAGTTCACCATTCATGGATAAATTCTCATACCCCAGTTGCTAGGCAAACTGTAAACGAATGTGTAGTAACCAGGATGTTCAAGAATTGCCCATACCTTTTGGGTTTTCTCTCTTGTGAGTCCAACAGGTATGGCATTGACATTAAATTGTAAAATAACAGCCAGGTTCAGACATCATGTTAAGTCAAATTGTGGCTTTCCACAACGATCCTCTTCAGTCCCCCCCCCCTTTTGATCTCGTGTTACGATGTGCTGAACCAAATCTTGGATTATCATCTTAGCTTAACCTGGGCTCATGGTTGAACTCTCTCCTCACTAACCATGTGTTATATAGCCAAGAACAAATCTTGGTTCAAGAAAGCATTGGCATTTCTTTTTTACATAGGTATCCCTAAAGCTTTCCACGACATCAGTGATATGCCAAGTTGACAAAAGATATCTTATGACCTGTTTTCATCCAAGAACATAAGAATTATTGCCACACACACCACTTAACAAGGGATATTGTCATGTATCATTTAAAAACATAAACACGGGGGGATGAACATGTAATGCACCCCCCTTCCACTGCTTCAGTCGTCTAAATATGCAGTTCTGTAGTCAGTGTGAAAGAAGTAATAATAATGAGGACTGCCTACTCCATAAAAAGAACTTACTGTTCTAAAAGCATTTGGGTTTTTTAAATACTAGAATAGCATCAGTTGCCTAGAGACAATGTCTAAAACCCTCTAATGGTATTTGAAAAATCAATATTAGAGATGCCAGAAAATCAAGCTAAAGATTATGAAATGTAACAAATAACACAACATCCACAGAGAAACAAATCACGTTTTAGTGACCCAGGGGCCATTTCTCTTATATTCCCTCAATGACATTGTAATTACTGTCTGCCCCCTATTGAGCCCCACACTCCTTAATCTCCCCTCTAAAACCATGGGGATGGATTTATATGGCCTCATTTTCTTCTGCCATGAGATTATCGTCTCAGTGCAGGTAGAAAGTAGCATCTCTCTCTCTCTCTCTCTCTCTCTCTCTCTCTCTCTCTCTCTGTGTGTGTGTGTGTGTGTCTTCCCCACTCCCAGCTGTTCACATCAGCAAGGCTTAAATTTGCTTCTGTTTTGGTTCATACCAAGGAGTGTTGACAGGGCGAAGATGTCTTTGCCCTGTGAGAAGATTTTCCCATCTTGGCTAGAGATGAATTAGGAACCTCTTAAGGACTCAATCAGTGTGAAGCTGGTATGAGGAACAGCACACCCAACATAAGTATCTTATAACAATACTCCCCCCCCTTCAGAATAAGTTCACTTCACACTTGAGTTGGCTTTGCCATGCTGATACTGCAGCTTCTAAAAAAGAAGATCAGCTGAATGCATTCAAGTACAGAAGTTTAAAATGATCTCGGATCATAATGGTGCACTATACATCACAGTGTTATATGCCTTTTTCAAAAGGCATGCCACAGCTCTCACTAATCTATAGTATCTAGAAGCAGATGGCATTCAGCAGTAAATGTAATAAGCTTTTGTGGAACAACAACAGCACCGGCAAAAAGAAAAATGGACATGGAACTATTTTTCCAGAAAAGATTCTGATTAACTGAAAGGATAAAGAAGCCAAAACATTTCCTCAAATAGGAAATGTGATTGCATAGACATGTTTCAATAAAGCTGCATTGTCAGCATATTCTAGCAGGAAGTGTTTACCGATTAGCAATAAGGGTTTGATCAAGTATTGGGGGAAATGAAATCTCTGGAACTTGAGAGAGATTGAAAGGAACTGGGGGGTATAATCAAAAGGATTGCAAAGAAAGAAGTGGGGAGAGGGGAAATAAGCAACAGATCTCAATTAGGAATGGGCAAAATTTCCTCAAACTTCCACATATTAGCTCCTTCTTCAGCCGACTCTCCACCTAGGTCTCACCCAGAACTCAGTGAAGCTACCTGATAGCAGGAAGAGCTCCAGAAGTTCCCTAGAATTACCGTATTTTTCGCTCTATAGGACACACTCGACCATAGGACGCACCTTGTTTTAGAGGGGGAGAACAAGAAAAAAACATTCTCCCCCTCTCTGCTTAGCACCCCTTCAGCGAAGCAGCAGGAGAAACAGAGCCCCTTCCATTTCTCCTGCCGCTTCGCTGAAGGGGTGCTGTGCAGAGAGGGGGAGATTATTATTTTTCTTGTTCTCCCCCTCTAAAACAAGGTGCATTCTGTGCGTTCAAGGTGCATTAACCCGAAGCCTCTGGAGCGCAGTGGGAGTTCCGGCTGCGCTCTGGAGGCTTCAGGTGGCTACCTTGGAAGCCTGGAGAGGGGTTGGTGCACACCGACCCCTCTCGCTCTCCAGGCTTCAGCGAAAGCAACGGGAAGCCTCTGGAGCGCAGAGGGAGTGCTCTCTCTGCACTTCAGAGGCTTTGCATTGCTATCACTGAAGCCAAAGAGCCTGTATTCACTCCATAGGACGCACACACATTTCCCCTTAATTTTTGGAGGGGAAAAAGTGTGTCCTATAGAGCAAAAAATATGGTAGCTGATCTTCTTAGGCCACTGAAATCCTTCCTGGTGGTTGAACTAGGGTGAGGAGAGCCAGGTTTAATTACTGGGGCAGTTACTGTACTTCAGCACAAGCTACTTAACATGGCAGGGCGATGATGATAAAGTGAGTGGGGAATGATGATTCAGCAGCACCCGATCTTTGCTATTCTGCTTTATGCTAGAATAGCAACCTTGCTTCCAGCCTTCTAACACCAACATTTTTGCTCCTGTGGGCACATTTGCAAACCAAAGAAACTGTCACAAGCACTACAGACACACCACAAACACCAAGCAACCTATTCTATTAGCTACAACAGACTGCTTCCTTGAAGCCAAATTCCAGTGGGGGCCAGCCAGAGAGGTGAGATCCTGTGGACATCATGTAAGGCCTTAGTGAGCACATATGTACCTCAATTATATTTTAGCTTAATTTGCTGCATGCAGTTACTTATCTTGCTTTTTGTAAATTAACCACAGCTGTCAGAGGCAGGGAGCTGTTACTGGAATCTCAGTATACAGCATGTGGCTGTTCACTTTCCTCCCCAGCCACAGTACATCCTGGAATAAATGGCCCTTATCTATACAGTTACAAGGGTTGGTTGAAAAAGAGAAAAGAATAAAAATGGTCATTTGCAACAATGGGAGCTTCCCTTCTGAATCTTGTAGCTGTGTGCTGGGAGACGTGCAGGTTCAGGGTGCCATGGCTGGGGATGAAAGGATTAAAATCAATGGCTGTAGTTCATTTAGAACTGTAACTGCACAATATGCATTAAGCATAATGACCCTAAGCTAGATTGTTTGCTCCCTAGTGACCATCAAAAGAATACTTGCCCAAAAGAAAGGAAAAGCTGCTAGCATGGCAGCTGAAAAAAAAAGACAAAAGCTAAATACGGTTACAAATCTAGAGATTGAAGGAAGAATGGTTCAGAAACCAGAAGAAATCAGGAAGTGCTTCCACAGATACTTTAAAGAACTCTATGCACAGGGGCCTCAGAAAGAATTTGAGATAGACCAATTTTTAAAGATAAATGGACTATCTAAAATAAGTCAAGATAAAAGATCAATCTTGAATTGTAAAATAACTCAACAGGAAATTGAAGGTGCCATCCAGAATATGCAACTTGGCAAATCTCCAGGCCCGGATGGGCTTACCTCCAAATATTATAAGACTTTGAAGGACTATTTGATACAACCTTTGATGGAGGTATGCAATCAGATTATGGAGGGGAAGAGGGCACCGGAAACGTGGAAAGAAGCATTCATCACATTGATACCCAAGTCAGAATCGGAAAAGACCCAGCTTAAGAACTACCGTCCCATCTCACTCCTGAATGTGGATTACAAAATATTTGCAGACATTTTAGCAAGTAGATTTAAAAAGGTACTAAATGAAGTAATTCATAAAGACCAAGCAGGCTTTCTCCCTGGTAGACATATGTTTGACAACACCAGGAATATTATTGACATTTTGGAGCTCTTGCAGACTAAGAGGAACACAAGGGCGGTGTTAATCTTTATTGATGCGGAGAAAGCATTTGACAACATCTCTTGGATGTTTATGAAGAAAAACTTGGAAGGGATGGGAGTGGGGCGGGGGTTTGAAAATGGAATAGAAGCAATCTATTCAGAGCAGAAAGCTAAACTGATAGTGAACAATGTGGTGTCGGAGGAACTTAAAATTGAAAAAGGGACACGACAGGGGTGCCCTCTATCTCCTCTTTTATTTATTTCTGTCCTGGAGGTGTTGCTGAACATGATTAGGGAGGACCGGCTGGTGCAAGGTATAGAGGTCGGAGTGAAACAATACAAACTGAAAGCTTTTGCAGATGACCTAGTTTTAACATTACAGGAGCCGGAATCTAGTACAAAAAGAGTTCTTGAACTTATCTCGGAGTTTGGTTGGGTGGCGGGATTTAAGCTGAACAAGCAAAAAACTAAGGTCTTGGCTAAAAATTTGACATCTACAGAAACAGAGGGGTACCAGAAAGAAACAGAATTAAGTGTGGTCAAAAAAGTGAAATACCTGGGGGTATGTTTGTCCACCAAAAACCTGAACTTATTTAAAGATAATTATGAAAAATGTTGGTCGGAAATTAAAAAGGATTTGGAAATTTGGTCAAGATTGAAACTTACCTTGTCGGGTCGAATTGCAGCTATAAAGATGAGTGTATTGCCGAAAATGTTATTCTTGTTTCAAACCCTACAGATCGTGGACAGAGTGGAATGTTTTGGAAAATGGCAGAAGGATATATCTAGGTTTGTCTGGCAGGGCAAAAAGCCCCAAAAGAAAGGACTCCAGAAATCCTTTTCCTACACTGTAAGACCGCTTCCATTTCAGAATTTGACTCTGAAACATCGATCCTGTAAAACTTGTCACCTTTCAGCAGCAATGAAAGCATAGCAGATGTCCTGTAGGAGCTGTTACAGTAAGAGCTTGCTTCTGTAACAGAAGTGATATATTTGATAGCTACAACTGAAAATACATGTAAAGATTGGTGGAGAATCATCTACTGCCGAGAGAGAGAGAGAGAGAGGAAATGGAATCTGAATCTGTGCCAAGCATTTACAGACTTCTTCAGCACATAATGTCAGTTTCTATTGGCTATGAAGTATTATTGAGAGAGTATTTGGATTGGTGAGCAATACTGACCACACGGATGAAGTAAAGGCACGACATTAGGGAGAATTAAAATCCTGACATTTTGACAATCAAAAGTGACTTCATAACCAGAGAAGCCATAAACTAGGGTAATGTCAGGCAACTTGAAACTGCCCTCCCCCATTTTTTTCTTTAAATTACAAGTGAAAAAATGTCATTAAATTTCACAATCCTGGTTCAGAATATGAATTTACCCTGCATGCAGTATGTGGAAGCATCTTCTGAATATGTTTTCTACAGCTTGTAATATAAAACAAGACTCTGCAGAGGCATATACGGTGGATTTAATGAAATGTACTTTAAAAAAATAGCCCGAGTCACAGCTCAGTCAAAGCTAAATAGGGGAGGAGGAATGGAGGAGTGTGCTGCTATAAATCATGGTTTATGAAGCTTTAGATGATCATCCAAATGTGGCCACAAAGTTTATTATCTCTAGGTTTATACATTTTCAACTCTATCATTTGTCAAAAGTGTAGTCAGAAGTGACCTCTTAGTGAGTATTCTCATTATCAGTGGAAACCAATGAGTCTGAATGAGAGAGAAAAAAATGCGTATGAATATGCTAAAAAGGGTGGGATAATGAACTAATATTTACCATAGCAACTGTACAAGTCAACAGCTAACTGCAAGATAGATATGCTAACAGATTCCTTGAGATAAGCATATTTTACGCCCACAAAAAGCCACTACCCTCTTCCTGACACATTACAGATAAAATATTCTTTCTTCCTGCACCATCTATCATCTATCTATCTATCTATCTATCTACCTACCTATCTATCTATCATCTATCTGCAGGGGGAAACTACATATATGCAAAACATCCTGGAACTGATTTGCATTATTTAGTAATGCAAAGTATTAATTAGTTTTTTATTCAATTTAAAGCATTGATATACTGCTTTGTATTACCACTAAGCAGCGTCTGCATAGCAAGGGCCAAGTCCTCTCTTCCTGGTTCACTCCAAACACCATTGGTGCTTGTCAAGCGTTCCTTTTGAATGCTTGAAAAACCTCTGGAGTTTTAGGGAGATTTTTTTTAAAAGCATTTCCTGGGAATGCTTGAAGCCTGAAAAGGTGACCTCTGTGAGTTTGCCCTCCCTTTCTCCCTAAGCAAACACACACCCATCACCATCATCATCTTGAGCGTCACCAGGCACTACTCACAGAGCCTCTCCTCAGCTGAGATTGGTGCTCCAAGCACCTTGTCCTGCCACAGATCAGGGGGCTTTTCAAGCTTTGAAAGCTCCATTTATCAGTGAAGTGAAACCTGCCCAACCTTGCCAGCTACCTGTTTTCTGCTAGGCAGGGCTCTATTTTGTTTGAAGGAGGGGGATCCTGAGTTGGGCAATGGCGGGGACAGGGTAAAAATCCCATTTCAAGTTGGGCCAAGCTAGAACGAGACCAGGCTGACTCACAATACGAGCTCCCCTCGTTCAAAGTCTTGCACCATCTCTAATTTGAACTTACAATTAGCAAACAGCTAAAATGCTTGACTGAATCCATAAATCAAACAGTCAAGGCAAGACTCTTTAAGATAATATTATAGCCAAGGACTTATTTCACCACCAGGCTTTTTGCTACAGGGTGACCTTTCAGTATGTTTTCCCATCTTCTTCAAGAAGCCCTGTTTTCTGAAGTATCTCAATGTTCTATTATAGTATGCAGGATACATACCACGTAAGATAGATAGATGATAGATAGATATATAGAAACCTTTCCCAACTCTACCTATAGATGCCAGCAATTGAACCAAGAGCTTTATGTGCCAACTATATGATTTACATTTCTGTCCATGGGTTGGAGAAAGTTCTATGACATTTGCCCAGTCTATTCTCCAAATGCTTATTGTTCCCAATTGCTAATTTCGAATTTGTCAGAGTTAAATAAAAGCAATTTCCATATGTAAACACTGGCTATTTCTAAACAGTTACACTTCAAGGCATCTACTTATTACTAGTGATCAAAATATATAGTTAGAGCATTCAGGAAGCGTGCGACTCAATTCCTACCCTTTTCCTATTGTTTTTAACTTCTCTGTGATCTAGGGTCCTTGTTTCTTTTAGATAGCTTTTAAGGATTTTTATTGCATTTGTAGTTTGTGTTGCATTTGTGTATTTTCTTTCTTTCTTTTGTTAGCCACCTTGAACTTTTTAGGAAAGTTGGGACATAATAAAATAAATTCTGATCCTACCCCATTACACATACTCATCACTTGACCCCAGCTACTGAAGATCCCTCTGTTTCCAACAAGCCTTCTCTGGCATCTTTTAGAGATCTGCTTCCCCACAAACATTATCCAAGTGGCTGAGGTTTGATTACAGAATTGATCTTTAACTAGTTTCATCAGTTTTTGTTTGATTGACATGTGACCTTCTGCGTCCCAAAAACGCAGCACTTCTTGCTGAATAATTTGCTCCATGAGAATGATTTATGGAAATATGCTAGTATGCTTCATTTAACATGATTTTTTTTTTTAAAAAAGCCTACATTGGTTGTTCAGCAAATCTCGCTTACCTGCATTTTTAAAGATGCTACTAAACCTCACATGCACACTGTGAAATGTGTCTCCTTGCAGACCTCCTGAGATCTGTGACCATATATTTGGGTCACTAGTAATAAATCCCTTATAATTTATTTATAAGATGGGTCTCTTGATCTGTAACATTTTGGAAATAGCAAGCACCTGCATAGAAATTGCTGCTGGGGTAGGTAATAACAAAAACTGTGAAAGGCAGACTTGGAATTTTAAACGTCTCAGCTGACTGCCTTTCTACATTAACCTTCTGAACACCTCAATCTTATAGTGGCGGCGAACTACTTTTTGCCCACATGGCTTTCCTTTTCTACTTACCCTCAAGACATCTCCCCACCACAACGCCCCCGCCCATCATCCTGAATATGCAAGAACATGTTATTTTGTGTAGCATTCTGAACACATGGGTTTTGATCCTATGATGAATTTCTTGTTTATTTATAGTGGAAATGAGATACAGTTGGGGCTTTTCTTTTCAGACAGAGCTCACCAAAACTCAGCTCCAGCACCTCTCAGGTGGGTACCACTGCCGTTTAAAGAGAACAAGCCAAGGGAGAAGTTCATGGTGAGCTCTGGCACCTCTTTTTCTAGAAAATACATGGGTAGATCTACACACAGGAAAAAACGCTATAAATAAGTCATAAATTAAATTGTTATAACCAAAGGGGAA
The DNA here is from genome assembly GCF_965112155.1 of Podarcis liolepis. Lineage (NCBI taxonomy): Eukaryota > Metazoa > Chordata > Lepidosauria > Squamata > Lacertidae > Podarcis > Podarcis liolepis. The sequence goes on along the minus strand of NC_139560.1, from coordinate 52,720,514 downwards.
AAAACGCTATGTAAAATCACATAGAAAAGTTTTGTGCTCTACATCACCTTCTGGTGTTGCATGTTTGTCATGCATTCAAAACACTGCTTTTTGACAACAGTAATGTAGCTGAGTCCCATACTCACACTCAGACAGAAGCATTAACCTGCACTTTTAGCATTACGCTGCACAATTTTAGTAAGAAAGTAACCTCACATGGATGACCACAAAGAGAGGGTGGTGATGTGCTATGTGCACATACTACACAATGTATAAAGGTTCTGAATATGTGAATGAATGATTTTCATTGACACTAAACTAAAACTTAAGTGGAACAAAACTGGGTGGAGATCTTGGCTATTCTATTACATTTTATATCCACCTTTCGTCCATGACAGAACTGAATGTAGTGTGCCACATAGGTGATTTTCCAGTGATTTCCCATCCAGACCATGGCCAAACTTAGAACTGTTCAGCAGCAGTAAAGTGCCTTTCGAACCTAGACCAGGTTGACTTCCCAAGAACCACTCCTGTTTCTGCAGACAGTTTTACCAATATGCATGGCCAATGGGCTATGTTCAACCTGACACATCACGGAATCATTATTTATGTATTTATAGTATTTATACTATACTGTCCACCAATTCAGTATTTCCATGGCACCTTACAAGCAGTCTATCTTTAATAAGAGGGAACTTTTATAAAGTGAGATGTGCTTTAAGTTTAACCTTTCTTTAAAGCAAAAATGTAACCCAATTCCATGCCTTTGACTCCGTAGATTTCCCCCCTCCCTTTGCTGTAAACCACTGGAAGTAGACTATAGACTGTGACACATAATTTTAAAAAAGAGCAAGGTTTTATAGGAGTTACTAAATGTCCCACCAAATAATTAATGGCCATGTGCTACTTTAATGAAAAAAGGACACCGTTATATGAGCACATAATTCTGATGTTGTACAGGAATTTCCTCAACATTTATGACAAATACCTTGAGGCAACATTGTATCAGCATGCTCCAGTAAGCCACGCTATTAAAATCAGTTATGAACCATTATCTAATAGGAAGCAGCACCTGTACTATAAACCAACTTGACTGCATGCACAGCATAATGATACCAAGAGAATTGTGCATTCAGCTGGTGCATTTTCCTGTACCGTTTTACTAGGATAAGGCATTTGTTAAGGCATTTCCTTCCATTATCTCTCTACTGGTGCTGGCAACCTTCAGCAATAAGGTTTGCATCAGTATGACCTGGCAGGGCCTAGGCAATTTGCATGTAATAAATACAATGCATAATGGCTTTATGGTAGACATATTGGGGTTATTTAGCAACATTTTCATTCTAAACCTGTTACCGTCAAGCCCTTGGAGACCCTGAAATATGGATTAGAAACCTTCCCATTATTTACCTCCATGTACCCAATCATTTTACATCTTGGGTTCTTTGTGTGAGTGCATTCTTTTTCTCTCTTTCTGAAAGCATGAAGGCTATGAATTCAGTCTCAGGTATTCTCTTTTCAATGCTCTTTTAAGAAGGAAAGCATGGTCGGTTTTAATATGTTTAATATATTTTCTCAGTAGTGAAGAGAAGGGACAAAGCTGAAGTTAGCCCTGTTCTTTTAATGAAACCTTCCCTGTTTTCAAATAGCAAGTAGTCAGGGATGGAGTTTGGTCTTTCAAATTTCAGTGGCAAGGCCTAAATTTGGTGTCGCCCTTTGCCTATCACCTGCTGGTCTGCTCAGTTCACTACTTCATAGTTGTGGCACCCTGTGGCACCCCCTAGGCTGATTGCCCACTGCAGCAGAACCAGTCACGTTTCCTAAAATTTGCCTATGATGCAGTTCACTACACATGCCATAGATCAGGCATGCCCAACTCCCAAGAGACTGTGATCTACTCCCACTATATAAAAAATCCGGCAGTGATCTAACCATTGGATTGACCAAAGTTGTTGAGCTCCGCCCCCCCCGCCCTTTTGGCCGATTGACCAGGATCGACCAGGGACACTCCACACCAACTGGTAGATCGCGATCGACCGGTTGGACATCTCTGCCATAGATTATTGATTTACTCAGTGGTCATCAAGATTCTCTAGATGACTGGTTTACTCAGCATTCATCCTGATTTGTCTGCAAGAAGCTTACACAGAGGTTAGACTATGTCTTATCTTTTATGGAGCACTAATTCTGATTTGTTTGCAGAGAGATTATACACCAGTGACTATTCATCCAGAATTGCTGGGGTGTTTACATGTTTTCCCATATGGAAACCAAAAGAAGCAAAGATGGAGCAAAGTGCTTAACCATTTCCCTCTTCTCTGCTCTGAATTAACTCCCAGTTGTCTGCAAAGGAAGCTTCCCTTGTAAGCATGCTTCTGTAACCACAAGCTAAAACATCCACTGGGGTGTGGAGAGGGTATAACTTGAAGAAAAGAAACCCAGCCAGCGTGGAAGGGGGATAAGCAGGGGTTTGGGGGAAGTTGCTGGGCAGACAACTACTACAACCCCCCAGAAAAACTTTTGACATTGAAGCATCACCGTATTAAAATAATTTTATTACACTTTTTCTTTAAATGAACAAAAGTAGGAGCCACACACACACACACAGCCCTGTGTGTGCAAAGTTGGGGGCGGGGACACAACATATTAAAATATACTGTTGGGAACCTGTTGGCTTGCTTTTGGAAATCTAGGTTATTTCATGGTCTTTTGAATGAATGAATGAATGAATGAATGAATGAAACTTTATTTGCGTCAGCCATAGCAACAAAAAAACATTGTGATATACAGAGAACAAAATAAAAAGTTTAGGATCCTGAATCAGCAGTCAAATAATGGACCTTATTCTGATTGCCCCAGCTAAAAGCCTTGCAACCTTTGCTGTCATCTGCTCCTCTTGATCTGCCAGGAGAAAAGACACTGCGGCAGTGGTTGGGTGACTTGGAATAGACAATATTTTGTATTTTGTAGTTATACTAGGGTTGCCATGTGTCCAAAATTTTCTGGACATAGCCGGTATTCAGTTAACCTTTTTTTTTTTTTGAGATTTTACAAAAAAGAGGTCAACAACTTTGCCTAAAACTATTGTGTCCACATACCTATTATTAGGGGTCTCACCTTTTTCATAAAAGAAAGGCTACAGATTCAGGAACTTTTTAGTTTGGGGATGGGAAGCAACTAGGATGTGGGCTATGATTGCCACCCTGTGTTTCTTTGGGAGAAAGGGAAGGATTATCATCATCACCACCACCAATATGTTGTGAAGCGGAGTTTGTTGCTACTACAACTCTGTTGAATCCTATTAAACACTTTTTTTAAACTGCACTTGATTTGTCATATACTATACAGTGGTACCTCGGGTTACATACGCTTCAGGTTACAGACGCTTCAGGTTACAGACTCCACTAACCCAGAAATAGTATCTTGGGTTAAGAACATTGCTTCAGGATGCGAACAGAAATTATGCTCCGGCAGCGCGGCAGCAGCAGGAGGCCCCATTAGCTAAAGTGGTGCTTCAGGTTAAGAACAGTTTCAGGTTAAGAACGAACCTCCAGAACGAATTAAGTACTTAACCCAAGGTACCACTGTATAAACCTTATGATTGTTAGCAATAATCTAGTAAGGATAATGCCGTTACTAAGTTTATATTGACAATCCAGTTTATAGATAAGATTCCACTTAAGTGCATCTAAGTGAGTCTCACATGAAACAGTAGCTAAGCTTTCTTTCCACACTCAGTTCTTGTAAGGAAAAATTAAAATAATGAGAAATTGCATCTCATCTAATGAGAATTCATTAGTTTGTACATCATAGGCTAGGTTTTTGAGCGTTTTTTTCCTTCCTCGGGGGCAATTTTTTTACATATAATCAAAGAGTTAGGAGGCATTTCATGTAATGAAGCATGAAATAATGTTGGCTCTCCTAAGATTAATTTTCCCTGCATACATTGCGGCCCATTAATGTAAAGAAACAGACGGTGCATAATGACAGAGTCATCTGTGGAAGAGGTTTCAGCTGTCACACAGGAGGGGAAAAATAAAGAGAATTTTTCTGCTGTGCTTGCCATAAATTTCAGAAATCTAACACAAGATGACTGCAGAGCTTTTATTTGATCAAAATACCAGGCAACTTGTCTTTTACCCTTAAAAGACAAAGATTTCACCCATCACCCTGTGAAAGGAAACTAACACATGAGGAGTCTATGAGATTGCTGGTCAGGGAAACCTATTGGTGGTTGAGTTGATGGCTCAATAGAATATTGTTAAGATTCTGTCTGCCATTGGAGGCAAAGTCTCTCAGACTGAAAAAGGTATATGGACTTGTAGGCTTGGTATTACTACAGTAACAAACAAATAAGTTTCCAAACTCATGAATTGGCACAATTGCTTTTGTGTCCCTTTATAAGAGATGCTCATTTACATGCTCTTTCCCTATCTCTCCCAGCCCTCGTTGTTCCAACAAAAGCCAGTAAAATCTCTCTTGTTTTCTCCCTCACCCTTCTCTTTTCTGCTCATGGTCTTGCCTCCACCCAGCAACTCCCCTTACGCTCTGCAGCCTCCTTGTTTTTGGATCTTTTTGGTCTCTTCTTTTTTAAAAAAAGAATGGCTATGATCTGCTTAATATATTAATTAATAGTATTAATTGTGTATTTGATTATATATATTTAATTAAATATATTACTTGTCTGTATGAAATAATGTTAACAATATTGCAAAATTCAATTAAGTGTGTGGTTCCCAGGTTCTGTGTCAAAGTACTCTTGTGGCCCACTTGTACTGAGAGGTTGGACTGCCCTGGGTTATACTGAGAGGCAGTGACTATCTCTCGGTCACCCAGTGAGCTTCATGGCTGAGTAGGGAACCCTCTGACCACTACAACACACTGGTTTTCAACATAAGCCTTTCTGGAAATACCCAAGTGCAAGTCTATTGAAGTTAGTGTTAGTTATGTACAATATAAGGCCAGAAAAAATCAGCTTCAAGAGTTTCTTCTTTATCTGTTTTCCTGACCTACATATTGCAAAATAAATTGCATGCACTGGAAAATATTCTCCTATGGAACCTGATTCCCCCTTCCCAGCTGAGAAATAGTTTTAAACTATTGTTTGTTTGTTTATAGATTTCATAGGCTGCTTTTCAGGAGAACCTGACAAAATGATTTCTATAGAACATCAAATCAATGAAACAGTAAAGGCAAGATACAGGATGGAGGAAACCTGTTTGAACGTCATATTTCTTCTCCCTCTAGGGCAGGGGAGGCGAACCTTTGGCCCTTCAGATATTGTTATTCTCAATCTCTGACCAACCCCAGCTAGCAGTACCAGAGGTGATAGGTACATCTGGAGAGCTACTGATTCCCCAACCCCTGCTCTTAGGGAAGGATGATTGTTGAATAGTCTGATGGTGTCAGTTTGGAGAGGGAGAGGTCACTTCAGTTGGAACACCAGCAGTTTTATGGTGGGCAGTTCAACATCTTCCCACTCATTCCTGTTATACAGTGGAACCTCGGCTTACAGCGGGGATCTGTTTCGGAGGCCCCGCCGCAACCCGAAAATGACACACATCAAAGTGCCGCGTCTGTGCATGCGCAAAGCGTGATTTAGCACTTCTGAGCATGTGCGAGTGGCGAACCTGGAAATAACCCATTCCGGTACTTCCGGGTTTGCCGCAGACGTTGGCTGAAGCAGACGCAAATGGAGGCAGACACAGAACGAGGTTTGACTGTACCTATTATTTGCTGTTGAAGCCCTTCACAGAAATAGATCCATGCTCAGGAGTATCCAGGCCTTAAGGATGAAACACGGTCCCCAGAGAGTCCTCCCCACTGCTGGTTTCTGCCCCTTTTCCTCACATGGGGAAATTTCCTTGGATAGTGGGGGGACTGGCAGATATATCTGGCTGCAGGTGAGCTCGGTATGAACTGGGCTTGAACTCTGAACAACTTTCAGGTTGAAGGGGAGACTACATGCTGAACTCTCCCAATTTTGAATTTGCTGATATTATAAATAACAAATCTCCAGCTTTCTACAAACACTAAGTATTCAATTCTGTCATCATTATTAGCACTCTTCGTGATTTGTGAAGCAATTCATCAAGTTCATCTTTCATGAGATATTGCACTACTGTATAATAATAAATCTACCCATTTGTTTTCTTCCTCCTCAAATCCTGCTTTCTTTATGCATTTCACAGCTTGTATAACTACCCACAGTACAATGCAGAACAGCTTACTTTACTCCTCTGCCCTTGCCAATCAAGGCCTTGGCTTAGTCATTCTTAGTATCTGCTGTAAAGTTTAGATCTATCTAATTACTCATAGTTATCTTGGCAATGTAAAGTTAAACTTAACATCAGCTGCACTACCCCCATTGGTTGGCATTTTCCTCTGTTAAAATGAAGCATATTTTGAGGTAAAATTGCAAAAGCATTTTGTGAGATGTAAGTCATCAGTTTACACACTCATGTGAAGACAAAATCACACCCCTTCTGCTCCGCAGGGAGGTGGGACCGATTCATATAGTCCAACCCCGCCACTTAATGGATCCAAATGGTTTCCAAAAAGTGGTAGGGGATGTTTTATCCCATGTTGATGACCTCTCTGCTGATTTCCTAATGGCCCGCTGGAATGCGGAGTTAACCAGGGACATTGACTGTCTGGCTCCTAAGTGCCCTCTCCAATTGCATGGAGCCCGGACAGCCCCATGGTTTCCCCCAGAACTGAGGGAGATGAAACAATTGCTGAGATGGCAAGAGCACCAGCGGCAGAAAACTCATTCTGAATCTGACTGAACACGGATTAGAGTTCAGCATCAAGCCTACCAAGTGGCGATAGCAATGGCGAAGAGCACCTTCTTCACCACCTCTATTGCATCTGCAGAAAACAGCAGCAGGAGACTCTTTCAGGTGGTTTGCAATCTAACAGAACCACTTCCACCACCGATGCCTGGTGAGGAACCCAAGATCTCCTGCAATGATTTTGCAAAGTTGCTCAGATCCGGAAAGAGGTAGACACCACCGTGGGAGCAGGACCGGGGCAGGAGCGTGCCAGAGTTCTGTCTAGTTAACTTGTGTGAGATCAGTTCCAATCTGTTACCTCCAAGGATGTGGATAGGCTGCTTGGGCGAGTGAAACTGACCACCTGTCTCCTTGATCCTTGCCCATCCTGGCTGATAAAAGCGAGCCGGGAAGGGCTGGGTGATGGGCTGTCGACCATTACATCCTTCTGGACTGTCTAGAGGAGCTGAGAGCGGGGGGCACTGTTATACAGTGGTTCTGCTCCTTCCTCCTGGACCGTGTCCAGAAAGTGGGGGGGGGATGAGTGTTCAGACCCCTGGGCTCTCACTTGTGGGGTGCCTCAGGGCTCTGCCCTTGCAGTGCCCCACACTACCTTCCACAATGTCCTTGATTGTCCCCCAATTCTCTAGAGCTGATTTGAGAGGCTGCAGACTTGGATAGGGAATTACACAGATACATAGTGATCTGTAGGGAGATATATACTCATGCATCCACTATTTTCAAAGTTGCCTTCAGGGAATGGTAATGTATTTTCTTATCCTATGGGAGCATTTTCCAAACGTTAGCAAATAGGGCTATAATGCACCTGTGAAGCATTTTTTTTTTAAAGTACAATATTAATATTAAATGTGTACTGGATATGTGATCTGCAGTTTTAATTAAACCAATGAAGGCAAATGTATATATACATTAACAAACCAACTTTTCTACTGCGGTGGCACAGCCTACTTTCAGGTCATATTGCCATGCAATGTGTTTTATTTATTTATAACCACTCATTAGAAAAGCAATCCTTATGATTCAGATCAGGAAAAGCTATAGTCCTCTCCCATTCCACTCAAGAATACAGAGTGATCATTATTTCTTTTTCCTCATTATGAATGGCAGGTCAGGACATCTGTGGTGGAAGAGCTCCCACACCATGTGAGTGGAGGGATATGCTTTCCTCTTCCTAAGCGTCTCCAGTGCCATGGATCAGAGGTTAGGATTGCACTTCTAACATATTAAATGTCCCTCTAATGCCGGATATATGAAACAAACAGGAAAAGCTGAACAACAATTTCTAACAATATTTTGAATCAAGACTGATTTATCTATATTCTGAAGTCATAGATATAAATATATGCAACAGCGCTTGCATTTCAAAGAAATGTCAAAACATGAGTGATAAGCATAGATTTAACGTTTCCATTTCAGACAGAATTAATTGATTATCACAATGCCTCTGGTCTCCTTTTAAATATCCGTGTCCCAATCACTAGAATATAAATTGCCCGTATAAACTTTCTACAATCTCACCTTCAATCCCCACTTTTGAAATTAAACTATTCTATTCACACATTTCAGAAGAATGTCTGAAAGTGGTTAGATTTAAATGTAAATGAGATGGGGCCAACATAAAATGGAATTTCATCAGAAGTTCATGAAATAGACACCTTGGAAAGTTCAGTTCAGCTGCTAAAAATGATCACACTATAGTTTTTTATAACCAGCTTAACCACTAACATTGAAGCAGGACACAAATGGCTTTTAGAAGTCAAACAGAAAACATGAAACATTCTGGTCCCATGAAAGCATGCAGCCATGACAAAACTGTAAAGCAGGCCGTATGAAGTACAAAATGTATCTAGCATGATTACTTGCAAATGAACTGTTCCTATATCTAAATAAGATGAGTAGGCTCCAGGAGATGAGTGCTTGGAAGAAGGACTGGTGAACTGGGAGAGCCTGCAATAGCCAGGAGATGAGAGTCAGAGGCAGGAGAAGCTGCAGGACTGGAGAGTAAAGAACAGGTGCAGGAGGAGGAAGAGACTGGTTAGACTGGTGTAGTGTCAAGGGCTTCCACCCTTCCTTCTCCTGCCTCCACACATTGAGAGTCGGTGTAAAGACTCCACACATGCACTTACGGTCATAGGGAGGTGTCTGAAAGATGAGACGGGTGGGCATTGTGCACATGCGTATGGAGAGCCATCTTGGGCAGCCTTTCATTGTGGGAGCAACCTTATTTCTAGAGGAGCTGGGAGGGACCTTGCGAACGTGCATATACAAGTTCTTCTTGGGAAGGTTCTGGAGCCTGTGCGTGCTCCCGTCGCTAGATAGGCGTGTTCTCTTTCTGTCTGTCTCTCGCTCTTTCCTGTCACTCCCCCACCTCCTGGCTTTGGTGAGCGAGACTTTCCAGAGAGCTCTCCCTGCTCTCCCACCTAGCACCCCCCAGAATTCGGCGCCAGGGTGTCCCGCACCCCTTGTCAGTAATTTGTTCTCTCATTGCTGGATCATGTGACCCTTATTTACATTCCATACTGTGTCATGTCCTATACAGGCTTATCAGGACAACAAATCGTGCTTAGCTTTGCTTAATTCTGAAGGGTGTAAGCAAAGAACCAAATACTTGCAGATCAAGTTATGTCATGCAAGGGATTGTATCCACAGGGAGCTCATAAATGTGTCCTATATGCCAGGAAAGGAAATTCCTGCTGATTTGTTGTCAAAAGTTGTTAACAAAGAACAACTGAGTGTATTTGTAAATAAGCTGCAACTCTGCTAAAGTCTGCAGCAATGATGTCATGAAATGGGGGAGGATGTCAGTACTAATTCATTCTCTCATCGCTGGATCATGTGATCCTTATTTACATTCCATACTGCTGAAAGTGTGGGAACGGAAACTCAGACTAGAGAACTTCCGTTCTTTGTGCTTTTGTTCTTCTGCTATTTGTTCCCTGCTCTTGAACAGAGAAGATGCATGTGTGAGACGCTGTTCACACTAGCCATGTTTTTTTGTTTTGATTTGCTGTAAATAAAGAAAAATTCTTGATGCTGCATAGTCTCTCTTCTTGCGGAACTCTGCTAACGCATGCCCACAGCTCCACTGGATGTGAGTTGCAGTCTCCTCCGTACCAAGAATGTACAGAAACCCCTCCCCCCCCCAGTAAAGATGGCCCTTCATGCAGGCAGAGTTATTCCCTGCTTGCATGCAGCCCAGGTGGGGGAGATACATAAGCAGAGGCTGGAGGCGGGGCCTCGCTGTTGCTGCATTGGGTGCACACCTAGGAGTAACTAAGAGACCTGGGATAGATAGACATGCCCTTTCCTAATTTGTAAGTGTACTTTTGACAATAAAGAGTTAATTCCTCACTATGGACAGGCCTGCTGGCTAAGAATTGATGATCTCGTGCTATACATTAGGCTAAATGAAATTGTCCCATTTTAGGGAGGTGGGAAGTGTTTGCAAGTGAATGCAGCGGGTGGAGAACAGGTATAACTGATGGGGGTGATGACCCAGTGAATCTGATGAACCTGCATAGGCTCCACATCGTATCTGAAAGCAAATGGACCTCCTTACTCTGCTTGGTTTTTTTCCTACTACCACTGCATCCCTTTTTTCTTTTCTCTCTGTAACAGCATACGGTATCAGTTTGTAAGCCGATTAGTTAGGTCATTGGAAACTTAGCCAGATAAACTCACTATATCGCTGGAAATTAAAATACATCTAATGCTTCTAGACTGAATCTCTCCCCCCCCCCTTCCAACCATCTATTTAATCCAGATCAAATGATGGTAGTCATCAATTTGCTATTCTTGACATGGGAAAGCTTATAACCCATGTATGTATTTAAAGATAAGCTATGAGCTGCTATGATCGCAAATATAGTTTTAGGGAAATGTTTTTTAAAACATAGATATGAATTTCCATGTGAATGATATATTTCCCTGCTTTCAGCCTGTCATATGAGTAGTTAAAAGTTGAAGTATATAAAACTTGCATAGGCCACGTAAAGCATTTTGATTCCTATGTTTTATATCTCTAATAAAATACAGTAAAGCCACATTTCCTACAGTCATTCATAATATATTTGAAAAAACTGTAGGTTGTTTTTTAAAAGTTTCAAGTACAGTGCAGATTAGATTTGATACACATCTTTCATGCAATCAAGGCAGCTGTCTAAAAAACTTGGCAGTAGGGCTAAAGGGAAATATGATATATACCAGTCATAGAAACTGTAGATGGAAAGGTGGAAAAGCAATAATGCGTTATTCTATCACAGTAAAGGGGTCAACACAAAAGCCTGGTGAAATAAAACCCGTATTTTGTTTTTAGTATAGTCTAAAAGTTTCATGTAACTGGAGTCTCTCCATGGAACAGAGAAATACACAGTTGGTCCAAATTCAGATATAATCTTGTCTCAACATTTATCCCCAAGGCATTGTGCTCATGATCGGAAAGAGAAGGCTACACACTTCTCTATTTTTCTTTACACACTTTGGCTATTTTTCTTTCAATAACAACAAGAAACACTGCTAAAGCTAGGGAGGCACCATCACTTATTTAAGGGTGGGAGTCTATTATCCGAGGTATATATCTGAGAGGTAGCAACTCTGATATGGAATCATAGATTCGTAGAATTGTAGAGTTGGAAGAGACCCTGAGGATCATCTAGTCCAGCCTCCTGCAATGTCCATAGGCTGGTTCTTGTGCAGAAAGCAGTGGTGTTGAAAAAGCTGGTTTAGAACTGTGTTCGTATGCATGGAGCTCCCATGACTGACTCTCTCTTTTCCTTTCCTTTGTAAATAGTTCTCTTGTCAATCACTTGATTGTTGGCATCCAAGTGGGAATTTGAAATAAAATGTAGGTTGGACCAGCTAAAGTATTAATTGAGGACTAAACTTGATAAGGGACGTGGGTGGCGCTGTGGGTTAAACTACAAAGCCTAGGACTTGCCGATCAGAAGGTCGGCGGTTCGAATCCCGCAACGGGGTGAGCTCCCATTGCTCAGTCCCTGCTCCTGCCAACCTAGCAGTTCGAAAGCACATCAAAGTGCAAGTAGATAAATAGGTACCACTCCAGCGGGAAGGTAAAACGGTGTTTCCATGTGCTGCTCTGGTTTGCCAGAAGCGGCTTAGTCATGCTAGCCACATGACCTGGAAGCTGTACACCGGCTCCCTCGGCCAATAAAGCGAGATGAGCGCCGCAACCCCAGAGTTGGCCACGACTGGACCTAATGGTCAGGGGGTCCTTTTACCTTTACTTTAAACTTGATAAGACACCAGTCACACAATTACCAAGCGTTGTTCTTGTTTTAATGTAAATAGCAAGCACAAGGGTGCTGATCTGGATTGGGACCCTGACACAGGATAGGGACCTTTTACCTTTTATCCTTTCCCTGGTTCACAGTCTGGATCAAGCCCCAATACCTGCTATGTGCATAAAGGGGAAAGCTCCCATTCATGCCGTTATTTAAAAAGCTAATTGCTTGAATGGTGTCTCATTTAGTTTGGCCTTGAGGCAGCTGCCCAAGTGAGCAATAATGCATGGAACTACTACACACATTGAGAATAATTGCTGCTCCTCCAGACCACTGAATGCAAAGTTAGTAAGAACTTAAAAAATAAATAAATGCTTGGCTTGTAAATGCTACCCCCAAACTATTTCCTTTGGCTTCTTGATTTTAACTTGGGATGGATTTTTCCAAATCTCACATCCTTTTTGTTCTGTGGTGTCTCCTGTTCAGGCTGGTTTCCCCTTTCTCTAGAATTAGTTCCTTATCTGCCCCCCTTCCCTTTCTCTTAGGTCTACAACAGGGGTACCCAATGTGCTGCCCCTCAAATGTTGCTGGACCTCAACTTCCATCAACTTCTATTGGCTAAGAATAATGGGAGTTATAGACATTAACACCTGGAGGGCACAACACTAGCTATCCACCTATCCCAGGTCTATATCTTTGGTGGTTTCTAGCCTGCCTAGAAAATGGAAACCTAAAGACTTCTTTGACTAATGAGTAAATTGCATGGTCTTTGTACTTTGGGGTGTTGAGGGCTGGGTATTCTGTTGTTTTTCTGGTGTACCTTTAAAGCTAGCCTGACTTACGGTAAACCCCACAATACATTCCAACAGCAACAACTGGATCCTTGAACTCTTAGACTTGCATGCCATCCTTTGCATTTGGCCAGAGGGATAAATGCCTCTATGTATATGCAGAATTCAACCCCCCCCCCCCCAGTATTGTATTGACAGTCAGCCCAAAGCTCCTGTGATAGCATCTGGCACTGTTGAGCACTGACACCGCTCATTTTACAAATTAAGCACTGGCAACACATCCAATGAAGATAAATGATCTTCTGTTCATGCTACATTATCTTGTCGTTTTATTTTATTTTCCCCCATAAGATGTGGTCCTGGTCTGGGCTACCAAAAAGAAGCAATTCAAAACAAACTCTAAACACACGAGAGGAATTTATTTGATCAGTGTCCTGATCCACTCTAACTCTATTGCTTCTTAATATTGTTACGATCATCCAGATATAGCAGTCTTATAGGCTGCTATAGATATGCTTTCATTAATATTCTGGTGATTTACAATGCAAGCTATTGTCTGAAATCATGAATATCACATATAACCATAGCAGATCATGCACAAACAGCCAATGTGGATGCATCCTATAAAATTCTGTTTGGCTGACCCACTGCAAAACCCCCTGACTTTTGGCAGACTGCTAAAGCAATTATCTTCAAATATTCATTGAAAAATAAGTGCTTTTTTATAGCTACAATAATATTCCTTTGATGCTTATTTGCACTATTATTGTGCGAAGTATAAATATAATTAATAACATGTTTAATGCAGAAATCATGACCGGGTAATTGATATTTTATGCAGAAAAGAATGCTGATAATAAATTCAATTAAAGCTCCCTTCTGCTATGAATTGTGTCAGGTGGCATCATGTGTAGAAAGGGGTCCCACCACTGGCTCCACCTCCAAAATTATGCAGCTTTTAGGCTCCACTGAAATATTCACACATTAGGTGCCGAACTCTGTAGAATGTGCAGGTTTCTAGCTTGGGTGCAGGTCTCTGTATAGGCACTTTCCCCATGAGACAGCCCCACCTAAAATGTGGAAGTCAGGGATGAGGATGAAATGCGGGAGAAGTATTTGCTACAGCTCAAACTACCCCCTGCCGAAATGCTTGAACTAAGTATCATACCTTATTTCCCCCCAGCAGTTCACTGTATGGTATCTTGAGATCTCCACACAGATGAATTGCAGGCCATTTACTTTTTCTGTCCAGAAAATCTTGAAGATCCTTCATCTTGGCCTTTAATCTTCTGTTGTCTATACCCAGTTCTTGATTTTCTATTTCAAGGTTTTTTCTTCTTTCCCATACTGATGTACTTTCAGGCTGTGGTATTTCCATCTGGAAAATGGGAGAGGAGGATGGCAGAATCTGTGAAGACAAGAACCCTTTTCCTGGAAAAGGCACACAGCTGTAGGCAAATTAAACTTGTGGGCCCATGCTACTATTATGCAGGCAAATTAATCCAGGGTTCTTAATATGCTTGAGATGTCAAACAGCTATGACATACAGAACAGCTCCCAGGATTCTGCTGGGATTTATGCATGGAGCTCCTAGCTCCTTATATACTGTTACATGTCTTTATGCTATATGGTTTATTTATACATATATATAACCTGAGCCTACAGTGTAGGGCTTCAAAGCATTACACTGCAAGAGAATCCCATCTCTCCCACTGCTGCAGTCTCCCAATTCAAAGCAGGTAGTCCACATTGTGCTCTGGCCCCCCTCTCTCACTTGCTTTCAACAGACCGATACCTTTCCCCCTTGATCATGCCACAGAAATCCTAAAACTTCCTCCTAACAAAATTTCTAGCCTTGTCTACTGACTACCAATCTCAGAGCTCAGGGTGGAGCTCCACCCATTTGCGCAGAGAGTCTCTGCTTTGCTGATGGCCCACCTCCTTGTCTTTGTTCTCTGTTAATGTCCTATCTGTCAGGTGATATTCTAGCAAGGGAAGATGAATCCACCTTCTAAGAGTCTGACTTCCAGTTTAATTCTACAAGCATTAAATAAATTCTAACACCTATTAAATCCATAAATTATAGGTGTCTTGAACCCACAAACTCATAACAATAGAGAAAGACATCCATACAGTCTTTTCGTAACTTGGTATCATCTGATGGGTCATACAGAAGAAAAGAAGCAATGTCTGAAGCCAGGTTTATTGATTTCTTAGACTAACTTGCATTTTTCATTGTTCATACTATCAACACAAAAGTATAGAAGATGTAAACTCTGGCCAAACCCAGGATATATATATATATATATATATATATATATATATATATATATATATATGCAGGTTTTGGTGTCCTCGGGTGTCTTCCCGTGTAAAAGTTGGGGTGTCTAGGCGACGTTTCGACGAGGTCTCACTCGTCATCTTCAGGCTGGTGCTTTCGGCTTCTTGTTACTGGAACAGAGCGGGATCTCAGTGTTTGAGTTCCTATAAATACTGTAGAGGGGTGTGGTGTATTGCCTCAAAAGTTCTGGGCAGAGGGGAAGTTCCCAGGCTAGTGTTCTTTTCTTCTTTTGTTCCTTAATTACTTGAGGGATATCTTGAGTGATTTCTTGAGTGATATTGAATATCACTCAAGAAATCACTCAAGATATCCCTCAAGTAATTAAGGAACAAAAGAAGAAAAGAACACTAGCCTGGGAACTTCCCCTCTGCCCAGAACTTTTGAGGCAATACACCACACCCCTCTACAGTATTTATAGGAACTCAAACACTGAGATCCCGCTCTGTTCCAGTAACAAGAAGCCGAAAGCACCAGCCTGAAGATGACGAGTGAGACCTCGTCGAAACGTCGCCTAGACACCCCAACTTTTACACGGGAAGACACCCGAGGACACCAAAACCTGCATTCCTGTACCCGTGAAAATCTACGAAAACAAATATATATATATATATATATCCCTGCCTTTCCAATTTATTTTTAGATGAAGACTAGTATGGTGGCAAAGAGTAACCATTTAAAAAACAACAACCTATTGCTCACTAGTTATGGATAGTTGAAGACATCGATGGAGATGTTAGGAAACAAGGTAGGAAATGAAAAACAGTCTTGTCAACTGATTAGTCCATGTGATCTATGGATCCTTTGAAAATATAAGTACTGCAACATGAGGAGTACTTAGTTGAAGCTTCTCACACCTTAAAAACATTGCAGAGGGACATTGCAGCTAGTGATGGACAACTGCCATTTTAGATTTTCCTCATTTTCTCATTTTTCCAATCTCATTTTTTGCAACACTTTATAATTTTTTTTTCCCTTAAAGTCCTTATGGAAATTCACCAGCATTTCATCTAATATATTCATTTTTATGCAATGTTACCTAATGCACATATTTTTACAAGCAATGTCCCCATTTTCTGTGTTATTTTCACTAATATATATGTGTTTTGTGCATATTTTGGGGTTGGAGAACTGAATTGCATAATTTGGAGAAGTGTGAATTTTGAAGGCTAATGATTGAAGCTGGAAGACTGCTTTTCATAAAAAGCAAACAGAACTAGCAGACAAATGTTACCAACATCTGCTGTAGAATGCTTAGTTCGGTCCTCAATTGCCATCCTAAGCAATTCATCTTTCTGCAATGCTGACTAATCAATGTAATGTTTATTCTTCACTGGATTCAGGAAAGGAAAGAAAGCACCCAAGAGTGAATTCCAGCCAAACTATTAGGCAGGTAGGACTGCCTGACGCAGATATGAGGTAAAAAGGCAAGTATATTTATCCTAGACATCTGAGAAATTTCAGTTCACATATCCAAAAAAATTACTTGAATAAAAAGATTTTTTTTCTATTAAATGGATTTTTTTTTCTATTAAATGGATTGCTTTTCTTCAGTTTGAAGACTGCATTGCAATAAAGTAAATACCTAAAATAATGTGGGGACTATATCTTTGTGTAGTCCCCACAGAACAAAACACACAGAAAACACAAAGACTGGCCTAGTATTTGTGTGCAAGCTTTGATATGATACAGAACTCTTTTGAAGGCTATATATTTGGGAACATTTCAAAATGTTCCAAAGACATGTTCTACTTATCCAGGCTTCTTCAACCTTAGCCCTCCAGATGTTTTTGGCCTACGACTCCCATGATCCCTAGCTAGCAGGACCAGTGGTCAGGGATGATGAGAATTGTAATCTTAAAACATCTGGAGGGCCGAGGATAAGGAAGCCTGTACTTATCTATTACATTAAGGCTTTTCTTCATTTTTTGATTGGAGAGAGGACATTTTACTTATTACTGTAGCTGAGGCATGGTTCTTCAGACTGTAAAACGATGCCTGCTAATAATAATTTAATAGAACTGTTGTGATTAATACGCAGTAGCTTGCTTACCTTTTTATATTTCCAAGTACTTTACCCCCAGGCAAGCTCACTCCTAATATCTGAGGGGAATAATGCCTTGGGGGAGTGGGGAGAGACTAAGATTTCATTCAGAAGTGGGGAATATTGTATTAGCATCTTCATCTTGCTTTCATTTCAAACTGCAGTAGCGGTTGCTTTCTGGAACTATGGCTTTCTGACCAATATACTAGCACATCATGCTAAATTTCAGTCACACCCGTGAGTGTGCTGTGACACACAACAAATGTCATTGGGCGATGTCGCTACTCTCTCATCCTTTCCATATGTGTGTGCTTCTTTTCCCTGTATGCTTTCTTCCATAAAATAGGCAGGAAAGAACTGTATGCTGGTCTACTCCCCCTAATTTTGTCACTTTACCCCTGCGGTTTTCTGGGTTAATGGATTTGCAAATGATTTTTTTTCCCTGGAAGCAATTAACACGGAAATGATCTCTCAACTTCCTCTAGATTCCCAGAAGTGAGATTTACATTGTGTGAAAGCTCAAATATAATGTGGAAATTAAGAGTTAGGGCAGGCACCCCAAACTTGGCCCGCCAGATGTTTTGGGACTACAACTCCCATCATCCCTAGCTAACAGGACCAGTGGTCAGGGATGATGGGAATTGTAGTCCTAAAAACATCTCGAGGGCAGAGTTTGGGGATGCCCCAAATAAATAGCTGTGTGAACACAACCTAGGAACAGAAGGTGGTGGGAGAAACATAGGAAACTGCCTCTTAGTGATTCCAGTTACAGATAGGTAGCCGTGTTGGTCTGCCATAGTCAAAATAATAAAAAAAATTTCCTTCCAGTAGCACCTTAAAGACCTTAAAGACCAACTAAGTTAGTTCTTGGTATGAGCTTTCGTGTGCATGCACACTTCTTCAGATACACAGAAGAAGAAGTGTATCTGAAGAAGTGTGCATGCTCACGAAAGCTCATACCAAGAACTAACTTAGTTGGTCTTTAAGGTGCTACTGGAAGGAATTTTTTTATTTTGCCTCTTAGTGAGTTTGACTATTGGTTCATCTAGCTCAGTAATGCCTACCTTGATTGTCAATGGCTCTCCAAAGTTTTAGACTGGGGCCCCTCTCAGCTCTGCCTGAAGTTGCCTAGAACCCTCTTGCAAACAAAGCAGATGCTCTATCACTGAGTTATGACCATTCCCCAAAGGAAAGGCTCCATTCTCCTCATCCCTGTGACCCTTTTGTTCTATAACTGTTTCTTGCTTTATACATAATTAAGGCAGTTTTTAAACAAATGACTCTGCAATTGTCATGCATGCTTTGAACCATAACCACTTGTGGGAACAATTCTCTTATTGTGTGTGTGTGTGTGTGTGTGTGTGTGTATTCTTTTTACTACTTTGCATCATACAGAAACCTATTCACAGCAGAGGAGGTTAGTTATTATCAATTTACTATGTTTCTGGGGGAAAATTAACTCTGATAATCTCTACTGAAAAGTCCATTTTTAACGCTCACCCTCTTTTTCTTCATAAACAAGCAACCCAAAAATGACCTAAAGACTTCCTACACCAGGAGGTCATGAATCCTTGTTAAAGACAACAGAGCGGTGCCTCAGGCTATCCTGAACAACTACTGGCAAAACAGCTGTTTTAAATTTAAAGAGCTCAACAAGGACAAAATAAAATCAATACAAGACTATTAGTGTTCAAAAGAGCTATGCTACAATTGCACAGGTTTTAAATGAGAGCAGAGCAGTCATATATGGTTTGCAGTTTGAAACAATAGTTTCTGAGGTATCCTGACTATACATTGACGACAGGTTGCATAGAGCAAATGACATCCAGAGAGTATTTTAATACCATTATGCCCTTGATAAGCAGATCAGATCATGCACACTACTCATTTTATCTCATGTTTTGTCTCCCTTAAGACTTTTCCACCAGCCTATTACCAGTTTCCCATTTCCAGGTTCATAAACATGCAAGCAAGCTTTTGGCAGTAAACTAATACAATGGTTTCATCATGTTAAAATGTCTGAAAACAGCTGTTGTTGAAAATATACTGTCTGGGATGCCCAGTTGCGATCCTGTAAATCAGGCATGCCCAACAGGTAGATCGCAATCTACTGGCAGATCGCGGGGTGCTCCTCGTAGATCTCTGGCCCCTCAGCGATCTCCCCCTCCCAAATAAAGCTCGACAAATTTGGTCTGACAATGGGTAGATCACTGCCAGTTGTTTTTTTTTATACTGTGCGTAGATCATAGTCTATTGGGAGCTGGACGTCCCTGCTGTAAATGAATGCTACTATTTCATTGTAGGCTCCAGCTTACAGAAGGGCAAAGTCTTACCTATTATCCCATCCCTACTGAACTAGACACCAACTCCCATGCTGCTTCAAATGCTATCCCATTCTTGTTCAGAAAGTACAAGTGATCTACAGGGAGGACTGGCAAAAAAGCACCTTTCTTCAGAAACTGTTTTCTGTGGCAACAGTGAGAGTTTTTTCTGTCTTTCCCTTTCTCCATGCAGCAGTGCAGAGGGTGTAATTTTCCATCAGGATCAGTTGGAGGCAAGGGAAACATATTAAACCTCCCTTTTCTCCATACTGTCATCCTGATGAAAATCACGCCTTGCTGCCTCCCTGTGTAGAGTTTATACACAGTGTGCTGTGGTTGGGTGCTTTTTCACATTAGTGAAAAAGTGAGGGAGAGGAAACACTTTTAAATTTTCTATGAAGATACGCTAGAGAGAGATAAGGATTTGTGGCAAAAGATATTACCATATTTTGGGGGGTGGCGGGCCAGAGTTGTCCAGCTTTTTTTAGGGGGGTGCTAGAAAATGCACGTATCGCAAAAGCCACCTATCCATGTATAAGATGAGCCCAAATTTTTAACATACCATAGTTTTTAAGTAAGAAAGCATAATGTTATACATGGAAAAGTACGGTAAATTTGTCTTTTAGAAATTCCATAGTGGAAACTGTATCTTTAATGATTAGGAGACCATGGTGTCCTAAATGACAAACATTTCAATAACATGCTTGTGCAGAACTCTATTTTGAAGGGGGGGGGACATTTTCTATATGAGTGTATTCAAGAACTCACACCTAATCTTAATCTCACAAAACTAAGAGTCCTACCTGAACTTCTCTACTCTCAAATAGTCATTTTAAAGTTTACACAAAGAAACTAAGGAGGGAAAATTGGTCTCTCAAATTGATTCAGCCAAAGAACTTGTACATGGCCCTTCAGTCATGTATATATAAATCATTCTCCACTCTACCTTTTTAAAACCCCTTTTGTAGCAAACTATTCAAAGACGCGGGTGGCGCTGTGGGTAAAACCTCAGTGCCTAGGGCTTGCCGATCGTAAGGTCGGCGGTTCGAATCCCCGTGGCGGGGTGAGCTCCCGTCTTTCGGTCCCAGCTCCTGCCCACCTAGCAGTTCGAAAGCACCCTTAAGTGCAAGTAGATAAATAGGTACCGCTTTATAGCGGGAAGGTAAACGGCGTTTCCGTGTGCGGCACTGGTGCTGGCTCGCCAGCTGCAGCTTCGTCACACTGGCCACGTGACCCGGAAGTGTCTTCGGACAGCGCTGGCTCCCGGCCTCTTAAGTGAGATGAGCACGCAACCCTAGAGTCGGACACGACTGGCCCGTATGGGCAGGGGTACCTTTACCTTTACCTTTATTCAAAGACAGAATTTGTCGTTCTCCTTTCCCTCCCTTAATATACTGTATTTTTTGCTGTATAAGACTCACTTTTTCCCTCCTAAAAAGTAAGGGGAAATGTGTGTGCGTCTTATGGAGCGAATGCAGGCTGCGCAGCTATCGCAGAAGCCAGAACAGCAAGAGGGATTGCTGCTTTCACTGCGCAGCGATCCCTCTTGCTGTTCTGGCTTCTGAGATTCAGAATATTTTTTTCTTGTTTTCCTCCTCCAAAAACTAGGTGTGTCTTGTGGTCTGGTGCATCTTATAGAGCGAAAAATACGGTAAACATTTATTCTAACTCTTCATTTTCTCCAGATTCCCAAAGACCAAACTAACTGAATTTATGAAAATGGTTTTTAAAAACTATTCAACCAATAGTTTTCCAACCAAGATGTACTGAATGTGCTCTTCCAATATGCTTTTTCAGACTCCTAATAGACTCCCATAGAAACCTTCACCCCTGATATAAATACTACTTACATCCAGGGTACCATGTGTTCTGCATATATTTAGGAAAGCATATTTAACATAATTCTAAAGGATCTATAAACTTTTGTTGTGTAAACACACACTTCAGAAATATCTAAACATACCTCTGCTTGTAAGTCCCAGATCTTCATAGTGTTATGAGATTTGGGTCCAGGGTCTTCCTCTAAACTTTCTGTGATTCTTGTTACTTCAGTCTGATGTACATCATTATGTATCCCAAACTGAAAAATAGAAGAAATGAAAAATATCATCTGCAAGCATCATCTGAACGATAGTCTCTAGATGGCCTAATACAGGGGTAAGGAAACAATTTTTTAGCCCTGAAGAGCACATTCTCTTATAGGCAAAAACAGGTTTGCTACATCTCAGTGGTAAACAGGTCCAGATGCAAAAGTAAACAGAGCAATGGCTGTGATGCTCACCTTTGCCCAGTAATTAAATTCCAGCCCTATAAAAGCCAGAGGTTTTAGGCACACCCCCCCCACACACACACACATTCTCTGTACTCCTCCCTGACAAGCAAGCAAGAGGCACAGTCACAATTCAAGAACACATTTCAGCCAGGCAAAATCATTCAAGGAGGATGTAGCCAATAGGTAAGCATATGGTCAGGAGAGAATCGCTAGGATGAAAGAGAGAGGCCTGGAGGACCAACTTTGTTCCTGTGCCTGAGGTTACTCACCCCTGGCTTAAAACATAAAAATATGCTGCTAAATAAACTCACTGGATTGTGACTCTTTATCTTAGCACATGAGCGGGATGATTAGGGAAACAGAAAGGAATGCAACATCACGCTAAGGAGATTGCTCCATCAGCACATGTCTTTCTGCTTGCCTAGTGGAACGATCTCCCCTCTCTTCACCCTGTGCTCTGTTCTGGGGGGTTGTGCCCACTCTCCCAACCTGACCTGTGAAATTATGTGGGGAGGAGGTGAGAGAAGAGGGAAGTCCCATTGTGCTAGCGGGAGTTCTTATGGTGCCTTCTGTAGCACAACAGCTTAGTTGAATCCTGCTCAAAGGCTCTAGCTCCTTCCCTGCATTGCATCTGTCGTCACCCTCCATAACCTGGAGCCTGAATTTCTGAAGGTGGAAGACACTATGAACATGAGGAGGTTTAAAACCTTGTTTTCCAGGGTTTTAAAACACACAAGGAGCTCTCACAAGTGTAGAACACTTAAATTCATACCACCACTGCAAAGCTTAGCATAGGCAAACAGAAAACTCCAATTGTTATAGGCAATTATAGGCTGAAATTGTCACAAGGAATCACCCATTCCAATGTCACAGTTCAGCATAAACCAACACTACAACAGAGACAAAGAGAAAATAATGAGTATTTTTTCAAGCACAATTTTATGGAAGGAATGATGATTTGCTGGGCCCATTCTTCTGTTTTGCCTCATTGACTCACAATAGCAAAATCCACATTGATTTTAATGGATGTGGATGGCCCCCTTTGAAAAGAACAGATTGGGAAAGCCAATCAAAAGTGCCAGGAGTGAAACTACTGTATTTTATTGCAAAATACAACATAAGAACAGATGTCAAATGCTTCAATTTGGGGCCTGGCTGTCTAAGATGGGCCAGTATAAAGTATTAGTCCAGAAATGCACTTAGCAATGAAAGAATGAAGTTCCAAAATCCTCTTATCAGTACTGGATTCTTTGTTGTAAAAACTTGTAAAATCAGTGTATTTTTAAATATATATATTTATTTTTATAAGCTTTTAGCTTGCTTTGTAAACAAGATTTGCTTCTCAAAGTGGCTCGAGGCCATGTGCAAATAGAAATCCATAACATCTAACGGTAAAACTAGTTAAAACCATTAAAATATCCAATTCCACCTCAGGAAGATACACGCCAGCATACCAGCAAAGTAACCCACCCAGCTCCAAAAAACAGCATCCAATACCTTAGACTGAGCTCCAAAGGCCATGGTGAAAAGTGGAATCTTTAAGACTCTTTTAAATTTAACAAGGGAGGGGCTTGCCTGAGCTCACATGGAATCAGATTCCATAATTGGAGAGTCAATTCGAGAGTTTAAGTGGGTGAATATTTTTACTTTTCACTCTCTCTTTTTTGGACTGCATAAATACCTGGGTTAGATTAACCATTAAGCAAAATAAGCACATGCTTAGAGCATCAAAGGAAGGTAGGCACCAGAGAAATTTTCCATTGCCAGATTTTTAACGTTAATGGTCACTTTGCTGGTTTAGGAAGCATTGTATACATGATGATTGCAATAACAATCCATATCTATCCTGTCATTTGCCGTGAACATTTCTTATTTTTGATGTGTCTACTGCCAAAATAGCTTTGATCCAATCTGAGGAAATAACGATGTAGCAACAATGTATACACACCCTTAGTCTGTAATCTTGTGTGCACTGACTAAGCCTCATTGAACTTCCAATTGAAGCAAATTCAGGATCAGGCCAATAGGGTGTTACTTCTATGTGATGGAAAGATACTGTGAACATACCCGGGAACTGATTTAGTGGGGGTCATGTTATATATGTTATCAGGGATTTCTCATTCCATTCTACTATAATAAAGTTTTTCCACATAGTGAAGAAAAGAATTTCCATCACAGGAAAGCAAAATCCACAATCCAGTGTATCGCCTTGCTTCATCTAGATTGCTTTTGAGAACTTTGCGAATTTAGATTCCACAACTAGGCAGG
Source organism: Podarcis liolepis (assembly GCF_965112155.1). NCBI lineage: Eukaryota > Metazoa > Chordata > Lepidosauria > Squamata > Lacertidae > Podarcis > Podarcis liolepis. The sequence goes on along the minus strand of NC_139560.1, from coordinate 52,696,467 downwards.
GAAAGCTGGAGCCCCTGATGTTCATTCCAAATGGGATTTTTAAAGACTCATTAGCATGCTTTTCTAGTAGTTGATTGGATTATGACAGAAGAAACCAGCAGGGGTGGCAGTGGTAATAGATTATACAAACTGTGTTCAAAACCCTATGTAAATGGCAAAAATTGTTTTAGGCAAAGGGATTATAGCAATTATTTCTTCTAATTTAATTTGAAGTCTCCAAAGGGCAGCTGCTTTGGGGCATTCTGAACCAGAAGATCTGACGTAAAAACACGAGCTTTCATCTCTTAATTTGCCTCAATGACATCCTAACTTTGCAGGAAGCAGAAAGAGTCTTTGCTAATTCCCACATGTGTTTCAAGGTTTCACAACAGATATTTGGTTTACATTTCAAAGGATGGTACCGTGCTTCCATCAAACACAACGTTTTAATGGTACTTGAAACCGCATTGTATTACTGCTGTTCGTTGCCCCTTTGCTGCAAAGGATGTGAATGTGACAGCGGGGTATGCTTGGTCTTCATGATTTGAAGTTGAGTTTGCTTGTTTATTATTTAAAGGAAGCAACACTTCACTACAATCTTCTTCCTAACATATGGAGCTTTGACAGTCATTAGGGAGATTGGTCTGACTCTTGCAAATCTTTCCTCCTATCCAACAGCTGGTGAAAGTACTTTCCTCCCCCCCCCCTACACACACACTTATTCTGGGCAACAAACGTCCATGTGGAAAAAAGGGTGACAATCTTGAAGTCAGCAGAAATCTAACTTGCAGCTGAGCAAGAATTCTAACAAAGAACAAGCAGGTGGAGGAAAAACTAGGGTGTTTCTGAGCTGCAGATACATAAAAAACACAGGAAAGATTATGGAGGTGTTTGATATTCCCTGGAGAAATTGCCCTTGTCTTATTGAAACAATTGTTGTTTTTTACAACAACCCCTCAACCAGAGTCTTGGGAACATGCAGATTGCCCATTGGGGTGGACCTGCTACACTAGGTTGCTGGAAGATGAGTTGGTGATGCTTATGAGAGGGAAAGAGGTGACAAGGTGGTTGGGTCAGCACAGTGCAAACACATCAGCAGGAGCGGCATATTGGTTCTGCTGGTGCATTTTCACAACACAGACCTCCCTGCCACATCACCCCTCTTCCTCTCCTCCTCCCCCATAAGCATCAGTGATCCACCAGCCTGGAAGCTAGCATGGCACCACCTCACCCCCTCCCAGTAAGCAGCAGTAACTCACCTGCTGGGAGGACAGGTAAACACCTCTGCCAGATAATACCTTGTGTTACTGCTCAGCCTTCTTCAATCTGGTGCCCTCCAGATTTCTTGGACAACTCCCATAAGCCCCAGCCAGTGTGACCAAGGATTAAAAAGGATGAGAGTCATAGTCCAAAACATCTGAAGGCTACCTGATTTGAAGATGACACTTTGATGGAAATTGGTGTCAATTCCACCCCATTTTTTTGCACAGTTCTTAAAGGAACAGGAACCTTGCCCACTTTGGCATTTGGCCGCACTAATGATTGGCTGGCAAGCCAGGCAAACACATTCATTTCCTGCCCCCTTTTTTGCGACAGAAAAAGCCACTGTAAAGAGGCATGGTGTATTGGAAAAACATTTTCAGCAAACATCCTTCAGGGGGAAAAACATCAAATGTCAAGTGTGAATGAATTTATCTTTATGAAGAAGATAGAGTTTAACCCTTTTACGTTTCTGTTGCTGTTACTATTATTAAACAATCTAAATTACATGATTATTATTATTTTTAAAAAATGGGTTGTTATCTAATGATAGGTCTACTCAAAATAGACATTAAGTTAATGGATATGACTAATTTAGGGCTATTAATTTTAATGGGTCAACTCTGAGGATAACCTTAAGCACAGATCATGTATTACCCACATATCTCATGGTCACATCTATATCTACCAAGCTGGAAAGAGGTTTCCTCTCTCCTCTTTTAATTTTGCAGAGGAGGAAGCATATAGGTTTTCCATACAATCGCCAGCATACAGCTCCATAAAACATAAAGGCTGAACTAAATCAAGTTGTGCTTTAAATAAGACACAGAGAAAAGATGCTTGAATGAGTCTCTTCCATGCCCTTCTTTTGTTTCAAAGTTGATACAGTTCTGTTTACATTCTAACTTGTTTGATTTTTTTAAAATAAAAGAAATACATAGTTTCAGGAGCTGTATGGAAGAACAAATCTAACTTCTCTTCTTTCTACATACTTAATTAAGCAGGTGTGGATGTATGTTTACATTTGCAGCAGGTGTGGGTACTTATCTGAACACTGTACACAGAATTTCAATGCATGATTGTAGGGTTGTATGTTTACATTCTATTTGCCAAGTGGAGGAGAAAACTGCTTTTAAATTATCACATTACGAAACAGCCAAGGCTTCAAGATGGTGGACCTTTTGCACCCCCTATTGATTCAGTTTCATTCCTTAGTTTCTCAGCTTCAGGAGTTAGCAAGCCCGATTTGATGGCTTTCTAAAAAGTTCTATAATTCACACTGAAGCCTACTGCTGCTCATGGTAGTAAAATAATATTTAACGCAAGCATGGGGAAACTGTGGCCTTCCAAATGTTGATAGACTCCAAACTCCTACCATCAGCCCCATGGTCAGACTATGGTCAAGGGTCAGGGATTATGAAAGTTGTAGTCCAGCAGCACCCAAAGGCAGAAGTATAGGGCATGGTAGGGTAGAGATGCTAACCTGACCCCCTGGCAGGTGAATTACTATGATGGTGGGGTGAAACACTGGGAATAGTGGCACAGTGACAATGGACCAGCAAAAGTGCTGGATTTAACTGACTGGTGCATTTGCACTGTAGTGACCTTGTCCCCACCTCACCCATCCCCTGCTAGTGACCAGCAGTGGCTCATCTGCCAGGAGGTCAGGGAAGTGTCTGCAACTCACCCCACCCTCCACTACTGTCTGGAGGGTCACCAGTTCCCCACTCCTGCTTTTGTGTTAAGACTGAAGGGCCACAATCCAAAGTTCCATGTTAACCTTCTTACTGCATCTCTACCTGTTGCCTTGCCAGTTTCTGCAGAGGGGCACTCAGCTTTCTAGGTAAGCAGAGCATAAAGGGCTACAGTGGGTGGACATGATGCAAAAAAGGATAGGGCTTCTGTCCTGTCCATTTAAACTACAAACGCTACAATCATCTCTTTTACACAACTACCAAAGATGCAAGAACCTGCCCCTGGCAACCATTTTGCATCCGGCATCCCTAAGCAGGAAGGAAGGTGGGACTCCAGACACGCAAGAAGCTGCTATGTTCTTCCTGCTGCTTTTTGGGTGTCATCAGTGTAAGATTAAGCCGCCTGCCCCCACTACTTTAACTGTTCAAGCAGTTATCTCAGGCACTAAGGACTCTATTAATCTAGGTCAGCGTAACCAATGTCGTGCCGTCCTGATGTCTAACATTGGCCATGCTAGCTGAAGTTGATGTGAGTTGAACCCCAATAACAGTTTGAATACAGCACATTGGAAACTTCTGATCTAGGTAGACATATAAACTTGAAAATAAATAAATCTACAAAAACCATAATCTCTGAGAACAGGACAGAAAAGAAATACAGTGGAACCTCGGGTTGTGAACGTGATCCATGCGGGAGGCACATTCGCAACCCATAGCGCCATGTCTGCGCACACACAGGTCGCGATTCAGTGCTTCTGCGCATGTGCAAAGCGCAATTTAGCGCTTCTGCACATGCATGAGCGCTGAAACCCAGAAGTAACCCGTTCTGGTACTTCCGGGTTCGCATAACCTGTAGACAGCTGTTTATGTGGAATAAAATCTTCCATTAATCTACTGGCAGTGTTTCCATGCTCAAATTATACTTAGGTGCAATTTTTTTTATAAACTGGACCATTTTTTTATTGTGTTGGAAGCATCTCCAAAATCTCTTAACATTTTTCTTTACACTGGAATCACCCAATAATTTGATTCTCTCGTCATGTACTACGATGGAGACATACCCAGGTTGCTTCAAACATAATTTAAAAACCGATTTAACCTTTAACAAGCCATATTGATGTGGATCTTGAAGATGCAATATTCTTTTGGATAAAATGAAGCATCTGAAATCACCCTAAGGAAGCATTATGGTGATTTATAGTTGCACCATACATTTTACAAGCAATTTATCCTGCAGCTGAAAGACCTACTGAACACACATGTCGCATTTCAAAATAATTTCCATCCATCCTTCACATTGATTAAACAAAATCCAGATACACTCTTTCTGTTCAGTCTGATAATTTGCCTTAATTTACCTATGTAACCTAGCTATGTTTTCTATAAGATTAAGAGGAAAATTATTATGGAGAACATACTATATCATCCAGCAATGCAATTACATGTAAGTGCTAATACAAATAGCTATATATTCACATCACAAATACAGCCTTTCAAAAAAGAAAAGAAAAACCTAACATAAAGCAATTTTATAATGAGCAAATACATTTTCCTGGGAGGGGGAGAATTCATGCTATTGGCAAGAAAGCATTTGCAAGTCTATACTGCTCACCAGTGGTCAGTGAAGGAAGCTGCAAGTTTCTTGGACTAAAATAAACACTGTTCTTAATCATCACTTTCATAGGACTAGCAGAGGACAGACATATATTGCGAGAAGCAAAGCTACAGGGAACCAGGCAGAGGGCCTTCTCGGTAGTGGCGCCCACCCTGTGGAACGCCCTTCCAGCAGATGTCAAAACGATAAACAACTACCTGACATTCAGAAGACATCTTAAGGCAGCCCTGTTCAGGGAAGTTTTTAACGTGTGATATTTTACTGTATTTTTGGTTTTTATGGAAGCCGCCCAGAGTGACTGGGGAGGCCCAGCCAGATGGGCAGGGTATAAATAATAAATTATTATTATTATTATTATTATTATTATTATTATTATTATTATTATTATTATTATATCTGGGAACAGCATCTTATTTGCAGGTTAGTTTGTATAAGTTTGCAGCTTTCGATGGATGCTCACATTATTACTATTTTATATATGTACTGCCCTCTCCACCCTATTTCAGAAGGCACGTCAACTCAGACCTGAATTCTAATCAAGGATAATAATATTATAATGAGACTTAACATTGAATATTATGTTTTTATGACTACTAGAAGCTGTCCATTAAGTGCAGTGGGCCCAAGACTGTCTCCCAACTGAGATTAGACAGGCATTCCCCTTCATGCTCATGATTAAGGGCTTATTTCAAGGTAGTGTTCAGTTTTATGTTTATTGCTTTATTGTTTCCTTTTGTATGGTTTGTTTTGATGTCTACAGCTTAGAAGTGTGAACGATCAATCAGCATATAACTGTATTAAATAAATGATAGTATATATGAAGGTTTGAAACCGGAGCAAGTTCGCTGGAGAGGCTATATTTCTATAGCAAGATCCTGCTAATTATTTCATAGGTTCCGTTTTAGAGCATTAAAAAGTTCGTTGCCACTAGATTTTCATTATCATTTCATTTTCTATAGCACACAATCAATACACAATTTGCTAAAACTGACCTTCAGCAGGTGCATTAGGTATCATGTATGGAAGTGTAATCCATTTTACCTTAAAGTAGAACCCCATGGGATTGTTGTTGTTGTAGTAGTAGAGCAATATATGTACAGTAAAAAGCTGTGTTCAGATGATCATATCTTGGTTTATTACATTTATATCCCAGCTGTCTTCTGTAAGGGATCCCAATGCAGTGTACATACGGATCTGAGGCAGTAACTCTGACCTTCTAACTTTGACCCAGACACAGCTTCAGAAGGGTGGTGGACATGTGTTTTTTCAAACCACACCCTGGGAATAATTATTGGATTTTCCATGTTAAATCAGACAGAAGGTGGGTTGAAAGCAGGGTAGGGCCTAGTCATAGAAATGTAATAAAACATGGAAGATGTATTCATTTCTACTTCGGCATAACTCAGAATCTGCATCTTAAGTTTGTACGTATGGGAGAGCAAGAGAACAAAAGAGAAGAAATTTCATTTATTTTTCAGTTACCCATGGTAACTGCCTTTTGCAACATACCTGCTTTAGACTCTGCTGTTTGGACTTTCTTAGCTCCTCATATTTCCATTTCCACAGAATTTTTTCTGACTTCAGCTTCTCTATCTCTTTCTCCAGAGATAAGCGGATTCTGCAGTGTTACAAGAATGATAACAAACAATACTTTAAAATATTGCATGGGTTCCAGGACTATATTCTTCAAGATACGGAAGGGTTTTGTTGCAGTTCTTGTGGTAGGGAGAATGGCATTTTCAAAAGCAATGGGCAGCCCAATCCTGCATCCAGGTGAGCTAAAGCACGTGCAGTTTTAATCCTAGTGGCTGCTGTTGTTGAAACACACTAGAAGAAGACAAAGGGCTTCTCCACACTTCCACTTGTCCCAGGGGAGCCAACTTGGGCCACAGGATGCTTTCCAAGGTCTTGCGAGACCTCAAAAGTTGCATGGGGGCCCTGCAGTGTGGGTGCACCCACAACAATGGTAGGGTGCTCTGGCACCCAGAGCCCCCTATAGTTGGCACCCCTGTGCCTTCCAAGCAGTTTCCCACTTGTCCCGTGCCTTCTGGGCATGAGTCCATGTGGTTTTGCCTTTGCCATGCCACTTTCCCCTGGAATACCTGCTCTTTTGTGATAGAGGTCAGAACAAACCCAATCACCATTTGTTCTGATGCAACGCTAAAGATCAGATTTCCCCATGGGATACTGAATACAGTCGTACCTTGGTTTTCAAACAGCTGAGTTCTCAAACGTTTCGGCTCCCAAACGCCGCAAACCCGGAAGTGACTGTTCTGGTTTGCGAACTATTTTTGGAACCTGAACGCCCGACGGGGCTTCCGGTTGGCTGCAGGAGCTTCTTGCAGCCAATCAGAAGCCATGCTTTGGTTGCCGAATGTTTTGGAAGTGGAACAGGCTTCCAGAACGGATTCCATTCGACTTCCAGTGTATGACTGTACTTATTTACACATTACTCATGTGAAGGGGCAACATGGATACAAAGGAACTGCAGGGTTGCACAGTTCCTTGTAGCCTTTTTAGTGTTGAGAGATAACTTCTGAAGTGGGAAGCCATTTTTATCCATGCAAGCTCCCTGCATGTTTTAGAATCGAGAAGGAAGGATGCTTTAAAAACTTGTATCCATATCAGGGCACTGGATGAGATGACCATCAAGGTCCCCTCCAATGCTGTCATTCTTTCTGAATGGTATCGGCTGCCTGTTGGATGTTTTTAATGTAGAATGGTAGCTTTAGTTCCATGATAGTTTCAGTTACATAGATTCCATAGGTGTATTTCAGTGAACAGACAATTCTGAGACTTGGGTTCATCGCTCTGCCACTGTCAGCCTTCCACTAACTAGCAAGATAGGGGTGAAGCTGGAAATCATCACAGGACAGGATAACATGCCATATTGCTAATTTAATTTCATATGGTTGTGTGCAGGACCAAGCTGGTGAACAACTGTATGCAGGGACACTGTTGCTACACTCTTGAACTGGTTCTTAATATGATATTCTCTCTGGGTAAGAATGTCCTCTTGTTTGTGTCTCTCATCCTTGCACACTTTTGGTACTGAATAACTGAATAAATATTTGCCATCATTAGCAAGAGCTGCCAACAGTACATACCAGAATAAATCACACTCAACACCACTGCTCTGTCAATAGTAAGTTCTTAAAACACTGCACAGTGGAGCAGACAGTAGGATTTGTAAGAACATTTCATAAAGGCATGTTACTCTTTTTTCCGGTTGTTGACAGGCACCATCTCACAAAGTTAATAAGAAAGATAAATGGGGGAAATAAGAACTAGTCCCCAATGAATTTGGCATTGGAACTAGACTTTTCACTACCTGCAAAATACACTGTAATTCTATTCCAAAATTGGCCTGTTAGAGGTTTTTCTTGGAGAAAAATGTGGGGATTTTTTTAACAGAAGGAAATATGTTATTAACTTACTTTTGCTCCTTCTGCAAGATTTTCCTTGATTCATGAAGATGCAAATGCAACACAGAAATATGTACTACTTCATCGTCCTGAGATCTGGTTTCATTCTCTTTGCTTGTGTCAGGATTTTCCAGAAAAACTGATGTGTGTTTGCCTCTGGAATCAAGAATCTCCAAACTGATTATTTTATCTTGGTGGTCTCCTAAAGGGTTTTCAGTCGCATAAACTTCCTGAAATGAAAAAGTGGGTAAAAGATTGCAGCCTCAGAATGTTTAGAACTATGGTGGGAATTGGTTCATTTTTGTGATTTAAAAAAGACCCATATCTATTTACCTGACAGAGACTTTCTACCTCAAAAATCTTGTTGCTCTGGACATGTTTAACAGGCTCTTTCTCCAGAGATGCTAAATGGTCCTCTGTCATCAAACACATTTCAGAAAAGGCAAAGCTCTTTTTCCTCACACTCCTAGCTTCCACATCTTCATTTTCTGTGAGCAAACATTGGTTTATTTTCTTCAGGGCACTCAGCTCTTTCATTGAGGCTTCCAGCTTAAGCTTCAGTTGCCTCCCTTCTTCACGGGCTTTATTTCTTTCAGCTCTGACTTTGCTCCATTTCTCACGCCAGTTGGCCGTGCAGTCTGACCACCAACGCATGGTCTTCTCCATTTGGGCTGCCCTAGCTTTGGCTTCTTCAAGCTCTCGAAGCCGTAACTCCTCACAAATTTCCCAGTCGCTGCTGTTATAAATATACACCGAGGGGCGGTAGGATGGGGGTGGAAGTATTCTTGGCGATACGACACTGGAGTTGCAGGTGCTACATGCTTTTGCACAGTTCTGTGCTTCAACATCATGGGGCTCCTTTAGTTGGTTTCTAAGGAGCTGCTTGTTACAGACAGAGTCAAAATTCATGTCTCAGGTGATTCACTTGTTTCCACACCTGAAGTAAAAAAGGAAGGCTAAATTTATAAACGCATTAACAAAACAAGCCCAAGTTCAAGAGGCAAAGTAAGCCCCAGATTGATAGAACCATTAATAATGCATTATTCTAATTCAGTGCAAATACTTTACTACATCTAACATGACAGTCATCACTGACTTAACTTATAAACAGTGCTGGATTTATGTATAAGCTAAACAAGCTATAGCTTAGGGGCCCACTCTTTTGGGGACCCCCCAAAAATGTAAAGAAAAAACCCCACTGGATGTACATTTCCAAAATATAAGATAAAAAACAAATAAAATAAAACCTACATACAGCAACATTGTTTTTCAGTGTATTTCAGTTCAACAGTTCAACAATTACTTTGATGAAATACATATTTTGTTATGTGCAAATGGCTTTAGATACCTATTAGGTCTATAAATTACCATATAGCATATATTCAATACAAAAAACAGTGACAATTTGTTGTTGACAAAGGACAGTTGGACATATAAAGGGCCCCATTACCTTCAGTAGCCCAGGGCCTCATCAAACCTAAATCCGACCCTGCTTACAAAGGCTCTTGTGGCACCTTAAAGGCTAGCACGTTAATTACAGCAGAAGCAAAAACTTCTTGTTGAGTTTTGTTGAGCTTCTGTGGATTAGATTCCATGTCATGTATAAAGTACAGTCTTCAGCTGGCAGTTGTAAACATGGGTGTAAAGAGAACAGCATTTATAAAAGCTGGATTTAAATTACAATGGCCTGGATCTGATTAACCTGGTGCACTAGCGGAAGCCAGCACACAAGGGTCACCCACTAATGAAGTCATATTCTTTTCAGCTCTGGATAGGGGCAATAGCTTTCTGTTCTTCTGCAGCCATTAACTTACTAAGCATTCATTTGATATCACCACCACTAAATCCATGCTCAAGTTATCAGGGAACCCCCAGAACAACATACAGGGGGAGAAGGGGGACATTCTGTCTGGCAAGCAGAAATGCTTGTGCTCAGAAAACACTAAATTCTTCCCAATGAAATGCAAAAAGTACAGAGTTGCATTCAGGGTTGTTTTTAATGCTAGGACCTTGGGTTGAAAGGCAGGTAACAACAACAACAAATAATAATAATTCAGAATGAATGCACTTAATGAATGCACTTAAGTTAGCTATGCCTATTCACTTCAACAGGTCTACTCTGAGAAGGGCTAGTCTGTCCATTCAGGTGCATAATAAGCACAGTGGCCCTTCACACCATCAGGAATTGGTGATAGTGCAATTGGTGATATCATATGAATGCTTAGTAAATTCATGCCTGCAGAAGAGCAAAAAGCCATTGCCCCTATCCAGAGCTGAAAGGAATATGACTGAACTGCTTGATAAGTGGCAATTCAGCTATGCCATGCTGGAGTGTTCCTTTAAAGTTCCTTTGTTAATTTATATAGCCAAAGTTAATTTACCTTTTGTCTAAACAAACCTAATTTGATAAGACAATCTATTATGTGGAATCAGACTTGTAACTGCCCTTCTCTTCTCATCACCCATTAGAATGTGATTTGTCCTCCTGAGTCAAGTTTCAAACACATTCAGATTTTTAAAAAGTGTCCATTGTTACTTTTTTTTTACCACCCCTCTATTGCCAAGCATGGCATGGTCTGTGTGGCAGCTGTAAGGTCAAACAACTATTTGGACTATTTCTTAGAACCATGTCATTTCAGAATGAATGGAGAGGGGAGAAATAGCCATTTTAAGAGGAATGCATCCTTATGTATCTAGTATTACACACCATATACCTACAGACCATCAGAATATTTCATGTCTATAGTTTCTCTCCACTCTCAGTTTATAAATTACTGAGGCTACCTAAAGATATTTATGTTTCCACTTAAAGTGTCCACGTTATACTTTATAGCCTAAAAAAGTTTCCAAGTGTATAAGATCAGACCAAAAGCCAAAGAAAAGAAAATATATACAATTCCTTATCCAGAACATAGATAAAACTCATCCAACACTGCTTGGTTCTCCCACTGAGTTTGATAGATTCTGCAGCTGAGTTCAGCTGACAGCATTCACAGTCTGAAGACCACCCAGATGACTTAAGAAAGCATTGAGTTTGTCAGTCCTGTTTCCTGGAAATGTTGCCCTTGAGATTGGGGGACTAAAACCCTCCAAAGTCTCAGGACATGAATATATTATATTAAAGTACACAAAATATAAAGGACACACAATTTTGAATAAGGATGAAGTTGCAAATTACATCTGCCCATCACCAAACAAAATGTCAAATGTCACACAATTTAAACTGCCCTTTATCAGCAGAATGAAAAACTGCACACCATTATTATTATTATTATTATTATTATTATTATTATTATTTAATTCATACTCTCCTTATATCCCCAAAGGGTTTCTAGGCAGGTAACAACTATAAAATCAAATATAAAACAATCACACAATACACAATGACAATTCCATCAGACCATCATAACAACCTTCCTTAAAATCCAAAATAAAACAAGTGAGTTAAAAACAATTAGAACTCTTTAAAAACAGCAAAAACAGTAAGATCAGAAGTTCAAATTCAGGAGCATGTTCACCTAAACAAATGTGTCCTCAGGAGGCAGAGGTACTGATTGGCGCCTCTAGCACTAGCATCACAAAGATCTATCTAAAGCCTCCCATTATCAATTTCTCACTTGCTCTCTTCCATTTACTCTTAAAAGAGCTTCAGAGCGGTTTGCAGTTTTTCTAGAAGGAAAAAAGAGGAGACAGACCCCACCCCCAATAGTGTTGCAATTTATCACAAACTTTGAGAGGTAGAGAATGCCCAATGGGTTTCTGTTTTCACCTGCTTTGTTGGCAAAGGGCTATAAATTGCTGGATTTTTATTTACTTAATTAATATATTTCTGCTCGATCTTTCTGCCATCATAGAACACAAGTAATCCAGACACTGCTGAGCTTTAGCAAGATGGCTGCATCATGTGCCTTCACATCATGCCCTTACCCCAGTGGTATACTCAGAAGAACATGCCTCAGAAGCCAGTTAAAGGAAAATATAATAATGATGATGATGATGATGATGATGATGATGATGATGATGATGAAAGGAAGAATTCCCTAGAGGCCAAGGTCCAGTCTGGGGCAAGTACCCTTTGGTGACAGATATTCAAAGTCACAAAATATGCATCAAAGTGTAGAAATATAGGCTTATGGACCTTTAAAATATGTCCTTGTGAGTTCCAAAACTCTTCTCTTCCCCTAGCATAGAAAAAGACCACACACTTGGTAAGTTAAAAATGGTTTACTTGCAAACTTTCCAAAGGTTGGATTCATGGGTTTTCCATACAGCATGCAGAAAAAGTTGCACAACCAGCAAAACCTGGCTTAGTTACAGTTGTGAAAGTTCCTGCATTATTGGTGTAGGAACTCAAGAGTGACTTGTAAGAGTCATGGTCTGAGCTTCTTGGGTAGACTGAAGGCTTGATTACCTAGTCCCTCCCAAGGTGAGCTAAGCCTGGCAGAACAGCTTACTCTGTGGTCTTAACCCCATCATGCATTAATTAGACTTAAGCATGTTGGTTATATTAGGTTGGTTATCCCACAGAAGACAGGTTCAGTTTTTTATGACTCTGATAAATACATCTTATACATCACAGCACCATTTCTGGGCTTTGTGTGTGATAAACAGGGGGGGGGAGCACATATGGAAAAACCATAATTATGATCAGATGACTTTTCAGGGAGGGATTATGGTTTAGAAGGTAGGGATTATGATTTATAAAATAAACCCACCAGGTGAAAAATGAAATTCTCTGTGCAGAGATTTGGTAGGAAAACCAAGCCATATGGATGAACTGTATTAAATGTTTTGCATTAGGAATTGTTTTTAATAACATACAGCAGATGAGATATTGCTTCCCACTGGTTCAGTTCTACATAGCTGGAAACATTTCCCCCCTGGCATCGTGCACTGCTATGATGCTTCTTCCCATGCCTCTTACCCTACATGGGCACATGAGATAATTAAGAGAATGCACTGAAGAAAATGCGTCATGCACTGTAGCCTGGAAGGGCTGCTGACACAGTCCATTGGTGATACTAGATATTTGGTTAGCCTGGGGCTATAGACCAATTATAAGCAGATGGGTCTACACTCTAGGGATTGTCTGCAGACAGCAAAACACATTCTGCAGATGAAATTCTGAAGCAGTGAACTTGCATGTGCAAAAATTCAGTTGATTGGCATGCAGTGACTCCATGACAGCCTGTTTATCAGGGAGATCACATTATTGGCAAAACACCTAAAAAAGAGGACTTGTCTACCAAGGAAAGGCAAATCTGGAGACAATTTACTTAAAATAAATTACAATTGACTTCAGAAGCAATTAGTTACATTCCTGAATCTCCTCAGATGTTAAGCCAATAAATCCCATCCACCAACAATGTGATTTCATACATTTCTCTCTCTCTGCTAAATCAGTAACCAAGGATAAAAGTTGAATGTACATGGGTCTTTGATTTAGAGTGGCTTTGACACATCCTGTGACAAAGGACTGCCTGCAATCATCCATTGGTGGTGTTATTACTGGACTGTATTTAGCTAATTTCTACTCTGAGTAAGCCCACTGAAATGAAAAGACCTAAGTTAGTCATAGCCCATTAATTTCTATAGGGCTACTTTGAATATGACCAATGTTGGATACAACCCACCTCCTTTGATTTGCCTTATTTTGAGAGCAGGATATAGGAGAATTGGCCAGATGAGATATTGTGCCTACACTGCATGGGGCAAAATTACATTTCAGTAAAGAGCAATAAATGGAAATCCATCAGCATACAATCAGTTTTTTGTGTGTGTGTTTTTTAAAAGAAAAATACACATAGACAATGGGACAATTTCCCAGTGCTTTTAGAATCTAATATTTTAAAGAGGATTAACACTGTTTCAAACTATGAAGGGGTGATGTATTTTTATTACTACAATTAGTATAGCATGTATAGGTTGCCACTCTTGCCTCAAAGTGGCTTACAGTTAATAAAATCCAAAAACTATATATATTATACATCTCTCTCTCTCAATATATATCAATCAGTTTATTGGACTAGCCAAAGGCCATGAAAATTTAATTACATAGATACCTAACTACCTACTTACTTATATTTTTCATTTATTCTGACTTCCTCTTGCAGCACAAGATAAATGAGGAGATTGTGTGATACCACCTCTTACTTTCTCTTTGTGAAATAGAGACAAAAGGCACAGGTTTTATACGTGAACTTAATATCTACCCAGGCCCCAGTATAATGGCCCCAGTATGAGACATTTTGGGAATGGTTTTCAAACCATTCAGCCCGGTTTGAATTGCACATGGTGAATTGTGTTCATGAAATAATTTGCCACATGCCCAGACAACCAGAAAACCTGTTACTAACTTGTGATACTTTTAGCATCACACTTGCATCTGGGCACATGAAAACATAAAAGAGGGAGCTCAATGTTAGGTCCAATCTGGAACGTACGTTTGTTACCCAGCACTAAATTAGTGCATCCATTTGCTGAAAAATTCTAGATCACCATACCCATTAAAACAGTGTTCAGTGAATGGAATATAATTATAAAGCTCTAGCTTGTCAGCCTCTAGACCTGACGTCAAGCTGTTCAACAGCCACATACTCCATTTCATGTTGGGTCACTGGTTCCAAACTGATTCCTGTCGAGCACCATTCCCCAAATGAACTATGGTGTGAATAATCCAGGGTGTATTGTGCTCTCACATTCTATACAACAAAATAACAGAACTGCCAGCATGTTTGGAAACTATGGAAATAATATTATATTAGCATTCTTTCAGCAGAACCAGATGGACTACAGAATGCCTTCTGCAAACAGGAAAGAGATTTTCATTATTCAGGTCTTCTTAGTCATGAACTACTAGATTGAAGGCTGTTGTCTATCCTTCATATTTCTTCTCAAACCAGGCATAAAATTGTAATTATTTCCAGAAGACTTGGAAGCTGTAATAGAGAAGACTTCTGAGATTTAATACATTCAATATATAAAGACACTTTCCTTATTTATATTGTAATTACTTGCAAATACGAGACTTAAATAAATTAGGTACTAGTCAAAATATCCCTAATTGTTTCATAATTTAACCATCAAATGCATTTCCTGTTAGGATATGATTGTAAGTAGTTTAAAATGTCTAGTTTATTATCATGCAAATATGACTAATTTATTTGTATATCTATTTCCATTAAATTCATATCTTTCCTTCATTTATGTGAACAATGACAACTTTGATGAAGGACTAAAGAGAAGGGATGAGGGAAGAAAACCCTTCTTGCTGCTGTTTCCATAATATAAGTAAAGGAAAGGTAAAAAGTACTGGGAGGAAGAAGCCCGGCTAATTCTCCTGTTTGGAGAGCTGTCTCCCTTCCCATTTAACTTAATAACACATGTTTAGATAGGCATGGTATGTAATCAGGGTGTGTGTGTTGTAAAACAGAGCATCATAGCACAATAAAATCTAATTTATTCTAAAAACAAAAGACTGTTCTTAATTAGATTTACAGTGCAATCTTTTCTCAGAAAGGGAAGTTCCATTTTGAACAATGAGGATTAATCCCTCATCAGCGGGTTTGGTATTGAACCCTTCTCTGTGCTAAATAAATCATCAAGCTTGGCGACACTTTACAAAGTATTAAAGAAAAGGCCCCTGACCTGAGTAGCTTAGAAACTAACATTCAATGCAGGGAAGAAAAAGTTGCAGACAGATGTAGACTGACAAAAGAACAAGTGTTTATCACATTTACATGAACATAGGCTTTATTATGGCTCAGTAGGGAAACTCAGGCCTCGGGCCAAAAGTAGCCCTCCAGACCACTGTATCTGGCCCTCAGGACTCTCATTGGACCAGGTGACCTCCTTAGATGACACCCCCTTCCACAACTCTCCTCTAAGCAGCCCTGTTCTGCTATCACAAGTGTTTTTGCTTGACTGGATTGTGTCCTTGAACTGTGATCATACCTCTTGCTTTCCTCAATGGAGAAATATGTGTCTGTAGGTGGAGGATCCTCTGACTTTTACACGGCTGGAATATGGCCGGCTGTACAAATGCGACACCTACTGATCCATCTACTTTTGGTGCTTGCCCAGCCCACCGCTAGCATATGACCTCCCAGAGGGTTCCATGAGAGAGAGAAAGTGGCCCCCAGGCTGCAAAAGGTCCAGCCCCTTTGTGGTAGGGCATTAGATAAAGGGATTTGAAGGTACGTGACACAGTTCTCATGCTGAAGCTGGTCTCACCATTTCAGATGCCTCAATGAAAGACCACCTGGGAGTCACCTGTAAGCCACTTTGAGGTCTTTGAAGGAAGTATAATAGAAAAAATTGCTAAAGTTCACTCTCAAAAGGAAACATTTGCATGACAGAATCCTTCTGAAAACAGGTAGTGTCCAGAAATTTTCTGAAATATGAATGCAATAGCATCTATATCTGAATGTATTATGCACAAGCTGCTTTCAAAAGAAGCCACTTGGGGGGTTGGCTGTCACCCATAGTTTGTTTAATTTTTATTTTTATTTTAGGGCAAGAAAGTAAAGGGGAAAATATATATATATTTTCAGGGGGAGGCAACTATAAGTGAATTAGAGAGAATATACAGCTGGCAGGAGGTAAATGGCTCGTGTTCATCCAGCAACTTGTTATTGAATTAAACTAATTCTGATATTATCTGAAATTGGAAACCTGTAAGCATTAAAAGGAACATCTGGTAAGCCACTAGGACTTGAAAATTCTCAATCTATTACAAATCTAATATAGAATCAATCTGCATGTCATTAGGTTTGTGAAATGAGGCCCCAAGCTAGATATCACTTGCTTAGAGTTATTCCCTCTCCTCTTGGGACAACGACTTGTATGCAAAGAAACTAAGGTTTAATATAGAGCAGACTCATTGGAATTAATGAACCTAAAGGTATCCATTTCAATGGGTTTACTCAGAGAAAAACTAAGCTAACTAACTCTTCAAGCTTCACGTTCTATCCAACCCAAGTTCTAAGCAGAGTTGTAGGAAAAGTTTATGGAACTAAAGCTGCAATCCTATGAACACTTATTTAGGGAAAGAGTCCACTGAATCCAATGAAAATTTCCCCAAAATATGGAACCAGATTTCATGACTGTTTTGGGTCCTATTCTATATTACTGGATCAAGATACCATTTTTGTTTGTTTGTTTGTTTGTTTGTTTGTTTAGCATCTCATATTGACTGTGGGGAAATATTAGTCTGAAACTCACATCTGCTACAACAGCAGCAAGAATACTCATTGCAAAGTATTGGAAGACACAAGATTTACCCACTCTGGAAGAATGGCAGATGAAGGTGATCGACTACATGGAATTGGCAGAAATGACTGGCAGAATCCGAGACCAGGGAGAAGAGATGGTGAAAGAAGACTGGAAGAAATTTAAAGACTATTTACAGAAATATTGTAAAATTAATGAATGCTAGAAGGATGTTGGATAGAAACTAAGGGGTTTCCAGCTGTAATGCTTTAGGAGATATGAAAAAAAGGTTTATAAATGGGTAAAAGCTTAATGGTAAGGATTTGCTGAACTAACAAATTGAAGTGGAATACAAAGAAGGGAGGTATGAGGAGGTCTGGGGAAATAAGCATAAGGAAGATATGTTATGGGAAATTATTTGTTTTTTAACTGTTTTTATGTTGTATTTTGTATTTTGTTTCTTTTTATTTTTTCATTGTTATATTTTAAAAACTTTAATAAATATCTTTTGGGGGGGAAAAAGAAACTCACATCTGCTTTCCCCCATTATACTTTTCCAGGTGACCCATTCCAAGCATATGTAACGATAATGCCATTTTGTTGGCGCTACATAGCAAAAATACATTTTCATCACAGGCCAGCTGAGCAAAAGATTTCAGAAATAACTGTTCTCTTACTTCACTGGCAATGATTAAAGGTTAAACAAAGGTAAAGCAAGAGAAAAACTGCCCTACAAAAACCAGGCCTGTATGCTGGGCTACAGTCGTATAAGAGGTCAGTCCAAATCAGATATCGGAAGTAGTTGTACTGTTCCTCACACCTTCTCCAATTACGACGAACTCTTCCACCGATCAAAACCAGACTGAACTTGGACACTAACATACACCATTTTCCTCCACACAGCTTTTTTCTCTGCAAAGAGGACTTTTTCCAACCTCCAACTCAAATATAAATGCAGTGAGTTTTCCTTCCTTTCAAATACATCGTTCAACATGGTGTCAAGTCTGATTAGCAGAAGGCAGGTTCATCAACAGTAAATAATTTGATGCGTTAAGGGAAAGTGATTCCATGAAGAAGTGACATTCTGTTAAGTAACTAGCAGGTCGAGTACCACATTTTAAATCATATGCTCTACCCGAAAAGGGAAATGTACTGAGACACATGCTTACAGCTACAGTGAGATGAAATAGTCCTGGCAGTAAATCAAAAGTGCTGGATAAAACAGATGTGTGAAACACAACTGCTTGGACTTCATATATGAAAAGAGGAGTTAATTCATTATTTTGATATGTATACAATACAAGATAAATTTCCTTTTCACACCCTGGAAATCGTCTTCAGTATTTTTAGTGCTAAACCATTTCTGTTGTTTGTGATACTAGAAGTGCAGAATATATATGCAACTGAATTTCTGAGTTTCCGTTCCACCAGCCAGTTCTGATTTTCTGGTGCATGTGTGTGTCTGCTGATATGCCTTACAACTTGAGGCTGTCAAACGTGTTCCCTGCAGAGTTCTGAAGAGCTCTAGGTTTGTTTGGTTAAAGCAGAGCAACATAGATTTTTCTTTAAAAAACAAAACAAAAATACCTCAAATGAAGCTTCTAACTTTTTTTTTTTAAAAAAACCCTGCTTCTGTGCTTTAAGAAAATAAAAATCCAGAACTCTTCAATGCTTCACAGACAAGAAAGTTCACTTCTTGCAAAACTCAGAGAGCTGGAGAAACATCAGATAGAAGAAAACATAGACATGGAAAAGGTCAGAGAAACAAAGCAAAAGAGACCTCTTGTGGGAGCCCTGATCTGACACGAGGTGGGTAGTGACATCTGGCTTCAACTCAAAAGGGGAGAGAAGATCCCATCCAAATCACCCAGTTATTTGGCCCATACACTCTGATGATCTGGGATCCTTACTGGAGATCACAGGCTGGAGCGCCATTTGCTGGGGCCGTTCTGCTTAGAGTTTTCTGCATCAAGAATCATCTTGGACTAAATTTCCTACCAGGCCGCCCTCCAACACAAGATGGTATGGGGAAAGGCAACCAATTTAAAAGAAAAAAATGAGCAACCAGTGAGCCAGGCAGCCTCTGTCCCAATCCATCTTCCAAGGAAAACAGCATGTTAGTGTACTACAGTATCATCCGCAGACAAAAGAACTCTGCAGCAGTGATCTGGTATCAAGTGCCCTGAAACCTCTAGAGCAAGTTATGGCCATCATCTTATGGGGGGACCCCATATGCATCCATTTCCACTATGTTGGGTTTTTTGCCCTTAATATGGTTGTACAGCACACTGTACACACTGAATAATCAGTCAAATCCTCCTATCGAAATGGTAATTTGCTAGTAAGGCAGTGCAGCTGTGTTCCAGACCCAGCAGTGCCTTCCAATATTTGTCTTGGCATAAGCTGTGGATCTGATCTTCCCCTATAAATATTTATTTATTTGCAACGTATCAAAAAGATTTCATCATCACATGACAACCACCGGGGCTTTTACTGTTCTCCGAGGACATGATAATGGCATCCATTTACTAAATCTGAGAACGTGAGACATGTTCTCTACAGCTGTTCCAGAATATTGCGAAACTCCTCTTTCCTGGAAGCTTGCAAAACCTAAAAAGCAATGTAAGATCTTTGAAACTGGGCTGCTGCTCTCCCCCTGCCCTTCTCCCCAAGTGAGGGGGTTCAGGATTTATGAGACAGGGTTATTTGAGCACTGCATTTTCCCAACAAGCATGTAAATGACAAATTATCTATCAACCTAGGATTTGAGGAAAGAGTACGGCTGCCTCTGAAAATCTGAAAGAACTTGCAATATGGCCCAAATGGTTTATGGATAATATGGAACATATTGTGGGAGAGTGTCACCGAAGGAATTTCCTGGTCAGATTTTTGCTGATGCCACCAACAGATGTATTCTCATGCAGTTCGGTGTGATAGCTCTGTTCATGTTATTGCATCAATTTAATTGTGTTGCACTACATCAGCAGGGACATTTGAAACTTTCAGGAAACAGCCTTTGCCTCTGCTTTGCAATTCTGCCCTACTATATCAAGGTAAATCAAATTTCTATTATGAGGCATCAATGGTAACTTTTGCTAGCTATCATTTGCCTACTGGTGTCAACAGCTTATTCTCAAAGATCCAAAAGCAAACAGTGACCCTTTCTACTCACAGTCAAGTGAGGGTGTTGTTTTGTTTTGTTTTGTTTGTTTGTTGTTGTTGTTTTGAATTGCTGAAACTAGCCTTTTTAAAAAGGAAACAATTTTTAAAAACGGAGAAACAGTCTGCCTATAGTAATTTTTCAAAAGACCATCAGGATTTTTAGAATTGCATGCTGCACATTTTAAGCTAAAAGCACCCTGCCTACACGGTGTCCTAACAAAGTGCCAGAGTCCAAAGAGATCAGAATATGAGTAATATCATTGAATATCACAAGCTATCCTAGATGCTAACACTTTTTTCTACTTAATGGAGGGAAAAAAGAACTGTGTGACATATTTTGTTATATATACATTTATAGCATTCTAGGTTGCTGTTGCTTGATTTAAAAAAAGGCACAAAACACTAAACTTTAGAAATGAGCATAAACATTAAGTACTTTATACCTAAAACATAAAAGGGATGAAAATTTTGCCAGGCACATTAAATAAACACTGAGAGTAATTGAGCATGCTTCAAATTTTAAACATTAAAAATAATTTCATATAATGCCATAAAAGTTATTACCAAGAGCGCTGAAACAAATGGGAGATGAAATGCAGTTAAGTCCAGTTTAATAATACATTCAAAATCTTCTCCCTCACTTGTACCACTCTCCTATCTTCTCTTCATTTCTGTCACAAACAACTGACAACATCAGTTTTTTAAAAAGAGATATAAAGAGACAAACACCCCTTACCCTGTGGGTTTGAGGAGCTGTTCTTGCTTCTCAGTGTTACAGACATGAGTAAACAAGAGAATTTCCTGCATCTTTTTCTCATCTGCACGGCTCTGGGGGCCGGCCAACAGGCTTATTTCCAACATTAAAGCCACTCCACACTAAATGGAAAAGAAATTCCTATTGGCCAGGCTTTATCAAAACTAATACCACAACACAATTCTTTTAATACAATGGCATTAAGCCAATATAAAACATTTTTCTGGTTGCCCTTGTCTACCACTAAGCTTTACTAACATCTCCCTGCCCTCACTTGTGCAACGTATGAGTAAATCCCTATGATTTTACAGAGAATAAATTTCAAATGGGAGGGGTGCAGTTATACACTCCTTTGTGTTACTTTTAATAAATGCCTACATTTTACATATCCTCATACTGCACTCAAGGTAGATTTGCGCTGTACTGTGCTTATTTGCAAACCAAAATACTAACGTATACAGTGGTGCCCCGCAAGACGAATGCCTCGCAAGACGAAAAACTCGCTAGACGAAAGGGTTTTGCGGTTTTTGAGCTGCTTCGCAAGACGAATTTCCCTATGGGCTTGCTTTGCAAGACGAAAACGTCTTGCGTTTTTTGCAAGTTTGTTTCCTTTTTCTTAACACCGTTAATACAGTTGCGACTTGACTTCGAGGAGCAACTCATAGAACGCGGTGTGGTAGCCTTTTTTGAGGTTTTTGGTGATTTTTGAAGCTTTTCCAAAACTTTTCTGACACCGTGCTTCGCAAGACGAAAAATTCGCTAGACGAAAAAACTCGCGGAACGAATTAATTTCATCTTGCGAGGCACCACTGTATGTAGTCTTGCAAGTGTACGCTGTAAAATGTGAAGCAGAAAACAGCATTTGTAAATATATCAAAACACACAGTAGACATGTATGCTTGAGGTCCCTGTCATCTGTCCACTAAAACTACACATATAACTGCTTTATTTGTAGACTTCTTTGTCTCAGCAAAGGATTCCATGTTTCTGAAGGACACACTATATTTGAATTGCAGATCTGGGACAGCCACTTGTACAGATTTTGCCCTTTCCCTTAGAGGTGCCACACATGTACATAAGAGCATACATATGCGCACTCGTGGTGTAACTTAATCTGTAAGTTTCTCCCAAACAGTTGGAGATTCTGTAGAGGCCACATACCCTTGGAGAAGACTGATATTCTAGATCCACTTCAATCATGGTTCAAGCCCAGTATTGATACAGAAAGTGACTTGGTTTCCCTGTAAGATGACCTGTATCAGGAGAACACGACTGTTGATTCGCCTTGATTTTTCAGCTGCTTTGGATAACCACAACCACGGTACATATTGTTATATATTTTCCTTAGTATCATGTGCTGAGGGAATAAAGCTTGGCACATACTTTAGGGAGAAATGTGGAGAGATCGGTCCATGGGGCTGTAATTTATCTGCTGTGTTAAAGAGATAAATATGTAACGTGAGACAACTACATGTTTTGTATCTGCAGTAATTGACAATGGGTAAATGTTTAGGAAGAATGCTCTATATTGCCAGGGAGATTCAGAATTTTAAGTATATTTATGTTTCTATTTAATTCAGGTTTTATATAATTTTATTCAGGTTTGTGTAAATTGGATTTCTTTTAACACTAATTCAAACCCAAGGGTAAATGCAATATATCTGGAACGTTCAGAATTTAAAGTTTGTTTTGTTGAACATGGTTTCATTTGGGTCTGTGTCAGCCTTATCTATGTTAACTTGTGTTACTTTCATATAGATATGTAAGTTCACTTTGTTAAGCTCTGGTTTTGTGATGGTCTGATGACTAGAGACAAATAGCGAAATCTGATTTGCTTCATGAAGTGTGTGGTTGTTGTTGTTGTTGCTTTAGCGTGCCTTAAGATTGGCCAGCAGGTGCCAGTTCCTGATTTATCTCTTTGTTCAGCTTGTTGAGAACCAGCACAGTATCAGCATCGCCATACGTTCTCTTCAAATGCACCAATTGCACTGTTAAACTATTCCACAACCTCACTGCATATCTACAAGTGTAAGGCAGGTACTGGATCTCTGCTTGTGTCGTAATAGTTTTTAATTTTAATTTTTTCCAAAAAATTTTTATTGGTTTTCCAAATTTATAGCAAATAAAACAAAAACTTCAAAAACAAACAAACAAACATTTATCTTAACTATAATTATTCCACTTTTGTTAACATTGTTAGGTGACTTCCTCAAATCCCCATGGCTGAGTTTCCATATCAATCATTGTAGCAGTTTTCCAAAACTATTTTCACACAAAATTTACTTAGGCAATTAGCATCTTTCTTTCTTTTCATTTTAACTTTAAACATAATATTCTACAACATCACATATTTAAATCGCAGGCCTATCTTATATTCGTAAGTCTATTTCAGTTATCTTAACATATTTAGCTAAATAATCTTTAAATTTTTTCCATTCCTCTTGATACTCCTCCTCCTTCTGGTCACAGACTCTTCTGGTCAGGTCGGCTAGCTCTGAAAAATCCATCATCTTCATCTGCCATTCCTCCACTGTTGGTACTTCTTGTGATTTCCAATTTTTGGCCAGCAAAATTCTAGCTGCAGTTGTGGCATACAAAAACAATCTAACATCTTTCTTGGGCAATTCCAAACCTATTATTCCAAGAAGAAAGGCCTCTGGTTTCTTAATAAATGTATATTTCAACATTTTTTTCAATTCATTATATATCTTTTCCCAGAAGTCTTTTACCTTGGGACAGGTCCACCACATACGATAAAAGGTTCCTTCTTTTTCTTTACATTTCCAACATAAATTGTCACTCTTATGATAGATTTTTGCTAGTTTTACAAGGGTTAGGTACATCATTTTCATGACATTTTCCCTTAACAGCGTACATGCAGTGAACTTGACCCCTTTTCTCTACAACCTTTCCCAATCTTCAAACATTATATTGTGTCCAACATCTTTTGCCCAATCTATCATCACAGATTATGCCGTAATAGTTTTTAAAAGATCTTAACATTGAGGGAGTGATCCTGGGCTGAGGTTTAGGACTTATTTCTGACTGAGCCTGTCTGAGCTGAGTTCAGCTGCATCCTAAACTGCTCCTTATGGTTTGAACCATTAAAGTGGATTAAAGTGTTTCGTCACCCTAGTGCAAAAAGAATACAGTTGGAAAGTGATGGGAAAATGCACTGAAAAGTGTGGGATCAATGAATGATTAACAGGAGGATATGGAAACATTTCACAAGCCAATCAGGATGAATGCTCAACCGGACACAGTCTAACCTCTTTGCAAGCTTTGTGCAAGCCAATCAATATGAACGCTCAATAAATAGGTGATCCGGAGGAACCCTTAATGATTTGGGTAGTCTAATCTGCTTTCAGTTGATGCTCGTTTTATATTTTTTTAAGTTAAGGTTGTAACTATTATTGACATCTTAATGTTGATCTGGAAATGTTGTTGTAATGCTGTTGTTTTAGTTAATTGTTTATGTATATGTTGTTAATTGTTTTGAGAAGATTTTCACTTTTAAAAGCAGCATAATTTTTAAAAGAAATACTGAGCCTGTGATTTTATGCACATTGTAAAATATTATACTGATTTCCCCCATTACTGAGCTTGTGTAATTTTGCAAAACACAGCATAAAATTGGATTACTAGAACAAGTTGCCTGGGTTGATGTACAGCATCCATTCCTGGGAGATTTGAAAAATAGGTTAGATGAGCCTTTAACTCAATTAATTTAGGGGAACTGGCACTCCCACATGGGAGCTGTTCTCTGACCAGTATTATTTTCATAACCAGAGTAGGCATTTCTTTTGAGTTGTTTATAGGCATTGTGCAGAGCTGATGGCTCACACAAAGTCTCCTCTGTACATCAAACCCCAGTTAGGCAAGCCTGTCACTGGTCCCACATGCCTCCATTAGTGGATTCTCTTGTGTATTAGGTCTGGCCCTTTGTTTATTGGAAATGTAATTCTCGGGCTAGATGTACAAGGAAGTAATTGAGAAACATGAAAGCAAATGTAAAATTAAACAGGATTACATTCTCAAACAAATTCTTGCAACAGATCATTACTCTCATATATCTTCTAACTTGCTCTCCCTCTCCAAAAACTCTGCATGTGCTCCTTAAATCATCTAACATAAAGGGAATGGTTTTTACTTTGCTGTTTTGTACTTTGCTCCTCCCTAAAGCTGTGTGAACTTAAGAAAATCACTTTGTTTTAAAGAACATTCTATTTCACCATGAACTCTGGACTTTTCAACAGTTTTGAAAAGCACAGACCTTAGATCTGTCTTGAGACACAGAGGACACGTTCAAGGCATATACATTTTGGCTCACATAGGAAAGTACCATAAAATTATGAAAACCATCCAGAGAGAAATAAATATTTGATCAAACAACATGCAAGACTTGTGTGCCAAGACCTTGATACGGAACGGAAGGGGGGGGGGCTCCTTTCCCCCTTCCTCCTAGGAACATCCGAGGCCCCGCTTATTCCTATGGCCCCGCTTTAGCCAATCACAGACCTCCTGTTACAATGTATCCATTCTGTTTCTGCTTTTGCCCTATAGTACAGAATGGGTTTGAAATCATTGAAATCTTTAGAAATTGATATAAAATCAACCGTAACTCCGATTTCTTCGCTCTCAGTGTCATTCAACTCAGTTCCCCGTGGACTCCATGATGCTATCCCTACTTCCATAATCCCTGAAGCGGCAGGTCACGTACGCAGGAACTTCTTAATTCACCAAACCTTCCCTCTAGGCAATATTAGGTGGCAGACGATGCATATCTCTGACCCATTGTCTTGCCACCACCGGTACTCAATAAATGTGTATCTATGTATATTTCCCGCTCCGCATATCCCCCCTCCCTCATCCGAAAATGCTAATTAATGTAATCCCACCTTTTCATAATGTATTCATGACGTGTAAAGTATATTCATGATGTAACTTGTGAAACCCAACCTTCCCATAATGTATTCGTGACGTTTCATGCACTGTATTCTGGGATATGGAGGAAAATTTCAAAAGTTCATGTCACCCCTTTCTCTGGGTTCAATCTCGCCTTGAACCTGTTGCGCAATAAACTCGGATCTTCTGCAGTTTGCTCCTGCGTCCGGCTGAGCTCATTTTCTTCCGCAGGGACCCACGGACTTAGTCCGATGAGCTGGGTGGCAGAGTAACACTGCACCCAGATTTTTCCGTAACAGTTGGCGCCGCAACGTGGGGCTTGCGGTTCTCCCAAGCTGCTGACTGGGGGCCCCGAAATCTTCAGCCGGCTCCGGGCCATTTTGCCTGGGAAGATCCTTTTGGACCCCCAGCCATCTTCTGGGCGGTAATCGAAAGCCCTAGGAGTTCAGCCGGGGAGCAAAAAAGGGATCCAGCCGGCTTATTCATCGATCCCGGGATCATCATAGAAGACGCGTGAGTATAAGGAAAAAGGAAAATCCAGTGCACTGGTGGGAAGGGGGTGGAATCTCCTGGCAACTGAATTCTCTGCCCTCCTCTCTATCGCTCCTTCTTGCCTTTCTCTTGGTCCGGTTAGTGAGAGAGACCGTGGACCGCTGCTCAACCCGAAAGGGGGGTTCTGAGCTCTATCTCTTTTCCTTAAAATCTCCAGCCAGCCGCACCAATTGGGAGCCCGAAAGTAAGACGGTGAGACCCGGCTTGGAAAGACAGCCGACTCTCCGCAACGGGCATCTCAGTTGAAAGCAAGGGGTTGGAGTTCTCTTTCCGAACTTCCCGAGCGTCCTTGCTAGGGGGCAGGAAGTGGTCTTGCTTTCTATCCCAATCCCAGCCGCACTGGTCGGTAACACGTGTATCGTGCGTGAGCCCGCTTCCAAAAGCAAGGGGGATTTTCAGTTCGAAATTCTATCCAGGGATCACCCGATCTGGCACCGCATGGCGCGGGCGTCCAGTAGGGCCCCTTTTCCTGAGATGTGACGATAGGTAGGAGGTTGCCAGGAGGGATAGCCCATGAGGAATTGGGCAGGACCGGCAGAGTGGAAAGAGACCCCAGGTTATAGGAAATAAGGAAATAGGAAATAAGGAAATAGGAAAGGGAACGCAAGGAACCGGATAGCTAGAGCTCTCTAAAACCCACTAAGGAAGTTGCCAGGCAACTAGAAGCCCCTTCTCCTCTTTACTATACGTCCCTGTACTAAGCATACCAAACCCCTAGACATACCAATCCTAATCAACCCCTCTCTTTCCCCCTTCTCTATCCCAGACACACCCCCCCCAAAAAAAAGCAAAAAGCAAAAAAGCAACAACAGCAACGCATGCATCTATAAAGGGGTACCCAGTCGACCAAGCGTTATGAGCCCTACCAGTTTGATTAACTGGTGGTGTGTTTGAAGAGGCAAGGAGGCTCATAAAACCATGTGGGACCTTCCTACTAATTTCACTTAATGAAGCCAAAGGTAGTGGCCCAACTCCTTGCAATAACCAACTAAAGGATGAGAATATATCTGTTTATATGTTACATGTTGTCTGTTATGTGTGTTGTCTGTTAATACATATATGAGAATATGTATGTTTACATGTTGTCTGTTATGTGTGTTGTCTGTTCCTTCTGTCTCTGGCAGACTGCTTTTCTTAAGTGTGCATAGTTTAAACTGCAAGCTTGCTTCAAAATTTAAATCTAAGGAAGCCATGCTGGATCTTAGCAGTCCTAAATAAGACAAGATGAGAATGAAGTGTGCAAATGTTTACCCCACCTCCTGCTTTGCCCCAACTTTTGAGATTGTGAGTCTACAGTCTTATTTTGGAAGGTGATGATAACCTAATGTTTCTGCTGCAAAAGCCTAGTTGAGCACAACTGCTCGCTCAAGCTAAAATGCAGTGTATGTATTTCATTAAGCGTATGCCTATAAAAGTATGGTGTTCATTCTAAGAAAAAATATTTGAGTCCAGTTTCAACTTTGATTTGGTTGGACAGAAGAGTTATTGTAAGGCTCCTGATATCAGTCTCTATAAGACTTCATGGCCTCTTTTGTTAGAAAATGCCCCCCCTCCCCCTTGTTTCACTCTGCCTCTTTCAGTTGGTTTCTCCCTTCTTACTTCTGTGCTAGGTAAATTTACTCCCGAGTAAGCTTCCTTTAAAGGAAACTGCAAAGAGGGGAGGGGGCAACACTTGTGTATTCCCTTTAAAAAAATCAAATCTAGGGCTGCTTTAACTGTGCTTTATAAGAGATCCTCTCAGGAGTATAGATGTTTCCTTTCCGAGCTGTAAATCTGTACTTAAATGTGTATGCCTCTTTGGTAGTACAAATCTTGCTGTGAAATCTTGCTGTGAACCCTATATTTTGGAGGGTTGGACTAGATGACCCCAGGGTCCCTTTCAACTCTCCCAATTTGTGGCTGTGTGGAAGACCATGTGTCTGCAAGCATTGGAGGGTAATTCTTAAATTCTGGTGTGGTAATGGAGTTGAAATTCAGCCTAGCTTTGCTCTTTAGTTTTAAAAGGTGAGAGGTGAAGCCCAACTGGTAATACCAAGCATTTGAGTGATTACAGTGTTTATCATTTTGTCTACTATTTAAAAATCAGACTTAAAAGTCTACTCAAAGTTTAAGCACATACAAATGAATAATCAAGTAGAATTAGCCTTGACCATTCCTGTAAATAAAGGGCAGGAAATAATAATAATATTAATAATAATAATAATATTTTTTGTCTGCAAATGGTAAGGCTGAAATTGCTGAGAAGTTAAAAAAAAAAAAATCCTATGAATTCTAACTCTGGCCATTTTTACTCATAAATAAGAGAGCGGTTGATTGTTCCGCGAATGGCCAGAGGGATATTAGCCCTTTCCTGTACATAAAGGAAGCAGTCTCAGTTTGCTTGGGCTGAAATTGCTAGCTTTGGTGAATACTTAAATTGCTGAGTTTCTTTTTTTTTGTTTAAAATCAAACCCTGTTTTCAAAATCTACTCCTTACCCTTCCTTTCCCTTATTCAAATGGTAATTTAGCCAAAGGATGCAACATTTTCAATAGTATAAAAGGTTTGCTGAGACATGAACTCTGCACATGCACAGAGGCTAGATCAGCTAAAGAAGAGAGAGAGAGGAAGGGGGGAACTGTAAGGGGGGAGAGGAGGTTTCTTCCAAAAAAAAAAAGAAAGAAAGAAAGAAAAGAAAACTTGGAACCATTGAGGAACCATTGAGGGAAATCACCCTTAATCTGTCTTTGCTCCAGGGGCTACAAGACAAAAGGCTAAAAAAAAAACAAAAACAAAAAAAAAAACAAAAAAAACCACAATAGAAAAAAAAAACCAAAAAAAACTAGCCCATCGAAAGTCAAGAGCTTTCCAGGTTCCAAATCTTAACATGCCAAATTCTTTTCACAGGTAAATACCAAAGCATTCCCCCCCTCAATGGGAATTTTAGGAACAGCATTTCCTGACAAGCTTCTCACATGAAATAATTTTCCCTTTTAACAGGATATGTGAACCCCGATAACAAAGTGTTTGTCCCTTTTTCCTCCCACAGCAACTTTCTTTCTGTTCTGTGAAACAAGTCTGAATCCCTGCTATATTAGTAACTCCAATCTCTTTGTGGCCTTGACACTTTTTTTTTAACTTACAAATAATCTGTTTTCATTTATTTAATCCGTTTCTCCATGATGTCTATGAAGTTAATCGAAGCACAACCAAACATTGTTTGTGGAATGGTACTTGTTTACCTTCGGCCTGAGCATCTCTTATTAATTCTGTCATTTTGGCTAGTGCAAGGTACTTACACAACTTTAAATTGCCATTCATTTTTTCTTGGTATTAACTCATTTCCCAGTATTAACATTACAGCTGATGATGTCACATCAAGAAACATTTTTATTTTCATTTGGGATGTTAGAATGCCAAAACAGATTACTTATTAATTGTGTGTCTTAGCATTTATTTATTTTTGGTTCCTCATAGCTCATTTTGTGTGTTTGTGTTTTACTTTGGGGACATGTTCATCACATGTTGAAAGCCAGTCTCATGAAGTTCTTTTATTGGATAGCACATGGTGAATTTTAAGTTTTCCCCATTGTTTTCCCTTTTTTCAGTCCAGTAGTAATATGTGTGATTTTGATAATATCTTTGTACTATTTAATAATAGTTATTTTCTGAATCTGATGTCTTTGTGTCAAGTCCATTTTCATCTAACTGGTAATCTAATTTTTTTTGCTTCCTTTTTATTTTTTAACCTTTGTATTTTTACAGTTCTCTTTCTATACATGTGGAGTAATTTTTTATTTTATAATATGAAAAGAACAACAACAACAAAAACTAAGTGAAGAAAAGCAAACAAACTTAGCAGATAATAACAGTAGTTATAGGAAAATGTGATAATAATATTGGAATGAATGAAACGCTTAATTCGCTAAGATTTTATTATTTGCAACTTCCAACAGAAACCAAAGGACATTACATCCTTTTCGCCTTTTGCCCCCTCCCTTTTCTAACTGTCTTTAAGCCCCAAAACCCTGCCCCTTACAGGATATCACTTCTACAGATGTGCAATGATGAAAAGCAGCAACAACCCCTCATGGCTAAGGGGAGGAGTTGAATTGCAAGGACATTTTCTCACTTTTGAACCTTAAGACTGTGCTCCAGGATTCAAAAGATACATGCATAAAAGATCACAATTGTGTCAAGATATGTAACTGATATTTAATTAGTTTGTTTTGTATTATGTGTTATTATGTAAGAATGTTGAAATGTGTCTGACAGTGTGATTTCCACAAAGGGGGGCAATTTTTGTGTGTAATTGTTTTTATGTTTAATGTCTTATTGCTTACACACCAATGGAGAATTCTCATGCATTTTATACTTTCTAATAGCTCACACTATTGTGTAGTCCAATGTTTAGATCAACTTGTAACCACATTTAATTGTTCCACCGCCAACTTTCCCTATCCATTTTAAAATGTGTTAAACCTCGTTTTGCCAAGGACAAGCTTCTGGATCCATAAAACACCAGGTACATGAAGGTGCGTATGCTTTGGTTTAGCAGGAATGATCCCTTATAGAGTTAAATTGACTTATTTGGACAACTGCCCTTGTTAAGAATGGTTTTCTTTTAACAGATTGGTTTGAAGAGTTGAGAACCATGGGGCAAGATAAATTCAAATTGGACTCAGTTTGAATTGGGCAAGTGTATCCAGGCTGCAATTAGCCTTTTGGTCCTTTAAGTGCAAGTGAGCAACCCCCATGCGTGCAAAACCACAGCCTATAATAGAATCCCATAGCTAAAGGCCAAGGCGAAGACCTCTCCCTCACGAGATGCCCAAACCTGTGCCAGCTATGGTGAATGCCAGGCGACATGGTTAAATGAAAGCCCTGAGGGGATTCAACAGACAGGATGTGTTGCTGTAGCACTATGTCAGTGTGAGACCACAGAAGAGCTACCTTGACACCTGAGAACACACAAATGGCGGGGGGGAAGCCAACTGCATTTTTCAGTCAATTAGACCTTCCTGCTAGGTGTAAAGCATAAAACACTATTGAGAATGCCACAACTAATTTAGCAACAAAATACAAGAGGTGTTCTTTATATAATACCCTATATGCAGCTACCTGCACTGCTATACTTGCAAATGACCGTAAGAGGCATGGCTTGCAAGTCCCTTTCAGGTTTGCATAAAGCCACACATCCCATTCACCGAGATTTAGGGTGCGGAGAAAAGATTTGCAAGTTCTTACAGAACTTTAATGCAAATCTATCTCCGAATGGGGGACTGATACGGAACGGAAGGGGGGGGGCTCCTTTCCCCCTTCCTTCTAGGAACATCCGAGGCCCCGCTTATTCCTATGGCCCCGCTTTAGCCAATCACAGACCTCCTGTTACAATGTATCCATTCTGTTTCTGCTTTTGCCCTATAGTACAGAATGGGTTTGAAATCATTGAAATCTTTAGAAATTGATATAAAATCAACCGTAACTCCGATTTCTTCGCTCTCAGTGTCATTCAACTCAGTTCCCCGTGGACTCCATGATGCTATCCCTACTTCCATAATCCCTGAAGCGGCAGGTCACGTACGCAGGAACTTCTTAATTCACCAAACCTTCCCTCTAGGCAATATTAGGTGGCAGACGATGCATATCTCTGACCCATTGTCTTGCCACCACCGGTACTCAATAAATGTGTATCTATGTATATTTCCCGCTCCGCATATCCCCCCTCCCTCATCCGAAAATGCTAATTAATGTAATCCCACCTTTTCATAATGTATTCATGACGTGTAAAGTATATTCATGATGTAACTTGTGAAACCCAACCTTCCCATAATGTATTCGTGACGTTTCATGCACTGTATTCTGGGATATGGAGGAAAATTTCAAAAGTTCATGTCACCCCTTTCTCTGGGTTCAATCTCGCCTTGAACCTGTTGCGCAATAAACTCGGATCTTCTGCAGTTTGCTCCTGCGTCCGGCTGAGCTCATTTTCTTCCGCAGGGACCCACGGACTTAGTCCGATGAGCTGGGTGGCAGAGTAACACTGCACCCAGATTTTTCCGTAACAACCTGTACCATACGCAAAACAAGTTTTCCATGACTGAGATTTTTACAACAAACACAAACACTTCAGACAACAAGGAAATGTGCACTTAGACTCTTTATTTAACATTTCCTGTAAAATCTCATGGAATTGAAAAGCTTTATTCTAAATTCCATAAAGACGCATTTGCCAGAGAAGACAACTGGGGAATCTTTACTTTAGAAGGAATCACTCATCAACTGGCTGATTAGAATATAATGTTGATAGCTCAAACTACATGGTTTGATGGATGGCTATTTCTACAGCATCAGTTGTGCTGCTCATCTCCTTACTGAAGTCAGGGTGGATTTCCTTCTGTTCTGGTACATTTCATCTCTGGCTATATGCCAGGCAGAATTTTACAGGGCAGTTCATATTAGCAGTGGGAGCATTAACAGGAAGGAGAAAAGCAAAACTCTGAGTCCCTTAACAGTAAA
The DNA here is from genome assembly GCF_965112155.1 of Podarcis liolepis. Classification (NCBI taxonomy): domain Eukaryota; kingdom Metazoa; phylum Chordata; class Lepidosauria; order Squamata; family Lacertidae; genus Podarcis; species Podarcis liolepis. The sequence goes on along the minus strand of NC_139560.1, from coordinate 52,663,414 downwards.
ATCCAGCTCTAGGCAGATACAAAGGAAAAAGATGATTAATCCAAAACTTACAGAAGACAAGGAAAAAGTATTTAATTTTCCTTGGAGTATTAACCTAGGTCAAAAGTCACTTAGAACAGCAGAAGTCAGCATTTCTAAAATAGATGCAAATATGTTGCCATTTCTCATTAATATGTTTTTTTTTGTACATGTCTCATTGATAAATGTGTCAATAACATGATTTTGGTACATAATGTCATTGTATAATCACTCAACCTTCCTACACTAAACACATACTCTTAAAGAAGCCCACATTTCATTGCGTGCTGGGATTGGACACCAATCCTTTTATCCATTCTGAACATAAGAAAAATACTTATCTCTGTAAGAAAATGTGGTAGTAGCTGATGTGGTCTCTTGGTTTCTGCCCTGAACTCCGCAACTGAAACTCTTGCATGTGCAGGGGCGCCGACTTATAAAAAATATTGGGGGGGGCCGCTGGTTCGCTCGGGTAGCCGGGAGAACGCAGTTCGAGGTGGCGGTGTTGGGGAGAGACCCTCGCTCAGGGCGCCACTAGACTTGGCGGCCGGCGGCCTATCTGGGGGGTTTTGGAGTGTATTTCGGCGGAGCGATTGGGGAGGAGGGGGCTTGTTGCTGGATTCTTCAGCTGGGCCGGAGATCCGCTGCTGGGGGTCCCTGGGCCGAGTTGTGAGCACGGCCTGCTGAAGGGAGATCCAGCCGATTGCGCGACGGGGACAGCCGGGGCTCTCCGGCTAGGGCGCGCGGCTGGCTGGCTGGCGAGGGAGCAGGTGGGGAGGAGGCGGGGGTCCTCACTCTCTTAGGAAACGCACCCGCGCGCCGAAGGGTGCGTGTGTGGAATTAAAAAGCAAAAACGAGATACGGGCAGGGCAGGCAAAGAGTTTTCTGCAAGAGGATGGAGGGCAGGTTGAAGAGAAAATCACTCAGGATGAGACAGTCAAATCAGCCATGATAAAATGGGCTCAGGATATTGGGTATAACATCATGTTTGAGGACTGGGAAAGGTTATGGACCACCGGAATGAAATTCACGGCATGTAATGCCTTGAAGGAAAATATTATGAAAATGATTTATAGGTGGTACATGACCCCAGTCAAGCTTGCAAAAATATATCACCTGTCTGATAATAAATGTTGGAAATGTAAGGAGGCTGAAGGGACATTCTTTCACCTCTGGTGGACTTGTCCAAAAGTGAAGGCCTTCTGGGAAATGATCTATAATGAGTTTAAAAAGGTATTTAAGTATACCTTTCCCAAGAAACCAGAGGCCTTCCTCTTGGGCATTGTTGGCCAGAAAGTGTTAAAGAAGGATAGAACTTTCTTTATGTATGCAACTACAGCAGCAAGAATACTTATCGCAAAATATTGGAAGACACAAGATTTGCCCACACTGGAAGAGTGGCAGACGCAATTGATGGACTACATGGAACTGGCTGAAATGACTGGCAGAATCCGAGATTTGGGAGAAGAAACAACGGAAGAGGACTGGAAAAAATTTAAGGACTATTTACAAAAACAATATAAGTTGTATGAATGTTAAAAATTTACACGATTCGGAAACTATAGCTTCAGCAATTAGATTTGGGAAACAGGAAATTATATTTTAAGTAAGAAAAGGTCAAAATCTAAGGTAATACTATGTTTAATTTAAGATATAAGTAACTGATGAAAAGTATATTAAATTTAGAGGTATAGTATTTGAAAAGTACAAAATAAGGTACGAAACAAGGTAATAATTTGCTGATATCTTTATTATAAAGAATGCAGGGTAAGGGAGATGCGAGGAAGTCCAGTTAGTTATATAAAAAATGTGTTGAATGGTTGGTTTTCTTTTCTTCTTTTTCTTTTTTTCTTTTTCTTGTTCTTTTACTTTTTTCTTCAGTGTATGTTTCTAACTTTGTATTTGAAAACTTAATAAAATATTTATAAAAAAAGAAGAAGAGAAAATCCTTTCGCTTTTCTGGGGCGCAGGGAAGTCTCAGAGCCGGAGATTGGGGAAGGGACCCCCTTTGCTCTGCCCTCTTCTCCCGTCTTAGATTCGCATGGGGGTCCCCGCCCGAGCTTGCCTGGCCACCGGGCCACACAAGGGCCGCGCTCTACGCGGCGCACCTTGCTAGCCGCGCAGCTGTCCTCCGCGGCTGTGGAGCGGCCCTGCGCCGGTGCCCAGCCCTTCTGGGCGCCCGCTGCGCTGCCAATGGCAAGCGGGCGACGTCGCGGGCGGGGAAGGCGTCGCTTTCTTTCCCGATCCTTCATCCTCCCAATCTTCCAGCCCTTTTTTGGGTTGGAAGCTCGTCTCGTTCGCCCTTCTCCTTTCTTCACCCTGCGCGCAATTTTCCTCCCTCGTCTCCCTCCCCATTTCTCCTGACTGACTGACTGACTGACGAGCTCGGGCTTTGGCTCGGGCTTTGGCTCGGGCTCAGGCTCGGGCAGCCACAGCGTCGGCGGTGTTGGCGATCGGCGCCGCGGGGGGATGGCCCTCCCGGGGGAGCCGGCGCTGCTCAACGGGGTTGCCAGGGAGACAGGCCGGCCGCCCCCCTCCCCCGGCCCGGCGCCCCCGCCGCGCCGGTGCCCGTTATCGAGCTGGTGCGCGCCGGGCGCCCTATAAAAGCCGCGGACGCGCCCAACGCCGCCCGAGATTATTGGGGGGGCTGAGCCCCCCCAAACGAATTTTTGAGGGGGCTCGGGCCCCCTCAGGCCCCATGGAGTAGGCGCCTATGTGCATGTGAGCAGGAAGAAATCTTTATTCTAGGCTAGCAATAGTTCAGGTCAGGCCTGAACCGCCAGCCTATAAAGATGAGATGCATCTTGCTCACTCACAAGAACTTCCCTGCAAGACTTCCCTTCCTTGGAGGAGCAGGCTTTCCTGGGGGACATGGGTTTGTACCCAATGGCAAAGGTAGCACAATATTTGTGGTGATGTGGCCTTCTCCTTTGCCAGCTGCCCAGCCTTCTTTGATGCTCTACCCTATTGCCTCTGTCAACACCCATGGGCTGCTCCCCACTAAAGGCATCATTCATGCCCTCTGTCTCTGACAGCTCATCTGGCAGCAACTGCTGCCCCATCTTCTAGTCATTCGGGATTTTGTGACCCAAGGCAGTAGCTGCCTTTCCCACTATGATCAGGTGGCTGATAGTAGGGCACACAACCACATGATTTTGTAGTCCTATCTTTTTTCCTGCTTTTTTAGCCATTTTGTGACAGGCACCCACAACATTTTCTGATAATTCAAAATGCGCTCACTGACTCAAAAAATTTGATGACCCCTGCTCTAGGCCTTCCATGAAATTGTGTCAAAGGTCAATTTTTAAGCCCACAGAAAAATAACAAATCAAAGCACATTCATTCCAGTAGGAGAGTTAGGTATCATTCGCCACTGAAAGCAATAGGACTTAAATTCACTTAATTTTCAGTCAATTGTGGCCCATGTATTTTAACAATTGAGATCCCCCTCACCAAAAACCTTCCCCTACAGACAATAAGTTCCCAAAGGGTTTCCCATTTTCATTCCAACAGCAACTCAGACATAATACTCATTTCTGGATGACTGAATCTAAGTATTGCTTTTATGTTTTCGTTTCATTCATGGTGGAGAGAATAACTACAAAACTGAACCTTTTCAAAGGGCAGTCTTGCAAATCATTTTGCTTTGAGTACTAATCCCTTTACAACATAAAATTTATGGGAAACTATTTGGCTCAAAAGATTAATGTAGCTTCTAATTTTGCGTCATAGTGGCTTATTTGGTCATATTTCAGTAATTACAATCATATGGTATCCTCCCACACTGACAAAGTTTGAAACTGGAAATATTTAATCTAAAGGAAGAAATAAGAATCTATATGTCCACAATCAAACTATAGCCTAGGGCCCACCAGCACAGATGTTTAAAGTGGGAGTCTATAGCTTTGGGCTTGTGCACTCTCCCTCCTATTCCTTCATATACACTGAAATAATCCCTGTTCGGTTTCGAATAAACCACAATTTCCACTTACATATATTTGGAATACTGTGCCTTATTTGAATTGTGGTTAGTTCAGAGAAACCAGGATGCTGAGTGGTGGTCTGAGACAGGAGTGTCACCAGGGTTCTCTGGGCCCAGTACACTGTATGTGGAATGGGCCTCTGACCCACTCATCAAAGAGGGGACAGATCTGCATTAAATTTGCACATGCATTGTCTTTTTATCTTTGCTGCTACTAGGGATATCAAAGAAATTCAATTAAAATGGGTTTTCAAGCAGATTTCCATCAATCTACCCATTCAAGCCCTCACATAGATTTGTGCTATGAACAGTTTTTTGCCTTAGTTGTGGTGTTTTTTTAGTAAATGTGCACGTAAATAGATACATACTCATTGATGTATAATTGCTGCTCTCCTGAAAGGGGTCTCATTGCTTTTCTTTTTTTTCTGAAACGTTGTTTATTGAACCTGAGTGCATTTAACTTGTCCTGCTTTTCATATGGAAAAGATGTCAACTCTTTCGCTACCTGTTGATTTTATCTGTTCCCCTACGAAAGCTTCTCCTGGAACGTAAGGCGCTACCAGACTCTTGTAGCTTTCATTTTTACTGCAACAGAGTTAATGTGGCCGCTTGCCTGAATATCTGGATACTGGGAAGTTCCCAGTGACTCTACACATTCAAATGGGAGGTAGATGTGCAGAGCTTAAAGTGTGTGACTTAGAAGCTGAAGTCAATGCAGAGTGAAGGACCATCAGCTGGAGAGAGACAGACTAATTAGAAGCAAAAACAGATGAGAGCGGATTTGAGAGAGGGAAGTTGTCATTCATATCCTCCGTGCTATTTTTCTGGAAAAAGAGCTGCCGGAACTCACCAAGAACACTTATTTTCTTAGAAGACCAATGGCGCCTACCTGAGAGGTGCTGGAACTGAGTTCCAGCGGGTTCTGGCTGAAGAAAAGCCCTGCCCATGGGGATTATACAACCCAGGACACAAAGAGTAAAATATCAGCAGCGTGCTAAATTATCATTCCTGATCCCTGGAATCAGGAAATGAGATGTAATTAAGTTAATACTGAATTTAAAATTGAGATAGCAAAACTGCCATCCTAGCCCACCTCCACAACACCCCTAGTAAAACTGCCACATTGAACTGGGATTAAGCCAAACTCAAACTATACAGAAAGGAGCTTTGCACAAACAGTCAATCCTCAGAACAAACACAGGAAGACCACATTGCTAACCTTTGACCTCAGGCAATGTCCATATTAATCCTAGAGGGAAGAACTAGTCTAGAAGGAATTAAAACTTGGAATTTATTCTCCTTATGAACTATGAAGGTCACTAAATCCAAATCCCTTTACATGAACACTTGATCACGTTCCCTAGTAAATTATAGGTCCTTAGGAGGCATTATAGTTTATCTGCATGATAAAACTGAAAGAAAATACAGACTACAGCTGGAAAGACTATTTTGCTATTTTGTTATTGGCAGCTAATTTCCACCACTGTCTTAGAGTAAAGTTGAACGTGGCACTCCTTTACTGAACTGAAATTTAAATATTTTAGCTAAAACAATAAATAAATAAATAAATAATAGGATCATTTTTCCTTTTCCAAGGAATGTTCAGTGTGAATAGAAGAGACTGTTGCGTCTTTAAGATATATTCTTTATTTACGCATATATACAACCCGAACATAATATGGGGGGGGGCGGTTTCCCTGCAGCATTAATTATCCAAAAGGTCTTGCTTCTCCCATAGTCACAGCCTTGGATCCAGACCCGATCAAGCATAACAACGAGGATGATAATATTTTACTTATACCCTGCTCATCCAACAGGGGGCCCCCAACCAGAATGGCTTGCAGCCTGCTTTTAGTTCAGCTGTCACACAACTACTCTCCTATTGTTCTTCTATCTGCCAGCCAGGTGGAAAGGGGAAAGGTCCACCCACGTGGCACTGAGCAACTTCTTTGGTTATGCTAAGCATTGTGCTGGAGGAGACTCTTGAGAGTCCCATGGACTGCAAAAAGATCAAGCCTATCCATTCTGAAGGAAATCAGCCCTGAGTGCTCACTGGAAGGACAGATCATGAAGCTGAGGCTCCAATACTTTGGCCACCTCATGAGAAGAGAAGAAGAGGAGGAGTTTGGATTTGATATCCCGCCTTTCACTCCCTTTAAGGAGTCTCAAAGCGGCTAACATTCTCCTTTCCCTTCCTCCCCCACAACAAACACTCTGTGAGGTGAGTGGGGCTGAGAGACTTCAAAGAAGTGTGACTGGCCCAAGGTCACCCAGCAGCTGCATGTGAAGGAGCGGCGACGCGAACCCGGTTCCCCAGATTACGAGACTACCGCTCTTAACCACTACACCACACTGAGAAGACTCCCTGGAAAAGACCCTGAGGTTGGGAAAGATTGAGGGCACAAGGAGAAGGGGACAACAGAGGACGAAATGGTTGGACAGTGTTCTCGAAGCTACTAACATGAGTTTGACCAAACTGCGGGAGGCAGTGGAAGACAGGAGTGCCTGGCGTGCTCTGTTCCATGGGGTCACGAAGCGTCGGACATGACTAAACGACTGAACAACAACAACAACAAGCATTGTGCCTAAGTGGCCAGCTAAAGTCATTGTCTTAAGATTGCCTGGTTCAGCAATAGAATTTTATCAGATTTTAACCCTTACTAGGACCCCAAGAACTGGAAGGGAATCAGGATAGCATTCAGACTGACCTGCCACAAGCTTACAACAGCATTAAAACAAACCACAATAGCAAACAAAATCTTCAATTCTAAAAGTGGGTACAAAACAGGCAAAAACACCACTAGTTTCCCTTCTAGTACATATGTGCATCCTGAACACCCTCTGTTTCCCCCAAGGCCTCCCAGCTCTCAACTGGGTTTGGAAAGTTGGCAGAGAGCCTAGCAGCTTTCTTGAAAACCCATTCAGATGGGAGGCACATGCAGCCTTGGAAGGCATATGCAGACTTCTTGCTGACCGTCAGGCTGAGGAACTGAAACTGGACTCTTAAGTAGTACTCTCACTGTTTTCCTTAAACAAAGAGAATGTGCAATTGCTTCCATAGCTCACAAGATTCCAACTTCAAAGCAACTGTCAGAATAGAGCAACTAGTATCTCTCAGGACTGCGGTTCATAAAGAAAAAAGAAAGAAAGAAAACCATGTGCCACAAGTGTTCAAAGATGAGGATTTCACTGAAGAAAATACATGGAGACAATAAGTTATATTGCAAAGTACCGTAGGGAAAATATTGACAATTCTTTTTCAACACTCTGCCTCCAAAAATGATATAATTTCTCAGAGAGCAAAGTGTTTATTGCAGCAATATAGGGTCTTAAAAGCTAAAGCAATATGGCACAACAGCTGTATAGGTTGTGAAGAGATTAAACATATGTGAGACATGTCTGCAGCATCACACGTACATCCTGTCAGAGGTCAAATTTGTATTATCTTCAGTCAAAAGCTGCCAAAGAAAATTGGATGCTCATACAATTGACAGTAGACTTAAAGTGTGATGATAGTTACTTTCTTGCAGCTGTTTTATGTTTCTATTTCTGCACTGTAGTTTTAAAAAATGCAGTACGTGTGTATTTTCATTGTTTTATACATTACGGCCCATGGCCAATATGACATCAGTTATTTGTACACACTGTCTTAAACATTTCCATGTTGGTGTAACAAATTTCAACCCACCCTTTTCATTTCCTGTTTCTATGTACCGATACCATGTTAAGTACTGTAATTTAAATCATTTATTAGCATCACTTATTAAAGTAGCCTAGGAATCAACTCATTAGACTACAGTGATTAAGATCCTAAAAGTAGGATCAACCCCCCCCCAAAGAAAACACCTGCTGTGTGATACTATAATTAAGGTAATATTCATGAATCTTGGAGAAAGCCTCACATTGCACATTTTAAGGAAAATATGCTGGGTGGGATGATGTAATCTTTTGGAGAAACTCTCATATTAGAAACACGCTCCACCATCTGCTCAAAAACAAGACATTTGACCTGTTGGGTATGTATAATAAATTGTTTTGTCTTTGTTAAGGCTTCATAGACTAATGGAATGCGTGTGATCTTCATTGCTATTCAAATGTTAAAAATAGAAAACATAATAAACAAAATTAAAATGTTAGTAAATGCAACAAGTTAGGTTTAAAATGAAAAGTGAATGTTTATGTTTGAAGCCTTAGCCATGCATCACTGAAAAAGGAATTAGATATTGCAACACACTATTATAATTATGCAGAAATCAATAAAAAAATTAAGAAATGCACTGTTCATTAGATCAGGAAATGGTTAAGCTTGCTGCATTTAAGTGGTGTGATATATGCATTCTGGCAACTATCTTATCTTCTGGCTACAGGCCAAGCACTCAAATGAAAATAATAAACTAATGGGATAGCACATATGCCGAGATTTATCATTCCAAAATGTTAAGTGCAACATTTTTTGCCAACTTTATGAAGAATGGACAAACATACTTTAGTGGTTACAGATGCTATTTTACTTTCCAAAGAAAAATTAGATTAATGTTTGAGGTAAAACTATTGTATATAGCAGTTAAGAAACATATTTGGTATCAACTTATTCTATAGGCTAATCTCAATCATGGTACAATTTCAGCATTTGACTTACTCCTCCAAAACCCACTGACGCCACCACAAAAACTCCCATAGAGTTCAATTTGCTTCAGAGGGTCAGGAATATAATAGAAAGAAAACTCACTTGATGTAATGAATTGCACTTCCAAATAAACTTTCTAATGTATATAGAATCATAGAATCATAGAGTTGGAATAGACCACAAGGGCCATCAAGTCCAACCCCCTGCCAAGCAGGAAACACCATCAGAGCACTCCTGACATATGGTTGTCAAGCCTCTGCTTAAAGACCTCCAAAGTAGGAGACTCCACCACACTCCTTGGCAGCAAATTCCACTGTCGAACAGCTCTTACTGTCAGGAAGTTCTTCCTAATGTTTAGGTGGAATCTTCTTTCTTGTAGTTTGGACCCATTGCTCCATGTCCGCTTCTCTGCGCAGCAGAAAACAACCTTTCTCCCTCCTCTATATGACATCCTTTTATATATTTGAACATGGCTATCATATCACCCCTTAACCTCCTCTTCTCCAGGCTAAACATGCCCAGCTCCCTTAGCTGTTCCTCATAAGGCATCGTTTCCAGGCCTTTGACCATTTTGGTTGCCCTCCTCTGGACATGTTCCAGTTTGTCAGTGTCCTTCTTGAACTGTGGTGCCCAGAACTGGACACAGTACTCCAGGTGAGGTCTGACCAGAGCAGAATACAGTGGCACTATTACTTCCCTTGATCTAGATGCTATACTCCTATTGATGCAGCCCAGAACTGCATTGGCTTTTTTAGCTGCCGCGTCACACTGTTGGCTCATGTCAAGTTTGTGGTCAACCAAGACTCCTAGATCCTTTTCACATGTACTGCTCTCAAGCCAGGCGTCACCCATCTTGTATTTGTGCCTCTCATTTTTTTTTGCCCAAGTGCAATACTTTACATTTCTCCCTATTAAAGTTCATCTTGTTTGTTTTGGCCCAGTTCTCTAATCTGTCAAGGTCGTTTTGAAGTGTGATCCTGTCCTCTGGGGTGTTAGCCACCCCTCCCAGTTTGGTGTCATCTGCAAATTTGATCAGGATGCCCTTGAGTCCATCATCCAAGTCGTTGATAAAAATGTTGAATAAGACCGGGCCCAAGACAGAACCCTGTGGCACCCCACTAGTCACTCTTCTCAAGGATGAAGAAGAACCATTGATGAGCACCCTTTGGGTTCGGTCAGTCAGCCAGTTACAAATCCACTGAGTGGTAGCATAGTCAAGACCGCATTTTACCACCTTCTTTACAAGAATATCATGGGGCACCTTGTCGAATGCCTTGCTGAAATCAAGGTAGGCTACATCTTCCTCAAAGTTTCTATGGATTGTTCATTTTGAGGCAAATTTCATAAATAATCGGAAACATAATTTAAATCACACCCCCAACATAACTTTTAAATGCAATTATTTGTTCCTTTCATGAGTGATCCCATGCGTACCACCTACTGGACATGATTCAACTAAGTTGATGTGAGAATGGAATAAAGTCCACTTTCCTGTATCTCCTCCTCCGCACTCTCTAACTCTGTTCTGGGGGGTAAACCCAAGGACGAGTGAAGTTTTAACAGAAAATTAACATAACATAGTCATCTCACAGTGGCCAACCACACAGACATGAGAAGCCCAAAGTCAGGATCAGAGCTCAATAGATCAGAGCTGAGGCAGGGGGCTGTGAGGCTCCTTAGAACCTTCTCAGGTTTGGTAGTAATAATGGACTCTTTTGTAAATGTACCTGAGTCTCCTGTGTCATCTGAAGAGCAGATCCAGCCTAGGAGTGGACTGAAAACCAAACAGGTAAGCTTCCCTCCCCCATAATTAACCACACCACAGGCTATTTCAGTTACCATGCCGAAGAACAGTAACACACCACACAAATCTAATGCAGCTGGACACACCATTCCAAGAAATTAATGCTTTGCACGATGGGCATGTGTAGGGCAGACCACAACATTAAAACTTTTCAAATGTTTGCAAGCTAGCTATGTAGGTGTTCCAAGTACTGCTTTTCAGTGACCTATATGACCACCATCAATTTTAAAATATCTTTGAAGTTTGGATGGCTATAACAAAGCAAATTCAGTGGCATATGCCTTTGCATGGAACAGAAAGTACAAGAGGGGTACTTTGGCTATGTCTACCTTTGTTTTACTAGAGGCATCTCTCTTCCAAAAAAATACATATATCACATTTTGATCAAAGGGATCAACTTTAAATAGAATTCTGGGAGATTGAATGGATAGAATTCATTTTATGTGCCCATTTTTATTGCACTAAGAATATAAAGTATTTTTTCCCACCAAAATGAAAGAAAAGGAGCACAGATGGTAAAGGGTTTCTCCAGTTGGTTTTCTTCAGTCTTTCCACATGGTTAATATCTCTTGATACCCCCTTTTCTGCTAACAGCAGGGTGCTGATATATCTGCAGCCAGCTTGGACAATTTCAAGATGACTGTACTAAACATGTTTTATTTTAAAATCTCAAGACATTGTCAGTCTCATTCACAAGCCAGCAAAACTTTGTGTTTTATAGATTAAATGTCAGACGAGAGGACACTGAGTTTGGTAAACTCAGTTGGATACTGGAAGGTTTAAACATAAGTTTCATTTTAGTTTCAAAGTGAGTCCCTGAGCATTCACAGAGAATATCACAAATCTTTCTTCAGCAGATTTGGCACAAAAGTAGTTTTCTGGACTGTAGAATAAATGTTCTGCCAGATTTCTCATGAAGTCTCAGCTCTGCATCCATGTTTACAAAGTTCTATGCAGTTGTGACCCTTTTGTTTTATTTTATGAGTGAAAATAATAACTGCTTCGGACATTTTTTTTATCAACAAGTATGTTAGGATCACAATCGGTGTCTATTCCAGGGTGTCTATGGAAGAGGTCTTTTTATTCCCCGTTGAGAGTCACATTTGCTCAGGGCATTGAGTAGTGACCTTTCTACAATTCTCTTACAGTGGTGCCCCGCAAGACGAAATTAATTCGTTCCGCAATTTTTGTTGTTTAGCGAATTTTTCGTCTTGCGAAGCACGAAATCCCATAGGAATGCATTGAAAATCAATTAATGCGTTCCTATGGTCAAAAAAAGTCCAAACAAAGCCAAATTTGGTACAACAACAGTTTATTAACTGCTCTTTAAAGTCACACATACTGTAAAGAGCAGTTCAAAAATTTAAGGGAAAATAAATTAACTTTATAAACAAAACATGTCTTTGTTTTTAGTCAAAGAAAAAAAAGTCGCGAGACGTTTTCGTCTTGCGAAGCAAGCCCATAGGGGAAATTCGTCTTGCGAGGCAAATCGCGAACGGAAAAACCTTTCGTCTAGCGAGTTTTTTGTCTTGCGAGGCATTCTTCTTGCGGGGCACCACTGTATTTTCTCCTCTCTTTGACATTCCCCTTCGCCTTGTTATGTAGTCTGATAGTCATATGAAATTAGGCCAAGGGCTACAAGCTTTCTATCCCTGGTCTATCCATTACAGTCTTATACAAGTATACGACATGAAAACACTTCAGTAATTTGCCATAAAGTGCAATTCGATAAGTACAGAAAACTAACCAACTACATTGTTACTGTGCAGAAGCTTCTGCACTTTTAAATGTTTGCTTTAAAAAAAATGCAACACAGACCACCAGTTTTAGGTTTATAGTATTCTGTGGTTGCTGTTGCTTCACTCCTTAGTTATTGACTTGTTCTGTTATTCTGCAGTAAATACCTATTTGTCCATGTAATCCAAGTGTTTCATCACTAATTCCTAGTTCTTTATCCATGGAAGTAAATGGCTAAACTGCTCTTAGTCGCAGAAGCATATTCATACGGGCATTGTTTCAAAAAGTCAATAAAACATTTTATCTTTTCCTCAGATTTACATTTTTCTCTTAAGGAAAAAAATTGTTTCTTAAAAAAAATAATTATTGAAGCCTGGGAAGTTTTCTGTTGTGTGCAATTTCACACTTAAAAATCCAGATAAATCATAGACATCTAGACATATAAATGACCTTGAAGCTTGTTCATGCCATATCAAACTGAATCTCAGTAGTCCTGGCATCTATATAAATTACAGAACTACAGTATAGAGCTATGTAAACAATCATTTCTATTAATGCAAGCTATTGTATGCCATTACTGTACCAATGTGGATTAAAAATATTTTAAAATATCTCAGAAAGCACCACAATGAGTTTGATGTGGTTTTAGGGGCCAAATGACTGACAGTTTTCAACCAGAACACTGGTGAAAATGGCAACATAAAGAAGTGATGTACATTCTGAACTTCTGAAGCTGCCTTTAAAATCAAGCAAAACAAAGCTTATACAGTAGCACATAACACTTTGAAGATTCAACATAATGTCATGGGGCACTAGTAACCATTCTTTAAAACAGAACTTCAGACATTAGCAAACCCACTCAGCTAAAGTGCTTCAATTGCTAGCACTACATAAATCACTTTAATGCATCTTCAAACACATCCCACAGCTTACTTTGCCTCCAAGTAAAATGATTTAACTGCATGCAAAATGTGGCACAGTTGAAAAAAACCAACAGTAATAGTCTTTCCATTTAACAATAAAATACCATTGGCTGTATGATCTCTTAACACAGCAATCCTAAACACACTTATTTTTTTTTTAAAAAATGGCTTTACTGAACTTATTTCTAAATTAATGTTTATATAAACATATTTAAGAGAGGGTGTAAGATGGGAAGAGCAATCCTAACCCTCCCCAGTGACTGATCTGAGCAACATAGCCATTGCTGCATCTGAAGCCTTGCCAGGTCCTGCTGGTTGGGGCACAGGAGTGTTACTTTTTCATTGCACTGACTCCAAGCTGCTGCAACAAAGAGGCCCAAATCAGGCCCTCACTTGGCAATGAATATTCATTGTGTGCTTAGTCACATTTAATATCCTGGCAAGCTAACAACAGAAAACAACGTTCCCAGACGGGATACTGACAAGGCACTCTAGACACTATACCATTGCCTCTCCAATCCTCTCCCACTTTCTTCTGGCTGACTCCATGAGTACCCACAACTCCAACTGCTGACCAGTGCCCAGCCATATATATGCTTCTGGCCTATCTAGTCTAGACTCAGCCAATCACACTGTCCAACTGAAAATTCTCAAACTGCACCCACCAATCAAAATATGCATATCTTCTATCCAGGGCTGGGCTACCTACGAGGCAACTGCCTCAGGTAACAGAATCCACAAGGGCTGCTGCAGATTCCTTGTTCCTGATATAGATCTTCATTCTTTCCTTCTTCCCTGATGGGGAGGGGGGATGCCACTTTATCGTTGCCTCAGGTGCCAAAATGTCTTGGGCCACTCCTGCTTCTATCTCCCTTCTGCATACTGAGAATTCTAACACCAATCCTTCTGCACACAGCTGTCCGTTAAGGCCCCAAGCAAGTTAACTAACTTTCACTAGACCAGACAGAAAACTTCTCAGATCAAATACATTACAATGTGCAATGCAATACAAATGCCAGGACATGTTACACAATATCCATTAAAACATTGTTCAAATAAGCAGGATTTCTTCCCAGATAGTAAGAGACATCATTAAATCATGACTTACTTCTTCTTCTCAGAAGTGAGCTATAAATCATATGAAAACTTCCCTTCAATCCTCTCTACCTTGAATTCAATTGGTCTTTCTTGATTCAATTTATTTTACTTCAAGCACATCCATTACTTTCTCAAGGTGGCATCTTGGCAGCAATATGGCTAAGGAGCAAAGTTTGTTCTGCAGATTTAACAGTACCAGTTTAAGAGCCTTTGGAACATTCTTGCACTAGGTCTATAAGTCTACATAAATTAGTGAGGGCATCCCTGTTGGAGGTTCATCAAAAGTTTTGCATTTGAAGAGAAAGTATTAGGAAATCTGCTTGTAGATATACTTAATACATGTCATTTGGACGTTAGAACAGATTATTTTTTCTTTCCAAATCCAGCATTCACTTCTAAATCTAACCTGCAATGTGGGACCTAGACTTCAGAGTTGAAAGCAAGATAGATCAATTGAGTTTAAGCACTGCATAAGCTACCATGACCCATCTTGAACAGAGATAACTTGGCTCATTGTTCTTCATATTCAGGGGTTCTGTAATGGGTTGTAGGTGGAGCTGCCTTTGACTAAGGTACTACTGGCCTGGCTATAGGGCACATATTTTTGTGGAGCTGTGCTGGATGCCTGTCTGTTTCAGGACATGATTCAAAGTTCGGGAACTTATCCATCAAGGCATAAGTGACTTGAGACTGGGTACCTAAAAGATCACCGCCTAACTTTACTTTCCTTATCTGAATCCTTGCTTTGGGCCATCCCACCACCCAGCTAAATAACTCCTAGCAGTACAACAATCAATGCTCTACAACTGTAAGCTATAAGTGGTGGAATTGCAATGGACTGATTCCACTGGACTGGAATGGCTGTGCTTTCAGATCTCATGCACGTGCGTGTACATTAAATTGATGATGGAAGCCACGAGGAATGGGCAGAATGTTAGAAGTATGCGAGCCACGTTAAAACCGAGCCTGGCCCAAAAGTTCGCGCTCGGCGAGAAATCACAGGCGGCCAAAAATCCCAACGGGCACCATCCGCCAGCGCCACAAGATGTCCTTCTAACATAACGAATGAAGAAGCAAACCGCACCGTCCGCTACAAACCAAATGGAAACACTTTTACCACCCCAAGGCGCTTAAAGTTTTTCGAACAGATTAGGCTTTTGTAATGTTTCGATGAGGGGAAGTGGCCGGGTGTTCCGGATAAAATGGGGGGTGGGAGTTGGGAGGGTCTCCTATTTTGTCGTCTTCGTCACAACCTCGTTGACGTTTCTTTCCTCAACCCGCATGGCCCAGAACCCGCCCCGGACCGAGTGGCTCCCCCCGCCGCGGGGGTCTCCCTCGCCTCCCTCCTCCTCCTCCTCTCAGGCGCGTCGAGGCCTTGCCGGCAACCAGAAGCCCCGAAGCCGGAGATGGTGGAGCGTCGCTTAGCAACCGCCCCTCCCGCTTCCAAACAGCGGAGGCAACCGCTGGAGCCGGAGCCGCCGGGCGCATGCTCCGTGGGGCCGGACGGCGGGGTTGTGGCTCCGCTTCCCCTTCCGGCCGCCGCTTCGCTTGGGTCCACCAGCTCCTGTCAGTATGGCAGAAGGGAGGAGGAGAGAGCAGCGGAGGAGCCCACTCCTGTGGGCGGCAGGTAGTCGCCACGGAGGAGGGAGTGGGAAGTATATGGCGGGAGCGGAAGAGGGTCGGAAGCTGCTCTGGGGGCGGCCAGGGGGCGGGTGGGTATGAATGGAAGGGGTTGCTTAAGGGCCGAGGCTTCCCCTGCCTGCCTGGGAAGGGAAATGGCTGCGAGGGTGGGCTGCTGCTGCTGCGTGAAGGGGAAGGCGAGGCCGTTCACAGGCGCAAATGGGGGCAGGGCGCGTTTTGGGGGGACCCCGCGCTGGCCACCTGCTGCAGTTTTGGCAAAGGTCTGGGCCTCTTCTTGGCCAAGGGAGGAGTCTGAGGAAACGACGCCCCACCCATTGGGACCCACAGAGGGGCAGGCGACACATGGCACCTGCTGCCTGCTTGGCCATAGAAGCAAGTGGGGGGGGGGGGAGGTGACAATGGGCAGCTGCCACTCTCTCCAGATTCTTCCCCATCTCTGTTTTTTGTAGGTGAGGGCGAGAAGCAGCTGTGCCTCTGCCTGCCTGTTTTTTTTTTAAATCTTCCTCTCTCTGGGTGGGATGGCAAGGAGGATGGAGCCAGCAGGCCTGCCCATAAAGAGCAGGTGGGCTGGGAATGGCAACAGCTGATCCAGCAAGGCCTCCTCTTGCTTGCTGACTTTTGTTTCTTGGTCAAGGGGGGATGGGACGTAGCGTTGAGGACTCTGGCTTTATTTCTTCACTGTAAAGAGGAAAGGGAGGATGTGCAAGAGGGGGAAGAATTAGCAGTACTGTGCCACTCGGAGAGAAGGAGGGGGGGTGAACAAGCAAGCAGAGTTGTTCTTGCCTGTATATGCATCCTATTTGTGCCTTTTCCTCTTGGCTTCTCAAGGAGACAGTGAGCGAGCAGGGAGAGAGGACAATGGCCAAGTGATCATCAAATATCCTGAAACATTAAAACAGGTGGAACATGGTTTGGGGTCCATTAGAACTGGAGAGAAGTGAGACTTAGATGGAAGCTAATTGTAGGGGTATTGTGGAGGTGGGCTAGATAAGATATGAACAGACATTAGTATGCATATGTGAGACCAATATATTCTTTCTCTTTTTGGTAGTTGCTGCATTTATTTTGGTAGTTGATGCATCTTTCGTGGAAGACTTAGATGACTCGTAAGTATGCAGTGTTTTTATTGTAGATGATGGCTTTAGACATATCACATGTAGATGTTTTTCTGGTATTCATTGGCAGGTCACTTCATGCAGCATGCTCTTCTTACACATGAGTATGTTGCAGAGTCCAAATGCATAAAAGTCAATCACCTTGTCATTCACACATGGACCTTCTCTGTGGTAGGAAACACAAAAGAAAAATAAGAACCTATAATGAATTCAAAAAGAAATGGGGTTGTAGTGGGGGTGGGCTACAGAGAGGAGCAGGGAAGCAAAGTCCCTTTGTGCAAGCAGAAATTCACTTGTTTAGTGTGGGATTCCATACATAATTTTTTATCCACATTGCTGACATTTAAGAGGAGAAAACTAAACACAAATCAGATGCAAGCAATGCTTCCTGGCACCTGACTGCCCTTGTGGATCCTGCCACCCAATGCTGTTTCCTCGCTTTGCCTCTAGAGTGGATTAGCCCTACATCCACTATTTAAAAAAAATCACTTTGCTAGCAGCTGTGAAGCATGTTGCAATCTCCAATGACACAGCAACAAACTGTCAGAAAAGTGCACACAATGTGAATTTCAAATTGGATTGGTATTGCCCTTTCAGCAACTTACCTCCACCAGCTGCTTGGTGCCAATAAAGCTCATCAGAAATATCTCATCTCTTAGACACTTAGTTAAGCTGCTGACCCAACTTTCAGGCTTGCAGAACAGTCTGGGCTCAGATACTGGCTTCATCAAAACTGTTTCTCTGTCTGGTTTTGAGTTACAGGCACCTAAATAGCCATGCTCCCTCTATTATTATTATTATTACTACTATTTATTTATTTATTTATTTATTTATTTATTTAACTGTCCTACACCTGAAGATCACAGGGCAGTTCACAACATAAAAATAAAAAATGAGAACACCAAATACCATAATCAAACAAAAACAAACACAAACCAATAGCCACCATCCCCACCGCCCAAAACACATAAGCATTTCAGATCAGGACTGTGAAGCAGGGGAATGGGATTTATAGCTTTTCTTTTTCCCATTTTCCCTTTAAAAATTGCCACCCCAACTGCTGACCGCATGTACGACAAATACTGCATGTTATAGTATTTGTTGCTTGCAACTGCTTTTACAAGGGGGTGAGTGTGGGCGTGGGCACACAGGATACTAGTGCCCTTATCTTGCCTAGTTTGTCTGTAATTTAAATACAGAAACTTAGAGTTGAAAGGGACCCCAAGGATCATCTAGTCCAACCCCCGCAATGCAGGAATCTCAGCTAAAGCATCCATGACAGATTGCCATCCAACCTCTGTTTAAAAACCTCCAAGGAAGAAGAGTCCACCACCTCTCGTGGGAGTCTGTTCCACTGCTGAACAGCTCTTATTGTCAGAATGTTTTTCTAAATATTTAGTCAGAATCTCCTTTCTTGCAACTTGAAGCCATTGGTTCTTCTCTCCAGAGCAGGTCCCTTCTCCATGTGACATCCCTTCATATATTTGATGATGGCTATCATATCTCCTCTCAGTCTCCTCTTTTCCAGGCTAAACATACCCAGCTCCTTCAAGCACTCATAAAGCTTACCTTCCAGACCTTGATCAGCTTAGTTGCCCTCCTCTGCACATGTTCCAGCTTGTCAACATCCTTCTTAAATTGTGGTGCCCAGAATTGGACACAGTATTCAAAGTGTCGTCTGACTAAGGCAGAATAGAGTGGTACTATTACTTCCCTTGATCTCGACACCATACTTCTATTGATGCAGCCTAGAACAGGGTTAGCTTTTTTTTTTTTTGCTTCTGCATCACATTGTATTTGTTTGCTCTTACAGTAATGAAGAACCAACTGAAATACATTTGACTTGTTCTTACACTTGTAATTTTAAGCTTGATTTATATTGTAAATATCTTGCAGATTGCGTGCTACACTGTTACATATTAAAACACTTTAGAAATGTAAGAAATGGACTGTAAAGTAACACAATAGACAAAGTAAATGTTGTGAACTGTATATATAGACTATGCCAACAAAATAGTGATGTATCGGTTGTTTACCTTTATAGATATCAGATAACTAATCTGTAATTTGTGTTGGCAAATAATTAGTTGACCTTAATCGCATGCTCAGAAGTATCATATGCCTGGAACATATTAACCCATTTAAGCTTTTTAAGCCTCTTACAAATTATTTAAGACCTATTAATTTTGGTGGTGGTTGCTACTATTACTACTAATAATAAGCATATTTTCTTGTATTGCTTAAGTGCATAGGTAAAAACATTTTTAGTGTGGTCTTCAATATTTGTGATGTATTGCTAGTCCACACGATAATGGTTATCATCATAAAGGATGGGAATGATTTACAGTGGTACCTCGGGTTACATACGCTTCAGGTTACAGACTCCGCTAACCCAGAAATAGTGCTTCAGGTTAAGAACTTTGCTTCAGGATGAGAACAGAAATCGTGCTCCGGCGGCGCGGCAGTAGCAGGAGGCCCCATTAGCTAAAGTGGTGCTTCAGGTTAAGAACAGTTTCAGGTTAAGAACAGACCTTCGAAACGAATTAAGTACTTAATCAGAGGTACCACTGTATATTGGGACGCGGGTGGCGCTGTGGGTAAAACCTCAGCGCCTAGGACTTGCCGATCGTATGGTCAGTGGTTCAAACCCCCGCGGCGGGGTGAGCTCTTGTCGTTTGGTCCCAGCTCCTGCCCACCTAGCAGTTCGAAAGCACTCTTAAGTGCAAGTAGATAAATAGGTACCGCTTTATAGCGGGAAGGTAAACGGCGTTTCCGTGTGCTGCGCTGGTGCAGGCTCGCCAGAGCAGCTTCGTCACGCTGGCCACGTGACCCGGAAGTGTCTCCGGACAGCGCTGGCCCCCAGCCTCTTAAGCGAGATGGGTGCGCAACCCCAGAGTCGGTCACGACTGGCCCTTACGGGCAGGGGTACCTTTACCTTTACCACTGTATATGCCATTAACAGCAAGGTATAAAGGAGTCTTCGGTAGTAAAAACAAGCTCTTCTCTTGCTTTTGTATTATTTTAATAAAATGTATAATACTTGTCAAGCATATTTAATCAGTTACGCTTATTTCTTAGGTTTAAAGAGAACCGTAAAGATGACATTTGGCTTGTAGATGTGAGTATAACAGCAAAAAAGCAAAACAAACAAACCCCACACCACAAAACTATTCAAAAAAATTTATCTTTGTTTGAAAAAAGCTTCTACATTCATGCTTATCTTAATCTCTATGGAAGAAAAAAACAAGTTATAAATACAATACAATACAATACAATACAATGAATTATACTTATCAGGAGTGGATTCTCATAATACATGAGGGTTTAATGTAGGTACTCGTTGCTGTGTGGCCCTAATAAAAAAGATTCCATTGTTGAAAAATCTGGAGTGCAAATGTTAATTATGTTGATGGGCAGATAAACTCTTTGTAATGGTATGATAATCCAAAAATTGCTTTGTTTCAAGTTGATCGCATGCAATTTTGCTTTGCGTGTGTGTTGTGTCATATATAAAAAATTGTAGTGAACAATATGCTACACTACTGCACATTGAAGTATTACCTGGACAGCACTGTTAATATGCAGCATTTTAAAGACATAGATACATGAAATTTTTGTTCGCTTTTATTTATTTTTTCAATAAGTATAATTTTTGTATAGTTTTTAATTTTCAGAATAAATGCCCTGTAACTGAATTGATATTCTATTATCCAAGCAGGTACTGGAAGAATTCATTTTGTTGTAGAAGTATAATGATGAGCAAACTCAAAATGTACTGCTAAATAGGCAAATTTTGTGCACATTTGAGAAATGTGGTAGTTTCCATCTATCCCCATGGGTGGTTTCATATACAAGTACATGTTTAATAGTTTCTCCAAAGACTTCACTGGCTATGTGTTTTTTGTTGTTGTTTTTTGCGTGTTCTCAGTTTTATGCACCATGGTGTGGCCATTGCAAGAAGTTGGAACCGGTGTGGAATGAAGTTGGTAAAGAGATGGGAAGCACTGGTTCACCAGTCAAAGTTGGGAAGATGGATGCAACTTCTTATTCTAGTAAGTGCTCTAGTAAGGTCTTCTGATCTGTGTTAGAATTTTTACTCTTTGAAAGTAACGTGAAAGCCAGTAAGTTAACCAAACACAGATAAGCAAATTCAGTGTTGGTACAAAGCTCAGTGGGGAAATTGGGATGGCCTCTTGACCTCTATTCTTTCATGGAAGGATGCACATCATCTGACAGCCTGTTCCTATAGAAATAGGATTATATATGCAACAGTTTGTATGTTATAAAAATGTCTGCTGCTGTTTGTTTGCCACTACAAGAAATGCCAGTAATACGTTTTGGAATATTGTAATTGTATTAATTAAAAATGCCCTTTTAAATGTTTGGTTATACTACTGTTTGTTTGCAGGCATTGCCTCTGAATTTGGAGTTCGAGGCTATCCAACAATTAAACTGTAAGTAGAATTTTGTGTCTTGTATATTAAAACTTTAGTTCTTTGTAGTATCATTAGTGTCTCTTGTGCAAAGTGTTCCATTCTGATGTATTGGACCATTATTTAAGTTTCTTCTTTGTTCCCCACTCCTGATTCACTTAAAAGCTAACTGATGTTGTGAGGAACATCATTGCTACTTAGCTGGCCCTCCCACTGCAGTAAGGCTATTGAAATACGTTGCTACTGTGTGTTCATAAAATGTGAGCCCTGGATTGAACTTTTTCCAGTTAACTGTATGTGCTAAAAGTATTGCAGCACTTGAAATATTCATCCAAGATGTTGACTATTATTTTACGTAGGTTAAAGGGTGATTTGGCATACAACTATAGAGGACCCAGGACCAAAGATGATATTGTTGAGTTTGCAAACAGAGTAGCAGGGTGAGTATTTATAGCTTCCGTTTTGTATGGCATGTGGAGTGGAGAGTATGTGGCAACAGTAGAATGTGGGTGACTTAGCCCATGGTGCACTATACAAGCAAAGTGGCTTAATGTCATAACTGACAATTGATTACAGTATTCTGAGGTAGCTCATAATTCTGTTTCATAATACATAAATATATGTATATAGAAAGAATGATTCTATGAAGTGACATCTTGACTTCTAAAATCCATCCAAGTAATGTGTTTAATCTAGCATGCATACATGAGCCCTTGAATCTGTTGCAGGTATCATATTCCACCACCCCCATGCCTCTCTAAACCATCCTTTAGTTTTCTTTACAAAGCCTTTAGATTTCAGTCTTACAAACTGTTCACATAGCTCAGCCCATGAATATCCTGGTCTTGACAGGCAGTATGATTGCATGAAAAGATTTGTCACCCAAAGCCGCTTGTTTAATAAGTTATTAATATATGTGCTTGTCATTCCAAGGTCAGTTCCTTCTTATTCTGTCAGAAGGAGGGTGGAGATCTTTGTTGTTGTTCCAGAAAATTTGTGAGATAGAAAAATTAAGCTACAGTTGTTGATTAACTGTCAGTTAATAACAGCACTTTTCCCAGACATCTCTTCTATGCCTTAGTCTGTAGTAACCTATAGTTGTCACGAGATGTTAAGATAAAATTTAGCCACCTTATTTCACCTTATTGTGATGTCTTCATGGAACTATTTAGACTTTAGCAGCTATTTCTTTAACAAATGCCTGTGTTCAATTCCTAGAAGTCTTACAACATCTTGAAAAACATAGCTATCATAGTAGGAAACACTGGGAGAAAATACATCTAACAACATGATGAAATTACCACTACAGTTCTTAATTAAGTCTTTAAAATGTTTCTATATTGACTCCAGTAATGATGCAACTATAGAACACAGTTGCTGAACTGGAAAGCTAGGATAGGATGATGTAACATTTCCTAATAATTATTAGATGCTAGATGAAAAGAAATGCTAGCAGGATTTCCCTTCCCCCATTTTTTTTTTAAATGTGTCTTTATTTGGCTTGGTCAAGGCAAAGGTTCACTAATGATTTTCATGTGTTCTCAGATTCTAAACACTTAGATAATTTCTTAGTGCTGTCATCTGATACTTGAAAGTGCATCCTTTAAAAAAATGAAAATAAAGGTTTTTGGTGGATAATGCCAGTACATGAGGTTAGCACATTGTAGTTGATTTCCTACCCCCCACCCCAATGTCCGCATATAGCAATATGTGTAAGTGTTGAAATATTTACAAGAGAAGACAAATTGTTGTGATTCAGCATTCCTGTATTGAGTTCTCATTGGTACTCAGGGACAGCAATTGGAAGCTGCTTTTCTTGCTCCCATTTATCTGTTTTCTTTATTTTATTCTTCAGGCCTATTATTCGACCCCTCCCTAGCCAGCAGATGTTTGAACATGTGCAAAAGAGGCATCGTGTATTTTTTCTTTACATTGGTGGAGAATCTCCATTGAAGGTTTGAAACTTCATTTAAATTTTTGTTTACTGATTCCAAAAGAGTATTACATTTTAATGCATGCTTCCTAAGATTGTTCTGGTAGCTGGCATCTCAACCCTAAGTAATTTTACCAAATCTGCAAGGGTACTTAAAGTTGCAGCTTTGGGACCATAAATAAATAAATAAATAAATATATTCAGTGCAGTGAGGTAGATATATTTAGATTCATAGAATTGTAGAGTTGGATTTAATGATGCTATGATGAGAGAAATCAGTGTTATTCCCTTGAAGAAGAAGATTCCTAGAAACTGAGTTGTTAATCTCCTGGAAGTACAAAAATGGGCCTGTGGATTGTGCCTCTGGGATTTCATACCATAACCTACCCTGCAAATTGTAGGAATGGTGTGGGAGGGAATGGACAAATAAGAGTGCTACTTCTCTGTCGCATGACATCATGAGGATCAGCTGGCAGTAGAAAGACACATTGACATAGTATGTCTATGTTGAGACACAGTCACAAGTACTTAAGGCCAGGGTCAGGAACTTGAAGCCTAAGGTCTTGATGTTGCTTTCAGATTAGTTTTGTTGGGGGCTGTGGGGAGCAGAGAGGAAGAGAAACATGAGGGGAAAGGAAGAGGAAGCTAGAATAAATGGAGAGATGAGAAATTAAAACATTTCCTCTGCAAGTGATCAGTAGCCATATGCTAAGAGTGATCTGTCCCTTCTCCGGCAGCCTCCTGGGAAGGAAGGATGGGTGAGAGAGAGGAAAGGCTGTTCCTCTATGACTTCAGGCCCCAACACCAGCATGCAGCTCTCAACCCAAAAAGGTTCCTTGCCCCTGCTTTGGTGAATGAGGAACCAACATTTAGCAGTGAAACATTGTATTTTTGTTTTGCTATGTTTGTTATGAAGATTGAGAAACTGTTTTAAAATGTCTATTTGTTTTTCCACAGGAAAAATACATAGAAGTTGCTTCCGAACTAATTGTTTATACCTACTTTTTTTCTGCCTCAGAAGAGATACTACCTGAGGTAAATTTATTCAAGAATGTATGTAAATAAACACTGTTAGATTACCGTTAAAAATGTTTGAGGTGGTGGTGGTGGGGTGATTTCATGTTTTGTTTTGTTTTGGTATGCTTTACATGAATGCAAGTAAGAGTTGTCATTTTAAGTCTTTCTCCGCAATCAGAAATGAGCCATTTAGGTGTGACAATGCAGCATGTCCAGTTACGGCTTTGTGAAGTAGCCATAGCTGATAAGGCAAGGCACTGTTAAATTTCAGCTCCATTGGCTGTGGAATCAGCACCATCTAAATTTAAGAAGAGTCTCTTACTGGGCACACAGTTTAGTTGCACATGTTCTGTTTAGGTCTGTCTTTCCTTGAGGTCTTTGAAAAGGGGGATGGGGCTGATTCCGGTTCTGATTTTTCTTTGTGTGCAAGGTGTTGGGAGTATAATTCTGTCATGTTCTTGTTGCTACTTGACAAGGGAAAATGGAAACAGAACAGCTTCAATCA
Organism: Podarcis liolepis; assembly: GCF_965112155.1. Taxonomy (NCBI): domain Eukaryota; kingdom Metazoa; phylum Chordata; class Lepidosauria; order Squamata; family Lacertidae; genus Podarcis; species Podarcis liolepis. The sequence continues at coordinate 52,638,581 of NC_139560.1, read as the reverse complement.
CTTAATGGGAGACCATGAGTGATGAAAGTGATTTGTAGAGGATAGTAACGTTTACTTAAATTATTGGAGGTTGCAATGGTAAGGCTGGAATTTAACATCATGCCTTGCCAGACAGAACAGTCTCCCTTCTCCTCCTCCTGCATGCTGTTCTGTGGGTTCTCCTGACACACCCAAGTGGATTTGTGGGATCAGGAGCGAAGGGGCGAAAGCCTCATTGCTCTAGTGAAAGCCTTTGCAGTGACTTTCGCTAGCACACCTGGTTAGTGGAAACTGGTCCTAAGTCTTCTCAATAAGATTTTGTATCATTCTCTCTCTGTGTGTATATGTATATATATATAGAGAGAGAAAGAGAGACCCAATGTTCCTTTACAGTTAGTGTTGCTCATTCACAAATCTATGCTGTAGTGCACTTAAGATAGTTAGATCTCCCTGATCCTAGTTTGCATTCTCATGCAAAAAGAAGTTTAAAAGATGTGCCCTATACTAGTTATATTTGGGGAGGAAATGTAAATACTTTACCAGCCCACTTTAATACTATACAAAGATTTTTTAAAATGTGATTTTCCCCATTGTGCTGTCATTGTTTTGGATGGCAGATGTAGTATAAGAGTTAGATCCTCTCATGAAGATGACCACAGTGGTGGTGGTGGTGGTAAGGTTCAAGGTAAAGTTCAAAAGACAATTCCTTGCATTTTTATTCTTTGGCAGCATAGCTGCATTATTTCGTATGTGTGTGTGTGTGTGTGTGTGTGTGTGTGTGTGAGAAAGAGAGTCACTAGTATACCTTTAGGGCTTGGTGCACAAAAAGCAATGAGGCTATTTTTAATGTACACAAGGCATCATCTATTGTCTCTGCTGGCTTCCAGTTTGTCCCACTTTGTGCTAATTTTTTTACTATCCTCAGGGTTTGAAACTGCAAAAAATAGGGAGAATAGAATTTTAAGTTATCTAGAGAATAAAAGAACTAAGGCCAAAATCCCTTTAAAAAATAGGTTCTCATTTTTAATAGGAAAAGTACACCATGCTTTTACACTAGAATTTTTCTAAAAGTGTCAAGAACACCTTACTTGAACATAGGCATTGCATATATATGCTATAGCAAACAAAAATCTTAACATTTATTCACCAGCTAGCTTCGTTATGTAATACACAAACCTTTTAATCGCTACAGATACTAAACTGGAAAATCAAAGCTAAATTTCTGATTTGTTGAATAACTTGAGCTATAAAAGTACAGTGGTCCTCAGGTTACATCTGCTTCAGGTTACATCCGCTTCAGGTTACAGACTCCGCTAACCCAGAAATAGCACCTCGGGTTAAGAACTTTGCTTCAGGGTGAGAACAGAAATTGCGCGGCGGCGGCAGACGTTCCCATTAGCTAAAGTGGTGCTTCAGGTTAAGAACAGTTTCAGGTTAAGAACGGACCTCCGGAACAAATTAAGTACATAACCAGAGGCACCACTGTACAAAAATAAAATTTCCTCATATCCAACCTCCTTTCTTAATAGAACATTTCTGCACACAGTTTATTTTTTGGTGTTGCCTATCTTTTATGTCATCCAACTGGGGGAAAGAGATTGGGAAGAATATCTGCATCAGAGGTGCATGGTCAGTGTATTAGGTTGTGATGCTTACTCTTAATTTTATGTATGACTTACAATTTATATCCTGCCTTTCTGCATATAGCACCCAAGGCAGCTAACAGCAATACAAATGAAAAATATAATGAGCCCAAATAACAGACTGAGAAAGCAAATAGAACCCATAAACCAGTCAAAGAAACCAACAGATGTAACTTTTTAACTTACAGGTCATCGTAATATATTTTGATGTGACGTCAGCCTGACAAGCCAATGCTAATTTAAAATTAAAATCTTCACCTGTTGAAAGAGAGACATTAAAGAGGGTGGTGATATAGGCATCTTTAGGCAGGAGACGCCATGGTGCTTTTCTTTTTTTTTACACCTTCACACTGTTTGTTTTTATTCAGTGACTTTGTGTTTTATGAATATTTATAAGCCACTTCATGGTCTATAACTGAAAAGTAGAATCAATAAAAAATTGGGAAATATAAATATAACCTGAAAGTTTCTTTGTGCCATTAAAGTGTTTGCTTTATCTTTTTTATCTTTCAGCATGTGACACTCCCTGAGATGCCAGCTGTTATAGTTTTCAAAGATGGAACTTATTTTGTGTATGATGGTAAGTTATAGATCAAGAGTAATATGTCAGTAACATGTATTGGATTCCTCCCCCTGCATTTTAAGGATTCTAGCCCTAATACGTCTCAGTCTAGATGCTGTTACATACGTCTCAAAAATATCAAAATGAGTGTTGATTGTGCACAGTCTTTGATAATTTAGAGATGTAAAAGCAGTGCCATGCTGGCTCAAACTGTGACTTGCATCTGTGTCATGTGCTTCAAAGTAGGTTGTTCCTCGTATTTATTAATTATAAACAGGCACTCTGTAAGTTTCAGTTGTGCACACGGTGCTTTGTTAGGCCTGGTGTATATTTTAATTCCCTCCCCAGGTTTTCTTTTCCAGTTGACTTGGGATTCTATAGCAGTTCTGGGGTTCCTTCCCATTAATATTTTTACCTGAAGTTGTTGTTGGTCTGGTAGTTCTACAAAATTTGAAGTTCCCCAAAGTCTGCTGACACTTCTTTCTTCTTGCTGGATGTTGCCACTTTGGTTACATGTGGGTTTGGATTCAGACCTACTCTTCCATGAATGGAAGGGCTCCTTCCGTTTATGGAAATGAGTCAGATCCAGTAGAGGCTGCATCTCTGCTTACTGAAACTCACAGTGACAGAAGAGGGAGAAGGCTATTTGGGTAGTTGTCACTTAGCTGCACCACCTGCCCTGAAGAGTACCTTAATCCTCTGCAGCAGATTATAAGGGGGGCAGCCATTGAGTGGGACAGTTGGCTAAAATTGCCTTTCGTCTACAGAATAATCCATTTTTGAGTTCCACTCTGAGCAATTTTGAATCCAAACAGTAGACTGACACTTGGAGAAACAATATGCTCTTAGTATGTCCAACCAGTAGATCACAGTCTGTGCAATCCTCCTCCCGAAAAGCTCAACAACTCTGGGCACTTCCCTCCTAAAAGAAGCTCAACAACTCTGGGCAATCCACCCCCCATCCCCACTCCCATGCTCCTCCTCCCTCCAATGGCAATAGGTAGATTACTGCCAGTTTTTTATACTGGGAGAAGATCACAGTCTCTTGGGAGTTGGACATGCCTGGTATATATGATAGTGTTAGAAGAAGGCATGAGCATTTTATTTTTTCTTTCACTGTTTTTTTCTTTTTCTTTTTAAAGAATATGAAGATGGTGATTTGTCATCCTGGATAAGCAAGGAGAGATTTCAGGGGTATCTTAATGTTGATGGATTTACTCTGTATGAACTTGGAGACACAGGTAAGATGACCTTCCTTCAGTACTTAATTGTACGCTACGCTAACACTTTTGTATGTAAAGTCAGCTGCAATTTTTAAAAGCTGCTTTATGTTGTATTATGCCTGGGAAACATCAAAGGATTTTATGGATTATGGATTTTCCACTGATTCATGTCCCTTCTTCAGATCCTGCTTGAATGATGCCAAACATTCACACCACTTCTAATGCTAGTAATCAGCACTCTTCAAAACTCCCTTCCCATGGAAAGCTAAATCTAGGCTAGAACTCCTCTCCCAGACATGATATCTTTTTGTGGGCAGCAAATTTCAGTCTTGTAATCCCCCACATATTTTGAAATGGGACAGTTCTCCTGTAACAGTAACCTACATGAACAATGAATTATTATAGGTGATAGGCATTGTGTAGGACACACACAGAATAACTTCAGAAGAAAGTTTAATAGTAGTGATGGACTTTCCAGCTTAAATTCTCTATTCTGCTCCATGCCTTCCATCAAGGTATGTTGTAGCTTGTGTATCTATAAGACCTTTCCATTTGAGAAAGTGCTTTGTGGTTGGGGATGAGTAGTGCTTTATTTTCAGTAGCATTTCGCATTTCTGGAGCATATGGCAATGCATATATATATATATATATATATGGTTACAAAATAGCTGTTCTGTTTTCTTTGGGGATGGGAGGTTACTTAAATAAGAAGCATCTTTCTGTAGACATATCCTAAATTTAGTTCTATGTCTTTTGCTTTTTAGGAAAACTTGTGGCTATTGCAATTATTGATGATAAAAACACTTCTGTTGAACATATTAGGTATGTTGGTGTGTATACGTGATAAAACATAACAAACCATTTAGAAAATGACACCTCTTGAACATCATACTGCATGAACCCTGCTCCAATCCCTAACTTGTCTGTTGTTGGACTACGTTGTTTAAAAACTAATAGAAAAGGAAGCTGCACATCAAAAACAAGCCATAGCTTTATTCAGATATTATTAATAAAGGGAAAAGGGCATGGTCCTATGTACAGTTACTAGGAATTAAGTCCCGGTGAAGTCACCATTCATGGGATCAGGTTTCCCTTTTCTTTTTCTTTTTTTGCCAATTTTTTAATTGATTTTCCAAATTATTACAAATTAAACCAAATTAATTTAATACAATCTCATTTTTTAAAAAACCTGGTTTCCTATCCCATTACAAGCTATGTCCAAGATGCATCTCCACTGCTCCATCCATTATCGCTTCAGTCTCTAGCTGACATCATTTCACTTGCTATTGTTGTCCATTCATTCAGCTGCCCTTTTTATTACCCTTTTAATCAGATAAGATTGAGCTGTATGTCATACATAGGAAGCTTCTGTATTGAAGGGCACAGACAAATACAGTCATACCTTGGTTGTCAAACGGAATCCGTTCCGGAAGTCCATTCAACTTCCAAAAATGTTTGAAAACCAAGGCATGGCTTCCGATTGGCTGCAGGAGCTTCCTGCAGTCAATCGGGAGCTGCGGAAGCTGCGTTGGATGTTCGGCTTCCAAAGAACGTTCGCAAACCGGAATACTTCCAGGTTTGTGGTGTTTGGAAGCCAAAACTGATGAGTACCAAGGCATTCAACAACCAAGGTACAACTGTACTCATATAGTATGTAGTGGCACAAAACTGAGTAGAATCTGGATTTCTTGCAAGTCAGGAGCCACGGAGCAGTCTAGATGTAATGGCCAAACCGTCCCTTGGCCTTCATAAACAGGTTTTATGCTTAGGTACTCCCTTCTTATCTCCATGGCTCATTGTGTTTCATTGCTGAATGTACAGCAATGCTGTACAATACCATTGCTGAACAGATTCTGTTTATATTTGTGGAAATACTGTGAAATGTTTCTTTTTACAGGTTGAAGTCTATTATGCAGGATGTTGCAAAAAATTATAGAGACCACTTTCATAGGTACATGCATATATTTAATCACTTGTTAATTGTTCCTAATCGTGTGTTAAGTGGGTTGAATAAATACCGCAAATTCAAGTAGTTTTGAGTGTGACAGTTAACAAGAAATCCATTCATAATAGCTAGGTAATCTTAAGACTATATACACAAATTGTCCACATTTAGGAGAAAAGTAGAAGAAACTAAGCTTTAGGGATTGTATACGTTTTGAAAAAGTGTGTGTGCTGCATTTTCTTTTTAAAAAGACTTTTAAAATACCCTAACACATGTATGTCACATATTTGCTGTCTGGCGGAGCACCTTCTGATGTCAAGATAGAATAGAAACTAGGTTCTTAATTGAAAAAGTATACATTCACAAATAACTGTAATGAGAAATAAGTAATACTGAGATGGAAAAGCTCTTTTGTTTTATTAGATCTCTAATATGTGTGCAGATTGGTTTACTATATTGACATCAATTTAAGCTGCAATTATTAGCCACTTGAAAATACAAATATTAGCTCATGCAGAGCAAGATACTTTTGCCTTTTTTAAGCTTTCAGATATATGAACAGACAGCCAGATCCTAAATGGCCAGACAGCCAGATCCTAAATGGCTGTAGCTAGATGTTTATCCTGGCACTACTTTTCTGAGAATAGTTTCCTGGTCCAAAGGGACCAAGGTACAGGAGATAGCAAAGCTGTACAACAATGTTGCTACCCATGGGTTTTGTTCAGCTAAGGGCAGCTCTTCTGGAGGTTGTAAATTACTTGTGCAAAAATGATGAAGTGTTAGAGTGGTTTAGGGGAATTCAGAAGCAATCTAAACAACTACCACCTTTTTATCTAAGACAGTGCATTCAACATTTACATTTTCTGCTGGGACAGTTAAATTCTTTACCAAGAAAAAGGAAATGTGCAGAATTATTCTATTTTTGGGAACTCTATATTCGGTTCTTAATTTTTAATTCTGTTCTTGTTAGTTGTGGGGAGGGGCAAGGGGTTGTGCTAGTAGGCACTGGAGTGCCCCTCTCACATTCCTGGCCACTACTGGTAATGTTGTTTGGCCTGTCCAGGTTCTTAGGATCCAATAATTCACAAGGGTATAAGATCCAACTGTTTAAACAAAAGATGTACACAGTCCCTTGCTTTTGCCTAGCTATGGGTTGCATCCAGTGCTCTGTTAGCAGAGTTCTGCTTGCACATCGAGACTTCCATTTCCTCTCTTCCCCCTGTGTATCAACAAAATCTGCACACATAGGTGAGGAGGAAGAAAGTGTGTTGTGTGAGCAGAGCTTCAGCACTGGATATGACCCTGTGTTATCCTCCTCACAAATACAGTTGCTGAAATTAGTCCATTTCTTACAATTTGAAGTAACTACCATACACAAGATTCTAGCAGTGGATAATTCATAGAAGTAGAGCACCTGACCTCTTGTACACTGCTTTGGAAGAGTTGTACTAAAGGGTGGTTTGTAACTAAAATGAATGGATTAGATACTGCTTTAGAACTGTTTGTTTATTGTCCACACTTTCCACTTAGCCAAGAAAATATAGTGGAAATAAAAATGCAGGAAAGCATAAAATGTGATTAATTGGTGTGATCTATATTAAGAGGAGAGTATCGCTAGAACTTTGAAAAGTAATAAGCGTGTTAGGAGTGTTAATACAAAAGAACTTTTTGTTATGGGTTTCATGCTAAGTCACACATCCCTTAAATCGGGATCCCTCATTCCCCCACTCCCCATGGGTTGATGAGACCGCCCTAATAACAAAAGGTGATTTAACACCTGATAGAGTTCAGGTGAAGTAGCTGTTACCACTGATCAGTGTGGTAACAGTAACTTCCTTTAAAGACACACTTTCCCTGCTGGTCAGCTGATTGGCTCTGGGAGCAGGGATTCAAAGGAGCTTGCTATAACTGCTGATCAGCAGTTGCAGCAAATCTGTTTGGCAGAAGCAGTTTCGATTCAAACTGCTGCCTCCAAAGGAGGAACCTCCAAGTTTGCCTCCAAGTTCTCCAAATATAGATTCATACAACTTGCTGTCATTTTTTTAAAGTTAGGTTTAATTAACAGTTTGTATTTTGAATCTTCACAGGAGCTTCCAGTTTGGCCATATGGATGGTAATGAATACATGAATAGTTTACTAATGGAGTAAGTATGTTTTTGAGATTTCATGCTGTTAATATTATTTGTGTAGCAAGGTTTATATTTTGAAACTCTATTCTTGTGTTTGCTGCAAGCAGGTTACAAATATCTGTAGAAAGAGAGCATATAAACTTGGTAGATGTGTGAAAGTTGATCAGTACATGCATTGGTTTTGCACAGTGTAGGATGAGATACTCTGCCCAGTGATTGCCGTCACAAGAATGGATTCAGCATGTTCCCTTCATGGAATCACTGTGAACCCTGGAAATTTATCATATGAATTGTCTGTGCCAAAGTTACACACTTGTCCTAATTTTATGATTTGTACTGTTTTGTGTGTGTTTGCATTTGGGATTAAAATAAATAGCACTTGGATATGGCCCTTCAATATGCAATAAAACCATTTTACTTTTAAAGAGAACACTTTCATTATATATAAAACCTAGATATTTAAAGTTTGTATATAACTTTTTCCACTAGATGGCAGGATGGGATAGTAAATGGAGAGAGAAAAGGCGCATAAATGGGAGCTGAACATGAAATACACACACACACACACACACTGATTGAGGCTTATATATACTGTGAAATGATTACACACCATTAAGGAGAAAAACATATTAGGAACTTACGACTTTGTTTTACATGCTTGATGGATTTTGAATTTCAGCTATTGTTGCTGAGCTTTTGTGGCCTAGAAGAGGCGTATAAAGCTCTCAAATCTCTCTTTGAGAGGATTCAGAAGGGCAGCTCCGGGTTGTGTTCCATTGTTTCAGCAGAATATTGTTCCTGAATAGAGGCTCAAATTACACCAAAGCTTAAGGCTTCGAAGATTACATCTGTCTGATACCTATGTTTCCCAGTAGAAATGAGGTCATTCCTGCAGATCAGGCATGTCCAACCGGTCGAAAGCTCAACAACTTTGCTGAAGGCTCCCCCAAAAAGCTCAACAACTTTGGTCAATCCAATGGGTAGATCACTGCCAGTTTTTTTATAGTGGGAGTAGATCGCAGTCTCTTGGGAGTTGGATATGCCTGCTGTAGATAATGAGAAACCATGCTTAGCTCTCCTTGGCTTGGTCCACTTGACAAATTACAACATTATTCCAAATGTAGCCTGTAGATATAGTTGGCAAAAGACATGCTGCTGGAGACTATAGCAAATGGTACTTTTGGGCATGTTGTAGAAGTTAGTAGCTAGCTACAGTGGCAGTCTAGGGGAATCAGATTTCTGTCTATCAAGGTTGTCTTCATTCTGCTCTAGATACCATGACTTGCTGGCTACTAGTATAGTCTTCGAAAGCACGTCAAAGTGCAAGTAGATAAATAGGTACCTTCCAGCGGGAAGGTAAATGGCGTTTCTGTGTGCTGCTCTAGTTCGCCAGAAGCGGCTTAGTCATGCTGGCCACATGACCCGGAAGCTGTCTGCAGACTAACACCAGCTCCCTCGGTCTATAGAGCGAGATGAGCGCCACAACTCCAGAGTCGTCCGCAACTGGACCTAATGATTAGGGGTACCTTTACCTTTACCTTTAGTGTAGTCTTGTCCAGATTCACTTGCTGTATTTGCTGTCGCCCCTCTTTGTTAAGCATTGGGAAAGTGGACTATGAAACCTTTGTCAGAAGCAAGATGGTTAAAGCTGAACCTTGTATGATTTTTTAGTGTCCTAGGAATGTGGCAAATACTCCACTACCACCACCTCATTTGGTCTTCCTGCAAGAAATGAGTTGAATCACTTGTTCAGATACTATAGATAGGATAGTTGCAAAGTCAAGTTGCCAAGAAGCTTTTATAGTTCTTAGGTGCTCTATTAATAAATTGAATGCTGATAACTGATAGCTTTTTTTCTTTTTTTAGTTCCTGACTTGTTCGATTTTACTGTTTCAGTGATCTGAAAATTCCCACTATAGTTGTATTGAACACATCCAATCAACAGTATTTCCTACCTCATAAAACTATTGAGAGTACTGAAGATATGGTTCAGTTCATTAATGAGATCCTGGAAGGCACTGCAGAAGTAAGCCTTTCTCTTTTATTCAAAATCTCTTTAACCAATTCTTGAATTGCTCAAAGACCTAACAGTTTGTTGGCTATCTTACTTCATTTCTGTTTTCTGATTTGAATGTGCAGTACCAATGTTCCTTGAAAAACAAGAGTCGCTGGAAAGAACTAACATTAGAGACAACCTGGGGACAGGTCCTTGCAAGGGACCCCAAGAATGTCACAAGAAAATAATTTTCCCCTTCAATGGAAAAACATTACATATCAGACTTCATGGTGAAGAAAGGTGGATGCAAGCTGAAATATAATTGACTAGTGCTAATGCCTGTTTTTACCTTTGAAATTTTAGGCACACGGTGGAGATGGAATTCTTCAACGGATCAAGAGAATAATTTATGATGCCAAGTCTACTGTAGGAGTAAGTAATGTCCCATCTCTGTTAGATAACGTCTAAACGTATATCAGATATAAAATAGGGACAGTACCTGCCAAACATCCAGCATATTAAGGTCCTCAAGTTACCCATCCTAACATCAATATCTAATTTGATCACATGATTTTGGGTGCTGGGTTCTGTATTTTAAAGAAGTTTGTTACAATATATCTGCCTTTTGAAACACACATCTTGGCATCAGGAATCCAGACATTTGGCAACCCATATCAGCAGTGTTGCTTTTGGCAATTTCCCTTAAAAATAGCTCAGAAACTTCCCTTTTAAAACATTTATTTTTAGATTTCTGGCAAAACTTTAAAAAGCTCATGAACTTTGGCTGAAAAAAAGGTCAATAACTTTTCTGTCTGGATTTTCACTTTTTGAATACGCCAACCCTAGCTTAGACGGAGAGATGGATCACAGAAACCCTTTGAAAATCAGCTTCCCTCTTTAAAGTGCTCCCCATGGAGTCAAGCAATAATCCTTGTGTTGACTGCTGCCATGAGTTTCCAAGACAGTGATAGCTATTCCCAGCAGCTGCAGGCATTGCGTGTCAAGCCCCGAAACCCACCCCCATGGAAATAAAGACACAAAGGAGACAGAATTTAGTTTAAAGGTTAATGGGCAAATTTAGGCTACAACTTTATTGAGTACACAAGTGTGACTGGTATTGGCTTAGGCATTGGTATCTAATGACTATAACTGGCTCCTGCCACCCAGCAGGTAGCCTGCAAAGCGTAAACTACCAGCAGAGGGAGCTCCAACAATGGCTATTGACTGGTGCTCACCTCTGGGGTTCCCGGGGGTCCTGGCATGGCCCTAGCTCCTCCCCAGGCTTCGGCCGAGATCCAAGCCCCCGGATTCCTTTAACAGAATACCCTATCAAATGGAGGGGCAGGTGATGGCCACACCTCCCCTCCCCACATTCCCCTAAACCAATGCCTAACCACCAAACCTTACAAAGTTGTGACGATTCTAAGAGGTAGGCAAAAACACAGCAGCTGCTGCCAATCTGCCACATTGGAAAAAATTCCTACCCGGCCCCTGTTCCAAAACAGGAGTCCAAAGCAAGGTCTGACCCCGACCTAACAAGGGGTGGTGAGTGTTCGGCAGCGCAAAGCAAGAGGAGGTCCCCACGACGTGCTTCTGTTTAAATACTCTACTCCCAATCAGGCCACCATGCTGATTGGCTAAAAGCCAGTGGCAAGATCGTGGCACCACTGGCGGTTGCAGGGAGTCCCAGAGCTGCGCGCAACATGGACCCTCGGTTAGGAGGATCCAACTTGTAGAGATATACAATATGTACTACTGGTAATCCATGTGACAACTACTGCTAAAAGAAGCAGCATTTGTTCAGATCTTTAGCAGATGCTTCAAGAACCCTTAAAACTCACTTGTCAACTGGTTCAGCTACCTCCTCTCTGTACTCACAGCACATCTGGAAACCTGAATGTTGTTGTTGGCCTGCCAGAAACACAAACAGCCAACACAAGAACAATAAGTTACATATAGGTCTGTGCACATATTTCCATAAAGACATAAAATCTGTTTTGGGGGCAAAGACTGCATAGATGTACACAAAACTTAGTTTGTGGAATTGCCCTAAAATAGAATAACAATTATAATGGCTTCAGGTAGGTAGCTGTGTTGGTCTGACGAAGTGTGCATGCACACGAAAGCTTATACCCAGAACAATCTTAGTTGGTCTCTAAGGTGCTACTGGACAATTTTTTAATTATAATGGAGTTAATTTGGTCTTAACTTGATGAATCAAAGATGTTTGCGGGGAGAGTACATCAGCTTAACACACTGTAAATATCAGAAGCTTTTAAATGAAAGACAAGTCCTACTAAATGCACGCTCCTATCCACGTCTGTGCAAAAGCTTAAGTCCCATTGAGTTCAATGGGACTTAGCCCCAGGTAAGTGTTTTAGCACTCTAGCTTTAGTAACATTTGCTGCTTCTTATCCACTTGATATACTGAATGCCGACCTTCGAGATTTTCACAACCGCCAACTTCATCGGTTCATAAACTCCCTTTAAAATAAAGTCTTTAGGTGAGCGATCTCCACTTGCCTGATGTTTCCAGGAACTGCTAAGTACGTAATTCCCACTGTGTTTTTCTGCATTTTATTTCCCTCTGACTTACTCTTTACAAACCCCCTTCCCCAAAACCATGTGTAGATATACCTACAGCTCAGGAAAACACTCCATATATCTGATGGACCGTATTCTGTGAAAGCTTATGCATTGATATATTTGTCAGATGTTGTTGAATTGTCACTAACAGCTAACCATTTCTCAACAGTCTGTTTTCAAGAGTTCCCCCCTTCTGGGCTGCTTTCTCTTTGGTCTACCACTGGGTGTCATCAGCATCATGTGTTACGGAATTTGTATGGCTGACTCTGATGGAAGATCAGATGAAGCGGAAGCATCTAAGAAGGAAAGTACAGGGCGGGAACTGACTGATGAAGGCACTGAAGAAGAACAAGAGGAAGAAAACAGTGAGAACCGTCTAGAATTTCCAGGTGGCGAGCAAGAACAGAAAACTATATTTGAAAAGAAAAAAGACTAAATTGCTTAATTAAAAAAAAGTAGAATTTCAAAATATAGACTTATTTATTGAATTCATCTATTTACCTGTGACCTTCAGAGATGATGAACTTTTTGTTTTACATGCATGTGTTCCAATTGCTTGGCCATGAAGAAGAATAAGTGGAAGTCTGGGTTTCAGAGTCCTTTACTATCTTTATCCTGCTGAAAAGAAATCAAATTAAGGGATGTATATATGAGCTATTTTTCAGTGATGCACACTGAAGTTCTTTCTTTTCTAGCTACTGATTTTCTTCTTTCTTTTCTAGCTACTGAGAACTGGTTAACAATTATTTTAACTATGTGGCCAAAGTAAATAAAACATTTAAAAAGGACTGCAGGAATGTTCTCAGCCTAGAGTGAAATTTGTAAATGGGGAAACATACCTTTGGGACATTACATTAATGCTTTTAAAAATAGTCAGTATTGCTTTGAAAAGCAATACATACTTCATTTTATTTCATTTTTTTAATAAAAAGATGTAAATTTTAGATAATCTGTTACAAAAGTCTCATGGCAGTGCTAAACACAGGTATTGCAGTCTCTCTTTAGTTGTTTTTTTGCAATTTTAATATTCTTCAAAGTAGTATTTGCTTACTGGGTCCATTTGCTATTGCATTATATTGGTCCAATATGGTTCATTATTAAAAAATCACTTCTGTATTTAACTTAAAAGGAAAAAACCTTGCTTTTAGATGAAATTTCCCCTAATCTTGACAAAACTGAAGGTTTCATTTGCTCATGACAAAATTAGTGGAATATTTTTTTCTGTGTGTCTGCTGCATGATTAATGACAAGTGTTTCTTCAATATGCCAAAATATTTTTAAAGGTGGGTTAAATCTTGCAACAACTGTGACTTCTGCAAGTGAAAAACACATAAACAAATATTTTATTGGCTTGTTATCAGTGATACCTGCATTTGACATCTCAACTACATGTTGATTGGACAGAGCAATTTAATTATCTGAAGGACTGTTAACACTTCTAGAAAAGGGGGGTATTTGTCGGTGCAATACATTTTCATTAACTGTTAAATCACATAAGTCATCTCTAATACTGTCCCTTGACATTGAAAGCAACTAAGCTCTCTCCAGAGTTAAGATCTCAAGGGATAAGCTATAAGATGGTGTTTGGAGTATTGATACCATGGTGATTACCATAGCAACCAAACCTATGCTGCTCATTTTCAGAACTACGGCTGTGTCACATACAGTTGGAAAACTGAAAAATAAAAGCTTCCCAGCTTGTGAGTCTTGGTAAAGCAGTTTGGTGTAATATGTATGGCTACATATGTACATTCTCAAAAAAGAAATTTTAAGCTTGGATAAAAAAAGTTTTAAGGAATTAAGACTAGAAGATAAGAATTTTTTGTCCTCCTGAAGATAGGGAAACCCTGTAGTACTTTAAAGCCAATCAACTTTCTAAAACATTCTAAGCAAACTAATTCGATTTACATAGTTTTGTTATTTAGAAGGAAATTAAGCTGATAATAACACAGCTGTTTTGAAAATGCATGGGTTTTAAAAGTAGGGTTTTCCTTGATAAAAAAAATTGCTTTTCAAAATAGGAAGAAATGAGAAATGGAAAAGTGTTTAGCACTTTCACTGACAGTTGTTCTTTGCCCAAAGAATAAATTGCTGAGATTTAATTTATACTTATCATAAATATTCTAGCTGTGACAGTTGGCTTTATAAAGAAACTTTGTTCTGGCTTTTGTTTAAATTTAAACCAGGTTGTGTTTGTTCTGAACACTGATAGAAGTTATAAATGGCATTTTGTTTGAGGCAAGGTTCAACTCTTGTCATGTCATGCGCTGTTGGTTTTTCACATAATTGAGGTTTTGTCCAATGCTGCAAAACTCCCCTATGTTTTAAGCGTCAAAAGCATAAAATGAGCTGGATTTTTAGGATGGACAGAAGAGTTTTTAGACTGCACCAGGGTAGCATTTCTATTTTGTTGGTGTTATATGTTGTTTACAGAAGTAGTGAATGTCAGCACAAGAAATCTGAATTCATCTACTATTTCACACGACTTATTAATTTTGTGTTCTTATAGCTTTCTTTTAGATACAAATAACAGCTACATGCTATATAGTAGTTTTTCTAGTGCTGAATCTTGAGAGCATGCTTTCAACAACAACAAAATCCTAGCATTTATACCAATTTATAGGATGTTAAGCAGAGTTAGAGTGGTTTGGACAGTGGCAGTTAAAATAGGTATATGTTTGCCATCCAGCATATGGAATGTCAAACTCCCTGGCGTTTACTGAACTCAAGTGTACTGCCATTTCATTTCAGCTTCATAACATTGCAGTTAAAGTAGATTTAACTGAGCATTCCCCTTTTATGTTGGGAATGAATAACTTGTGGTATAAAACAAAATGACTATTTTTTTTGATCATGTAAAGAGCTCCACACAGTCAGGTGTCTATTTTAACTTGAATGGAAGCGCTCCAATTTTATTTTACCTTGTTGAATTTATCAGCTGTAAATGTGTGGGTTTTTGTTTTTTTTACAATAATAAAACATTTAAAAGTACTGCTTTTCACTCCTTGGTGCTCTATTTGCACATAGTTTGACATATATAACAGTATATAATAGAGGAGATATATAAGAAACTGGGATCAGACCAGCATTCTTTTTCCCACATGACTTTTGAAACCCACGAGATGACATTGGCCGCAGCCTTCTCCCACTGTTGTTCCCCAGCTGCAACTGCTGTTGTTAAAGGTAATTAGCCATCATGACTGGTAGCCATTGTAATAGCCTTATCTTCCATGAATTTGTCTATTGCTCTTTAAAAGCCCTCTAAGCTGGGAACCATATTGTGATAATGAATTCCATATTTTAGCCATGTGAAGAATTTTGTATGTGTGTGTACGGGATTTAGCATTATGGAATGATCCAGGTTCTAGTATATGTGGCAAGCTCTTTATCCACTTTCTCCACACTATGGCATACTTTTATACAACTTTGTACTGTGTTTCCTTCCCCTTACTTGAATTTTTCCTAAATAAAAGAACCCCAAATACATGTCGTCTTCATAGGGGAGTTTCTTCAGCCCCTTAATCATTTTACACTTCTTCAATGCCCTTTTTGAGAGGCAACAACCAGAAATGCACACAGTATTCCAAGTATAGTAATAACGTATGTTTGTGTAAAGGTACTATAATATTGGGAATTTAATTTTATATCTAATAACCCCTAGTAAGGAATTCTCCTTTTTCATGGTTGTTGCTCAGTCGCTCAAGGTTTTCAGCGAGCCATCCACCATGACTCCCAAGATCTCTTTTCTGGTCAGTTGCAACTAGCTCAAACCACATTGGTGTATATGTAAAATTGGAGGGGAAAGTACCCCCAACGTACTAGCATAAGCTGTCCATTTAATGCATATATTGGTAGAAATGCTACATAAATTTGCTTTGAAAAAATGTATCTGTTGGGCAAAATTGCATACAAAAAATTGCACCAAGATTTTCATGAGGGTTTTTAAAATAATGATGATAGGAACTCATGTGAAAATGAAAAACTGAATTTAAGATTAGAATGATAAGAAATGGAAAAGCTGAAATTTTCATGTTTTCTCTTTTTTTTTTTTTATAAGATTTTTATTGGTTTTACATAAGTTTTTATAACAAACAAACAAACATACACAAAACAGACAAACAAACAAATATAATTTCTTAATGTTCTTTCATAAACTTCTTTTCCTCAGACTCCCCCATACCTCCCCTTTCTGCATCCTCATGTCCAAATCTTATAGCAACTTATAAATGTTTTTTCCTGTCCTAATTCATCATAGTCATTTCATAATCTAATCTTGTATTACTGCAACCCTTTCTCTCCATAAAATCTCGACATTCTAAGCTTCATCAAGTTTATAATAGTCCTTAAGATAAGTCTTAAATTTCTTCCAGTCTTCTTCCGCAGTCTCCTTTCCCTGGTCACGAATTCTGCTCGTCATTTCCGCCAATGTCATGTAGTCAATCACTTTCATCTGCCATTCTTCCAAGGTGGGTAAATCTTGTGTCTTCCAATACTTTGCGATCAATATTCTTGCTGCTGTTATTGCATACATGAAAAAAGTTCTATCCTTTTTTGGCACCAATTGGCCGACGATGCCCAAGAGGAAGGCCTCTGGTTTCTTTAAGAAGGTATATTTAAATACCTTTTTCATTTCATTATATATCATCTCCCAGAAAGCCTTAATCTTCGGGCATGTCCACCAAAGATGATAAAAGGTACCTTCAGTTTCCTTACATTTCCAACATTTGTTATCAGGCAAATGGTAAATTTTTGCTAGCTTAACTGGGGTCATGTACCACCTATAGACCATTTTCATCAGATTTTCCTTTAGAGCACTACATGCCGTAAATTTAATACCGGTATTCCACAACCTTTCCCAGTCAGCAGACATAATATTATGACCAATGTCCTGCGCCCACTTAATCATGGTTGATTTAACTATTTCGTCTTGTGTATTCCATTTCAACAGCAAGTTATACATTCTTGACAGATTCTTAATATTGGGTTCTAACAATTCTGTCTCAAGTTTTGATTTTTCCACCTGGAAGCCAATTTTCCTGTCTTGTTTAAAAACCTCCATTATTTGATAATAGTGGAGCCAGTCTTGTACTTTGGGTTTTAGTTTTTCATGGCTCCTCAATTTCAATTTCTCTCCATCTTGTTCTAAAATCTCACAATACTTTGGCCATCCGACCTCCATATTGAGTTTCTTGTGGGCCTTGGCCTCTAAGGGTGATAACCATCTAGGGGTTTTGTTTTCCAGCAGATCTTTATATCTCATCCAAACGTTAAACAGCGCTTTCCTTACAATGTGATTTTTAAAGGCACTATGCACTTTAATTTTGTCATACCATAAATATGCATGCCAACCAAATGCATTATTAAAACCTTCTAAATCCAAGATATCTGTATTCTCGAGGAGCATCCACTCTTTCAGCCAGCAGAATGCTGCTGCTTCATAGTACAATTTTAAGTCCGGCAGGGCAAATCCCCCTCTTTCTTTTGCATCTGTTAATATTTTATATTTTATTCTGGGCTTTTTGCCCTGCCAGACAAATTTCGCAATATCTTTCTGCCACCTCTTGAAACAGTCCATCTTGTCAATAATCTGTAAAGTTTGAAATAAAAATAACATTCTAGGCAGTACATTCATCTTAATCACTGCAATTCGGCCTAACATTGACAATCTCAAATTTGACCATATTTCTAGATCTAGGGGTTAACTTAACATCTAAAAATCTGAATTTGTATAAGGATAATTATGAAAAATGCTGGTCAGAAATCGAAATTTTCATGTTTTCTCATCCCTAGGCGGGCCATAAACACACAATTGGCATGTCTTCAGAGGAACATGTTGGCATCAGTCAGGCTTGCAGCACGAAAGAATTGCCTTGAAAAATACTCACCTTGTGTGAGTTTAATGTGCCCTGTATACACAATGATATAATATTCAATCATGAGCTGTGTTTTCCATAGTTTCTTAAAAAACATAACCAGGGAAGAAGGCAATATACAATAATGAAATGCCTTATAAATCTGCTATGTTGCGGGCAAATGTTTTTTCCTTACAGTAGTGCGCGTTTTGTAAAGGATCATCAAGAGGGATGCTGTCAGTGCTACTAAACAGAAGGGTGTTTTGTATTTGTTACCTCTGATGTACAAAGCAGAAGCACAGCACTCCCTTTCAATAGGTCATAATCATCTGTCATCCGCAGCTGGAAAAAGCAAACCTATTGGCACAACACTTGTCAGATGTTCTGACATGCAGGCACATTTAAGTAGAAGACATTTGGTTGTTTGTCTGAGACCTCTATTCTTGTAAACAAGGAAGTAGGCTATATCCCTGTGGTCTGACTTCCCTCTTTATGATAGGGATTCTCAAGTGCTGGGAAGAATATAATCAATTTGATCCAAATTTTACTGCTCGTGGGGCTTGGGAAAGCATAGATTCTCCTTTGGCCCACCTACTATTCCACGGTGTCTCTGCTTTGTTGATCTCTGAACTGCACAGGATGAAAGGCATTTCAGCTTCTATTCCATAAGGAAAGACCATTTTTGGCCAATATACCAGATCTCGCAAGAAGAAGAAATGGGTGTGCGACTGTGTTTTCAGGCAAGAACTATCAATCCTTAGCTGATGGAGTACTGAGAATATTTCCTTGCACACATTTACCCAGTGGGACTGATTTTTATTTTTATTTTGCTATATGGTTGCAAATATGGCCTTTAATGACCACGTTTCAGAAGACATTTTCTACTGGTACAGTTTTTGAGTAGGTGACTTCTCTGTTTAAAAACATTTGCAACTGGAGAGGTTCTGCTCTTTTGATTAAAAGGAATAATGGGGTTAATCTAAGTGTGTACCTTTTGTGCAGATCCAACACCCTGTCAAAGGCGAATACTCATCAATTATCTCTGGAAATTCGTATTAATGCTGTAGTAGCTGCTCAAACATTGCCTCTTGTGTAAATTCATAGTAGAGGTGTACTGTCTAAAGGCCAAGCAGAAGGGACTGACAGAATATTTGTGACAGCCACAAAACTCACTGGGCAACCTTGGGCCAAACACTATCTTTCAGCCTAGAAATGCCTCACATGGTGGCTGTGAGGAGGAAATGTGGAAAGGGAGAACCATGCACCCCACCTTGAGGTCATTGGAGGAAAGTGGGAATATAAATGTCATGATCAATATATCAACTGCAGCAAAGAAAGTAGATGCAAATAGATAGCTTGAGGGATAAACAGGCAGTGCCTGCTATTCACACCGGGAAAACCATTGAGACTTACTACTGTATAATAAGGAAAAGGAAAGATTTTTTCCCCCCTTATCCCTCTCATTATTGGGATAAGCGTGAACTGGCTAGAGCTGGCACCCCCAATGCCAAGAGGATAAAGCTCTAACCAATAAAATAAATATACTGTTGAAGGAATGCAGTACTGCAGGTCAGCGTTGGTAAGTCTCCAAATTTCATTCTGTATGGGACAATGACAATAAAGAGTATCGTATCTTATCGTATGATGATGATGATTATATTTATACCTGCCCATATTAAAACACCAAACATTAAAAATTTCCCGATACAGGGCTGCCTTCAGATGTCTCCTAAAAGTTACATAGTTATGTAGTTGGTACTGTTTAGTGGAGTAGTTGCGTAGACAGTACATAATAAGCAAATGGACCCCAGACCACCCCAAGCTTGGTGCCTGAGGAAAGTCACCCAGGTTCCCTGCAAGGAATTTTGTTTGTGTTTTATATTAGTCACTGCATGAGAATTAATAATTTATTTCGTGTCCAGTCAGGCTAGCATTTTGTTTCATGTTTCTGTTGGAAATTACAAACTGCAGAGAATTTTTTTTATTTCCTAGTATTAGGTCAAGTTCAAGGTACAGGTAATATGCAAAGATGGTTTAGAATATGTATATTTTTTTCTTTTTTAAAACAAACAAACACATCATCCTGCCAACAGCCCATCTGCTATTACAAGGATTTATTTGACAGAAATGCTGTTTCTTTAAGAAATGTCAGGCTGTTTAGTATGCGAGATTTACCATTTGGCCCAAGGATCTTTATTTAGTCTGAATGGCTGTAAAGTGAATGGAATTATTCAAGGTTGTTTCAGCTTATCAGATGAAGCTTCTCAATATATGTATGCTACCCATGTAAGAGTTTTCTTTTGATCCTTAGTGCTCTGTGTGTGTGCCTTAGCTTGGGGGTTGTCAATGTTCAGTTTCCTACATGTAAAAAGCCTGCATTTACAGAGAAACTAGAGATTTGGCTTTAGAAATTTGTGCTTCAGCTAACGAAAGAATTCATTAACACCTCCATTCAGTGCACATGAAGGCAGATAAGCAACAACTGAATAATTTTGTCTTGACCTTCAGTGATAAACATATTCAAGCAAATTACTACTTTCCCTCTAGCCAAATGTTAATTTCTGTGATTAAAGTACTGCACACACCAACTTATCATTTTGCCACTACTGTTGATCATACATGCATGCAATTGTTTGATGAATAATTATAAGATTGTTAATTAGAACATGGGGCATATATATTTCTCTCCTCTCCCATGTATTCACTGGCAGAGGGTTGTTTTTTTTTTAATGCCCCTAACGACTCCATTAATTATTAACAAGATCTGGAAATAACAGCATTTATTCCACTTGTAATAGCAAAGAAAAGGAAATACTGCTTAAAATCATTTTGTGAATGAAGGACAAGTATTTAAGGCAACGAGGTCTATTTTCCTTCCCTTGGCAAAATTCTTTGCTTCTCAGCCAATGCTTTCATTACCTACTAAAAGGCATGTGATGTGTTCCTCCTGTTGCCACTTGGATCACTCTGGAAACTGGCTGTGTGTGGCGTCGGCAAACTTTTCACTCAACTGAATAGTGTGAAATGTCATGGGAACATGTGGAAAGATCCAATTCACATGGTCCAAGTACATGGAACATCTGCCAAACAGACAGTTTGGCAAGTGGTCCAGTTGGCAGATGGAAAAGAAGGAGCAGTCATGACACATAAATGCAAACTTGTTGGCAGGGGTGACGTTACTGGTGTTGGCACTGACGTGTGGCTGTAGGACTGCCGACCCAAGTGGAGACTGGTGATGGAGCCCTTTTGCTCAGGGCAGACCAGGACAAGTCCAGGCACTCAGCAAGAGAAGACAGAACAGAACACGAATACTGGCAATTTATTGGACTAGCCTATTTTCTGCCAGCCAAATTTCTAATACAGGAACAGCTATAAGCAGCACCATTGAATGTTGTGGAGCCACTTCAAACCTGACCAACAAAGGAGGAATAAGAGGGAGGGCAAATTGTTTGCCCCATCTCCTGGCACGATGTATTAGATTAAGGGTATAGGGGCCAAATGTGCATATCAGCTTCACAAATGTCTCTTCCTGCACAACAAAGAAGATGAAGATTTGGGTTTAAGAGCTGCAGCTTAATTAAATAAACATAATTCAAAAGACTGCATCAGACAAGATTGATAATCTGTGCAGGCATCCTATTTGGGTCAGACCTTGAAGAATAGAACCCCAGTCTCCCTCGAGCGTAACCCCACCCTGGTTCCAAGCCATGGATTGGAAGGTTAATGGGTATGTGTCTTGCCCATTCCTTCTCACCCACAGGCGTGTAAGTGCCCCGTTGTTACCTTCACCTTTATTCTGTAGTCAATTAGCGCTGGATTTGGGGCAGCACAGGTGGCTCCCCCACACAACGTGGTGAGCCGAGGGGCTGCAAAATTGAGAAGATCCATAATTGAGAAGATCCATTTGGGGACACCAAATTTTGGTCTTGTACAAAAGATGCCCGAAGTCTGCCCCTGTCGCTAACTTTCAGAAGTATGCAGCCCCCAAAGCCCAAGGGACACTCCTCCCTGTTCCACCCCAAAGCCAGCCAGTGATTAGAGGTAGACTAGGACATGCCCCTTTATGAAGCTGGTGCCTCCAGTGCTTACCATGGCAGCAAATTGTTTTAAATGATTTTAATATCATAGTTTTTCACCGACGTCATCAGCCCTGGCCCTGATGATGAAGGGCAAGTAAGAATCTAGATTATGTTGCTAATAAGAAATAATAATAATAGATAATGATAAGATTGTATTGTATTTCTTTCTCCCTGGCCACACAACAGCCTCCTGGGTGAGTCCAGAGCAGAGTGTTCTCCACACTGAAAGCATCATAAAGGGGACTTTCTTTCCCAGCTCCTCATTATAATGTGCAGATCTCTGTATATGACCTCTGTTCTAAAAGTTGTTGGTGCTTTGCCGATGGAGTTTAGAACTGTCCTCAAGTTTTGCAGTCTTAAATTATGATCTACAGTTCTAATTTTACACCTGCTCTTCATCAAGGTCACTGTTGATGCTAAGGTTTGTGTGCGAGAGAGTTTTAATGAGAATATAATAAACATACAACTGATGCTATGATTGAGGAGCTTGATTAGGCACAAGGGCTAAAAATGTATCCAATGGTTTTTTGTTTGTCAAGAAAGGGCAATTCTGTGTCTGTAATATATGAATAAAACATTAGCTAGGTCATTAAAATGCATTGCTAACTATTGCTCTCTTAGAATTGTCATCTATTCATGAATGCATGGAACTGAAACGCTATTAATATTAATCGCAAAAACATTGCATCTTTACATTTCTATAAATGGATCAAACAGGTAATTTATTTTCCTGAAAAACTGGGAAGAGAAAGGGACTTCTCAAACTTTTCTTCTGTAGGGCAGCTTGTTCGTGACTGTACTGTCCTATGTTATCATAGTGTCCTAAGGAATTATTATTAAATTGAAGAGATTTGGATGGAGGTCTTATGGCTACATAGGAGAATAAGTGTGTGGGTTGATGGGGTCTATTTGTACTGGTTGAGAGCTGCAACTATACTCAAGGTGTTAAAAGCAGGGTTGCAGAAGCAAGCTAAACTTTGTTTGACCCCACAGGATGTGCTGAATTTAAAACAGGGACTCCCATCCTAAACATACTTACCTGGGAGTAGGTCCTATTGAATTCTGTGGTTCCTGTTTCTAAGGGATGGTTGAGTCTGTTAATTTAGTGCAAATTTCTCTTAATATGCTCATTTTTGCAATGTAATTTACTGTAAAACAATGCAGTTTTGTATGTTGTTTTCATCAATATATACATTTTCATAATACACATTTCAAAATACACATTCATAAATATATACATGTATAAATATATATATACATATATACAGACACTTTAACCCCTGTTTATGCACAAATCTTGGCTGTAGAACTGCATTGCAAAATCTGGAGAACAGCAGATTTCAAGATGGCTGTTTGGTTCCTCCATTGTTTCATAAAGTATGAATTAGGTAGGTTTGCCTTTAGATGCAAAATGAAATGAAATTTTCTCACACCCATGTTCAAAGTAGATACTTTACTACAAGGCTTTCACAATATTTGTATTTTTAAACACTGACAGTTTTACCTGATTTTGAACACAATTTCAAGAAATTAAATGTGAAAGAGTTCACAATTTTTTGTTGAGAGTCAGCAAAGACACCACATTCTGAAGGGGGTATAGGTGAAAATTAACATCCATTTTAGGTGTCAGAGTAAGTAAAATGTGTTTTCTGTACTGAATGCCATAGTTGCACTGGTCTTAGGTTAGGACCAACTATTCATCAGCACCTTTGAAATTTATTGTATAGCCATGTATATTTGAAATGCCATGACGTATTAAAATATCAGTTATTTTAATCAGAAAGCCTGTGCTGGCGCAACATCTACACTGCAGAGTATTGATAATATTCACATTACTAAACACTGGCATTTAGGGATATTAATTTCAATGCCTCATATATTAAAGAGTTCCTTTGGGTAATCACTGCAGAGTTTCAGCATCCAAGAACTGCAACAACAGCTGTTAGTTGGGTAACTCCAATCAACCTTGCTTAGTATATACATTAAAAGCAGGTTGGAGCTTTTTCAAAAGAGGCAAAGTGGTTAATCTTTAAAACTTAGCTCTATAATAAACTATTGTGGGTAATTTGGCACTCATATCCAAAGTCATGCAGTGCCATATCTTATTAGTTTATGCTGGCAGCAAGGCCTTGTCATGGACCAGAAACTGAATAGTGTGGTCAACATGCTAGCAACAATGCAAAGCACGTTATTCAAGGGAAGATGGGAAATCTTTTAAATAGAATCCACTATACAGCATCCTCTTTGCCAAAAGGGCATTAGGGCTTAAAGAAAGCTACCATATTTTTCGCTCTATAAGACACACCAGACCACAAGACGCACCTAGTTTTTGGAGGAGGAAAACAAGAAAAGAAATATTCTGAATCTCAGAAGCCAGAACAGCAAGAGGGATCGCTGTGCAGTGAAAGCAGCAGTCCCTCTTGCTGTTCTGGCTTCTGGAATAGCTTTGCATCCTGCATTTGCTCCATAAGACCCACACACATTTTCCCTTACTTTTCAGGAGGGAAAAAGTGAGTCTTATAGAGCAAAAAATATGGTAATTCAACCATCTCCATGTGTCTTGTCCTACATGTTTTGAGATGGGCAATGGTGGTTGCTCACCAGGAAGGAAAGTCATTCTTTAAGCAATCAAAGGCATTATCTTGTTCATCATTGTTTTGTATATTCCAGACTTCGATGTTCCTGCAAAACCAGCAGCCTGCAAAACCCTCATTAGAGGGAGGTGATTATAGCTCTATTTTGAGTAAAGCTCTAGTGCAGTGGTTTTTCAAATGTACTAACTTCATAGGGAAAACTACATTAATTTATCAGTTCAGGAACCTCCAACTGCCTGACCCAGAGCTGAAGGTACGTTGGTCCTCACCATCATGTGGAATGAAATGAGAGTTTGGCCTAGACCTAGAACATACACAACATTCCCACATGGCTTTGTACTGCAAGGGGAGATTGTTGATGATGGGCCAGATTTTTTTGCCTGCCAAATGTTCACCTGAATAACTGCAGATTTTCCCATAGTGTGACGAAAATGCCCTGGTAAATTATTTGAACTGCAACTTGCAATTCAGTAGTCAACCACATGCTCAATACTCAACAGGTGAGATGTTACCTGTGTATAAGCCCTGAGAAATTTGAAAATGTGCTAAAAATAATAATGTCTCTCTGCCTTTGTATGCTCTAGTGGCACAGGTGCAAGAAGAGACTCATTTCATGTGCACTGGATCTGTGAATCCAATGAAGAAGATTTATTCATGCATACATAAATAGTTGTAAAACCCTATAACTTCTGTTTGACATTCCAGCTGAACTATTTAAAATTTTAAACGATGATGCTGTCAAGGTGCTACACTCAATATGCCAGCAAATTTGGAAAACTCATCAGTGGCCAGAGGATTGGAGAAGATCAGTCTGCATCCCAATCCCAAAGAAGGGCAGTGCCAAAGAATGCTCCAACTACCGCACAATTGCACTCATTTCACACGCTAGCAAGGTTATGCTTAAAATTCTACAAGGCAGGCTTAAGCAGTATGTGGACCGAGAACTCCCAGAAGTGCAAGCTGGATTTCGAAGGGGCAGAGGAACCAGAGACCAAATTGCAAACATGCGCTGGATTATGGAGAAAGCTAGAGAGTTCCAGAAAGACATCTACTTCTGCTTCATTGACTATGCAAAAGCCTTTGACTGTGTTGACCACAGCAAACTATGGCAAGTTCTTAAAGAAATGGGAGTGCCTGATCACCTCATCTGTCTCCTGAGAAATCTCTATGTGGGACAAGAAGCTACAGTTAGAACTGGATATGGAACAACTGATTGGTTCAAAATTGGGAAAGGAGTACGGCAAGGCTGTATATTGTCTCCCTGCTTATTTAACTTATATGCAGAATTCATCATGCAAAAGGCTGGGCTGGATGAATCCCAAGCCGGAATTAAGATTGCCGGAAGAAATATCAACAACCTCAGATATGCAGATGACACAACCTTGATGGCAGAAAGTGAGGAGGAATTAAAGAACCTTTTAATGAGGGTGAAAGAGGAGAGCGCAAAATATGGTCTGAAGCTCAACATAAAAAAAAAACGAAGATCATGGCCACTGGTCCCATCACCTCCTGGCAAATAGAAGGGGAAGAAATGGAGGCAGTGAGAGATTTTACTTTTTTGGGCTCCATGATCACTGCAGATGGTGACAGCAGTCATGAAATTAAAAGATGCCTGCTCCTTGGAAGAAAGGCGATGGCAAACCTAGACAGCATCTTAAAAAGCAGAGACATTACCTTGCCAACAAAGGTCCGTATAGTTAAAGCTATGGTTTTCCCAGTAGTGATGCATGGAAGTGAAAGCTGGACCATCAAGAAGGCTGCTCGCCGAAGAATTGATGCTTTTGAATTATGGTGCTGGAGGAGACTCTTGAGAGTCCCATGGACTGCAAGAAGATCAAACGTATCCATTCTTAAGGAAATCAGCCCTGAGTGCTCACTGGAAGGACAGATCGTGAAGTTGAGGCTCCAATACTTTGGTCACCTCATGAGAAGAGAAGACTCCCTGGAAAAGACCCTGATGTTGGGAAAGATGGCGGGCATAAGGAGAAGGGGACAACAGAGGACGAGATGGTTGGACAGTGTTCTCGAAGCTACAAACATGAGCCTGACCAAACTGTGGGAGGCGGTGGAAGACAGGAGTGCCTGGCGTGCTCTGGTCCATGGGGTCACGAAGAGACAGACACGACTAAACGACTAAACAGCAACAACATAACTTCTGTTTCCCTAACTGAAGCCATGCAAATCGGTTTCGGCTAAATACTTTGGAAAGATGTGGAACTCTAGCAAAACCTGAAACTACACCTTCCAATAAAATCCCATGCAAAAGTTATGCAAGGCATAATGAGCAGGAAAATTACAGTGCAGTGAAACATCTGCCAGTTACAGCAATCAGAAGAATCCTAGCCTTTGTAAACAAGCTTATAAAAGTGTGGAGACTCCCAAATATGCTCAAGATGAAATAGCAACTGGAGGTGGAAAGGATACCTGATTTTTTTTCACATCAGTTACGCCAAAACTACTTATTTGCAAACTCCCAGATGATGCTTTTATATGCTTATTAGCTTACTTTCAAATACATTCATGTTACTGTTTGTAATATCAAACTGAGTATTTGAAAAATATCTGCTAGTGAAAAGATGTGTGTAGTATTACCGGTGGTAATGTGTGTAGTATTACCTGTATACCTGAATGAGCGTCTCCACCCCCATCATTCAGCCCAGACACTAAGGTCCAGCGCTGAGAGCCTTTTGGCAGTTCCCTCACTGCAAGAAGTGAGGTTACAGAGAACCAGGCAGAGGGCCTTCTTGGTAGTGGCGCCTGCCCTGTGGAACGCCCTTCCAACAGATGTCAAGACAATAAGCAACTATCTTACTTTCAAAAGACATCTGAAGGCAGCCCTGTTTAGAGAGGTTTTTAATGTTTAATGCTGTACAGCGGTACCTCGGGATGTGAACGGGATCTGTTCCAGATCCCTGTTCACATCCTGAATAGAACGTAAGATGCGATGGCGCATCTGCATGTGCATGGGTCACGTTTTGCCTGCCGCTTCCGCACATGCACGTGATGTCATTTTGAACGTCTGTGCATGTGCGAGTGGTGAAACCTGGAAGTAATGCGCTCTGTTACTTCCGGGCTGCCGCTCAACCTGAAGCACATTCAACCTGAGGTATGACTGTATTGTGTTTTTAATATTTGGTTGGGAGCTGCCCAGAGTGGCTGGGGAAACCCAGCCAGATGGGTGGGGTATAAATAATAAATTATTATTATTAGCAGTAGTAGTATTATGAAACTTGCAGGGCATTTTACATCTGCTCTCTAGGTCACCATACTTAAGTAAAATATGTTTCAAGAGGCAGACCCAATGGGGAGACTGATACCTTACATCTGGTGTAAGGAGATTGAGGTCTTGCCTGCTAGAGTGATATGTGCATGGACAGATTTACGTTAGTGGATTTGCTCAGTCCCTAGTGTTCATTTTCTACAGAATGGGGTGATTGGGCTGAAAAGACGG
The DNA here is from genome assembly GCF_965112155.1 of Podarcis liolepis. Taxonomy (NCBI): domain Eukaryota; kingdom Metazoa; phylum Chordata; class Lepidosauria; order Squamata; family Lacertidae; genus Podarcis; species Podarcis liolepis. The sequence continues at coordinate 52,610,542 of NC_139560.1, read as the reverse complement.
CTGATGTAGCAGCGTGGGTGATACCACTCCAAGCTGCATTTTTATTAAATGACTAATAGTTGAAAAATCTCTGCAAATAGATCTCCAGCACTGGAAGCAAAATGTGGTGATAAAAGCCTTCCTGTTACATGTGCCAGTTTTATTTTTATGAGGTGTTTTATTATGTGGGCACACATTCCAAAGCCACATGCCCCACCTGTACTATGAAGTGGTACAGTCCATTCTACAATTCCATCATTCTACCTCTTATTCCTATCTCATTCTGCTGCATGTGTTGACCTACCATAAATAATTGGATTTTCTTATCATGCATGATCAATTTGCTTTCACAATGTATTTTACCCCAAATGGAACTGTGCACGTGTTTCTACTGCAATTTCTGTTCATTTTGAACATTTGAAGAGAGTGGCTCATGCCTTAAATTTGTGTCACAAGTCTTTAAGTTACCAAAGAACTTCCTTATTTGGTGTGTGTGTGTTTTAATAAAACCAAAGAAAGTTACTTTTGTTTTCATTTCAAAGCTCATGTTTCTATAGGAAGTACTTGGACAGTTTGGATCTTTGTTCAAGTGGGTATACAAAACAGAATAAAAAGGCCTTTTGTGAAGGTGGTAATAATCAAAACAATCTGTTGCAACTCCAATAAAAGTATTTAGGGTGATTAAGTCAAAAGTAAATAGAAAAGCTAAAATATATGTTCTCTGTAATAGCCCAAGGGTCTGTTCCAAGGATGGGAAAGATCCAAAGAATCTAAAAATACTTCCCTTTCTGATTTTGTCTGCATTTTATAACGTATGAATAGCACTTCACCACCTGCACTATGCATTTAAAGTGCTATTGTGCCACTTTGAAGAGTCATGGCTCCCTCCAAAAAATCCTGGGAACTAAAGGCAGGTAGAAGGGGAAGCTCTGCACTGGTGGGAGGCCAGCTGAGCTGGCAAAAGATAACAATCCTAGAGGACCACAGATCCCAAAATAGTAAGTAGGAAAATGACATCGTTTACTCCAAGGCACCACTTCCTAGGAGAAAAGAACCAGGTTTAAGGGGTGTCTGTGTTTATATGAAAGCAATTTCGCTTCATTTAGATCAATTTACCACTCAAGATCTAAATTTGACATGTTAGACAGGGTTGTGTATGGGGCAAACTTTTTGCTCAAGATTCAGCAAGCTTTGTAGTTAAGTGAATGGATTCTGAGATCAAAGTGTGGAAACTGTTTTGTAATAGGATGGTGGGGTTAGAACTGGGCAAGGCAGGATGAGAAAATTGTTGAATAGCCTTGGCTGGTTGGTTGTATGGTTATCAATATAATGTCCATTGCCAGGAATAATATGACTCAAGGGGCCTGGGAGATTTTATAAATGAGCAGAAAAAAAGGACAACTACAATGACCTCTACCAAGGGAAAGATTCCCATGGTGGGCATATAGTTACTTGGCACATTATCATTCTATTGTCTTGTCACATTGTGTGAAACCATTTTACCATAGTTCTCTACCTGATCAGAAATGTAGGCAATGGTCATCTCTAGCCATAAACTTGTGTGGGGCCTTCTAGGCTGTCAAACATGCAGGAATTTCTCCCTCTGAGCCTGATTGATCACCCATCCCTGACTTATTGTAAAGCAGATTTGAAATTTCCAAGGAAATGTTTTTTCTGGAATTTCTGGGTGGGGTGTTTTTCATAGGTGATTGTGCAGAATGTTATGTAGGAGAGAGAAGGAGATACTACTGTCACTTGCAGCAACAATAAAAAACAAAATGCAACATTTGGATACAACAGAAAGAAGCTGTGTTACTATCACTGCTAATATTGAGAAAATGGAGAATGGGGTGTGTGTGAAGTATTTGTGCACAACTCTTGCCCTGTTAGAAGCAGTGGCTGATGGTGCCTTGAGTGCCTTTCTCCAGCTTAATAATACATTCCTTGCTCCTTTTCTGGTAGCAAAAACACTCTGACTGAAGCACATAAACATTGCAATTCATGTATATCACGGTGCTCCTCTAAAACTCTCAGTGTCACTGTCATTTTCTAACATTTCTCCAAAAGTTCCATTCCGTTGTTTGTGAATGTGGATTTGGCTGCTGTGATTGCTCTTTCCTGTTCTTCAGATTTTGCTTCCTTTTTAATTAGGTAGTGTAAAAATGGCAGCTACGCACAACCTTTAGCAGGAACATCTCTTGGTAGATTCAAAGCCTGTTATAGGCTTTTCATTATGGACTGCAGACTGTGTTGCTTTATCAAAGTCTTAGAACATTAAGCATAGTTATTTGGTTTTCATCAAAAGAGCAAGGATGGACTAACATGGATGTAGCTGGGGGTGTGTGCGTCAGGGGGCATCTGCCCTCCTCAGATCAATAAAACAAAAGAAATACTTAACTAATTGACCAATCATGTCGGTTCTGCACCCCCAACCAAGTCCTGTCCCCTAACAAAAATCCTTGCTACACCCATGTTGACTGAGTAATAATCATGTCAGCTGACCCAGTTCAATCACAGTAGTTGTGGAGACAGGTACTCCATGTTTGAGACAGAGCTTTCCATACACTTCCTTGGGGAAAATGTTTTATCTGAAACTAAAAGTCAAGGTGTTGGGGCGCGGGTGGCACTGTGGGTAAAACCTCAGCGCCTAGGACTTGCCAGTTGTCTGGTCGGCGGTTCAAATCCCTGCGGCGGGGTGAGCTCCCGTCGTTCGGTCCCAGCTCCTGCCCACCTACCAGTTCAAAAGCACTCTTAAGTGCAAGTAGATAAATAGGTACCGCTTTATAGCGGGAAGGTAAACAGCGTTTCCGTGTGCTGTGCTGGTGCAGGCTCGCCAGAGCAGCTTTGTCACGCTGGCCACGTGACCCGGAAGTGTCTACAGACAGCACTGGCCCCCGGCCTCTTAAGCGAGATGGGCGCTCAACCCCAGAGTTGGTCACGATTGGCCCGTACGGGCAGGGGTACCTTTAAAAGTCAAGGTAAGGATAAACAGAATTGGTCTCACGTCCTCAAGGGCCTCCATGATGCTGTGACAAGAGACCTCTTCTGCAAAACTTTCCACTTGACCAACAACCATGAGAAAATTGACAAGTAGAAAAGCAATATTGGCAGTCACACACACCAAAACACTATCCAGGACAAATCTTCAGTGTGCTGCTGTGATGACTGTGACTGCTTTGCTGGTTTAGTGTAGCTGTTGATAAGGTTAACCACATGCTAACCCTTTCTCTTAACCCAGCAATGCAGGTTCTGATGGTGATAATCTTTTCAATGGTGTGCACAAGTTAAGTGCATTAGGCATGTAGATTCCAGTGCAGGAGAGTGCCACTGAAGAGGTAATCAAGGATATCTACATGGAAACTTCAAACAATGTTGTTAACCATGAAGTGTTTGCTTCCCCACTTCCCCAATCTGTGAAATGCGAATAACAGTGACCTTCTTCCTTAACAAATTTGCTTTGAAGGTGACAGGGAAAAGCATAGTTAGAAGAAGAAGAAGAAGAAGAAGAAGAAGAAGAAGAAGAAGTAGTAGTAGTAGTAGTTTGGATTTGATATCCCGCTTTATCACTACCCAAAGGAGTCTCAAAGCAGCTAACATTCTCCTTTCCCTTCCTCCTCCACAACAAACATTCTGTGAGGTGAGTGGGGCTGAGAGACTTCAAGGAAGTGTGACTAGCCCAAGGTCACCCTGCAGCTGCATGTGGAGGAGCGGGAAAGCAAACCCAGTTCACCAGATTACGAGTCGACTGCTCTTAACCACTACACCACACTGTGAAAGTGATATATAAAGTAATAATAAACTTTGGATTATTTCTAATTGCCCCTTTTGTTTTGCCACAAAACCTATATGTATCCAATTGGAGGAGAGGCATATGATACTAGGAAAAAGAAGCTAATTCTGTCTTGCAGTTTTGGTTTAATCATCGTCGTTATGCTTGGTTATATTTTTAGTCATCATGAATACTACAGCTTGAGTTTTCTTTCCCATGGAAATTAAAACAGAGCTATATTTTACCATAATAGAGAAATGGCAAACTCTGTTACCTATGATAACTCAGTTCTTAGTTATATGTGTTTAGTTATAAGCTGCAAAATGGTAGATGAAGCCATTTTTTGAAAGTGAGAGATTATAAAGATTAAAGACTGTAGTGACTTATCAAAATCTCTAATGCTTCCTTTTTGCTGTTGCTTTTAATTCTTATCAGTGACACAGCATAAACTCCAACATATTGGATTGAAATGCCATTTATTTTTATATACTCCCACTATTGTGCAGAAAAATATTGAATTTTGTAATTCGATGAACCAACATCCTACTGAGCATTAGTTATAGAGGCAAATAAAACTCAATATGCTGTGTCATAATGGAAGATAAAATTAGGGGAAACAGTTCACCAGCTTTATTTGGAGTGGTAGCCAAACATAATTTGGCCCATAAAACATGAGACTCGTGCATTTTTTGATAGGGGAGAAATGTCCTAATTGAATAATATGCAAGCCATAGTAACAAATTATATCAATTACTGCTAATCTTGGCTGTTACCAGAGTAATTCAACCATGTGAGAGAAGCACACTTGGTCCCACTGAAGCCATACATATTATATTTCTCTCCTTCGGCCTAAGTTGAGAGTGTCTCATGAGCAGGCATTCCAACAATCATGTTATTTTCCTCATGAGGCTGTGCCAATGGGGCAACTTTTCATGGCAAATTTTAAATGTATGAATTTGAGTATTGTGTGAGAGATAATATTCTTGGTGCACACAGCAAAATGACCAACTCCCATGACCCACTGACAAAGAAATAAGGTAGTTTGAATGATGCAAAATGGTCATCACAATGCCATGTTGCCCATGAAGTCATATCAGCATAGCTATAACTGTACTGTCTGCTGTAGCAAAAATGAAGTGCCTTGTTGCATCTTAAACAGAGTTACAGTGGTACCTTGGGTTACAGACGCTTCAAGTTACAGACACTTCAGGTTACAGACTCCACTAACCCAGAAATAGTACCTTGGGTTAAGAACTTTGCTTCAGGATGAGAACAGAAATCGCACAGCGGCGGCAGCGTGGCAGCAGCAGGAGGCCCCATTAGCTAAAGTGGTGGTTCAGGTTATGAACAGTTTCAGGTTAAGAACGGACCTCCAGAGTGAATTAAGTTCTTAACCCGAGGTACCACTGTATTGTAGTATTTAGAGTTTCAGCAAATGCAGGCAGTAAGCAAAATCCTTGGTTGGTGTGTGTGTGTGTGTGTGTGTGTTTGGGTATAAAAATGGGAGCAGGGCAAAATGACAATGAAATACAGAAGGTGCAATGTTTATGTTATGCACTCTGTCAAAGGCTGATGTGTATTGGGAGGTGCATCGCATTATTCAACGAATCTTTGCTAGACTTAGCACAGAAAGGTGTACAGGTCAATTCAGTGAATATGATCTAGAAGAAGACCTCAGATTTTCCTCAAAGACACTATGTTTATATTCTTACATCAAGTAATTTCAAAAACATCTTCGCTGAGGTGTGTCAGGAGAAATGCTACGTAACTGCAAGAAGATTTTTAATTTCCCCTAAATTGGCTTCCCACTCAGAAAACAGTCTGGGTTATTTTTGAAAAAATGTCTGAAAGGAAGGAAGACCTCAAATAAATAGCTTTCAGGACTCTGATCTAAAAGGATCTGCTTTCTAGCTACTCTTTCCTTCTGTCTCCAGTCACCTAAACGTTCATCCTTTTGCCTCATGTGTGGATATTTCAGTTTGGTTTTACGTTGTAGATTGTTTTGTTGCCCATTGTCTGTGGATTGTTTTTATGTGCATAGCTTAGAAATACAAATAATAATAATTTCCGCTTTGCCTATCTAGATGGATCAGGGGTATAATGATAGAGCAATCTCATAGGACCCAGAGGAGGAGCTAGCTATGCACCTGGGGAGGGGGCTAGCCCCCCACAGGGGCGGGGCAAGCAGCAAGCATCCCATGGGGATGACACCCAGAGCAGGGCAGGCTGCACCCACCACACTCCCCTTCCTCCACCAGTGATAGGACCATAGGAAGCTGTCTCAGAAAGTGACTCTTTCCCATCCCTGCCTGGAGTTTCTGGTGAATGAACCCGCAACCCTCTACTGCTGAACTAAAGCCCTTCCTCTATTCATTCTCCTCCATGTTCTTCTTGCTAAGAGAAGTCTGCTTTCTTTTGATGTTCTGCCAGCCTGCTTTTTCTTTTCTCTTAACTTGTTTTTTTTAAAGTTAGAATTGTCCGATTATAATAAATAGCCTAGAAGCTATTTAACGCTGATGTTACCAAAATTACTACATCAGATTTCACTGGCTGTTTTGAGTCTATAATAACGTAATGGTTTCAACCATTGCAAGGTGGCAAAAAACACACCCCAGGCCTCGTATATCCTTGTCCCTTTCTTTTGTGTGATCTCATGCCATTAAATAATGCAGGTTACAACATGCCAGGACTTTCTCTTTAACAGAAGAAACACACAGTCACACACGACATTGCCGCTCATTTAATTGATTGGATGTTTGTATTCTTTCATAACAATGCCAGAAATAGACAGAAATGATTTCACTTAGATTTTCCCAAGCAGAAAATGGAATGACATAAACTGGATTAAGCATGTAATATCCTTATATCTGCTGCCAAGCCTCCCCTCCTAATTTAGTATTCAATCATTATAATACAGTCCCTATATCCATATGTGTATACAGATGATGACATTGTCGGTAGAGATGGACTAGCTCCCTTTGGTTTGACTTGGTCAGGTCCATCAAATCCAAGTCTCTTTCAAAATTTGGAACTGTTGTGCTCCTGATTGCACCACTATATATTCCCTGGGAACTGGGTGCTGCAGCATAGATAACAAAGAAGGCTTGCTTGTGGTTTTCCTGGGAACATCTCCCTGGCTACTATTGTAGCGCATGACGTAGAATGACACTTGTTAGTTTAACAATCTTTTTTCTTTGTTATTGTTCTTACATGTAATACAATCATGGGATGCTTTCCATTAAGAACATAAGACAAGCCTGATGGATCAGGTCAATGGTCCCATCCAGTCCAGCATACTGTTCTCACAGTGGCCAGTCAGATGTATGTGGGGAGCTGGTGTCGGAGACTGGCAGGACACTGATGAATGTGCACTGGAGGAAGGGGGGGGGGTGGAGTATGACTTGAGAGAGGGGGTCAGTGATTTGTGGGGAGATGTACCGGCAAGGAGGCAAGAGTTGGAAGGAGGGGAAGCTTCAGTGCTGGAGGGTGGAGCACAAGATGGGAGACCCATCCAGATGGGTGGGGTATAAATAGTAAAACAACAACAACAACAACAACAACAACAACAACAATGCAAGTTGGTTACCATCACTGCCACATGTGGGAGTGCGTTCCATAGTTCATGTGTTGCAAAAATATTTTCTCTTATCTGCACCAAATATTCCAACATTCCTCTGAGATATTATTCGACTCCAAGTCCCATCAGCCCCAGACAACATGTCCAACGGTTATGAACAAAGGGAGTTGTAGTCCAACAACATCTGAGGGACACAGATTAGCAAGTTCTGCCCTAAAGTTTTGAGAATGAAAAAAAAGAGGGGCAGGACGCACAAGAGATTTTATGATTTTAGAAGCAATAAACAGATAATTTTTCTCCACCATTCATAATGCAAGGCTTTGGGATCAGCTGATAGCATGTAGTAAATTCAGATTTTGTTGTCAGCAGCTTATGTGACTAGAATTATTAGTATTTTCATCAGCAATTATTAAGGAATAAATTGTACCTAATAGGCTAGCAGCATTGTAATTCTGAAAGAGTCACTCTTACTTAATGAAGAGACACAAGGACTGCTTTCTTTAAGTAGCAAAATGTTTTGTTTGATTAAACGTTAATGAGATTTAGGCAAATAATGACCGCTAGTTATTTATATTCAATTGACCGGCTATTTCATTATTGCAAATTAGGATTCTGATGTCTGAAAAGTTTATGGCACATTGCATCTCACAAGATTGCCCACCAAAACAAAGTCACCACTGGAAGAATTGTGTATCTAAGGTTGCAGGTCTAACCACACTTTTATGTAATCATCTTCATCCAAGCACATTTATCAGGATTTAGTAGTAAATTTACATGGCATTTACTTAAGCCTGCTTAAGTTAGCACCCAATGGTTTTGAGAGGTCTATTGCATACAGAATATTATGGAAAACTCCCACCCTGCTTTCTTGTTCTACAGCCAAACTCCACTCTTGAAGGTATATGGGAGGTATAGTCCTTGTTCTTGGTGCAAAATGCCTGGATTGAGGCCAATATGTTTTGGACCAGGTCTGTGGTCCCTTATCCTATGGGCAAGTACTTGGTCCTAATTTTCACATTTTGTGGCACATTTAAACAGCTTACACAATGTGACCTACTTATGAAGCATGAGGAAATAACTTGCACAAGTCACGATACAGAGGTTTCTGAGTTCGGAATGTACCCTGCTCACAAAGGTTGATAAGACTCTGCCCCGTCATCGTACATGACAGCATTCATGCAAAATGTCCACTTGCATAAACTTCCAAATGTGCAAGTCAGATGCGGCAGGTACTATAGCTCAACCGGTTTCCTGGATGTGCTTGTATAGAAGCTTGTGAAGGGGCTTGGATGTTCATTCAGAGAGTCTTCAGTGTACTCCACCATACTCTCGCCTTAACATTTTAGATGGGAGCAATATCAAGGCTAGCATGGGCCAAGCAATCTATATAACCAGAAGTATGATGACAGTGAGAGTTCTCATACTTAGGGATGGGGGGGGGGGAATTCGGTTTCTATACCATCTTCACCTAATTTGCACTTCTCAAGGTAATACACAATCTGAAATGCAGCTCTCCTTAAATATCTGATTTTGCATTGTGGTTCTCTAACCAAAATGGTCAATACATAGTCAACGTCATCCAACCTCCCCCTCAAACTTTGTGCAAACAAGTTAGGATAAATGCTCAATAAATGGGTCATCTGGAAGCAAGCTGAGGTACCTGAGTTTGATGGTATTCTACTGCAATTTGGGGGTGGATATTTATGATGGGGTATACATTTCACTCACATTCTCTTTGTTTCATTTAATATGTGTATTAGTCAAACAAAGTTGTAGAGGACAAGCTTTGGCCTGTAACTATATTACTAGCTTCTGTCTTGTTTTATGACATAAAAATCTAACATCAAAGAATCCTGTCTGGGAAATGCCCATACTCACTGGCTTCAAAGAGCCAAAACTGGTTTTTTGGTGGGGTTTTTTGTGCACCGGAAACTCTTCTATGGTATTGTGCATGCCTACATAGCAAATCAGTAGAAAGCTCCAGGCAGCATTTCAGCCAGCTCACAGCACAACAGTAGGTCCCAATGAATTCAGTGCAGCTTCCTCTTGGGTAAGTGTGTATAGAATTTCAGCTGCAGTTTCTTTGTGAGCAGATGGTACAAAAAGCTTATGGTGGTTTTGTATGGCTAGTCTTCATTCAGCACCATTCCTTCAAAAGCAACAATATACCTTTGCTGCTTCCAGAAAACTGAATATTGGTAGGACATTACAGCAGACTTTGTTGTGTAGTTTGTAAGAAAACAGGTGAGAGAAACCTGTCTTTTGGCTTTAACACCAAGGAAAGCCTTGGTGCTCTTCCTACAAAAGAAATTCCTTACACATAGATAATTGCCTTGTTAGGAAGAAAACTAACCTCTTTTGTTAACTGAACATTCAGTTATGTGATTCCTCCACAATAGTAAAGGCTAGCACAAGTTTACATTCTTATGTCCTGTTTTGTGCGGATAAAGCCTTGACAACACAATATCTTACTGGCCTGATTCAAATTTTCCTCATTCTCCACCCCTCACCCCCTGTTTCTGTGTTACACACATTCTCAGCAGAATCCTCTTCCCAAACCCAATGTGCCACATTTCAGGCTCCAAGAACATCAAGTAACCATCCTTATGCTTCAGCCAAGAACCTTTTAACTGTAAAGATATACAGCAGCCTGAAAAATAGTTATGTTTTCAACTTTGTACAGATAGAACTGTGATAATATTGAAGAAATCATTGAAGGAGAAAGCAGTTTTAGAAGTAATAACATCCAAGAGCTGAAGCATTAGGTTAGAAAGAAGAAAAGAACTGTCTGCCTTAACATGTCAGAGAGCAGCTAATTTCAAAGTTGAGTTGTCAAAATTCTCCATGCTTACAGTTTGTCTACAAGTAGTAATTGGAGACAAAGTGAACCTTACTCTGATGGGAACAAATCTACCCCACATCTCCAAAATATGTCTCCTCTTAACAGATTTGCACCAAACGTCACAGAGAATAGGGTTTACTTCCAGTGAATTAAAATATAGAAGATGGTACATTTTCCTCAAAGTAAGGTTCCTCTAAATTTAAGCATGTGCAATTTGTACAGAATGCCAAGTATCAGTTCATCCAAATCTGTAAGAAGACATCTAGTGTCTCTCCCCTCTCCCAATAAAATAAATCCTGGAAGTATTTTCCCCACAAAAATATTAAATGACAAAATGATTGTGACACTAAAAGGTGGCATTGAAATCAGGTGTTCCATTTGACTGGTAGGGCTACAGTTTCTCAAGAGTCATTTCTATGTCTCAAGTGAAATGGCTGCTGAGAAAAATCTATTCATGGTGGAACTAAAGTGGTCATGACAGCTTATCCTTAGTTTATCATTCACAGCTGGTGAACTAAACGAATTTATGCCAAGTAAGCTCTTACTTCTAACCAAGTAACAAAATAAGGAGATAATTGCAAAAGAAGCTTAAGCCTTTCGCAGTTTGATGCAAACATATTAAATGGTGTGACTGACCTTATGTAATACCATAACTGAACTCATAAATGTCAGCAAACATATTCTTTAAAGCAATCAAATATCTGGGCAGCTACAAATTCCACAGCAAGAAAGCAAACAGTTCTTCTCTTGCTTCAACATCAGTGGTGAGTCTGGCTTACCAATGCTTGGATTCTAAAATAAAATTCTGGCACATTTTATGAGCTTCAGTAGGAACTTGAGTGAAACCTCACCCTAACCACTGTAGCTTTGCATGTATGATAGGCTTGGGGTTGTTTTATTAGGAGTATAAATGCCACTAGATGGAACTGAATTTGGCTGAGAGAACATCAAAAAACTTTGATGACGATTGTCTGTCTCTCAACAGAACAACAGAACTTACTGAAAATCCACTTGTGATGGAAGGTAACTACATTTGAGCTTTAATGTTCCAATCTTAAATGTTTGTTTTGCCATAATATTAATAGAAAATTGACATGGCATTGTGGTTTGTAAGTTTAATATCTGGAACAGCAGTTGGACGCTAATTGAATAGGATGCTGAGTTGCTGAGTTATTTGTTGGTGCAGCTATTGTGTCAATAGTAAAGGTACAGGGAAATGAAAATTGCTAGCATGAACCAGACTATTGGTCCATTTAGCTCAAGTTAACTGGATGTGCTAAGGAAACTCAAAAGAAATAATGATGGCATTTGTTTCCCCCTTCTTTGAACACCGAGGTTCTGTTTCTGGCTGTTGCAGCAAATTGTCTGATGGACAGGTGAACATACAGAAAGTTTAAGAAAATATGCAGATTGCTTCTGTTACATAATTAGGTTGTCATTATTCACATCCTTATCCCATTCTGTATGTATAGCTCAACATTTAGCAGTCATAATATTTTATATTGTTCTGATGGCTTTTTATATTATATTTTTAATGGGTGCTTTCCCATGTTGTTACTGTGCAGATGGAAGGCATCCATCAGTGGAATGCGAAGGAATGCAATTTTGGGTTATTTCCCTTGCCCCAACAGCCCCCTCATGCTTTTCTCTAAATCTGCTCTAGAGTGTTAGTGAAGTCCAACTTTATGGAGAAGATCTGGCAAGATTGGGGGGGGGGGGGAGACTTGCAAAACAAAAAAACCCACCCCCTTTCCCATTTCATCAGCAGAACAGCACCACTAGATTTCATCCTTTGCATATTTTATCAATGTCATCAACTGCTTTAGCACTTCTGCATTGAAAAAGGTCCATAATCATAATAATAGCAATAATAATTCAGGCTGTGTATCTGGCAAGAAGAAAAATCCCGTTAATGTGTCAGTTTGCTCATTTGTTATATTCTGTTTCTGTAGGAAATCTGAGATCTAGGCAGGCTGTGAGAAGTGGGGGGTAGGAGTTGTTATGCTGTCCAGAGCAGCAGTAACAGCATAATAATAATTAAATCTAAGATGGCAGAGAAAAAGTGATGAAAGCCAAGGTGCTAAAATGAGCACAAAAACAACATATAGCACCCAGTATGGGGGAACCAGCTGTGTTGCCCTAAATCTGGTTATGTTTGTATAATCAGAGGCAATAGGCTGTGTTTCCATCTAGTACGGATACTTTTAAAGGAAATAAAATATTGTCTTCTAGTGAATGGAAGCCAAAGTTAGGTGGCATGAGAGACATCATCACTACAGTGTGACATTGAATCAGTACTATTAGAAGCACAGCTCTAAGATCAGAATTTGCTAATGTCTTGCAGTGCATGGCAAATAAGAACTTTATATACTAAGCTGTGCATGTAAATCCATGATTAACCTGCAGTGTCCCTTACATTGACACCACGATTGATTTCATCAGAGCCTTTCCAGACTCATGCAGAGCAGTTACACAAGAAAACTAATCGTTCTGTACAAAGGGTTGCAAACCTGACATTACACAGTATTAGTAGAAGAAGATCAAAGCTGGTTAAGCTTTGCACCTGAGGAGTGTGAAAATGTAAAACTCTGTCTCCTGCCATCTTTCCTTTTTTAAACAGCCCTTGAAATGCACATGGAGCAGAGCAGCATATTGCATACATTTGTTCAAAGAATTTCTAAGATACGATAGAAAACACACACACATAGGCACAGAGATATAGCTACATAACTTCTAGATGGAGTGTTCTAGCAGCTTAAACCATGACAAGGGTGAGGAACCTGAGGGCCCTCAGATGTTCTAGGGATGATGGGAATTGTAGTCCAATAATCTCTGGAGGACCCTGAGTGGATGTGAAACATAGTTAAAATATGATGTATGCTGACATTAAATTGTACACTCTAGAGGAGAAGACTCCCCTTGGGAAGCTGTGATGCTTTTTATCTCTCAAAACAGTATAGTATTATGCACCTTCTTCTAACAGTCAATGAATAACAGCATGTTCCTGAGGGAACAGTCTTAATGGTATGTTGCAGCAGAGACAGCACCTTTAGGCGACATCTTATGGTATCTAAAAGATAATAAATTTATTGCAGCATAATCTTTTGTGGGCACCTTAATCAGAAGCATGATGTAGTCCTCTAAGGAAGCAGACAGTGCACTTCAGTGTTGTTTAATTACTTCTGTTGCTAAACTTGGATGGATTATACAAAGCCTCAAAACTTTGTTTAAAAATATGTTAACACTAAGCTCCACAAAAATTCATAAACAAAAGGTAATAAGTGTCGTATATAATAAATTCCTCGTGGAAAAACTATATAAAAGATAATGAAATCCATTTTAATCTTCTGGAGCAACCTTTCAGTGCAAGAAAAGAGAGCATTCTCTTTCATTTGTCAACACCTCAGTTTTTGTTTGGTGATTCAAATGACAATTTTGAAAAATGCTAATAGCCACATGTAGAGAAAGGGGGTGGGGAGGAGACAGATGGACAGGCAGGTGTGTTTGTTTGTGTGTGTGTGTGTTACAGCAAAAGCATAGAATGGAACCTTGTGTTCCTTCAAAGAAGCATTTGGGTTCCATTATATGCTTTAGCTTAATTGATTCAAGATGTACCTTATGGTGACCAGCATACCCCCCCCCCCCAGGAATAATTGTGTGGATTACAATAGGATGTGGAAATCAGAAAAAGGGACTTTTTTCATTAAGGATAATAACATGTCTATTCCTTGCAGTTTGAAAATGATTAAAAGAGACATATGAAACTAACTCAGAAACAAAAATGTGTGCATATTTATTGCTTTCCTTAGCCTTCTTCACATCTTCAAAAGTGTGGCTTGTCAATGTGTCACAGTGAATGGGTTTGTGGCAGCTCTCCTCCCCGTACAATGTTTTGGTTGGACCTGGATACACAAAGCTGGTGCTCATATATACTCATCTGTTATGGAGGGTCTGTACATGTGCCTGGTTATGAAGGCATGAAAAAACATTTTTCTGAAAAGATTATTGTGGGGGGTGGGGCTGGTTTCAATTTTTAATTTGCTGCAGACTAAGTACAACATCCTAATAAAAACTGGTATGTTAATCACATTCAACTCAGAAATTTTAATTAACCACCACTGTCTTGTTGCTGATGTGCTTCTCAGGTTCACATCAGAGCTAAACAAAACTATGGTACACTATTGGGTTGGACTCAGAAGTTCCTTGCATAAGAAGACAGATATGTTTGTTCTTCCTGAAGTTCCCCTAACCCTCAGAATCAGTGTTCAGAGAATATTAGAGCCCCACACTATTTATGGAGCAGTGGAGGAGAGATTGGAAGCCCCATATCACTCATGGTGCTGCTAAGTTGGGGGGGGGATTTTAAAAATTATTTTAAATATTCATTAATCGGTCCCATCATTATTTGTTTTCCTGCAGTCCTTGAGGTGAAAAATGTAGACCTAAACTGTGCTCAGAACTGCAGCAACCACCACACACAGTTTTTTAGTTCTAATAAACTAATTGTGAGAAGAGGCCAGCTGTTTGGGTTCTATGTGCATTTCCAAAACCGGGAATGGGATGATGACAAGGACAAGATCACATTCACGGTGGCAACAGGTAATTCTTTTATATGATGACAAACGTGCTCCATAAAGTCACTAGAGGTCTTATGTTAAAAGCTTTAGTGTTTAGGGAGAACTTCTGTTTACTGTATTCCTAATGGTTAAGTACCACCGATTTAGAGCTTTTGTTACAATCAGGTGGTATGTGAATTTTGTTAAATAAAATGTATTGATACTCAATACAAAAGGATTGATGATCTTTGAGCTACTTCATACCTATTTTCTCTGCATTAGCTGATGTTGGCAGTTATGTCAAAGAGTCGTATTCATAGAGGTCTGCAGAGCTTTTTCTGTCAAATGAGAACACTGAATGAACATGAAAAAAATTCATTTTCATGGAACTATTCATAGAATTCCCTTCATACACTTTGCCAACAGTAGATGGCTCACACAGATAGATAACCCTTCTGAATATTTCAGTAAGCCAAAAACAACCTGTGTGTTGACTTGTGTAGCTTTAGCCTATGCTTGTTTACTCAAAGTAAGTTTCTGTGATTTCAGACAAGGTTACTCCCAAGTAAAGAGGCATAGGATTGTTATTGCACTGAATAGCTATATGGGGTGAAATTGCAAAAAAAACCCCACAAAACAAAAACCAAACCAAACCACCCAAATATATATTTATAAAATTGCATGCAGTTATTAGAAAAAAATGAAAAGAACACACCCTACTTACTTTCAGATTTTAGTAAAAAGTGATCCTTACATATTGTATCATGTTCATTCTTTGATCTTCATAGGACCTTAATTCTAAAGATACGAATCTTTGCTCATCTTTGGAAGCCAGCCATTATCTTCATTCATTCTCCTATGCTTCTTGGAAGTTCAGCATCATATTAATCTCACAAATCCTATATAACGTTTTGCATCTTTATTCTTTCACCGACAATTGTAAATAAGTTTAGGCAAAACAGTTCTTGTGTTCACTTCCTTTTTGAACAACTTTCTTGAACAGGTCCGAAACCCTGCGAATCTCTCGGAACAAAGAGCATCTTTCCTTTAGGGCAATCTCCAAATCAAAGCCACTGGAATGCTTGCTACAAACTCCATAATGAACAAAGCCTCTATGTCAGTCTGTTCCCTCCCGCCAGTGCCTGTATTGGCTGCTACACTCTGAATATGTGTCTAGTGTCATGTGAACACTCAAGCACCCAACATCTGGGAGACTTTTATGTTCTCTTCAACCCTTGGTGTTCTGGTAAGAATCAATAAGAAACTCCTTGTCTGGATAGTCTTGCTAAGCAAGTGCCTGCAGACACAGACAATTTGTGAGAATGTGTATTTCTGTAGTAGTAGTAGTAGTAGTGGTGGTGGTGGTGAGGAAAGACTTTTGGGTTGAGTAAAGAAACATATATAAAAGCAGATATTAGGCTTGGGGGTACATGGGATGTTAACACATCACATGCTTGTACACAGAAACAAATATACTGTATTAGCACACTTAAGGTAGTATCATACGATTAATGAAACTCTGGAAATGGTATTAGACTTTTTGTATTTAATTGTTATTATTTTTTCCAATACGAAATAAACATTTTACAAACTTATTAATATCCAATGGCTTCCCTTCTTCTCTTTCCATGGTTCATTTTAAATATCTTCCATTCCTGCATATTTTACTCTAACCATTCAAGTCAGTTTTCCATTTTTACACCATTCAAACATTAATTACACTGTTGAATTTATCTTAATGCGTTTTCAGTTGTGTACAATTATCTTTCATATACTGTATTCAATAAACATTTCCCACTCTTCTTTAAATATATGTCCTTCTTGCTCTCTTTTTCTATGCGTTAGACCTGCAAGTTCTGCATATCCCAACATCTTAAGTTGCCAGTCCACTTTGTCTGGGACCTCGCTCATTTTTCACTTTTGGGCTAACAAAACACGGGCCTGGTATTAGACATATTTTTACCAAACCATTCCTTAAACTGTAGCTATTGAAAGCAGTACTGCAAAGCAGCCATTTTGTTTATCCATTATTTGATGGATTCATTTGCAGCATGTAGATCCAAATTGGTTTGCCATATTTAAAGCATGCTTGATATTAGAGGCTTGTCCCAAAGGTATGATAATAAAGGGTCATTTACATATGCATCAAAATGATCTCATCACAGCTGAATGCATGAACTACCTGTACTGGAAAAAATATAAATCTCATGCCTGATCTGTTATGTCAGAGCTGGTGTAAATTTTATGAAAATTCTGCCCTTGATATTGGAACTTGTTCAGAGACCTTGTCTATATTGTTTTCTCAGATGACCCTGTGTATTTAGACAATCAAGCTCATAGAGAAGAGTATGTCCTGAATGAGCATGGGATTGTATTCCAGGGGCTTCCCAAACACGTAACTTCTCATCCATGGTATTTTGGACAGGTAAATGCAAGATTATGGCTCTTGAATGTATTATGAGTTTCACCTTAGTCTTTAGATTAGATTAATTATACTCTTGGACACAAATTGTCTATGGAAAAAGAGATGTACATAAAGTGCTTTCTATCCAATGGCTGTAGCCAGTGTTGCATATTTAAAAGTAAAATTCCCCCCCTTGCCTCAGCACCCTGTGGTGGAGTACTGCCTGAACTGCCCTAAATCAATTGCTGCTTCATTATTTCCTTAAAATGAAATAATAACCTTCACTGAAGCTTTGCAGCATGTACATTCATTTACATTTTAATCATTATTTGCCAAACCAGTTCAGTTAGAAGTTTCATTGGGGGGCGGGTGGAATTTATTGGTTGTTAGCTCTCATGCAAAGCCATCCTGTTCACATTTCAAAAATGGCACTAACTCAACAAAGACACCCCTTTGACTTCAAAAGCAAAGTGAGAAGCAGTTATTTCTACTTATATTTAGTTAATCTACATTTCTTGGTGTCAGCTGCATTTATTTATTTATTTATTTATTATTGGCTCACATTTCCAGTTCTACAGATTCCTGGCAGTCCAGTAGTTGTTCTCTGCTATAACAGGGAAATTTTTGTTCTGAATATTTGTGTCACAAATGGCTTCAAAATGAGTGCTCATATTTTGTGTGTTTAGTTCCAAGATGGCCTTCTGGATATCTGTCTGAAAATTCTGGACACAAGTACAAACTTCCTTCGTGATCCTGGCATGGATTATTCCTGTCGCAATGATCCCGTGTACATCAGCAGGGTGTTGAACAGTATGGTAAAGTTTGAGTACAGGACGTTTAATTGACTCCTTGTGGATATATTTGCCTATAACCACCCCTGGCATTGGTTTGCCTCTGTCTCTCCAGTCATTACTAGAGGCTGGCTCATCACAAATCTGTCAGCAGGCACAACCCCAGAGAAATTCCTAGGGAATGTGTGTTTGGCTTATGTAAATTGCTAAATTGCCCACTGATAGTCAGCTTTGCAAACATAACTGTGCCTGTCTTTGTTAAGATGGGGGAAATGGTTGTTATGATGACTGGAGAACATCTCTTAAATGACAGCTCCCTGGCCCCGATAAATATCTCTTAAATCCCTGGCACCAATAAGAACTGCAACAAATGTTTATATATAAATATATATAAAAAATCACCCACCACCATCATCTTTAATAAGAAGCAGATGAATTTCTATTCCTAATAGTTTTCTGCTATGTTTCAGAAACCCATCTGACTTCTCCTAGACACTAGGCATTTGGTGTTGTTGGTTCCATGCTGTGGAATGCTGTTCCAAAAGAGATTTGGCAGGGATCCTTGCTGGCAATTTTCTAATATCTCTCAAAGTTCTTTTTATGCTACCTGGCCTTTTCAGTTGTTTAGTTGCCACCCAAGATGGGCCAGTCATTTTTATGATTGTTTTGCATTGCTTTTATGGTATCTTAGTTTTGCACCTGTATGTATCTTTATGCACTGCATTGATATTTTATATGAGTGGGTACTTTTGTAAATATTTTTCTATTAAAAAACAACAACAACAGGATTCTGGATGCTAGGATTAGAATCAAAGAGATGAAAGTGATGAAATAATATAAAATCTCACCCTACAAAGGGAGGTTTCAGGATGGGGGAGGGAAGAGAGAGAAGAATATGGCCTGCAATTCATGTACCCAGTGCTTCAGTATTGCTAAATGTATGGACATATTAGTAACTGGATGAGGACCATTGGTAGCCCTATGGAAATATTTCTGAGCATTCTATCAACAGAATATAATAACAATATTTTTTAAAAAAGAAAAGAGGTACACATTGCTATTTATTTTTAATTTCCCTGGAGTTTTGTCTAAACAACTCTTAGTCAAATTTAATTTCTTCACAGAAACACACATAAAAAATCATGTGCATGCAGATGATGTATTGTGTACCAGGGTAATGTATAGTGAATCTTAAATTCACTTACTGTGGAGTGGGGGTAAGTCAGAGCACCATGTGCCATTGCCCACCGTAAAGGGACCACCATTACTTGTTCTGATACTTCAGGCTGAATATAGCAACTGAATGTGATCCAAACTCTGTTTTCTCTTTGTCTCACCCCCCCCTTAAAAAAAGCCTGTACAATTTCAACTGGGATTTGCTTATTTTAATCTTGTAAAACAACATGTAGATGACTGTAAATATTTATATAAATGTCCATCTTCTCATGGCCAAAAGCAGAGAGCAATGGCCTCTGAAAAACGGTATGCCTACTGTATAGTATAATAAGAACTGAGCAGGTGAATTTGTGCTTTAAACTATTGCATTTACATGCATCTCTCCCAGGTCAAGATTAATTGTTTCAGGTATATGTTAGTCACATCCTGTTGCCTTTTATGATAGGGATGATCATTGTGCATGAAGTGATGTATGCTGATTCCGTGGAATGTTCAAGCTAGGTATGGCAAGGATATTACTCTTGAGCACTGAGCACCATCACCTTTCTGTTTTCAGATCTGTTGCCATAAGAAGAAAAGCATTCTGAAACTTCCACCCAGTAATAACTACTTGCAGGGACACAATCCTTTAATGTGGAATGGAAGTGCCCCTATCCTCCGCCAGTGGTTTCAGAGCAAGTGCAAGCCTGTCAAATATGGGTACTGCGGGACTTTTGCTTCGGTCATGTGTACAGGTAGGGGGCATGAATGGTCCTAACAGAAAAATGCTTTCTCAGATGCAGATGGCAACTACTAAATTCAACAAAAAGTTAAATGGCGTCTGTTTGGTGTGATGGGATGACACCCAGTAATGTCAGATAAAGAACTATCCCCCTAAAAAAAGAATGCTAGTTATTAAAAATGTACAGAGTAGAAAGGCTGAAATTCTACTATTTCTACATAGCTCATGTCAGTTGGTAGAGCATGAGATTCTTAGTCTCAGGGTTGTGCGTTCAAGCCCCACATTGGGCGAATGATTCTTGAATTGCAGAGGGCTGGAGTAGATGAACCTTGTGGTCCTTTCCAACTCAAGTATTCAATGATTCTACTATTTCTATCCATACATGAACATTTAGTAAAGAACAAAAAACCAAGCCAGAGAGTATAGCAACATTATAAGAAGGAGAGGAAGTATAATAACATATGACATTTTGGAATTCAGGAGGGTAGTCTTCTCAAGGAATGGTGTGAGACTGAATTGTCCTAGTATTTGGTATGCAGTGCTCCCCATCATGCCCAGGAACATAGGAAGTGCTGTCTGTCAAGTCAGATCACTGGTCCATCTGGCTCAGTATTGTTGTTGACATGAACTAATAGCAGTCTCCTGCATTTCAAACAGTCAGTCAGTCAGTCAAATTTATTGCTTAAAGCCAAAGGCTGCTGCAACGTATACAATATCATTCAATAGAATATATACTAATTTGATACACAAACTTAAAAACATTTATATTGTCAAAACATGACCTAATCTGCACAAAGCTACAGAAACTCCTCAATATACACATTGAACATTAGACAATAAAATTTATAAGCTAAAATCACATAAAATAGACAATTATGTACAAAGTTTAGTGAGAAAAATACAGCTTGGTGTAGATGGGGTCAAATAAATTCATCTCCTTTACAGTTGATAGCTATCTCGGCTATATAATTTTTTTCTAATTTTCCTGGCAGCAGTTGCAAAAAGTGCTGCACATACTTATCAATGACTGCAAGGAGATATAGAATAATGTCAGAAGGATTCTGGCCAGGGGACCTTATCATTATAGGTGTCAAAAACCATTCTCTTGCTTTAGTATATAAGGGGCAACGCAAGATATAATGCATAAGGTCCTCTAATTCAGGGACACTTCAAACAGGGCTTTCTCCCTACACTTCTCTGGAGATGTCAAGGATCAAATAGTTTTACATAAAAAGTATGTGCTCTACCACTGAGCTGTGGCTTTCCCTAAGCACAAGCATGCTTGAAACATCATGGCTATTTCTGAGCAGAACATTAGTGTGCAGATTCCACGTGCTCCCAAAATGTACTGACTTTAGCATGATAACTGCATGTTCAAAGCTTCTCTCTAAAGCAGGGAATCAGGAATAGCCCAATTTGCAGTAGTTAAATTAACCTCATTAGATGGCAAATTTTGGTACCTCTAAAGGCCACAGGTTACTGGCCACTAGGGTACTCCTGGCATTGGGTTTGGATGAATCCTGAGACAAAGCAGAATGCCTTGGAGTTATTTTGAGCTTGTCAATGGCAAAGTAGGTTATCTGCTGAAAGCAAAAGGAATGTTTTTTAGCGTTCCATAGCCAGTGGGGGATGATAGAAAAAGTGAAAGCAAAGACCAGGAAGAACTTCATTTATTTACTAGCTGCATTTGAAAACTTTTACAGGAAATATTCAAATAATATAAAAAGACTGTGAACATTAGATTTACATTAAACAGGATAAAGATGAATGAATTGTTGAAGCAACTGGGAAATTAACTGTAAGATGTGCTGAATATTATTGGCCATTTATACTAGATAAAAGTAGACAGTAAAAAAATGTCTGCCATATACAGAAATGTCTGGGGTTACAGAAACACATTGCCAAAGCTGCAATAGTCTATTTTCTGCCCTGATGTTATAAAACCATCTGTGCTGCTGACATATGCTGCTGGTTAGATTGTCAAGTAAATATACAGAAACCAGGGTGAAGCGAATTCTTACTACAAAAGCCCTAGAATCTATTTACAAATATGTCACTGGGTCATATCATTTCCTAACACATTGGCTGTTCATAATAGAGGTAACATAGTAATCTGAGACTGTGTACAACCCATACATTTAAAACACATTACTTTCACCAAAACATCCTGAGAATTGTAGTTTGTTAAGGATGCTAGGTACTGTAACTCTGTGAAGGATAAACTACTGTTTCCGGGATTCTTTGAGGGAAGCAATGTGATTTAAATGTATGATGCATAAACAGACTAATGTTAAATAGTTCTCCACAAACAGGATTGAAGCCAAGATGGGCCAATGAGAAGTAAGAAGAAGGTATCTGCATGATATGAAGTAGTTCAAACTTTAAAAACAAAGGGGGCAAAAATAACTCAATGGCCATGCTCAGTGATGTTTAACAGTCATAGGAAGTTGAGTTTCAGTTAGAAAAGAAAACCAGAAAATTGAGAAGGAAACAACTGAATTACCCTGCTTGAGCCCTTATTAGGTTAGCCAATATTGTGTCATTCAGGAACTCATTGACCATGAGGTAGGACAATGATGGGACACCACATTGTGATGACACCTCATTGGCTACTCTTGGCTTACAACATCCTGGAAGAGGGCAGACTGGCTGGAACACTGAACATGAGCAAACCTGTTAGGGGCTGAGCCTGTGTTGCAGTGGTATATATGTGTTAAAAGAGTCATACTCTTCCAACTATAGATACACGTGACTAGGGTTTCCTTGGAAATAACACATGCAATTTGATAAGCAGGTGGTTTGTTGCCTGAACTACCAAAGTCTATGTAGCCTGAGTACTTATGGGCTTTGTTGCAAATAGTTACGTGGGTTTTGCTGAGCTAGGAAGGCAAGTTTTCTATCTCAGTGTGTGCAGAACATATAATATCAGTGTTTGGGTATTTCATCTGTTTACAGTTATGAGATGTTTGGGAATCCCAAGCAGAGTCGTCACCGGCTTCTATTGCGCTTTGAATGCTGTTGATCCTCTCACAGTCCAGGAGGTTTATGACTATACAGGCAAAACTTTAAGTGGCAAAGAACACATCTGGTAAGTGAGCAACAACAGAGATGTTGAAGAATAAAATCAGAGAATTGGAGAAGCTTCAGCATGAGAGTGACCAAGGATTCACAAGTATGGCTTATGATAACTGCACTTATGATGATGTCCACTATATCAGCTACAGTCTCCATTGTAAAGTAATAAAAACATTCATTTTCTTTAAAAGTAGTTACTTTCTTGGAGCCCTAAAGTCAAATTAAAATTCTAAAGAAATAAATGTAAATACAAAAGCATTTTCTAAATGATACTCAATCTTTGTACTGGCATTCCATACAACATGGGATCTTTTATCGTAAATCATTACTGAATGATCAGGTTTCTTCAGAATTAGCTTTGTATTTTGACACAGGAAGTGTCTGAATTTCTGTATTCTACAGGGTACATCATTGCTGGAATGAATCTTGGATGGCCCGAAAAGACATAAACCAAGCTATGAGTGACTGGCAATATCTAGATCCGACACCTATAGAAACTAGTAAAGGTAAATGAAGCCTCTTTCACAGGGCTTTTTTTCATCCCAAACTCACTGGAACTCAGTTTTGGCACCTCTCGGGTGGGCTCCATTGCCATTATAAGAGAACAAGGGAGGCACTTATGGTGAGTTCTGGCACCTCTTTTTCTAGAAAAAGAGCACTGCTCTTTCCCAATCTAGAGATAATCATGTGTAAGAAGGCACTGCAAATTATTAGTAACCCACAAATAATAACTGATGGACAAAGAGAAAAGAGCTGGATATTATCTCCTTTAGTATGACAGATTGTAATATGCCTCTTCCTCTAAACTCTGAAGTGCTGGTGAGGCTGCATTAGTAGGCATTAGTAGGCTGCATTAGTAGGCCCCAGTCCACATGGAAGGTGTCCAACCTGTAGCTGCATTGTAGGTACCATATGGTCTGGAACTCAGCAGCATGGGAAGGGTTAGTGCTTCAGTGGCTTCCATGCTGTCAGCCAGCATAATACGAGTATTAGTCCCACAAATTGAATTTGTCTCATACCAACAGCAAAAACAGGAGATTTAGCAAAGCAGTCATATATGGCTGGTATTAAGCTTGGCAGGTAATAAGCTGCACGACTACCTTAGACTGCAAACATGATAGCCATTTCCCAGTGTGGATAACCAGTATGGTGTCCCTCAGATGTTGTGGATGCTGGCTGGAGCTGATGGGAGTTGGAATCCACCAATATATGGAGAGTACCATTTTGGTTATTCATGCTACAAACTTTCATAGCAGGTCCTTCCTTCCTTCCTTCCTTCCTTCCTTCCTTCCTTCCTTCCTTCCTTCCTTCCTTTGGATGAAGCTGGATTCTCAGGGATTGTTAGCTGTATTGTTAAGATAAATACAGATTCTTAAAGTTTAGGATAGTGATCAATCAGACTACCATTGAGCAACATGTTTGTCTTTGTATACCATAGGATCAGTGTGCAGTGGCCCTATCTGGGTCAAAAGCATCAGAGATGGAGATGTGGATACTGATTCTGATGGCCCTCGTGTATTTTGTATGCTAAATGCAAGGAGTACAGCCTGGGTTTCTCAAGGTAGAGGCAAGAAGACAAAACTGCACTGTGATATCTGGCCTTGTGGGCAATGCATCAGCACCAAGAGTGTTGGCGGAGATTTGCGTGAGGATGTCACTGATGCTTACAAGCATGAATTAGGTAATGACCAATTTTAATGAGAATAACTGAAGTTTAACATGTTGATATAGTAAAGTGAAAAGTGATCATTGGAGATATGTTATTTGCCCCCAACCAGGTTCTCTGCAAGAGAAAAAAGCCTTCTATAAAGCTTGCAGAAAAATAAGTTCTCAATACCTCAATGCTCCCAATTCCGAAATCGACAAAGATATAGCATCCCAGAGAAACAAAACTTTGAAAGACACTGGGGTGACAATGAAATTTAAGATGGCTAATTGTCCCCTTTATGGTCAAGATGTTCAAATAAAGTGGATGCTTGAAAACTTGTCGAATGAGGCTAAAGACAGGAAATTCAACCTTTGTGCTCAGGGAATGATATATAATGGCTGTTCACTGGATCCAATCTGGAAAGACTGTGTGCATGTTACACTTGGCCCCAAAGAAGGTAAGTCTTAACTATTTATTTAACTTATTTATATATACTGTCTTAATGCAGCATATTAAAATAAAAATATATTACAAGGCCCAGGGACAATTTAAAAAAATTTCATCTGACACTCAACATTTTGGTGTACAGCAGGCATGTTTTGGGACTACAACTCCCATCATCTAGCTAACAGGACCAGTGGACAGGGATGATGGGAATTGTAGTCCCAAAACATCTAGAGGGCCAAGTTTGGCCATGCCTGGTGTACAGCAACCCCCTGCTGCCTCAGTTTAATTAGCCAAAAGCCTGGAAGAAGACACATGTTTTTGCCTGGTACCGAAAGATATGTTATGAAGGTGCCAGGCAGTCCTCCCTGGGGAAAGATTTCCACAAGCATTCCATGAACACAATGCTACAATCAAGCAGCCTCTTACCTATCTCGTATCAGAGGTAGGAGTACCTGGAAAGACACACTGAGATTTTTGTAATGCAGCACCCAAATGTATGCTTGGAGAGCAAATGAGGATTCAAATTTAGATAATTTGAAATCATGCATTTGGGTCTGTCTGCCATTTGGTGACATTTACTGAGTGCTATTAATTTGAGATATATAAAGTGGAAAACAGCATTGCACTCCCACAAATTAGCTGTACGTTCTGGTAATATAGATTTCACTTGGAAAACATGAACATGCAAAAACTGCTTTGGAATTGCATGTAAAACACTCTCAAATTTTCTCTTTGTTTCATCAAATAGCTGTATCAGATCTAGAGAATGTTCACCATCTAACACTCTGATCCTATAATCATTACTTGGAAAGAAATCCTACTAATTTATAGAATTTACATTTAGGCAACTCTGCTTAGGCTGCAATTTATGACAGAGTCATCCATCCTTTATACAGCAGGCAGTAGACCCACTTGTTCTACATTATTGACAATCATTTAATAATCTATCACTTGAACATTTAGATTTGGTTCCGTAAGTGATAACATGTTTCACAAAATAACCTTCCTCAGACTGGTGCTCTCTAAAGTACGATTCCCATAAGACATCTTGGATGACAGTAATTGTTTTCAGAAACATCTGGAAGACATCAGGTTGCAGAAAGCTCAAATGATTTGACTTTTATGTTATTGTTTATGTTTCTCTTGTCACAATTTCCCTAAAAATGACTCACTGATGAGACTCAAGCCAACCCTTAGAATGGAGAGGAATTCCTGAAATTCTCTAGAATGGAAGTTCTGACTCTAAAAAGTATGTTCAATACATTTTGCCTTGCAGTGAAGACGATCAAGATAGAGATACCCTATGAAAGTTATGGGTCACACCTTTGTGATTATAATATTATGAGGGTAGCAGCTGTCTCAATGCCAGAGCCTAAGGGAGAAATCATGATGGTGGAGAGAGATATCCTGATTGACAGCCTTCCCATTGAGATAAAGGTAAAGACCATTTGGCCCTTACAGTGAACAAGCAATGGCAGTCTCAGACATTTCGGCAAGAGGATAACTGAAATCATGAGGATAACTGAAGTCAATATCTGTTTACCTTGGAGGAGAGAGCATAAAAGATTATAATATTTTTGTGGCATTTGCTTATTTTTAATTTGTAATGTCTTCATGGTGCTAAATAGTTCATACAGTGGTGCCCCGCAAGACGAATGCCTCGCAAGACGGAAAACCCGCTAGACAAAAGGGTTTTCCGTTTTGGAGGTGCTTCGCAAAACGAATTTCCTATGGGCTTGCTTCGCAAGATGAAAATGTCTTGCGAGTTCCTGCGGGGTTCCCCCCCCCTTTTCCCCAAGCCGCTAAGCCGCTTATCAGCTGATCCTAAGCCGCTAAGCCGCTTAACAGCTGATCCGCTAAGCCGCTTATCAGCTGATCCGCTAAGCCGCTTAACAGCTGATCCGCTAAGCCGCTAAGCCACTTATCAGCTGATCCTCTAAGCCACTAAACCGCTTATCAGCTGATCCGCTAAGCCCGCTAAGCTGCACGCTAATCCGCTAAGACGCTAATGGGCTTGCTTCGCAAGACGAAAAAAACGCAAGACGAACAGACTCGCGGAACGGATTCTTTTCATCTTGCAAGGCACCACTGTATTTCAATATTGTGTGAACTGCTCAGAAGTCTTTATTGACTGATGGGGAATGGTCAGCAAATGGTCTAAATTACACACACACACACACACACAGAGAGAGAGAGAGAGAGAGAGAAGAAAATCATACCAAACAGCAGATCTGCTATTCCACATCATATCCCTATACTGTCGGATCCCCTTCATCTGTGTGTGAAGCTCCAAATCTTTTGTGTGTGTGTACACAAACACAAACCCACAGAGAATAGTAGTGGCTTATGTGGTGTGGCAGAACTATGAAATTGCCCTCTTGCCAGTATTGCTACACCTTACCTGAATGGGGATGGGACAGGGCAGAAGCCATGCAGTGAACCAGCAAGAGCACCAATTCACGCTACCTATCTTCACTCTGTACCAGCACTATCAAGGTAGCTCTACCTCACAACACTGGCTGCTTACCCGCCATACACCTCCCTTTAGCTGGAGAGTGTGGAATCCAATTCTCTTTCCTAAGATGCCTTTTCCATTCTAAACATGCAAGATATATCACTACATCAAGATACCATTTCCTAACATCTCCTGCAAAAACTCACCAATTGACCATTAAGGATGATTACCCAGTAATATACCTAATGGTCAGCATTAGCAATATACTAATTGTATAACAATGTAAAAACAAGTTAAAAAAATAAAAAATAGTCTAGTAGCACCTTAGAGACCAACTAAGTAAAAGGTGCTACTAGACAATTTTTTATTTTTTTATATAATTTTTATAATTTTAAAATTTATTTCAACTGCGTCAGACTAACATGGCTACCTACCTGAATGTAAAAACAAGCGCTCATTTTTTCCAAATAGGTTTTAAACTACCCAAAATTGAATGCACCATGTTCAGCTGAAGTCACCTTCTCTAATCCCCTCAAAGAAGATCTCAAGAACTGTGTGCTGCACTTGGAGGGTTATGGA
This sequence comes from Podarcis liolepis, assembly GCF_965112155.1. Taxonomy (NCBI): domain Eukaryota; kingdom Metazoa; phylum Chordata; class Lepidosauria; order Squamata; family Lacertidae; genus Podarcis; species Podarcis liolepis. The sequence continues at coordinate 52,582,523 of NC_139560.1, read as the reverse complement.
CTGTTTAGTGAGCCGATCGCTACTGAGTAAGTTAAGCCACAGTTTTGGTTTGCATCTACCTTGAGGTATCTGTGGTTCCTGTTTCCACCTTCACTCTTGCTGTCAGCTATGAAGTTCCACACTGTAGCTTTAATGACAATGTTCACTGAGCATCCCATGCATTTAAAGCACATGATTTCCCCCAAGGAATTATGGGAATTGTAGTTCACCCCTCACAGGGCTACAGTTCGTAGCACCTTTAACACACTATGATTCTCAGAATTGCTTGGGGGGGGGGTGTCATGTGTTTTAAATGTAGTGTGTAATGTTGTTTGTGACATCCTGTAGTCAAAGAGGTCAACTCATCAATCAACCAAAGGTGGTTTGCCTAAATCATTGCATGTACAAATATCATCACATGCACCCTCTCTCCTTTATCTCTTCTGCAGACTGGGAACACTGGCCGCTAATCACAAGGCACAAACATGTGTTGAGTTTGTTCCATATATGAATGGCAAACACCGATTCATTGCCAATGTCAGCTGCAACAAGTTCTGTAACTGCAAAGGATATGCCAACGTAGACATGGGGAATCCCCCACCAACCTCTGGAGAAGGAGGAGCATAAGTAATACAAGAGGGAAAACACTGAATCTGTAAATAATAAAGATATGTTTTGTAGTTCTATCATAAGGAGTTGGATAATCCCAAGGTGTATGGTTTGTATCTTATATGTATCTCATAGAACAAAAGAACTTTTTAGGCTACCTTAAATGTCAAAGGCCACTTCACAAAACTCTACTGACCCTTCCAGAAATGTGTTTTGACAATTGCTGGATCATTATTTGCTCAAATACAATTTGCAAATTTTCCTGAGAATACTGAGATATTTCCACATTCTGGAACTGACTCGTAACATATAAAATTACACATGTATTTGAAAGATGGTTATACCGTATATCTAGACATTCTTTAAGATTCTAGATTCCAGTGATGGAGCAGGGTATAGTTTGATATATTTGTATTCTTGCATATATTTTAAATGCTCTTCTACTGATGTCAAGCTATATAGCAAACCCAACTGAAGTAAATGGGAATTTAACATGAATTATGAAGTATTGTATCCCTTGCTAGCTCTACTTCACAATTTTACATTAAAATGTTATGTTCAGGGTCTCGGAGATACACAAAGTTCAGAGGAGAAGATCTAAGACACATAGAGCTCTCAACTTGGAGCTTTGCACAAATAAAAGTAGGTTAGTATTATTCCTGTGATCACCTTCCACAGTCACATTGAAGACATTTGTAGCTTTGGCTTTTGAGTTGCTGAATCTCTAATTGTACAATCACCAGAATGGAAATGATACCAGCTGCTAGGAATCACAGGTAGACAGAGTGCTGTTGCGCTCATATACAGCTTGCAGGCTTCCCACAGGCATTCCATCGGCCACTGTGAGAACAGGATACTGTGGAAGAAGTTATTCATATATGCTACAATGGTGGCTAGGATCTTACTAGCCCAAAAATGGATGGATGACAAGATACCAACGGAGTAAGAATGGCAAGTTAAACTTATGGAATACACAGAAATGGCGAAACTTACAGGAAGACTTAGAGACAATGACAATAGGGACTTGAAAAAAGACTGGGAACCGTTTATGTTGTATCTACAGAAACATTGTAAAGAATGAACTCACTAGCAGGGTTTGAGTAAACACAACTAAGAAAACAAGTGTAAAGGTTAAGAAACAATAATATGCAAATTAATCAAGTGTAAGATGTAATTTGAAAGAAAATGATAAGAATTAAGAGTATTTAGCAAGATTATAAAAAAGAAGATTAAAAATTAAGCAGAAGTAGCACATATTTAAAGAACCAGGAGGGGAAGTTGAGGGAAGTCGCAAGGTAGAGGGAGTTCTATTTTCTTCTTTTTTATTTTTCTTTTATATGATAAATGTGTTGAATGTTAAATTGTAAAATCAAATAAAAATTTATATATATATATAAAAGAGAACAGGATACTGGATTAGATGAGCCATTGGCCCAATTCAGTGGGCTGTTCTAATGTTATGATCAAAAGGCCGCCTGTGTCACAACTTTCTACAGTCACATTCGAGATTCTTTCCCGATTTGACCCATATAATCCAAACTGTATTGTGCCACAAGGAGAGAGTAAATCTGAAATGGTTTTAGCAGAACAAATAGTTTCAGATGGCTCAGGGCATGTTTCTCATTCCTGATTGTGTCTGCTTTTTAGGCTGTTGCAAATAAAGATACATTAAGCATGAGGCAAAGGCCAGGCAGTCACCCCAATGAATGAAATGCTTAACTAAATTGCATAGAGAAATAAATTGTAGTATTACAGGATTGTTGGCCTGCTAAGAGTTGACTTGACCCTTGATCAAGCAATCCTGCAATCTTATGCACACTTTCCTGGGAGCAAGCCCACTCAAAAACAGGGGATTGTATGCAAGCATGCATAAGATTGCATTGTAAAGTACCCTTAAAAAGGTAAAGAGACCCCTGACCATTAGGTCTAGTCGTGGCCATCTCTGGGGTTGCGGCACTCATCTCACTTTATTGGCCGAGGGAGCCAGCATACAGCTTCCAGGTCATGTGGCCAGCTTGACTAAGCTGCTTCTGGAGAACCAGAGCAGTGCACGGAAATGTCGTTTACCTTCCTGCCGAAGCAGTGTCTATTTAACTACTTGCACTTTGACGTGCTTTTGAACTGCTAGGTTGGCAGGAGCAGGTACCGAGCAACAGGAGCTCACTCCGTCGCGGGGATTCGAACCGCTGACCTTCTGATCAACAAGTCCTAGGCTCTGTGGTTTAACCCACAGTGCCAACCGTGTCCCTTAAAGTACCCTTAGATTGCCCCTTTCTTAAATCAATGCAATGCAATCCCAGTTGCATGGATATTCCTAATTGGGGGCCAAAGCAAGTTTGAGTGCAAGATAAATAAATCCACAGGAAGCAGTTCCTTTTTGATTTTGGCTTGCAGACTGACTAATATATGTCCAGAGAAAAGCTGCTTTGGGGTTTTTTGGGTGTTGAGTTTGCTTTGAGGTTAGTCTTCCCTGTGGTGTGCTGGCATCTGCTCACCCACGATACCTGCTCAATTGTACATGCACAAATAAAAAGATTATTATAAAAACTCCACAAGTATCCAGTGCTCTCTTTTCTAAAAGAAATGAGCACTGTAAAGGCTGCACAGAATTTCCCACTGTGCAGAAAACAAAGAATAAGAAACAGTGTCATTTTCAGACAATAACAGTTTCCAAGTCTTAGGGTTGCCCATTTATTTGTGTTCTATCACTGTGGTGACTTAGAATTTTGTCTTGGCTTCTTGTTTGTCACATTCTGCTCTGTCATGCACTGAATATTATTTGCTCCTTAAAATCTCCCTCCTATTGTTTTCAGATATAATGCACCCATGTCCTTTGAATGAAAATTAAAGGTTTGAAAAAAATGCTACCTCTTTTCAGACTGAATGCTCTTTTCCAGTTAAGCTTACATACTGCAAACACATGTGTGACCTCATTCAGAAATGAAAAACCAGAGAAGTAATGCACAGGGATCGGGGATGTCTAAAGAATTACCATCATAAGGAGCAAGATTACCCTTTCATCCCTGCCATGAATTTGATTAGTTTGCCCTGTTGTAATTAGTTAGATGTGATCAATAGCCTTTTATTTATTGCCGTTCAGTGAGTTTCACTGTGAAAATTTCCTTTGCATGAAAGAGAATAAAGATTCAAAACATGAACAGCAATTCATGCTCTCTTTAGAGATCTTCAAAGGTAGAAGCAAGCCACCCACAGGGACTTTGAACTGAGGACTTTCACTTAGTTCTCACTACTAAAATGTTCATTTCCCCCCTCATTAAAAGTTAGCAACGATGAAGCAAATAGTTGCAGTTTGAGACCACAGTGATGCCTATACAGACCAATTCAATCCATTGAAACTGGAGGCTCTCATACGATTGGCAATGACTTTGTGGCAAAGCGTAGTATCCATAGGGAAGAATATCTGGTAAAAAGTAACTTTTCCCTGTCCTTTCCTTTGGAAACTTTACCAACTAATGGGAAGAGCTCAAGCTTTTCTCAAGACAGAAACAGGTTTTTTAAAATACAAAATGAAAGCATGAAGATTCTGGCTGTTGAATTAAGAGCCAGATGTCAAATGCTACTATTGCACTATGAAAGAGTAGACGGGGGGGGGGGGATCTGGGTAGATATTTATAAAACAAAGACCTGAGATCTAGATATCTCATTCCTACTTCATTCCCTTAATTTTTTTTCTAACCTATCAAAGTGAATATGACATTGAGAAGTTATAATAACTTTATGTTGCTCTGGCTTTGCCGGTAAATTGAAGATTGCAGAAGATTATTCGTCTGGAAGGGAAAAACTCCATCCTTGTGAAACAATGCTCCCAGCAAAGGCAATTTTTCAGCAGTGCTCATGTGGTTATCCTATTAGTTTCTTCTCTTCAATAATGTATTAAGTGTGTAAATAACTGCCAGCAGAATGGACCTGTGTTTCTTAAGTATTTTGAAGCCATATCCTCTAGCATCTCATTACCTTAGTAAATGGTTCAGAGGAATGTGGTACTTAAACTGTGCAGTGAAAAGGGGTCATTGCTGTCCCCAAGGCTTTTCTGAGCAAGGCACTAATGAAGGTGTTATAATCCTCGAGTAGAGCACCTGTTATCCTTTCACCTAAAGAAAAGAAGCTGTTTGTTTGGAAAGAGCAGTGGAGTTCAACTTTCCCACCACTTTAGCAAGCAGACAATAGCCGGGTAATGGGAAAACTCAAGGTGATTATAAGAATGCTGCTCAGGAAGGCAATATCTACAAAACTTTGCTTTGACATTCCAGAAATGAATAGCACTGATAACTGCAAGCTTATTTCCAAACCACAACAGATTAGCTGTTTTCACTTACTTCATCAAAGCCTGAAAATGGATCTGACTATAGCCTCTTTCATCCTGGTCTTGCCTCCAAAGTTGCTTGGCTCCCCATCCCCTGCTTCTGCAGGAAGGCAGTCCAGGCACGAAGATGACTGGGCTCGACTACATCCTTGTCTTTTAACCTGCATATGTCCATAACCTCATCTAATACAGGGTCATTATGCGTGGGGGGAAACTGCATGAGCTTGGAGCACAGCACAGCTTCCTGCATTTGGGTTATAGTTTAAGGGGTTTTGTTGAGGGTTCTGTTGCTGTTAGAATTTGTCTAATCCACTTTTGAAGCCATCCAAGTTTGTGGCCATCACTGTATTTTGTGTGAGCGAATTCCATATTTTAACTATGCACAACGTGCACCTAATCCACACACGAATCTGTGAGATGTGGGTCGTATCATTTTATAGAAGAATTTGTAAAGACTGAATTTCTTGAGCAGCTCTACTTATGAATCCCATCTTCACATTCCTTTCCTAGCACAGATAGTAGCCCAACCCTTTACGTCTTATTTTCTACAACCACTTGTAACACTTCCTTCCCCTAGGCTCTTTATTATTATGTCTAAAACCCAACTTTGCTTTCCTCATCAGTTCTGAACTTTTGCTCCCTTTCACCTCTTGTTCCCTTTTTCATCATCATCATAACTATATCTCACATCCAATCACTCTGCTACAGGATGTCTAATGCTCTCATTAGCAGAGCTGTGCTCAAAGCTTCTGCTTCCACTCACGGGTTCTTTCCTGTGTAGTGCTGAGTTTCTTCAGTGACTGAGTGTGCTCAGGACCTGTAAGAAAGAAGCTTAGCAATGATAGCTGTCTAATTTGGCTGCTTCTACCTTTAGTGTCTCCTTTAGTGCTTTGAGCTTCTGTACAGCTTCCTGCAATAATGTGAGTTTAAGTTCATGCTCTTTAGAGAATTAGTAAAAAAAGAAAAAAGAAAATAACAAATATATTTTTTGTTACGTATGTGTTAGAAGCAGTAAAGGTCATTTGGGGGGGAAAGCAAGGGTCTACATGCAATCTTGAACGTATTATGACAGTTGCAGTGAACTAATGAAATAACATGAGGGTAAAAATGTTTGCTTCCAAATATATCAAAAGATAGCCATCAATATGAGATACATGGTTGGATCCAGCTAAGTCCCTGTGTGAGTGGCATGACTTCAGCAAGCACAGCAGAACTCACTCCCTCTCTTCTCCCCCTGTAACCCCCTCAAATCTTCTCTGGAGGGTTGGGGAACTTTGAAAAAGGCATAGACCTTATATTGGCCATGATCTGTCATTAAATAAATTCATTCTGCATATCAGGATCCTCTTGCTCCTTTTCCTGAACAGGAGCAGTTGACTAGACTTTCACATCAGTAATCGTATGGACCACAGGTCTTGTGACCTTCCAGGTGTTACTGGACTCCAACCCACAGCATCTCTTACCATTGGCCATGCTGGCTGGGACAGATGGGAGTTATAGGCCAATAACTTCTGGAGCGTCATAGGCTCCTGATCCCTGGCCTAGACAGTTTTATAGGTGAGCTGCTGCTGTTGCTTGCCATGAGAGAAAGGGGGCAAGATGGAGAGGAGTCAGTGCAGAGCAAATGCACTGGCAGGAGTGCTGGGTTGGTTTGACTGGTGAATTTGCACTGTGCTGACCTCACCACTGCCTCCTCCCTCTCCTCCTTGTAAGCAGCAGCAATTTACTACTGGGAGGTCGGGTAAGTGTTTCTGCGCTACCATTACTGTTGAAGAAGAAGAAGAAGAAGAAGTTGTTTTCCTCTGACTGGTTTATGTTCTTATGGGCCCAAGACCTGTGTCCTTCACATTGAAAACCATCCTAGGCCAACCTGATCCTGCTTGTTCCGCCTTTGGTCAGCATACAACTCAGTCCCACTGAGCACACTTATGCTTACTTCTGTAAGACGCCCATTCTCATTTGCAATGGAGTTCTTATGATGCTGACCTCAGTGCATGCTCACTTAACAAATGTTAATTCTTGGCCCAGCAACCAATGAAACTTGTACAAACATGACCAAGTTGTCACCTTAGTGATCCAGGTGGGCTATTGCCTGCTAGCCAGGCTCCCAAAGTGCCCAGAATATAGACAAACCAAGATACCAAATACCTTCATGGAAGACATTTCTGTTGGTGAGGGAGAACTGCTGCACAGGCAACCAAATCCACTTCTAAGGGATTTTCATGGACTACTGATTTGATTGTGTGGTGTAATTCCCCTTTATAGACTAAGGCAACAACAGGCCTTAGTCTGAAGCCCTCAGGGTCAGGGTCAAGTGATATGTAATAACTGGCCACTTTGTAGGAGTTATGCTATGGCATTATTTCCTGAGCAAAAGCTCTTAGAGTCATCTCTATAAATAGAGAACAATAGGCTACTCTGTAATTGACAGAGCCTGGTCCTGTCAGAAAATAAAATGAAGTGAAATTGACAGGATTGTCATTTCACAGGTGGTTACATGGATTGGTTTCGATTTCCCCCTCTCAGTCTTAGTCTCTCCAGATGTCACTTTTTTCTGCATTATCCTTTTTGTCCATAATTTGCTATTCAGATTCTAAGTTAGTCTTTTAACAACCTGATCCATATGTCAATTAGGCCCAGAGTATTTGGATTTTCACTGACAATTCCATTGAAGTTGTCAGGGTAAATCAACTTAAACTGGTTTGTGGATCAGGATGTCAGGTACTGAGCTTTATCTTTAATTAAACTTTGTTGAATCATAATTGCTTTTTAATTCAGGTATGTAGCCGTGTTGGTCTGATGCAGTCCAAAAAAAAAAAAAAAAAATGTCCAGTAGCACCTTAGAGACCAACTAAGTTTGTTCTGGGTATAAGCTTTCATGCTTATACCCAGAACAAACTTAGTTGGTCTCTAAGGTGCTACTGGACATTTTTATTTATTTATTTTAGTTATTTCAATTGCCTTTTAAAATATCTTTTTCCTGTTACCACCGGGGGGATAATGGGTTCATTCTGCCTCTACTCGCCACATTTTCCCCTATTAATTCCCTTTTATGTCTTGGTCTAAGTCCAGAGTAGGCTGATGGGAATTGTAGTCCTACAACAAATGGAGGAACCATGTTGACTGTCACTGCTTTAAACCACTTTTACACTTCTAGTGGCTTAGCAACATGAATCTCATAAGAGCAAAAGTAGTGGTGCCTCAATACATATATTTTTTTTGTCTTTTAAAAAATGTAGAAGCTAGAGAAGGCAAATTTTTTTAAAAAAAGATGGGGAAGTACCCTGGAAAGAATGTCCACATATTTTTAATACAGTGGTACCTCAGGTTAAGTACTTAATTCGTTCTGGAGGTCCATTCTTAACCTGAAACTGTTTTTAACCTGAGGTGTCACTTTAGCTAATGGGGCCTCCCGCTGCCGCGGCATCGCCAGAACACGATTTCTGTTCTCATCCTGAAGCAAAGTTCTTAACCTGAGGTACTACAGTATTTCTGGTTTAGCGGAGTCTGTAACCTGAAGCATCTGTAACCTGAAGCATCTGTAACCCAAGGCACCACTGTACCTTAATACCTTGAACATTACTCAAACATGTATTTGAATGTGTTGCAAGCTATTGTTAATTTAGTGACTGTGGGATTTTTTTTCCAAAGCATGTGGAAGATGCTGAAAATTGAATTGTACACATTTTGTCATTTTCTGCATTGGCAGCTGCTTGTGGGGGTAACCTCACTGCACACATGGAGAGGTCTGAAGTAAATGTTTGTCAAATTAGAAGAGTGGGTTCCTGTAAAAGATCACCTGTAAGCTAATTTGATATTTACTTGTAAGGAGGGGTTTAACTTTAAAAACATGAATAAACCCCAACAACAACCAAATATAATTCTGCAAACAAACAAGCTTGGAGATCCCTTGACCATTTTAACCCATCACCAGGGGCATTCATGCAGTCTGTCCTTTCCTGATATTTATTTCAGAAATCCCTGTTGTTAGGTCCTCATTAAGGTGACTTGCTTGTAAACATCAGGGGATAGCTAAAGAATTGTAATGTAGGATTCTCAGTGTCTTGAGCTGAAGGCTCAGGCATGAAAATATGTTTCTATGAAGACCCACTGCATGAACTGGACTCCCCTCCCCCTGCTCCTGCCAATTGCATTAAGTGCCGTGTATTTATATTCCTGAAGCCTCTTGCTAGTTGTTGGCAGCTCAGATTGACAGCAGAACAACTTTAAATACACTTCCAATGAAGCACACACCTGCTCATTAAAAATAATGCTGGAGAGAACTCTGAGCGTTTTGGCAACACAGGCAGTTACTGTTAATGACTCAGGTTGCTTGACAGACATACAAGGATGCTAATGACCCCTATTGCACATGTATTTGAATGCTTGATAAGTTAGTGCACCCTTAAACAGCTTCTCCTCCGTCTCCAGCTTTCCCCTCTTTCAAATGTGAAAAAGGACAAGCAGCTGCTATAGAGAACTGGATACACCTGCTACCTCTTTAAGAGAGTAATATATGAATTGGCCTCTAAACTCAGCACTCAGTGTGCGTGCGATGGTTGGGTCATTTGAAAAGTGTCCTCACAACTTTACTCCAGTTCAGGTATTGCATGAATTGCATTCCCTGAGCTGGGTATTTACCTAGGGCTTTTTTTTAGGGGGGGAGGGGATATGTTATTTTTAAATTATTCTCCCCCCCAAAAAATATATATATATATATTGTTCAAATCAGGAACAAGAGATGTAGCTTTCTATTCTGTTGTCACTCACCAGAGCAATGAACAATAAGAAATGGAGTTGCTGTTAGCCCTGAAGGGTCCAAAACTGATCAGTAACATTAATTGATGAAAGCTAGGAACTTAGTCAGGTGCCTTGGAAAAGGAGGGTCAAGCACGTGAGAATGCTGCTGATAGGAAAGGCAGTGAAAAACCGAGTCTTCCCAATCTGTTCATGAAAAATCTGAAAAAAAGAGCTGAAAAGGTGGGCTGATTTTTACCACCACTATTTATAGCCCTGCATTGTTATCACTGGATGTCTCACTGTTCAGCACAGTAATAAGGCCACAAGCAGACCGGGCAATAATATAATATACCACATGAATTAAAATAGGGAAAAATCCTGATGTAGGTAAAGTACACACATCTTTGAATCTGCTTACAGGTACTTGTGGTACCTGTAGTATACTGTAATCTGTGCATTTTTTCTTAATAAAAATTAAAAAAAAAAGAATCTGCTTATTAATAAACATATACTTCTTAAACACATGTACATATCAAAATAATCAACAGTATTTCTTAAACATGTCATGTTGCGAAACCTTAGGTACTAAAATTTGAAAAATAGAGCTTTTAATTAAGTTTCAAATCTTACCCAGCTCTGTCAAAAAGATATTACAGCTAGCAAGTACACATGGCAGAAATGTATTTTTATTGATTATAATGACCATACTTTTATACAGTTCTGAAGGCATATTTCAGGTAAAAATAACTCAACCATCTCATTAATTTAATTATCTCTAAACATTCCCAAGAGATTAAAATATACGAAGGAGGCTTACTTAAAAACTGAAAGTTATTTTCATCTTGCTCCTAATTATTATCTTTAGACGTTTCTATGAGATTATATATAAGCAAGGACACACGTACATTTCTTCCAGATAATGTAGGTTTTAAATTATGAATTAGTTTCTGATAAATCTTAACTCAAGGTTTTACTGCAACCTTATTGGGATGACATACATATATGCAGTTTATTGTGTCCATATGTCCTTTATCACAAAATTTATTGACCATTATTTATTGGCTATTAAGTCATAAGTAAAACTTTAAGTATACCTTTGACCTTGAATGATTGATCTCCTAAGAAACTTCTGAACTTGAATATTTAAAATGTATCCAAGTTTTATCTCCACATCTTTTCACTGTGTAGAAAAAAATCTAGACCATCAATTAGGGGGGGAAGCCTATGACTGGATCCACCGGAATGAGCAGTTTATGATGCAGTGAATCCCTAGCTCAGCTGGGCTCAGCCAGCATTCAGACCCAAATTTCAGTTGAACCAAAGATTTGCCAGTGTAATTTGCTCATTCTATCTCAGCCAGCCGAACCAAGGCTTATGTAAGTCCCTAAAATGGAGTTTTCTAGAGCAGGGTGGAGTGGAACTAGAAAAAGGGGTATTTAGGCTGAATCCTAGACAGTCACATGACCTGGCAATCCAGCATAGAACACTATTTTAAAGGCTTGTTTTCCCTCTCCCAGGCTCAGGCATCCCTATAGTATGTCTTGAGTAGCACCCCCCCAACACACATCTGGATGTTCTGAGATAGGAATGCCAGGTGCACTGGGTTACCATAGCAACACCAGCGAGCTTGAGTGATGTCTTACATTGGTTCAAGACTGCAGAGATGGGTATAATCGTATCTAGGGCATTGCTTTCATCAAGTCCTGTTGCAAATCCTGATGCTGTCCTGTTTGTGTGTCAGGGTTTGACTCTGAATCTGTGAGAGTCAATGGAAGAGGCTGCCTAGAGCATGGTTTGAAGCACAGAAAGGCAGCATACAAATAAAATTATATATGTATTGCTACATGCCACCCCAGAACACGGGTGGCGCTGTGGGTTAAACCACAGAGCCTAGGACTTGCCGATCAGAAGGTCGGCAGTTCGAATCCCCATGATGGGGTGAGCTTCCGTTGCTCGGTCCCAGCTCCTGCCAACCTAGCAGTTTGAAAGCACGTCAAAGTGCAAGTAGATAAATAGGTACCACTCTGGCGGAAAGGTAAACGGCGTTTCCGTGCGCTGCTCTGGTTTGCCAGAAGTGGCTTAGTCATGCTGGCCACATGACCCGGAAGCTGGACACCGGCTCCCTCGGCCAATAAAGTGAGGTGAGTGCCGCAACCCGAGAGTCGGTCACGACTGGACCTAACGGTCCCTTTACCTTTACTACATGCCACCCCAATCTCTGAAAAGTGTGAGAATCTAGGGGTCCATCTTATGCAGGCTTCATGTTTCCTTTGGAATGAGGCACAGTGGAGAGGGTGGTGTCTTTATGATATATGGTTTATTTACACATATATAAAACCTGAACCTACAATGGAGGGATTCACAGCATTAACACCCGAAAGGAATCTTGTTTCTCCCATAGTCTTGGATAAAAGCAGAAATCAAATTTTGTGCGCTCTCTCTCTCTTTCTGCTTGGCATCTAGCTCGTATCACTGCAACTCTCTCTCATTTCTGGCTTTGTTTTACAGAAAGTGAGTTGAGGGAGGGGCTTCACCCATTTGCCACATCACACAGTGCTCCTTCCTTTGTTCTCCTTAATGGCCCATCTCTCATTCAAAGCCACTTCCGGCTTGCCCAGGAGGTGGGGTTGCGGGCTTCACGCCCACCCCACGTGAGCGGGGGCTGGTCGCAGCCCCCGCGAGAGCAGGAAAATCCCGGCCGGGCCTGCCCCCCCAGCCAGACAATCAGCTGGCTGGGGGGCGTGGCCTGTCCTATTTAGGGCCGGAGGAGAGGGGGCTCGCCTTCTTTTCGCCGGCTAGCCCTCACGTTTTCCCACCCTCCCTCCCTTTAAGTGGGCTTTAGGTAGGTCTTTGACTTTGCTATGGACTTCGGTCTGTCGCCGCAAGGGGCATGGTAGGAATTTTTCCCAATTGGCATTTTCTAGCCTTTTGGTTTTTCGCCTACCTCGTAGCAACTCGTCACAACTTCTCGGCATTGGCAGTAGGCATTGGTAAGAAGGGGTTAAGAGGATGTGCGGGGGGGGGGGAGGAATGCCATCACCTCCCCCCAGTGAGCGAAGGGTGGTCCGTTAAAGGACTCCGGGGGGGCGTGGCCCTGTCCGAAGCCTATGGAGGTGAGGGCCAAAGGCACGCCCCAGAGCGGTGACCCGGGGGAGCTCCTAGTCGACGTGCCTCGGCGGGAGACTCCCCCGATATAGTGTTAACCCTTCCCCGTGTCTCCAGCAAATGGGCTGGAGCTGGATAGTCGTTAGGACCAATGCCTAAGCCAATGCCTCTCATTCCTGAATTCAATAAAGTTGTGGCCTAATTCGCCCAATTAACCTTAAATTATGGTGTCTCATGTCTTTATTTATCCTGGTGGGGGGCGGGAACTCGCCACGCAATCACCTCATCAGGAAGCTAGCCTGGTTTATAATTTAACACATACTAGATTCAGGTATTAGAAGGGTCTTTGCATACAGCCTACTTCCCCTACACACACACCCCAAACTCATAACAATAGTATGCAAGTCTCTATCCCATGCAAGCCTTATTGTGTATGAGCTGGTTCTCAGTCACAGCTCTTAATTTTAAAGCACAACGCAACAGAATGTAGAAAGGTATTTTCTGTTGTTCCAAATGTATTGTTTATCTGAATGAAAGGAGCTGCCCTATTTTCTGTCTTCCAGAGAAGTCTTTTTTTCCACCCTTGTCAGTTCCTCCGCCTCTTGCATGATTAAGCTTAGATCTGGGAAGACAGATTCCCACTGCCTTTGTATGTCAGCTCTTTCTACTTCCTCACTGTTCTTAATATTTCACCCTGCTTTTGGAAGTCAAAGACAATTATAATGATTCTGCCATCCTGCACAGTTTGACTCCTCCTCCTGCAGCTTTGCTCTACAGAGGAGAATCTTCTTTTGTACCACATTCAGATGCAAAGTATAATAAGAATAATAGTTCGGAAGTGCAGGCTCCAAATGTTTAGCTTTAGGAAGTTGGTTTTGGTTTTTTTTAAAATGCAGGAATTCTAAAACATTAGCAATATTTATAAGGAAGCAAGTCCTTAAAAACAACTGCAACATTTCACATTTTTAGTTTGCATTGAACGCCAGATAGCAATATTAAATAATAATTTTCTGAGTGCAACATGTATGTTTATATTTTTAGTTTTCATTTTGTTCTTTTTATTAGAAACAAAGTATCATTTTTGTTATTCCTTCTACTTAATCTCAAGTTTTCATATTAATACTCCAAATATATGGCAACACAATGCATTTTTCCTTTTAGTCCATTGTCAGTTTGCAAAGAACATCATGGTAAGAGGTATCACTGGCTTGCCCCCCCCCCAGACATTGTGTAACAGATTCTATCCTTAAAGCTTTTCCAAACGGTGCAATACAGATTTTTCACTCTAGCACAGGGGTCTGCAACCTTTAAGACAAAAAGAGCCACTTGGACCCATTTCTGAAGAAAAAAAAACTGGGAGCTGCAAAACTCGTCATTATAAAAATAACTTTTTTGTCACTTTTTTATTATTTCTTTGTTTGACCCCTCAGAATTACTCCTCCTCATAGAAATAAACGTTAAATTAACAAGTTAACTTTTTGTGTTTGTGTGTTCTTCACTCCCCTTCAAAACAGTGACCAGCATACATGCCCCCTTTCAATGCAGTGACCAGCGTACATGCCCCTTACAATGTAGCGGGCGGACGAGCGGGCGGGAAGGTGACGTCGGTACGGTGCGTGACTAACGCACGCACCACCCCCATGCGACGTCACAGCCAGCACAGCGCCCGCCACAGTGGGGAGTGTCGGGGCGCACAATGCACCTCCTCCCCTCACTAGTATCCACCCCGGAGCCACAGCAAAGGTGTAAAAGAGCCACATGCGGCTCTGGAGCCGCGGGTTGCAGACCCCTGCTCTAGCATAACAAAGCTACTCCATCCCCCACATCCAACTATGACTTTTTGCAGTAAGGGAAGTGATGAGGAAAGTACAGTATGGTATAACAATTGCTTCAGGCAACATGTAACTTCTTGTACTGCTCCCCCTAGCAGCCAGCCCAGTGGTCACCAAGCCGCAGAAGGTTCTTTTGGATCTCAGTGAATGGAAGGGCAGGCAAGCTATTAAGTGGAAGAAGGGATGCTTTTATTAATTGGTAAATGTTAGCAAAGAAACAGATTACAGAACATAATTTGATAATTAATATAATATATAAAGCTAATAATATAGAATATAACACTAAATAACATACCGTATATAATCAATAGAATAACAGCTAAGATATACTCAGTAGAGCAACAGCTAAAATAAGCAAAGTAGCTTTAATTTATGGAAGAAAGCTCTGCAATTTGCCCCTTTGGTTTTTGAAGAACAGCTGGCCGACACAGCTCTCTGATTCGGCCCAACACACCCCACTGCTGCTGGGGATCTCTGAAGCAGCATGTTGGCTACCCAACAGGATGGTTTCCTAATCAAGTCCAAAACACTGGCATCTTCCCTGAATGGTTCAAAGATGAGATCTCCGAGTCTTATCAGGCTGCTGGCCCTTGCACAATCTGTATCAAGGACCTCATGCCAAGCCAGCAACGGATGTTTCATGATGTAATTCCGTTCCCATCCTTGGATGTGAGAGTGGGCACGTGTGGAGACAGCCTTCCGTCTGCATTCCTTCCTTAGCTGTTGTCAGCTCAAAACGAGGTTACTTCCCCCTGATTTTCACAAAATGGCATACAGCTGCATTGAAAGGCAGGAGACCAGAAAACTGCTTATTCTCTGGCAATACACTTCCCTGCGAACAAACAAAAATGAATGGTCAGAGGATGCAATCTAACCTCCCCACAAAGTTTCTGCAAACAAATCAGGATGAATGCTCAATAAAGTGGTTTGTAAGTCTGAGCTTGCTATGACTTTTGAACTGGCAGATCTTGCCAGTTGGGATTGCACTTTCCAACAAGGTTCAAATTGAAATGCTAATGTTGCAGACTCATGTAATAGCCCTGTTTTTTGCATAATGAAAGGGTTGTCCCCCCATCATCTGGAGTGCATTGGGGGCTTCGCTCTTTTGTGCTCATGTTTACCTATCTCTCCCACCATATCCCAACACAGAAAATTAATTAATGTATGAACTGTGAAATAATAAACAGCTCAACCCTCAATACAAATGTTTAATGTAAGATGTTTTTCTTAAAGCATCTTCAAAAACCAGAGTCCACTTACTTTACATAGTTATCATTCTGGGTTCCACATCTTGCGGATGACACTGTGACCTTATACAGTCTGCATTTACTTATTCCGCAACGCACTGAAAACTGCTGCTTATATTTCTCTATACCAGTTTTAATTCAGTCTATCAGGACAGCTTCTCAGTTCCTGTTGTCTTTGAGTGCCACAACTGCTTTCACCTCCCCCATTAGTTTACGTCAGGGGTGGGGAACAAGATCTGGGGACTGTGTCAGATCCCTATGTCCCCTACCCCCATGGGCCCTATTTACAAGTGGCTGGGGTGCCCACCTGCCAATCATCTGATTTCAGGAAAACATCTGATGATGCTGTGCTTTGAAGCCCCAATAATCAGCTGATGGTTGAGACTTCAAAGTGTCATGGGTGGTGCTTTGAAGTGCCAAAGGCCAGCTAGTTTTCAGGATGTGAAAGCACAGTGTAGTGCTCTTTTCAAGGCTGTTGCAACTCATACAGCTGTCAAAAATCACCGCCCAACTCCTGTAACACCATTAAGTCAGGGATCTATAACTGCCTCCTTGCACCATTGCACAAGAGTGATTTTCAGCAAGTGGTGAGCTACTGAAGTTGCAATTGTTATGCAACTGATGCTCTAATGTTGAGTTGGTTGCAAGGACAGCAAAGGTTAAGAAGAAAGGATTGGATTATCTGATTGAGCCAGTGCTGGGAGACTAGACCTAATCCACTGCTGTTGTTGTTTAACTCCTGATTGCTGCTGCTTTGTACTGGACAGCAGGGTAAAAGTTTAACATATATGTGGAATATCTATCATCTATCATCTATCTATCTATCTATCATCTATCTATCTATCTATCTATCTATCTATCTATCTATCTATCTACCTATCTATCTATCATCTATCATCTATCTAATCTATCTATATCTATCATCTATCTATCATCTATCTATCTATCTATCTATCTATCTATCTATCTATCTATCTATCTATCTCATCTATCATCTATCATCTCTCTATCTAACTTTAAAAGAGAGTTTCAAGCTATGAAGCAGGGGTAGGGAACCTCAGTCTAAGAGGCCATATGTCTTCCTACAAACTTCTCCATCTGACTCCCGGGACTTTGCCCAAGCCGCACACAGCTCTCCCAAGCCTCACCGACTCTGCTACATGCCTTTCTCAAGCATTTTGGCCTGGCTAGAATCTGGTCAAGCCTCTTGTTTGCCTGGATGTAAATCTGTGCATTTTTGTGTAAATATTTTGCATGTCTGGCGAGGGAGCCAGCTATACACAAGTAAGATTCACGTGCATTGTCTGGCCCATTTTGGGGCTGTGACCACTCCCTGCCATTAGGATGTTACCTGTGAAAGAATATGGCTTTGGGGCTGAAAAACATCCTCTGACCCCACTATAAAAAGCACAAAGGAGAATAGAAAAGCATTAAGGAAAGCTTATGCCACAGAATGCCGTAGCTGTTGGTTTTCTACACTGTAAAAGACAATGACTGTAGCAGAAGGTTTTGCATTGCCTTTAAATTATTTGGGGTATATGTTCTTTCTTTCTTTGTGGGCTCTACAGAGAATGAGATGGAGGTGTGTTGGTAATGGAACCCTTAAAACTGATGTTGTCTTGAACAGATGGATCCTATAAAAATTCACTTAGTCAAACAGAAATGGACAAGGCACTGAAAGGAACCTCTTAGCAGAAGGTCATTTAGATTGTGAAACAGTCTGGGAGCTTTTAGAACATTTTGCGGGATTAATGGGGCAGTGAATCTTGCTCATTTCCCCCCAGTAATATTTCTCCTCCTCGCTCTCATCTTCCTTTCAAGACTATAGCTACCTCCCCCCCCCCCCCAGTGTGTTGTCAGTTAAATCAAATCAAACTCTTTCTCTCTAGGACATCAACACAAGTGAAATTCCATGCTGAGAAAAACATATGCTCTCACCACTTCAAGGTGTTGTGTTTTTTTTTTTAAAAAAGGACAACTACAATATCCTTACAAACTGTATAATGTAAGCAAAGCATACAGTGATTCACACATAACCAAACTGTCTTTCTTCCTTGCATGATCAAAGTTTTAGAACTTGGGTGTTTTTGAATGGAAGAGCTACCTAACACGAATAATTGATCCCAGCCATATTGGGGGAAGTTTTTCTCAAGCATTTACTATCAGATGTTTTCTTCATGGAGCGTTATAGTGCTGCCCACTACCCAATAAACTCCTACAACTTAAAAAGAGACTTGCATCAGACCACCAAAGATTTGGATGCTCTCAATGTTGATTGGCTCACTTCAGTATCCCATCCCTTAACACTTTACACCTGATTATGCACCCTATTTGGATGTTCACCGGCCTTCAATTTTGGGGGTGAATGTGGGGAGACTTACTGCACAATTTAGAACTCTGCATAATCAAGGTTCTAAATCAAGCAGGGCGCCGACTTGAGTAGAGGAGGCTCCCCAGATCTTTGCTGCAAAATTCTTGCAGAAAAATTTGTTAGCAATGTCACTTAAATAATGCAGCTGGTGTCAGAAGGGGGGGGGGGACCCCAAAACCCTGATAATACTTTATTGAGCAAACTGAACAAAACCAGTGTATGATTCAAGGACAAAGGAACAGAGAGGTTTTTGATTTTCTTACTTCAGGCCTTGTACACAGCAGGAAGATGTTCAATCAAATATATGGAGGAAAACTCATTCAGAACTCCGCAGCCAATCAGGACATGTACTACCTCAGCAAGCAACACACCACTCTGCCCAGTTGCTAAGCAACACTTCCTCCTCTCCACTAACAGAATTAACCTTTACATAGAGAAAGTTATCTGCTGTTTCACCTCCAACACAATTAACATTCCAGGGGATTAGGGTTTAGCAGTCCGGCTTTGCTCCCTGTTGTGTGTGAAAGCCCAAATAGGGCTAGGGTGAATGAAAGAAGGCTAAATGAAAATAAAGCAATGAAATAGTACAAGGGAAGTCTACAGAACAAATTACACAGCAAGGTGAAACAGAATGCAGGTTTCAAAGCTAATTTTGGTTCAGAGGTGTAATTTTGATCCTAAAACATTCTCTACCAAGCTCCTTCTGTAAGGTACTTTTGTTGTCATGGGGGAATTTCCATTCTGCATCCAGACTAGATTCTGCTGGGCTGATTGGAGCTACTGATTCTGCTGCCGCTTGGTTATGATGGGAGTTACGTAAAGGTAAAGGGGTAAAGGGACCCCTGACCATTAGGTCCAGTCGTGACCGACTCTGGGATTGCAGCGCTCATCTCGCTTTATTGGCCGAGGGAGCTGGCATACAGCTTCCGGGTCATGTGGCCAGCATGACTAAACTGCTTCTGGAGAACCAGAGCAGCACACGGAAACGCCGTTTACCTTCCCGCCGGAGCAGTACCTATTTATCTACTTGCACTTTGACGTGCTTTCGAACTGCTAGGTTGGCAGGAGCAGGGACCAAGCAACGGGAGCTCACTCTGTCACAGGGATTCGAACCGCTGACCTTCTGATCAGCGAGTCCTAGGCTCTGTGGTATAACCCACAGAGCCACCCGTGATGGGAGTTAACTAGTTGCCAAAGAGAACTTACAAGATTCTTGTTCAAGCATTCCATGGATTCAGTGAGATAGATCCATAGACAATTACAGGGTGATATTGTGGAGCCTGGTATTTTGTCAGGGCTGTAATACTATATGATGGCTAGTAAAAGGTAAAGGTAAATGACCCCTGGACTGTTAAGTCCAGCCAAAGGTGACTCTGGGGTTGCGGAGATCATCTTGCTTCAGGCCGAGGGAGCAGGTGTTAGTCCACAGACAGCTTTCCAGGTCATGTGACCAGCAAACCGCTTCTGGTGCAATGGAACACTGTGACAGAAACCAGAGTGCACAGAAACGCTGTTTACCTTCCCACCACAGCGGTACCTATTGCACTGGTTGTGCTTTCGAACTGCTAGGTTGGCTGAAGCTAAGCCTGGCCTTTTGGCCTCTCATTCAAGCAGCATTTTAAACTAAAAATAAAATAAAATGGAAGGCATATATTTCATCTATGGTTTCAACCATATATGTAATTGCTTTTAATGTAAGGAACCGCAATGGGTCCAATTAAGTTATTGCTTGTCTCCATCACAGTTCAGTGTCAGGTCAGGAAGAATTTCTGATCTTTACCCAAATGACTAATTATTTGTCAGCTTTCCTGAAGTAAAACATGGAAAGAAAGGGGACAGGAATCGCTTGCTCCAGATGGACTGTTCAGTAACTAGCTAATTGATATTGTAGCTTATATGCAAAATGGACTCATTTAAGGAACTTTTTTTGTGTAAAGGTGAAGGTGTGTTTTCCATGTTAAAAGTACTGAATTCTAAAATTCTAAATCTGTTTTCTAACGGGCAGTGTTGTTACAAAGGTTCATGGCTTTGTTTCTCCTTATGTAATAACTTTGCACATAGACTTTTCCTCCTCTTTGTCTTCTTGGTCTCTTCACTTTCCACCAATTCAATTGAATGTTTCTTATTTTAGGATAGTTAGTGTAACGCAAGACTTATCCACTTGACTCTAGTGCTATGCCTACCTAAATGGTTAATATTTATGCAGTTTCTCCACAAATTGTTCACGGTACAAGCAAGAAGAAACTCAATGCTAAACTAAAGAACTCATTGTGATGTTTGATTATTTATATTTATTTATTTATTACATTTACATCCCTGCTTTTCCCATCGTGGAACCCATGTCACTGATCTGGCACAAGGACCACTGAGCTTCAGCAGTTTATCCTACTGATGCGCTTATAACGATTTTGCTGATGGAGGATCATACGGTGGCTAGTGGTTGTGAAATGGGGTTTGGACTCCCTTTTGTTCTTGTCTCTGTTTGGCTTTTCACTGCAATGAGAAGAATAGCTTGCTTCATGGCCTCATCAATGTAATCCTCATTGTTTACGTAATCATTATCTAGATTTCCACGGCCTCCTCAAACATGGTA
This sequence comes from Podarcis liolepis, assembly GCF_965112155.1. NCBI lineage: Eukaryota > Metazoa > Chordata > Lepidosauria > Squamata > Lacertidae > Podarcis > Podarcis liolepis. Next base: position 52,561,723 of record NC_139560.1, on the reverse strand, counting down.
AACAGTGAAGACCTTTTTATTGAGTGATTGATTTAAATATTTATAAACTGCACTTTCATTTATAATATTATGGATAGTTATTGTTATGCGCTCTCTCTCTCTCTCTCTCTCTCTCTCTCGTGTGTGTGTATGTAGCTCACATGCTCATCTGCACTGCTTCCCTTTCTATTTATGTGGACAGAATGGCCAAAGAGAGATCTAACTTCACTATCTGGAGCAGAATAAATTATTTCCCCTTCATCTCATGGAAGCTTGAAGTCACTAACTTGGGACCTAAGGACTTAAAGTGCATTTAAAACACCACCTTCCCCTGTACTTACTACACCAGGCTTTGAGATTGGTGTGATTTATAATATACAGGGCAAGTTTCTGAGATTGGTGTGGGACATAATGCTCATGACCCCCCTGCCATGACATCAATAATAATTAACCAAATCAAAGATGAACATAGACACCAGAGTTCAGAGAGATCAAAATCTTTATTGCTTGACATTTCTCATCATAGTTCAGAGAAATCAAAATCTTTACTGCTTGACATTTCTTAATGGAAGTAATAGTCATTTAGTTTCTGGCATATTTTAGCCTACATTTTTCAACCTAGTCAAGGTTCTGTAATAATGTGCCCTTTATTCATCTGAGTATTCCCACATATGTGAATGCGGTCTTTTTGGCTAATCAAGTGGGATAACTGGTCGTGGTAAATTTTGGACCATGCATACATTTCCTCCCAAAGTCTTGCCTTGTAAGAAACCCTTCGATATCTCCTGGGTTTAGGAGTCTGTTTGCAGTGGCTTAATGTAATCTTAGCAGGACAGATTTAAATTGGAAATAAAGTTCAGAATCAGCATAGGTTGCTGAGAGAAACTGCACGAACCTGGCTAGCTTAACACACATCACAGATTTAACCTCAATTTCTTTTGAAGTATTGAAGCTATCCATTTGGTAGGTTGCCTAACAAAAAGCAGGCGTGCTTGAAACCATTTTCCATGAGACCCTTGCCCTTTCAAAGCCTTCAGCTGCTTGAAAATAATTGGCTTGCTATAAAACTTAATAAAGAAAATCTATTTCTAGCCATTAGACAGTTGATCTAAGCTGTGTGAGTGTGTGTGAACAGAAATCTTGCTTCTCCAGTTTGTGCAATGCGGGAAGAATCATATTCTCTAATCATCTGCAACTATAGGTTATCAAAGTCAGATGGGGCCTACACCTCCATTAAGAACAAGTTTGTCATCAGGCATTACGAACTAGATTTCAAATTGGTAATGATGCATGAATTCAAGTATTGTACTGTATTTCATTTTATTAAAACTCATTGCTTTCATACCATCTTGGCTGTGTGTCCTGGACTACCTACCCCCTGCCTTGCAAGCTTTCCCCCCACCTGGCCTGTCTTATTCCAGCTACAAAAGCTGAGGCTGCTGAACAGACTCTTGGCCTGGGGTGTTGTTTTGGGATTCTTTGTTTGGGGCAGGGGGTGGTTGCTGTTGGTCTTTTGTAACTTTATTTCAGAGTTTGTTGTGATTTATATGAAAATGGTCATATTGGTTTTGTATTTGTTGTTTATGACTACTTTTCTTAAGTTGTAGGGTTTTTTGTTTTCATATTTCAAGCTGCCTTGAACATGGCTTGAACAGTAGAAAGGCAGCAAACAAATAAAATTATATATGTATTGTTGCACACCATTCCAATCTCCGAGCGGTGAGAGATTCCAGGGGTTCCAAGCGATTACCCACGTTTTGTGTTTCCTATGGAAATGAGGCACAGTGGAGACTGTTGTGTCTTTATGATATGTGGTTTATTTATAGATATATATAACCTAAGCCTACGACGGAGGGGCTCACAGCATTACACTCTGTTTCTCCCATGGTTGCCACCTTCAATTCAAAGTGTCAGCTCACATTGTGTTCTGACCCCGTCCCACCCCCCACCCCCCAGCTTGCAAACTGCAGCACTATTTTTTCCTCCAATGTACATCAACCGCAAATGCCATTCTGAAATGCCAACTCTGCTATCACAGAGTGGGGGTGGGTGGGTGGGTTTGCAGGCTTCTCCAATGGTGTTTCAAATATACACAATTTCAGTTAAACGTCCCCCCCCCCATAAATGGGGAATTGCCTTTAATGCACTTTTGTATGGGATTTATACTAATGCATGCACCTTTATGTAGCTTCCCTCAATATACTCTGTCTACACATTTTTGGGTTGAAGAAGTGCATCAATATATGTGGGGAAGTGTGAATTTCAAAAGATAGTTGTGTTTTAGGTCATGTATTGGTTTGGGGAAGTGTGAATTAGGTAGTCTTGTAATAAAATACAGACTAAACCAAATCTCTGTTGTTGGCATCTGTCTGTCTCAGAAGACAATAGAAGAGTACTGTTACAATATAGAAGCAATGCAGCCGCGAGCTGGTAGCTTGAAAGCAAAACATAATGGGAATGTTGGGACTGTTCCGTGGGAAACAGAGGGACAGTCTATTCACAGTGCGAAGCACGGAATTAGCTCAGAGTGTAATATGAGCTGTACAGGAAGTACAGGAGGAGTTTGTCTCTCGGCTGTTGGAGTTTGAAGAGAGCAGTCATGTTTTCTGTAACGCTGCAAAGACAGAAATAAAGGCATGTAAATACATTTCTGTCTATCTCTTTCCCCTGCCCGGGGGGGGGGGGGGCAGGAAAGAAGGGGTGTGTTCTTCTCACGCCGAGAAGGATCGCCTATCGCGACCTAGCCTGTATCCTGCCGGGGAATGCAGACAGGGAGGTCAACAGGAGATCAAGCCAGGTGCCTGGAGAGTGGCCAGTTTCTCCTGATAAAGGCTTGATTCCCAACAAGTACACCCTCAGGAGAATGGATGGAGTATGCATGCACATTCAATTGCCTGTCAGTGTCTATGGTTAAGTCCAGTCAAAGGCAACTATGGGGTTGAGGCGTTCATCTCACTTTCAGACCGAGGGAGCCAGTGTTTTTCCACAGACAGCTTTCCGGTTCATGTGGCCAGCATGACTAAACCACTTTTGGCACAACAGGACACCGTGACGAAAGCCAGAGCGCACGGAAATGCCATTTACCTTCCCACCACAGCAATACCTATATATCTATTTGCACTGGCGTGCTTTTGAGCTGCTAGGTTGGCAGGAACTGGGACAGAGCAATGGGAGCTCACCCTGTTGCAGGGATTCGACCTGCCCACCTTCTGATCGGCAAGCCCGAGAGGCTCAGTGGTTTAGACCAAAGCGCTACGCACTAACAGCGTCTGCATCATGCAGGAGATCACAGCCACAGAAATAAGAATGGAAGAGTTGTCTGTTGTCTGGAGAGCTCATTTCCTGGTTCACATGGAGTTGCTGTTTTCAATGGAGTCCAGAGATGGAAGCATACAGCTATATTGAGGCAGCACCAGGTGTTGAAATTTTGCACCCCTAACAATTTTGCACCCAGGACAGCCACCCCTGTGCCCCCCCAATGCTATGCCACTGGGGTGAAGTCAAACCATTAGAGGGTTACAGTGCCTGCTGTGGCTGTAGAGACCAATACAGGAGAGACATGTTTTGTTGCAACTGGGGCAGATGAAGGCGTCTGATTGTGTTGATGCAGATGCCCCATGGTATTCCTTTTCTCTGCACTCCTCCCTTTGGTCATTGCTATGGATGCATGACCTGACTTTCTGTCTCCAGGCACACTGGTCATCTGCAAGCGATTCCCACATGGTGGGATTGATGCTGCCAACCTTCATGTCATGTTTGCAGACATCTTTGTAATGCAGAACTAGAATCTCTGTTTCACAAATAAATAGTCGCTGAATAAGTATTTCCCACATTGCTCTCACCTAAATCCCATGCCAGTGGCTCCCAAATTGATTTATCATTGCTACAGATTACTCATGAAGTAAGAGTGCACTATTTTAATTACTGGAGCATGGAATAATTGCGTTAGAGGGTATTCATAGCAGTGGGAGATAAAATAATTTTATGACAATTAGAAAATGCAAGTTGCAAAAAGAATGATTGGGGAATAGTTTTCATTTAGCCACTTAAAAAGGTTACTTAGGGTGCTGTATTTTATCTTGACTGTGTTCCATTACCCCTTCTGGTAGGGCATTAATTTTTCAGACTCGTCTCTAGGTTAATGCAAATGTGATATATCTGTGTAAGGATGATTGAGATGTCTTCTAATATTCACATACAACTGTAGCAGGCATAATTTATTCAACTGCATGTGTGAATCATGAATAACTTTATCAAGGTATTTCATATTGTACAGAATTCTCTAGAGAATGTCTGCATCCTTGTGAGGAGTATGGAGAGTTTCATTTGCATTTTGCAATTGAATTGGTATTTTCCCACAGGACTATATCAGAAATTTACCCTGTATATTATAAATCATACATTCAGAGATCTTTGCTGAATAGTGGGAAGGATTTTCAGTTCCATTACTGCACAGGATATACAAAAACAGTATGATCCAAGCAGGCAGGACATCATGGGGATGGAGTCAGTCGCAAAGTCCCATAACCTGTTTATCCGTGATTGCCCCATGCTTGAGCAATTTGTGAAAAGGATATTTATTACTACTACTACAACAACAACAACAACAACCAGATTTGTTAGTTGCTTGTCCAAAGGTCTCCAAGCATCTTACAACAATGTTAGCAACACAGACTCTCTCTCAGAGAGTGGAACCTCAGTTTTCGAGTGTCTCAGAAGCTGAACGTTTTGGAAGCTGAAAGCCGAAAACCAAAAGTAATTGCTTCCATTTTTGAATGCGCCTTGGAAGTTGAATGGCTTCCACTGTGTGTTTTTCTTTTTTCTCAATGGATTTTGCCAACCGCCCATTGCTCCTCAGTTTTTGAACATTTCGGAAGTTGAACGGTCTTCTGGAACTGATGACGTTCGAAAACCGAGGCTCCACTGTATATAATAGTATAAAACAGAACAACTACTGTTCTTTACCTTTAAGCATAGATGGGGAATCTTTTCCAAGAGACACATTCTATTCTAGGCAACCTTTTAGGGGACACAGACCAATTGTGGGCAGGGCCAAAGGCCAAAGTAGATGGAAAAACAGATGCAAATTCTTACCTTTGTGTCATTTCTACATTTACTCACATACCCTTCTCTATCCAGGCAAGCAAGAGTCAGTATCAGAGTTCAGAGACAAATTCCAGTCAGGAAAAGACACTGAAACAAGGCTGGCAATGGATGTCATCAGGGGATATGGGGCCTGGCTGGGGAGGGTGCTTAGGCTGAGCAGAGTCCTGAGAGAGAGTCAGGCAGTGTTTTTGTGCCCTTCCCAGGCCCAAGGTTCCCCATCCCTACCTTATACAGTGGTACCTCGGGTTGCATACGCTTCAGGTTAGATACGCTTCAGGTTACAGACTCCGCTAACCCAGAAATAGTGCTTCAGGTTAAGAACTTTGCTTCAGGATGAAAACAGAAATTGTGCTCCGGCGGCACGGCAGCAGCAGGAGGCCCCATTAGCTAAAGTGGTGCTTCAAGTTAAGAACAGTTTCAGGTTAAGTACGGACCTCCAGAACAAATGAAGTACTTAACCTGAGGTACCACTGTACAGAAAAAAGTTTCCACAGTGTTACGTTACCCACTCAGAATGCTGCTGTGGCAGGAAAATCTATAGCCAGTAAATTTATCCCTTCTATTCATGCTTGAATGGCACAGGTTTGGACCCTTTGTCATGCTGGTCTTTCTGTCAGATACCTGTAACTTTTCCTGCTTCTTGGTACTAATCTGATGTTTACCACTTGCCTCACTCTTTTATTCCCCTTTCCTCCAGTTGCATAATTGTATCATCCCATCCCATTATTTCTTCTGGCCTCCATTTTTCTTTCTGCAGTTCTAGTCAGCTTTCTTTGGTCATTATGAATCTCAGCCCGACACTTACCTGCCCAAGAATTCCTCTCTTCCTCCCCAGCCTGCCAACAGTGTACAACCTGTTGTATTATTAAGTCCTTGTATGAATTCACACCTTTATCATTAGCCTTTTCTTTCCCCAACTTCTCCACCCTTTTCTTTGTGCCCATGTTCCCCCCTCCCACAACCCTTCCACAAGCTTCCTGAAATTCAATCTCCTGCTAGCACTGCCATCTTCTCTCTCCCTGCCTGTCCAACTCGTGGGACATCTTCCCACTCATTTTTCTTCCCAGAGCATGTGCTGTCCCGTTGTGATGTTTGTAACTACAGTAATACTTTCTATTCCCAACAATATTCTTCTCTTTATTCTATATATTATACTAAATGCATCCAGATTAATTTTGTTGCATTGACAAGTAATGCATTCTAATAGATCCACAAAAACCCAAACCCTTGGAAATAGTATATCACTATCATTACAGTGTAATGAATGTTGACATGGAGAAGAAAAACAATGTTTTATCTTCTGAATGAGTTTGAAAATTTGAGCACTATTTCTCAGGAGACTGTTTGTCAAGAAGAGGGGATGAGAGCTAGACAACGTCAAAAGCCCTCCATCTTTCAATGAGGTGAGATTGTACTCTAAAGAACCCCTTGTGTATTCTTTAACAGATGCCTGTTCAGCTATGCACTAAAAATCTCTCTCATTTTTTTAAGCGTTATATCTCCTGTCAGATGTCTTTGTGGTACAAATCCATAACTGGTTGCCAGAACCTTTTGATTAGCCAAATGAACCATGACAGAAAGTAGATAACAGAGACGTACAGATAATAATTTGTGAGCTTCAAAGTGAGGTTTGTTGCTGAATGGGAATTGTAGTACCAAGATTAGTTTAGGACTACTGAGGATTAGTCTCTCAATCTGAGGTATCAACAGCCACATGTCAGCTTCTTGTTTATAACTGGCAAAGTGCTTCTCAAGATGATGCATGAACTTTATGCAGCATGTGGATAGGTGCCTAACCAAACTGTCTAGAGTGGGCTGATACATCCATGATCTCTGCACTTATTTACCTTCACTTGACCAGGTTTGAATTTAGGGTGGGTGGAGGCATCAACAGTGTGGTGCGACAGATGTAAATACAGAAACAGCCCTCAAGTTGACTTGCTGTTGAGAACCACACACCACATCTCTGGGGAAGAGAAGGAAGGAAGAGGCTTTCCTTGTGAGGGACCATCAGAAGGTGGCCATGGAGATATTGACTTTCAGATAGTATCATGACCACAACCTCAATGTCAGCAACTGACAGCTATACTGGAAGCTGTTGGCCTGTAAGTAATTCCACCAATTGCACAATGCTGACTGAGCCATCCCTACTTCTACTATCACCTCCCATTGGTCCATGATAAGGACAGGCATGTCCCTTTGCCACAAAATAAAATAAAATACCTGTAAATAAAGCATCAAACCTCCCAGAAAACACAGTAGAAAGTTTTCTGGCAGCTCAAGAGTACAGGTGATGGGAAGTGATTCTATCTTTTGATTTCCTTACTGGCAACAACTGACCCAGCTTTGGGCACTCTGGTGTTTGGGTCAGAGATAAAAAGAGGCATGACTGTGGCTTGTTGGGCATGCAGTGTGGGTGCCCCCTCCCAAGGAGGAGACGTATAAGGGAACCTTGACAAGATAACTCCATGACCGCTGGTCAACCTACATACAGGATTTTAATTTTGTTACTGGCTCCATTCCTTCACAGTATATTAATTTAAAAGAATATACTGAGAATCATTTTGCTGCAAGGTTAATAATTATGTACAAAGTGTGAAGGCATGATCTCTCTTTCTCTTCCCCCTTTATTACTTGCCTAAAATATATCCTGTGCATATTCATAGATTTCATGGTCAGAAGGTCACTTTTGAATATAATATAAGCCATGGATTTTACTCCTGTTAAGGTCAAGGAAATTGATTTATTAAAAAGAAATACTGGTTAAGATAAGGAATATTCAAATTGTCTCATACTGTGAGGGTGCTCAAAAATAACTTTGGCGTGCCTGCTTGCTGTTTTTACCATAGAGCACAATACACTAGGAGATTACCGTCCCCTTTGCCCATATTCTCATGGAAGCAGTCTAAGGCCTGCTTACACCTGCGTGTTCATTACATAAAAGTATGACTTCAAGTAATGTTCTCTATCACAGACAATGACTATTAAAAAAATAATAATTCAGTATAAGCACTAACATTGTAATCGGGAAAATTAATACAATAATCCCCAGATCTCAGTGCACCCCCCTCCTTTAAATGATGTAAGTTTAGCATTTTCCACTCGTAATTTGATCAACACACTTGTGCATGCTCCCCTAAATCTCCCACGTTGTGCCATACCGGTTTTGTACCTTAACTCTTTAGTTCTTCTCTCCTTTTCTTTGCCAGTATATGAATTTTGTTTGTCATCTTGTGGGAGAGAACTTTTTAAATAATATTAATTTCAGGACAGCAGGATTAGAACCCTTCACATTTTCCGCCTTGCCCTCGTGGTTAATATATGTTAAGAAACTGTTCAGATAGGATTTTTTTTTTGGGGGGGGAGAAATCAAGCCCTCTACCTGCATCCCCTTCCCCCATCAAAAGATTTAAGTATTTTAGAGAGGGTAGAAGAGAAAGTACACTGCTGATGATTAGTCTCTGGTATTTGCCATCACCCAGACGGGATGACTCTTCCAGACACTGATGTCTGATTACCTAGAGATTAATTGTAACCCTGTGCCGAAATGAAAGATACTTCCCAATCTTGGCCATCTCTCCTGTGTTAATAATGTAGGCTAGCACACTCCTTGTCATCTAGAATATATGGCAGGAACATCTCATTTCTCACTTTAACAAATGCTACAACACTTATCATGTTATATCTCATAGAGCCTAGAGATTACTGTATTACTTTTCCATTTTGGGGGATTTACTTTCTCAGTTCTAACGTTCTGCAGATCAGGTCTGTCTCTGATGGTTAAATACAAAACATTGGACTAGAATCCAATAGCCTAAATCCTCATCACTCCAGAGATTGATGTACCCCACATCATGTGCTATGTATCCTACATCATCTGGGCTTGATATATTAGTAGACTATCTGATAATTTCTTTGATAGCATCTTCTGAAAACAGCTTGTTCACCTACTTTACACATCACCGTCATTAAGATTCTGCTTAGTTGATGGCGGAACATTCCCTCATTTTGATCAATCTCACATCCCAATGCACATCTTAGTAAAATCAAAAGTATTGTGAGATTGTTGCCCGATTACTGGGGGGGACGGGACTCCCATTGGGGACTTGCCTTGAAGCAAAGCTTGCTCATTGCCTGCAACTGGACAAAATAATGTTAATTGTTATGTACTGAAAATGCAGCAGTCTGATTGGTCGTAGAACAATAGGATTCAGAATGCAGCAGTCGGATTGGTCCTAGAGCAATGCAGCAGTATGATTAGTCCACAGGAGCCACCCAATCCAGCTCCAGGTGGAAGTGAATCTGCAACCTGATTGGCCTACAGGAAAATCCCGGAATTAGCCAATCATGTGTCGCCCATTGTGTAAATAATGTATATAAAGCAGATATTTTGGGGAAACTTTCATTCCTCCTCACCACTATGCGCTGAATAAAGAGCATGAAATCCACTCTCGACTGTATATTTCATTAATATTTATGAATGTTCCAGGATAGCCATTGGATTCCCGTTTATGGAAACCATTGTTAGGAGGCATCTTCTTGAGACAAAGTCATCCCTGGAATGCTTTCAACAAGAAAGCTATCACATCTGACAGCCCCCTTCTCTTAGGAGAAGGGCTGATATAAACTAGCTGTGCATGACAGATGGGGAGAGAATGAAACAGCAGTTTTGTTTGAGATGCACTGAAACAGAAAGAACTGAACTAAAGGATGTGGAATCTTAATGGAATGAAGGGGCCTTCTCTTTGGCAATGTGGACATGATGCCAATAGGAGTTGACTGCAACTTGTATATTTGTAAATAAACTAGAAGTTACAAAAATGTCATAAATCTTTGGTGCTCTCTCCTCCAAAACAAGCTATTCACCATCTGGCAAAATGAGGCGCATGTAACATATTACGTAAATAGACAGCAACAGTCAGATCAACAGTCATTTCAATATGCATTTGGGTATAGATCTGATGTATGATTTCAGCCCCAATCAAGCCTTTGGCTAGATATGTAGAAGTCTGTTTCCACACAAAACTCTCATTTACTAGATTATAGCAAATGTATTTTGCTTTGTTTTCAAAACTGCATTATCACTTTAATAAGGCAGTTATAATTCATGACCTTTTTGGTTTTAGTTTTCTAGAAGCTTTAATCAAGGTTGGTGGCTATAGAACATGCTGTAAAAACTTTGAATGAAATAAGATCTTAAAAGCAAAATGCACCACACACTTCTAGTGGTTAATTGCTTTATCTGTACTTGGTCTCTCCATAGGTGTAAAATTGAACAATGAGTTAGCAACAATTGTTGCAACTTTTTTTTGTAAATCACAAAATTGCTGTGCAATGATACTTGTGCATAGCTATGGGTGAATCTGTCAAATCTGTTTTTTTCTATTTTCTTGGTTTCTATATACATATTTGTGCATCTTATTTTCACTAATATTTATGCTTTGCCCAATATAATACATGTTATTTTAAATAATCTGTGCATTCTAATGCATACCTTAGTGTATTCATTTTTGTACATGTTACAGTGGTACCTCGGGTTAAGTACTTAATTCGTTCCGGAGGTCTGTTCTTAACCTGAAACTGTTCTTAACCTGAAGCACCACTTTAGCTAATGGGGTCTCCTGCTGCCACCACGCCGCTGGAGCACAATTTCTGTTCTCATCCTAAAGCAAAGTTCTTAAACCGAGGTAATATTTCTGGGTTAGCGGAGTCTGTAACCTGAAGCGTATGTAACCTGAAGCATATGTAACCCGAGGTACCACTGTACTTGGGTAGAGAACTGGATTGCGAAATCTGGAGAAGAGCACATCTTGAAGGTTGGCTGGTTTTTTTGGTTGACATGGTGTTTCAGAAAGTGTGAATTAGGTAGATTTGCATTGAAATATGAATTGAACAGCATTTCTCTGCCAACTTATGCTTTTGGAAAAGAATATAGAATGCAATCTACAATTATGAGGGTCTCTGCAAAATTCCCTCTGAGTTTCTATTAATGCCATCCGGAACCAAGCCTCACAATCTTCTGTGAAACCTCCTTTCATTTCAAAGGACTCTTAGTAGGGATTACACTCAACATGCCATGTTAACATGTGTACACAGGGTGGGGATGGTGTGGAATTACAGAACTAGGAACATCAACAACTCCCTCTGTTCAGAAATGGTGCACCAGTAGAGAGAGGACATAAGCTTATCTTTGAGGTTTAACTCGGTTGATAATAAGCTCACTTTGGTGCCTGACAGCCCCTCTTTTCCCTGCAGCTCTCTTCCCATCTTCTCTCTGCCCTCCCCGATCAAGATTTACCTTTAAAGAAAAAGTGCAAGACAACAACAACCCTGAAAGCAGCTGGTGACAACAGAAGGTTTGCAATATAACAAAATATCACTGACAAAACAGAATTTCAATTATGCCCAGAGGTCTCCCTTGCAACCAAGAAAGCCATCCTGCTGGTTGACCCCAGAGGCTCCAGATGTGGGCAGTGTTGCTTCCAAGCCACAGGACCCATTTTGATTGTTATTGTTATACATCCATCACCTTTCATATATGTCCAAAGGTGATGCAGAAATATAATAAAAGCAGGTAAAACACAGCTGACAATTTTATTTCCCAGAAGGTGGAAGAGCAACATGGGGATCATCTATCTTGGATGTGGTCCTCACCAACAGGGAGGAGCTGATCAATGAAATGGAAGTACTAGGTGCCTTGGAAGGAAGTGGCAATATTCTCAGGTTTTATGATACAATGACAAGGGAAAGTCGAGTGTAGTCAGACAAGCACTTTGGACTTTAAGAAGAGTTATTTCAAAAAGGGTCAGGAACTATTGAGTGAAATTCTATGGTTAGAAATGCTCAAAAAGAAGGAAGTCCAAGATGGATTTGAAGATGAAATATTGAAGGCACAAATGCAGACAATTCCAACAAGAAAAGCAGGAGGCATCTAAGGAAACCATTGTGGCTGCATAAGGAGCTTGCAGATGATCCGAGATGTAAGAAGGCGGCAAGTATAATAAAGAGGGGAAAACACAGGAAGAGTATACATGAATAGTTAACAGCTGCAGGGAGAAGGCCAGATGGGCATAAGTCCAGAACAACCTCAGGCTTACAAGAGAGTGAAAAATGAATACTTCTTTAGCTATGTTTGTAAAAGGTAAAGGTAAAGGACCCCTGGATGGTTAAGTTCAGTCAAAGGTGACTATGGGGTTGTGGCGCTCATCTTGCTTCAGGCTGAGAGAGCTGGCATTTGTCCACTGACAGCTTTCCGGGTCATGTGGCCAGCATGACTAAACCACTTCTGGTGAAACCAAACACTGTGATGGAAGCCAGAGCACATGGAAACACCATTTACCTTCCTACTGCAGCGGTACCTATTTATCTACTCGCCCTGGTGTGCTTTCGAACTGTTAGGTTGGCAGAAGCTGGGACAGAGCAATGGGAGCTCACCCGTCACATGGATTTGAACTGCCAACCTGCCAATTGGCAAGCCCAAGAGGCTCAGTGGCTTAGACCACAGCACCGCCAGTGTCCTGGCTATGTTTGAACAACAAGAGGAGCAAGCAAGTAGCAGGTCCTCTGCATGGGGAAGGTGAAGAAAAGCTATTGGCTGACAGGGAGAAGGCAGAACAGCTTAACACCTCCTTTGACTCTGTCTTCACCCTAAGGAAAGCAGTGCCTGGTGATAACATCGGATAACATTCTCTGATCCTCCACGATGATAAATACGTAAAAAATTTCTAACGCTGATCTTCTCTTGGATTTGTATCCATGCATGCACAACAATGCTGCATACTTACTTTTCATTCCTTAATGTGGGAAGGAAATGCTTCACCAATGATAAATGTCAGTTTCAACAGCACTAATATTATAACTGGACAGACCATCTGAACCTATTTTGAGCTGCCACACCAATATCCTCAACCCTCTCTCCTCCCTATTGGTAAGTGCCAATGACCTGCTGTGCTGGGAAGCTGTGAGAGCAACAATGCCCTGCCTATGACACCTCAACAGCTGCAAATAATAGAAGGGTAGTAAACTGTAGCAATAATTTAGCACCAGCCTTAGGTAATGGGCCAGCCCAGGGTCCTGAACCCCTGGCCTACCTGGTGGCAAGTCAGGATGTCAAGTCCAGATTTCAGTGAACAGGGGTCAATCCATGCAAGCAAAATCCAAAATCCAAACTCAATGGTCCAAAAGTCAAGTAGTGCAGTCCAGAGTCAAGCCAAGTCTGAAGTCCAGCAGTCAGGATACAGCCCTGAATCAAACCCAAAGCACAGTCCTGTAGAGGTACAGGCACATCCAAGCTGAGGCCCATCAACATAGGCAGCTGAGCAGACACAGCACCTCAGCTCCGCTTCGCTTTTGTGCTTTGCATGCTGATTTCAACATCTGGGCTTGATGAGGCAGGTGACCCTCACCTGTTCCAAGCCTACTCCAGCTGAGTAATCACACACTTCCTTCCACAGATAGCAAGCCCCACCTGGCCAGCTAGAAAGCCGGAGTGTAAGCTCTTGCTTGCCTCAGCCTTCTAGAGTGCCATTACCACTGCTCCCTATACCTCAGAACATAGGCATAGGCAAACTCGGTCCTCCAGAGTTTTGGGACTACAACTCCCATCATCCCTATCTAACAGGACCAGTAGTCAGGGGTGATGGGAGTTGTAGTCCCAAAACATCTGGAGGGCCGAGTTTGCCTATGCCTGCTTCAGGGCCTGCTGTGTTCGTGGAGACTGGTGTCTGGCTCTGATGAGGGGTCCTGATGCTCTTGTTCCTGTGCATCAACCCCCATTCACTCGCCACCCTCTGCTTGCTCCAGTGCATCCCAATCCTGGCTGCACCCCTCACTGGGTTCCTCTTCCTCCTTTTCATCCTCCCCATTGTCCTGCCAATTCATGACACCTAGATATTAATTGCATACACATCCCATTGTTGCCCATAAGCATCTTTGGGTCAGAGTCCACATCTTTATGTAGTTACTAACATGGTGCAAAGCATGAGCTACTTGAGTAAGTTTAAAAAGGAACTACACTCTGACGTTTATTTGCTAGAACAGTGAATAGGGCCTGTATGTTTGCATTGTATTATGTAACTTCTGTTTTTTCCTGGATATTACATTTTGTATTTGGTTCATCATCTTCAAGGGATAATATCTGAGTTCTTAATAGTTTTCTTTTGGGAACTGGTAGGTGGTATAAAGAAAGGTGCATATTTGTCAATTTTAGAGATGCCTAATGACCCTGTTTCTTCAGTTTTTGCACATGCTGTATTTAAAAAGGGGTTGCATTCAACCCGCATTTAGATTCTGATAAGATTCAAGCAGCATACATACCTATATTCTTAATCAACAGACTCCTTTTAACAAGTACTCACAAAGGGTATTACTTGCGGAAGCCAAACAGAGTATTTGGATAACAAGCTGTCATTTCTAAGGAAGCAGATATTGTTTATGGGGAAGCTGGTGTCGTGACTTGTGTTCTGAATGAAGCTGTCTTGTTTATATTGGCAGGTACCCCCCGGGATGTTTTAGGGGCAGTTTGGAAGTTATTATAGTGTTGAAATGCAAAATAAGTCAAGGCTTTGTTACTTCTCAGGTAAAATGCACCTGAGATCAACTTTGCTCATTTCCTGAGTTCACTACTAGCTATAATGATTAAGTGGAAGGCCTTGGATTAGTCCTAAATGTAAAAAGGAAGTTGCTGTAAGGTACAAAACATAGATATGATGTGCTTTTGACAGCTACTCTTGTTGACAAGAATGATGTCTACTTGTAACCTGATGCTTCTTTTTGGCCTTGGGGAAAAATATTAGGGAGACAATATGGAAGTATTTTCTGGTCAAGTAGTTTTGGTGACAGTAAATGTTATGCCTAGGCTAGAATTTTGCAGGACTAAAAATATAAAAAATGACATTAATTTGTTTAATTCAGGAAAACTCATATATTGTTGCTATATGAAGTACCTGTTATGTTTTCTTTATGTCTAAAACCTTCTTTATTCCACTGCCTAAGAAATCTGTTAAAAATGTCCTGATTTGGAACAAATATTTATTTTAAAGGGTAGGGAAACTTCAAGCTATTGCCTCAGTTTGTTCTAAACCACACTTTCCCATTCTGCTCTAACTCAGGAAACTGTAGCTTACATAAAACACAATTAACCATCAAGGAGGGAAACTGAATAATTCAAGAAGTTGTACATTCTTTTTCCTAAGTAGTTTTATTCTTCAGTGAACCAAAAAGAACAAGAATGTCTGAAAGCAGAATGTTTTATATAATTTTAAAATCTGTTTTCATGGATATTATTATTTTGGAATGTTTATATAACATTTGCCTAAGAGGTATATTTTGTTGATATAGGTTAATCTAAAAGAAAAATAATAGGAAAAAGGAAGATTGTGTTTCATAAAGATTAACACTTTGCATGAAAAATCAAAGATCAGAAGAAATGGTAATAACCCATCTATAAATACCTGGAAAAAAGGAGATTTAAATGCAGAGGATTAATATTTCATTTCTTTAAAACATTAGCAGCAATGCTTTGTCCCTGGGCTCTTCTTAGAATCTCAGAAAATCTTTACTTTTTTCTCAAGTACACATATCACTCGCAATGTGCAAGGATAAACTTGATATTATTAGAACAGCAAATATGTTAGGATTTGCAAACAGTAAAGTCCAAATCCATTATACCTGTTACACTGTTTTTATAAATTTTAAGGTGGAAGTTTTAGAGTATGAATATTGCAGTAAATTACTGGCAACTATTGTATTTAAGTTAATTGCAGCTCTTCAGGTCATGATATACTGCCTGCACTTTGATGCTTACCTTTCCCTGTTTTGCTGGCAATGTATATTTTTATTTTCTATTAATATTCTGAAATACAGTAATGCAGACATTCCTTTTCTTAGCAGCTAGCGATTGTGAATATCCCCCAATGCTTTAAAATATAATTATTTGCTTGCAGTATATAACAATGACAGTAGTGACGAAATTAAAAGACGCCTGCTCCTTGGGAGAAAGGCGATGGCAAACAGCATCTTAAAAAGCAGAGACATCACCTTTCCAACAAAGGTCCGTATAGTTAAAGCCATGGTTTTCCCAGTAGTGATGTATGGAAGTGAGAGCTGGACCATAAAGAAGGCTGATTGCCGAAGAATTGATGCTTTTGAATTATGGTGCTGGAGGAGACTCTTGAGAGTCCCATGGACTGCAAGAAGATCAAATGTATCCATTCTTAAGGAAATCAGCCCTGAGTCCTCACTGGAAGGACAGATTGTGAAGCTGAGGCTCCAATACTTTGGCCACCTCATGAGAAGAGAAGACTCCCTGGAAAAGACCCTGATGTTGGGAAAGATGGAGGGCACAAGGAGAAGGGGAAAACAGAGGACAAGATGGTTGGACAGTGTTTTCGAAGCTACCAACATGAGTCTGACCAAACTGCGGGAGGCAGTGGAAGACAGGAGTGCCTGGTGTGCTCTGGCCCATGGGGTCACGAAGAGTCGGACACTACTAAATGACTAAACAACAAATATAACAGTGCTGGCAACATTCACAGCCATGGCCTCCCTTTTTATATCAGTGCTGGATCTGAAGACACATGACAGCAGCCTTTCTGAATATCAGCAGGTCTTGCCAGCGATGGAGGAAGCCTCTCGGGCACCTGGGGTGAACCACTCATAGGGGTGGGGCAAACCGCTAATAGGGGTGGGATGGCATGGGGCGCGCGGCACCCATCGGGATGGGACACGCAGCACCCATTGGGACAGGGCACGCCGTGGGGCCTCAGCTGCCCTACAGCTGTAGGGAGGCAGCGGGTGGATAGAGCGAAGCCTGCGGGCACCTGAAACGCGTGGCTCGGGCGTGCTGCAGGCCCCACAGTGAGTGTCGCCCGCCATTTTGTCACCCCCCTCAGGGTGACACCCGGGGCACACCGCCCCCCTTCCTACGCCCCTGGGTTTTGCTCTGGTTAGTGTTTGGACAGGAAGACTACCTAGGAACATTCATCTGTATGAATCACTTTGACATCTTTTGGAAAAAGATGGGGTGATAATGTGATAATACTCAATACTCCATTCCATTTCCCCACACAAACCTGCCTGCACCCTCAGGTCCTGTGTGGTTCATACTGCTGTATAAAAGTGAAACACATTTTTACAAGCCACCCCAATCTTTAAGCGGTGCCAGATTCCAGGGATAGCAGGCATGCTTAGGGGTGCATGTCCTTCCCCAAATTTCGCATGGGTGATGTGAAGGGCGGCTACATGAGAAAGGGCCTTTTTCTGCTGTGGCTCTTCAGCTTTAGAATGTCCTCCCTAGGGAAATGTGCTTCACCCCAAGTGTAATATCTTTTTTTGGCCAATCTTAAGACCATTTTTGTACAACTTTCTTTAAAAAAAAACTAGTTTCATGCCTCGGAGAAATATGGATGCATGTGTTTATTGTATTTAAGAACTCAGTGTTCTTAATGTAGTTTATCTCTATAGTCAATGAATTGAATGGAACAGATACTTCTTAAACACTTCATCAAAATCTTCTTGGGGGAAACAAACAGTTCTGAAAGAACGGTATCTTATGGATTCCTCTGGATACATCTGGCAAATCAATCATTAGTGTAAATCATAATAACTGCAGGGCTTTACTCAAAGAAACAAACTTTACTCAAGAAACAAAAGCAAACTTTTCATTTTTCTAAAGCTATCAGAAGAGAGATTTATTTAAATATAGTAAGCAAGCTTGAATATTAAGTATAAAAAAAATCAGAGCATCAGAACATGAAATATTATCCGAAGTTACTGAAAAGCAGGGTAGTTCTTAGTAGTCCTTATGTGTCCAGTGTAGTTCTTAAAACAATTTATGTCAGTTGCCTTGTCAGTTTCACTCCAATCAGTTGCGAGGTTGGTGCCTTGTACATTTCTTTCCTTAGGGTATTACTCGTTGCTTGGCTAATATATAGTGAGAATTCCTCAGAATGCTGATTGCTTTAAAATATATCCAAGCATCTCTCCTGTCAGCTACTCCTTAATTGCTTTTCACTGATATATGGTAAACAAAATAAAGGGTAATAGTTGAAAGTGATGACTCCCTAATTTACTCCAAACCGATACACATTGTGGCTTAGCACACACTGTATATTTTCAACCATTTCTTTAACCTGCTATGCAGCAGAAAATGTAAGAATATTTCAACCTGTGAGGGGAAAGGATCAGTGGAACCATTTGAGATTTAAGTGAAGCTACTATGAGGGAAGTGAAAGATCAGTTTAGCTGGTGAGAAAACTGGTGGCAGAAATAGGAAGCTGAGTCTCCTATCCTTTTCCTGCATTTTTTCTTCTTTCTCTGTGCTGATAAGAGATTTTTTTTCCACATAAGCTTTTAGATCCATTAAGGGAAATTATTCATATAAAGGTTTTCAAATAAATAATCAAGTCAATGACCTCAAATATAGAAAGCAATTCCAACTCAAAAACTTGCCTGGTTGGTTCCTCAATCTTCTAGATCACTGCCAGTGAAAATACTTCCATTGAGAGTAAAGTGGGGTTAGAATTAAGGAAATTCTAGCCTGGAAAAAAGCTGGCTTGGGTGCCTCCAAACATGTTGATTCAAAATATAGCTGGGAATTAAGAGCTGGTCAAAGTTCTACACTGATGCAGATAATTATGAATGCTGGCAACATTGTTAGTCCATAATGTGTGTGATTCTCATTAAACTTTGCAGAAGAAGAACTCTGAAATTCAAATCATTGCTGACTCATTTTCTCTTACACAAAGCAAATATATTCTTTGACAAAGTCGAGGGGTGACATTTAAAAAAAAATTAAAAAATCCTTCTGCTATTTGTTCTATTCCTGATAGGGCAATTTTGCTTGCAGTCAATTATTTAGATCAGCCTGATCAGTAATACAGTGAATTGTTTCCAGCTCCTTTCCAGGGTGATTATACAGTCATGAAAGGATGAATCATGCTGAATCCCCAAGCATTTTAGTAAGCTGCTAATGCACCGTGGAAATATATACCACCTACACTCTAACTTTCATTCTATTGATTTAAATTGAATGTGTCTAACTGACGGCAACACAGCAGGTGCTGCTGAGAATCAAAAGCAGAAGGATTTAATGAGCCTAACATTGCATTAGTTGGTTAAGCATTATTTTTAATTGCACCGTGTTTCTGGGTTTTCAACGCACTGTTATTTGTAGAAAATCTGATAGGAAGGACTGCCTTCCTCTCCTCTTCCTTTTCAATATGTACTGCTAGGTGGTTTTGGAACGCTTATTCTGCCATTAACTTCAGTAACAATAAAGG
Organism: Podarcis liolepis; assembly: GCF_965112155.1. Classification (NCBI taxonomy): domain Eukaryota; kingdom Metazoa; phylum Chordata; class Lepidosauria; order Squamata; family Lacertidae; genus Podarcis; species Podarcis liolepis. The sequence goes on along the minus strand of NC_139560.1, from coordinate 52,542,359 downwards.
TGAATTCAAATGACCATGCAACATGCAGATTGGCAAAGCATGAGGTAATAAACTGTCATTGAGGAATGACATCTGTGCTTAATGTTCTGTTTCATTTCTTAGCTTCAAGATAGTTTGTGTGTGGTGGGGGGGTACACATACATGGATATACACACATGGGCACACGGACACATCTACTCAAAACCCAGTATGCTTTCCTCCACTTTATGCCCCCCATTGTTTCTCTAAACAGCCTTTTCTGGTTGCCTCTTCTTTCGCCTTAGTTGTAATATGGATGATGCCAACCATGAGGGACCACATAGTGAATGGGGTGAGGTGACAAAAATACAGAGCTCATGGAAACTAAATCAACTGAAGATCATGCCTCCTGGATACATGATTCACCATTCACCAGGTTTGGTAACATCATCACCATCATCATTAATTCAATTTATACTGCCCTTTATCAAAACAACCCAGGGTGGTGTAATAATAATAATAATAATAAATTTTATTTATATCCCGCCCTCCCCAGCCGAAGCTGGGCTCAGGGCGGCTAACAACAATCAAATAACCATATAATTGAATAATCACACATTCTAAAATATTTCATTATAAAAATTAATTAAAATATTACAATATTGTACAATATTAAAAACCCATTACAGACCGCCAATAATAAAAACATAACAAAAAAGCACAATAACAGACTGCATAATAATAAAACAGTCATAATAACAATAGCCCTCTATAACAATAGCCCTCTTCTCCAATCTTTAACAGGTTTTGGATTATTTAATGGCCAAAGGCCTGCGTAAAGTGGAATGTTTTTGCCTGGCACCTAAAGACACATAATCATTTGTGAGGGAAGCTGAAATGGTCTGAAGACCATGCTTCCTGAATGGATGATTATAGCAACTTTGGGTCTTAAGAAGTAAGTGTATATCATGTTGTTTTATGTTAACTTTCATTGTCCCTGCCCTGGGGTAAATAGTAGTGTGTATGAATGCCTGATAGAAAAATAATAATGGTTGATTTCCAACTACGTCATACTCAGAGCAGGCCTATTGGAACCAATGACTTTAGACCATTGGTCAGGGGTTTCCTCAACAAAGCTTCTAGGTAAACATTGGAAGCCATGTTGAAAATATCCTACACTTTTCCCATAAAAAGAATGACCAGATTCCTACCAATTTATGACATTTTTTAAAAAACAACAACAACTTGTGTTAACTCTCCGTTGTTATTGGAGACCTGAGGTTAATTAAATCTTTCTTTAATGTTCCAGTGAAATTAAAGCATTTTTAAATCCAATTGCTTTTAGGAGGAGGGTTAATTCTACCATTCTGCATAACTCTGCTATTGAAATCAAAGCAAATTTGGCTACAAGTCCCGATTGTTTCTGCTCATTTTCTTTGACACCAGAATCTAACTTCATCTAAAATATCTCTGAAGACGAAATATTCAAATTGCCCTTACATGGCAACTTGTTTGAAACTAATTAGATATAGCTGTATGTTACCGCACAACACTTTGAATCATAAGCAACATTCATATTTGTGGATAATTATTTCTTTTTGGGTGAAGGTTTTTCTACTTGGTTTCCAGCAACTGGTGATTAAGTGCCAAAACATGATCAGGTCAGCCACATGGCACATCTTCTACTGCAATCAATGCTTTTAGATTGCAGATTGCATGCTTCAATGCTCCCACATATTAAAATACCTCTGGTACATACAAATTAACCTGTTAAAGAGAAGATATAACTAACTAGAACCTTTTTTTTTTTTTTGCTTGTGTGCAGCTTTTGTACATGCAGGGAGCTTCTTATATGGAAAAGAAATATTCACACATGAAATCTCCCACCTGCTGTCTGAACATTAGAGCCTAGGCTGAATTGACAGTGGTGTTTATTAGTTTGATTTAAATAATAAATCTAATTGCTGTAGATAAGTAGTTGCTATTTAAACTTCAGACAACAACAAAAAAGGGTACAGTCCAGCCAAAGTTAGTCTCTCGTACGTTTGATACCCCATAAGAGAGTTCAGAATGCTTTGAAATATTTCGCAGTGAAACAAAAGAAAATTTAAAAGTGCTTAGTTTTGGCTGGGTGATGAAAGCCCCATTTTTTAAAAAAATGCAAAAGTTTCACAAATAAAAAAGGAAACGGAACTCCTTGCTTGTTACCAGCATCAATTTAATAAAAAGTACAACAAGCAACTTGTTTTTCCCATATGAAGACATAGTAATACATGACTAGTTTTGCTTTCTGCCCTCAGCTTGCAGTGCAGAGACATACGTTTATGTAGTCAAAGAAAGGAAACCAGATGTCACTAAAGCTGTCACTTTTTGTAATCCCTTTGAGCAGTCTACTATGATGCGCTGTCAACCTTTCTGATAAGATGATCTTCTAAACATGGTTGATCTACTCTCCAGTTGCAGGGCTCAACTGAGACTTCTGATGCTGCGTTATTTTCAGTCTTGCTGCTCAGAAAGTCCACCCATGTCTTTTTCCACATTCAGACTTGCACGCTATCCATCCATGACAATAATACCAGCTTCAGGTTTAGGGTAGAAGGTGATTCCCCCTTAGTTCTTACAAATGCAATTTTGTTGCCTCAAAACTGTTCTGGTGGGTTGAGGGGACCCTTCAGCACAGTCTGAGATGTGGGTTAGAGGCCATACCAATGGGCAATTAGTAAAATCTCCTCCATCCTCTAGTACAGGTTAGCCAACATGGTGGCCTCTAGATGTTATTGCAGTGCAACTCCCACTAGCCCCAGCAGCATGGCCCATGGGGACCTGGAGTTCAACAACATCTGTAGGGCACATTGGCCCTCCCTGCTCTAGTGGGAGTCTCTGCTGGATTACAGAGGGAAATTCGGGATCCCAGCCATTGTATACATGAACAAACTCAAACACACAGAATAAAGATAATAATAAGATTGCAGTCATCATGTGCATTGTGGGTACTTATCATTGTTACATTCAATTCACTGGAATAAAGAGCTGATATTCTGTTGGCCCTAGAGCTGTACATAGCAGTCTGAATAATTTCCCAACCTCCCAGCAGAAAACAATTACTATAAGTTTACATAATGACTAAATTAATTAACAGTGCAAATATTAGCCTTCAGAGTATGCTTGATAGTGCCAGAATGTCAGGGCCAAATCAAACAACTGTTTACTGCTCCTGAAAAATACTGTGGCAGTATGAATCTGAAGGATGCTCTGAATTTTTGACATTTATGTTGGGACCAGTGTATGTGGAAAATCTTCCTTTTTCTACTGTGTCACCAACAAAAAAACCCAACAACCTCTGCTTCTGAAGCTGCCATTAGCCATGGGAGGGACACTTCCATTGGCACCAAAGGATCCTTCTGTCTTAGAGTTAACAGTACCTTGGAGCCACAGCACATGTGGAATGATACAAATCCTTCCACATGCTATTGTCCTGATCCTGATCATTCCTGTGTCTGCTTAAAAAACATTCTATGATGTTTCAGTGATACATTTTTCCATCCACTGTAGTAACTTTGTCCCTTAATCTTGGATATGCCTAAGACTCTGATTCAATATAATGTGTCAATAATAATAATAATAATAATAATAATAATAATAATAATAATAATAAAAGTTGCAATTGATACTATACTGGTGGAGAGACCTAGGAACCCTCACTGTCCATATGACTTATGAGTTTCTTCACATGGCTAACATAGGGGATCTACTTAGCCAATTGAATATTAACACAACAGTTGTTGCCACAGAAAATGAGTCCTCAGGGCTGATGAATAGCTGACTTTTCTTCCACCTTGTTGCTCTAAGAAACAAAGGGTGAACAGCCATGTGAAAGGGCACATGTCTTGTTGATGAGACATTATCTGTGCACTATAAGCATGCCACAGGGTCAGGGCATGTGAAGTCAGGTTCAGGATAATACCTGATATGCATATTGTATCCTCAGAATACAGTGGTACCTCAGGTTAAGACCTTAATTCGTTCTGGAGGTCCGTTCTTAACCTGAAACTGTTCTTAATCTGAGGTACCACTTTAGCTAATAGGGCATCCCGCTGCCACCGTGCCACCGCTGCGCGAGTTCTGTTCTCATCCTGAAGCAAAGTTCTTTACCCGAGGTACTATTTCTGGGTTAGCGGAGTCTGTAACCTGAAGCATCTGTAACCCGAGGTACCACTGTATATGAAAGTTTTATTCAACTATGCAGTATTCACAAAATACTTAAAATTAAATGCAAAGTCACTTGGACTATGATCAAGAACTCAGACTGGATATAACATTGCCCTTGACAGTTGGGTTATGGCTATGAGTAATGTGTATTGCTCTGTTACCAAAATAGCCTTTCATATGTGTTCGGAAACAAGAGATTTGTCAGCAACTGTTTCATATTGTAAAACTAACCATTACCTTCTCCAAGTACGCTATGTCCTTTCTTTTCTCTGGCTTTGCTGCTATAAATACACAGCATGTTATCTTTTGGATTGAGGAGAAAGAGCACTCCCCACCCTTCACAGTGTGGCTTTGGATACAGTCATGGTGACAGCTGTATAAGACCAAGGCTTGACTAAACTACAGGAACAGTGATGGAATTGTTTGATGTAAATCTGTTGCTTTTGAAAAGGGAACCAGGCAGAAGGCCTTCTCTGTAATGCTGCCTTCCCTGTGAAACACCCTTCTTTCAGATGTCAAAGAGATAAAGAACCACATACTGTATTTTTCCGGGAACAATATGCCCCCGTGTATAAGATACCCCCTGTTTTGGGGGATTCAAATTTACGAAAATGGGGGGTTGGGAAAGCAGTGTGCAAATATCAATTTAAATCCATGAAAACAGGTGGGGCACTGTTTCTGGAAGTTATTTTCCAAACCACGTAGGGAGCAGGCTGCCATATCATCCTTCCCCAGTGTCTTGGGAAAAATGGGACATACCTTTTTCCGCATGAGACTGTGACAGCCATTTTAGATGCTGCACTCTTACGCTGCTCTCTCATCCTGAAAAAAGTGCGGGGGGGGGGGAGCAAGAGTGAGGCATGGGTCACATGACATCCTCAAGAGTGTATCCCGGAAGATGCCTATCCTGATTTGGGGCTTGAAAAAGTTGGACAGTATGCCACATGTGTCCCTACTCTTCCCTTTTCATGTGCTTATTTAACATGCAATCTGGTTACCCAGTCAGAACTCCACATACACTGGACTTGGGGTGGTGGTGGATTATGTAGAGCTCTGCTAGCTCATGGCTCAGATGGCCTCCCTTGGGCCATTTCCATTGAAGATCCCTACAGTGGAAGCCACCAGAAAGTGCCCACATAGGGTACTCCATGGGCAGGGAGGCGGGCAGTGCAAAACTGGCCCAGGGTCCTCTAGATCTCAAGCAGGCCTTACTGCAATCAGTTGCATGACAATACCAGGCCAGATCATCTTGTTCCCCATTGCCACCTTCCCAAACCCCTACTGGTGGTGGCAGGGAGCTTGCATTGCACTCTTAGTTAAATAATAAGCAGGCATTTCAGCACAGCTCACGACTGAAGATTTCACTGAATGTCCTAGCATCAGCATTCAGTCTTGTTTACTTGCCCTTCGGTCCAATCTCGGTATCAATTCCCAGTACCTTTCCTTTCATTCCCTGAAAAGTGACAGCCTTGAAATCCCCAACTTGGAACAGTCAACTTCTTAAAAAGTCAGCTTATGACTATCATAATCATTCCTCTAACTTATTCCGCCTCCCTTTCCATTCCCCGTGTACACTCCGTGGTAAAATGGGAATTCAGAAGTCCACAAGGTAACAAGAGTCAATAATGTGTAGTTGCAAAAGTTCCTTTTGTTTGACAATTTTCCTGAAGACTGGAAGGATATATAAATATACAGCAGACAAATGGAATCCGTGGGGACCCTTTTAAAATCTTTATGAATATTTGAAAGGGCATCTGGATCTGTGGCTACACAGGGCAATCAATTGCTATGAATTTTTATTTCCCTGTGCACTTGATAGGAATGACATGACAGGTATGTCTTATCGGTAAGCTTCACTTAAAGAAACATGAGACTTCATTATGAAGCGTCTAGGGGAATTTCAAAGGCAGATAAATAACTTCATTTAAAGGAAAGGAGGAGCTGTAAGCTAATTATTGTAGCCATCTGAAAATGAATGATTCCGGTTATGATTAGAGGGCAAACAGTAATCTTTCAATCACTGCATTGCTCTTTGAAGTTTGAGGAAAGAATACTTTATGGTTTGCTCTGGGGTCTGCTGAGCTGAATAACAGAAGAAGTTTTTTACATGGGTTTGAGATCAAGACTGGGAACGGGGGCCCTGAAGTAAAATAGCACTTTCTTACAACTCGGTGGATTGCTTTTCAGATTTTTCCCTCTGGAGACTGCCTGATAATATTTGCCTGTCTCAAAATATCTGGCTTCAGAATACCTAGCATGTCTCAAAAGCTGTCCTATGTAACTTTGGAATGCATCAGACATTCCCGCTTTCATTTTGCACAACACAGTCCTTCACTAACTTGAATATTTACAAATGAGCTCACAGTGATTCAGAATTCCACTGACATGAAGACACAAAGAGCCTGACCCTGTTGCTAGGGTAACTGGAACAAGAGTATCAATTTTATCTGTTCCAATCGTTCACCCCAATTTAAGTCAGTTTCAGAGTTTTCATATGCCTAAGCACAGGCCTATGTAGAGCTTGTCTGAGCCCTGGGGCAAGAGACTTGTTAGAATAACGTTATAACGTCAAACAGCAAATGTCTGACAGGCCGAATGGCTCCCTGAATGGCTTGGGTACTTGGCTGCCCCGCCCTATGCCCTATGCCCTATGCATGGGTCTGCCTAAGCAAAAGAAAGCAACATGAATCTATATATCACATACAGTCCAACTTTTCCATGTCAAAAACTATGACACACATCTTCCAGGATGTGGATCTTCTGGAATCTGCTCCCGGGCAAGTCACATGACACGAGCCATGATCTCATCCTGAAAAAAGTGCTTTTGGGGGAGCTGCCATCTTCTGTGGTGTCCCAAAGTGCATATTTTTGGGTGTATCTGGAAAATAATTTCTTAAGAATAGCGGTGGAATGTGGAATATGCTTAAGTTCAAAGTAGTGGGTTGAATATAGTTACTGAGGGCCAGATTCAACTAAGTTGTGGCAATGGTGGAATCCAGTATCCAAAGTCTTTCCTCCCATCTCCTCTCCTGTGCAATCTCCAAGGCTTTCCCAAAGCTGGGTCTGCTGCCAGAGCAGACCATGGAGGAGGGAAGGAGAGATTGTTCTGTCTGGCAAACAGAAATGCTTAGTGTGGCTCTGAATCCCTCACTTAGGATCATGTATGAACTTACAGTTCTGCATCATTGTTCTTAGTGATAGAGTATGTTCCGTATTTCTTGCCTCAGTATGGACAAAAATACTGCTTGAATGTAACAGGTGCTTCTAAATGGGGCCTTAATACTATAAATATATCTTTGTGATATTACAAATGGGCCATTGACAACAGGGGTTTTACTTGTCAGACCTCCCCTGGAAAGGGTAAATCTGGATTAAATGGGAGGAATTACAGGTTGGTGCTAATGATGCAAGGGCCACCAGTTTCACAATAAATAGCCCATCTGAAAGCACCCTTCACAACTAAGTACAGTCATACTTCGAGTTGAATGTGCTTTGGGTTGAGCTCGTTCGAGTTGCGCACTGCGGCAACCCGGAAGTAACAGAGCATGTTACTTCCGGGTTTCGCCGCTTGTGCATGTGCAGACGCTCAAAATGACGTCACATGCATGCGCGGAAGCGGCGGAACACGACCCGCGCACACGCAAACGCACCGTCACGTCTTGTGTTCCGTTCGGGATGCGAACGGGGCTCCGGAACGTACCCCGTTTGTATCCCGAGGTACCACTGTAAAAGTTATACTTTGTTGGTATGGGAGTATGCCTAAAATATACCAACCAAAGTAGGTGCAATAGAAAATATCACTTGGTTTGATGGCTCCCTTCCTATACTGATGTTGGGATGTTTGTGTGACATCATCGCCTTCTCAACTTCATGTTCCTTTTAACCTCTTCCAAATAAGAGGAGTAAGTGGACTTTGACTGTTATGAGGGACGAAAGAGATTCACACCGTCCAGCATATCTTTCCATTCGCTTCTCTGTCTTGCAACCTTTCACGCTGAAAGAGCCCTGAAATACAATGCAGCAGAGATTATTACGGCTATTAACCTAGCCACCAACTCAGCTAGCTAACCTCTGCCTATTGCCTGGGGAGCTGGGAGGAATAAATTCTGCGGAGATGGTATCATCCAGAGTGACAGGTCGCTATGGCTATGAGGGAAACCAATATGCATGGGATGAAATTGTTGTATTTAAAATGGAACGTCTAGAGAAATGCCCAAAAGATGTGAAACATTTTAATTAGGTTATGACCCCATCACCACCACCAAATAATGTGTTACTTCTTCTCAGACACCTTTAACAGCAACAGAAATTTTTCACTTTATTTACAGCCTGAGCTTTCAGCAACACCTAAGGAGCTTCTGTCCTTAATATTGGCTGAGAGACATAATAAATGCCTCTGCAAGGACTTTATTCTACCTCAGGTTTATCTGTCAAGTCTTGATTGACAGCCCATTGTTTGAGGGTTACGGGGCGGGGGCTTTAGTCTCCTCTAGACTCAGTGCAGGAAAATACAAAGTTGAGATTTTTATTTAGATTTCTATATTGGACAAAGATTTGTTAGCTGAGGTACTGTTGACTTTTAATGAAAGGAGAGCTACAGCTGACAATTGCTTTGTGATCGCACATCAGATGTGCACATACTGCCTGAATGCCACTGGGCCGAATGCTGTATATTTATTGATTTTAAAATGGCATTTGATTCAATAAGTCATGGAAAAAGCTTTAGCAAAAGCTTAAAATTAGGGCATTGATTTAACACTTCTGCTCATTCTGAATAGCCTGGGTCAGATCTCATAATGAATGATGCCTGCACTTTTCTCCCATAGTCCCATTAAAAAAAAGTCTCTTCAGGTACCTTGGGATATCACAAAAATGGCACAACCTGGAAGCTCAAAGGACTATTATGTAACACATGACAATTGTTCCTGTAATGAACAACTGCTCACTGCCACTGGCAAGAGAACATTATGCTCTGAGAAATTCTAAGTTTATGTTCAGAATAAATCAAGGAAGTTAACATTGTTTGCATACTGTAATCTGCACTTTCCCAAACAATGTGTGAACTGAAAAACAGGGATCTTTAAACATTTACAGTTCTCCAGCAAAATAATGTGTACAAAAAGGGTGCATGGAAATGCATATATTAGTGGAAATAATATACAGAAAACCATTATAGTAGGAGAAATTGTTTTGTAACAATGACTATATTTGAAAAAAATGCACATAAAAGGAGAAATTTACTTCAAATTGCTGATGAATTTTATAGAGAACTTTAAATTTTTAAAAAATTGCAAACAGAAATGTAGATAATACAGTGGTACCTCGGGTTAAGTACTTAATTCGTTCCGGGGGTTCATTCTTAACCTGAAACTGTTCTTAACCTGAAGCACCACTTTAGTTAATGGGGCCTCCTGCTGTTGCTGCGCCACCAGAGCACAATTTCTGTTCTCATCCTGAAGCAAAGTTCTTAACCTGAAGCACTATTCTGGGTTAACAGAGTCTGTAACCTGAAGCGTATGTAACCTGAAGTGTATGTAACCTGAGGTACCACTGTACTAAGCGCGATTGACCTAAGGCTACTTCCCACGTTCCTATTAAAATACAATCATAATCACAGAACAGTAAAAACAGCATACAAACATAGTTGCTGAATCACATGTTTTAAAGAAAGCCGCATATTAAAAAAAGATTTATAGCTTTGTATACAGCTGGTGGAGGGACGCGGGTGGCGCTGTGGGTAAAACCTCAGTGCCTAGGACTTGCCGATCGTATGGTCGGTGGTTCAAATCCCCGCGGCGGGGTGAGCTCCCTTCTTTCGGTCCCAGCTCCTGCTCACCTAGCAGTTCGAAAGCACCCTTAAGTGCAAGTAGATAAATAGGTACCGCTTTATAGCGGGAAGGTAAACGGCGTTTCCGTGTGCTGCGCTGTGCTTCTGTGTGCTTCCTTATCTTTTGAGGTACTTATTGCACTTATAATTGCATTGAAGCTGTTGCTTGCTTATAATTGGTCTGTAACAAATGATATATTCTGAGAGGAAATATGGGGCTCTGTTGCAAACCATTAATTTTCATAGACGAAAAATTGATGCTGTGCACATACAATTTGCGTTCACATGACAGGAGCGCCTTTCCTGCTAGTGTAATTACAGTCGCCTCGACTAAACTGAATATCAACATTAGTTTAATTGGCGCCAGCATTTGTCCTGAGATCTGAGTCACTGAGTCCCAAATAAATGGTGGCTTTACCCAATTGGCAAGGAAACTCCATTTTCGATAAAGATCTGACGTTTAATATGAATGGCTACAATGCTGCTCTCTGGATTGTGATGAATCGCCCAGTGTAGGTCTACTGAGATGACAAGATATTATTCCTAATCCTAGAGTTTTCGAGATCTATTATTTCTGAATAGGCTTGACAGCTGTGGGAGTGAAAAGGAAGACAGTGGTGGGAAGGGCAGAATTATTATACAAGTACGTGTGGGCGTGGGTTGTTTTCCCACCAGCAGTACTGAAAATGCTAACATCAGAATAACTCTAAAGAGAGCTATTACCATGAACATTTTCTCTTGTCAGATGAAGGAAAAGATGTGCCAAGCAGGGTTGCATACATCTGTAACATGCTAATACAATAAAGAATTCTGCTGCCTAACTAGCATAGCAAGAAACAAATCCTCACAAGAAGCATAGATGGAAGTTGTTGCTTCTTTCTTCTCCTCATATGGAGGATTATAACATCTAAAGAGGTTGATTCATGCCAGCATGTATTATGTTTAGCTTGTGTGCATGTACCTTAAGGACTGCTTGAGCCCAGCTTGAACCCCCAGATCATCAATGACAGTGCTGTTCATTGTCGCCTGTGTTACAGGAGCCTGACTGGCTTCAATGAGAAGTCCGTCATTTCATGTTGTCAGTCTCATGCTCTGGAGTGCTCTTCCAGTGCACATTTGACAGACATCCTTGCCGTTAACTTTCAGGCATCTCTTGAGGACAGACAGACCCATTTAGTCATGTACAATATCCTCATGATTAGCCAGTCATTTTAATGATTATTTTGTACTGTTGTTATTATGGTTACTCTCTTTTTTTGTCTATATCGTTGTGCACTGCCTTGATATTTTACGTGAACTGGTGGTACTGAAGATATTTCTATAAATAAATCTGCAATCAATTAAAACTGAGTTGTTGTACCCTGCCCTGCAATCATGTGTGATGAAAGGTGGGTTGCTTTAAAAAATAAACAAACTAAAAATAAACAAAATAGGAGTCAATCTTACACATACACATTCTGTCTCGTGTGTGTGTGTGTGTGTGTGTGTTTCTGTTTCCTGGTTTCCATCACTTGGTCACATCAGCCAGGCAGCCTGTGTGTCATGTCTCCAAGCCTCCCAAGGGTGCATGGACACAGCAGAAGAGTTATGAGTAATGAATGCAAGTGTCTAACGGGCTGTCAAAGCTGTTATAGCCTTTATGGGAAATGAATGGGGAGGTCTTTTTCCTTTCCTTTCCTCTGTGACACCAGCTGAAATGCAGTTACCCAGAGAGAGCTCCCACTGCTTGACTGACAAAATCCTTACAGGGTGTGGCTAGAAGACAGGAATTACTGTGTGGAAATAGTGGAACTGTGTCCCCCACAACAGGGGTCCCTACATTTCCAAAATATTGATATTGTGTTTGCCATAGAAACACTTGAAGATTGAAGATTTATTGTTCTGTCAAAGAGTAAAGGTTTAGTCAACTCTCTTGCAAAACGGTATGTGTATGTTCTGGTAACCTTCTTTTTAATGGAAGGAAAGAAACACTCTCATGAAAGAGGAATAGTGCTTCTCTTCTGGCTTCCTAATGTAGATTTTTTGCTCTTGTCCTTTTCTCTTTTCCAAAGTGGGCTTCTTTACTTACTCCTTTGTAGAAATTGAAAGAAGAAAGGTAAAAATTTCTAGTTGACAGTTCAGTCTTAGTTTCTATTCAGAAGTAAGCTTCTTGGAATTCAATGGGACTTACTCCAAAGTAAGCATGTCAAGGATTGCTGCCTTAAAGACCACAAAAGCAGCTGTCACAGTGGCTGAGATCAAGGAGACAGTTGCAATTCTTAAGTATAACTTGTGTGTGAAAAGGGGAGAAATGTTCCCCTTTAATTTGTCATAAAAGTCTTTTGTGGTCTTAATATAAAAAAAAGCAATTTTGAAAGCTGAGAGCTTGCTTGGCTCATCTGCAAATTGAATGAAATCCTTTAATTTGGGCAAACTGCCTAGGTAGCGGATGGAATTGTAGGGCAAGGGAGAATTGGGTGTTGTGTTGCCTTGACATTAGTGCTGTTCTTATTTTAACAGTATAATCCAGATGTGGGGAACTTGTGGCCCTCCAGATGTTGTTGGACTCCAACTACCACAGACAGCATGGCCAACGATATATGGTAGGACACAGGTTGCCCACTCTTGGTATAATTAAGAGGAATGATCCAAATAATTATTCCATCTTGGCTATGAGTCCTGCTCTATGCCTTGCTAGCCTTTTTGCACCTGTCCTGGGAGGGGAGGGCTGTGACTGACTCCAGCTACAAAAGCTGAGGCTGCTAAACAAACTCTTGGACTGGTGTATTGTTTAGGGGGCGTTATTTTGGTTTCTTGTTGCTGTTATTAATATTAATTTTTGTATCTTCATTTGTAGATCTTATTGTGATTTATGTGGAAAATGTTCAGCCTCCTTGAGCAAAACATACACCTGGAGGCTTAGTTTGGTCGGAATCGAGTATACACTTCCAGAGTTAACGCTAAATAAATTACTTCTGGTAAATGAGCCACCACAGCTGCTAGAGGGCCATGGAAATTTATATCCCAGGTTTTTAAGACTCATCTACCCATTTACTATCTGAAATCAAAGGGATGCATTTGTTGCCAGATGTGAACTATATTGGCATTATTTCAGCTCTCGTACCCCACTACCAGTACGTCTTGTGCTAGCCTGTCATTCTTTTCCATATGGGCAGAAGGATACCCATAGGATTCAACACAGATGCTCAGGCATAACATAACTAAAAGCAGAGGGAAGACTAGATGGGGACATGCACACAGACCTCCATTATATGGATGGTAATGATGTCCTGGTTGTGCATGCATCCATTCACATATATGGGATGAAGGGAGAAACGGGACTCTGTTGAGCCTTAAGAGAATCCCATGAGTTGAAGGGGTATTTTTTGTTTAGTTTTCTTGAGCTCCCCTCACATCTCATAAAAAGTATGAGCCACTGTAGTAAGAAAACAGCCCTACCATGAGCAATGTAGTACTTTATAAACACTTGTTGCAAGATTATAATGTTATAGTCTCTTAAGACATTCTTAGCTCGTGTACAATGAAACAAGAGGACTGATTACTTTTAACAATATGATCACCTCTTCAGCATGCTTAAACTTAATTGCTTTTTCAATTTAACATTGTAACATTCCAGACAATGGGGAAAATTGAATATTCCCTAATTAGCCCAATGAGCTGTGCGGAATGTGGGGAGGAACACAGGGCAGCATAAGAACATTTTCATCAGTCTGCTTTTAATCAGATCTCACAATCACAAAAATGATTAGGAAGGGTTGTGGGAGACCAGTGCTCTGATTTGTTGTTGCTAGTGAGTAAACCTTGAAGGCAGGGTCAGCAGTAACACCTGGCATTCTCCAGCACTTACTGGGGTCCAGCACACCAGCAAGGTTCATAAAATTAATAATAACCTGGCTTCTCTTTCTGAGCGTGCCAGGTAAGTGGTTCTAGTGACCATTTTAACATTCCACAATGCTCTAGAGCAGGAATAGCTAACATGGTGCCCTTCAGATGTTTTGAATTCCAGCTTCCATCATCCCTGTCACCATAAGCTGCTTGAACCAACAGAATTCCAAAACATCTGAAGGACACTATGCTGACTACATCTGCCCTAGAGTGATGCTATTTCAAGAGCACCATTGGAAAGTTAAATGGCAGGTAGACCCACCTGCCCAGTCCTGCTTGGAGAGTTGCTGCTGCTGTTGCTGCCTTGAGGGCTGGGACCATCAATGGAGAAGGTAAAACCACCAGGGGACGCTTGGTCCAAAGCCACTCAAAATGAAGGCCTGCCTGGATTTCCTTTTTGCACCAGCAATTTTTCTAAGGAAGCTCCTAAAGAAGTAAACTAGAATTTAACAAGGTTGTTTTTCTAAAGGAGGAGAGTAGGGTACATTACTTTTAGCCTTAATGCCAATCCTAATGCAGTGATCAATACTTATTGCTGTAATCTGTAAATTACACTAATGGATGCTGTGGGAAGTCCAGCCTCTGTGAGAAGAGTTCTACTGTCATCCAGTGAATAATAATTTTTGTTTGCCTGTTCTTGATGTCATTCAGCAGAAACCTGGGGGTAAATGACATAATGGAGATTGTTCACTTTCATGCTTTTTGAAGAGAAAGGTACAGAATGTAAGGTTTTGCCAGTTTTCTTTAGTATCAATGTGTGGGGCAAGGGGGACAAGAGGAAGTTTGTATAATGAACCTGCTGTTGCCAAATGTCCTGGCAAAAAAAGAACACAAAAAAGAGAACAATATCACTCTGTGATGTTACAGAAATGTACTGCTCAGCCCTACATCTTCTGCAAACATGCATCTAATGCTGAAGGCACAAACAACTCTGGATTTCAAGAGATTCACAAAAACTTGTCTCCCCCATCCCCCCGCACTATTATGCTTTGATGAACAATGATATTGCATATATAAGGCATTTATCCACACAGGTGCACACATAATTTTTCACACGAGTAGGGTTTCTGAATAGATAAGTTAGCCTATAGGGCATATCTTAGCACAGATGCCTGGTATGCACTGTTCAAAGCAATGAAGAGAGTTTGGATTTGATATCCCGCCTTTCACTCCCCTTCAGGAGTCTCAAAGCGGCTAACATTCTCCTTTCCCTTCCTCCCCCACAACAAACACTCTGTGAGGTGAGTGGGGCTGAGAGACTTCACAGAAGTGTGACTGGCCCAATGTCACCCAGCAGCTGCATGTGGAGGAGCGGAGACGCGAACCCGGTTCTCCAGATTACCAGACTACCCCTCTTAACCACTACACCACACTGGCTCTCGATAAGCAGCTTGCTCTTGTTAATGGTGAACAGAAGAACAGTCTTGCTGGCTCAGGCCAGTGGGTCATCTAGTCCAACATCCTGTCCTCATAGTGGCCAATCAGATGCCTATGGAAAGCCAACAAAGAGAGCTGAGTGTGACAGCACTTTTCCCTCCTGTGGTTTCCAGCAACTCATACGCAGAAGCATCCTGCCCCCCAGCAATGAAGGTCAGTCATGGTTAGTAGCCTCCATGAATTTGTCTTTTAAAGCCACCATAAATGGTGGTTGCTTATTACTTTTCCCTCTGAAAGTATTGCTCCTATGGACTTTCGCAGATGGCATTGAGCTGTTGCTCATAAATTTGTCTACTGGACATCACCATTTTGTCTGTGCAATTGCTTTAATTTTGGAATGCTTTGCGCAGAAAATCATCATTTCTTAGCTCTTTGCTTTTGGGGATCCAAGAACACAGTGGAACTGGACTTCCACTTGTGCAATAGGACTTCCCTCTCCTCTCTTCTCTTCTCTTCTCCTCTCCTTGTGTGTTTCCAAAGGCTGCTTGTGGAAGGCGGTTCCCTGGCCCTCTGGAGCAGATTTTGAAGATGCCCTGGGTGGTGCAAGAGAGATGAAAGTTCCATTGCGCCAGTGGAAGTCTGCTGCGCTAGTGGAAGTGCAGTGCTAGAAACAGCCCACATTACTTTATTTTGGGACATTTTCCCATAGCTGCTGTGAACATGTACTCTTTGCTTCTGGAATTGAAAATCAGGAAGATTTGTTGCCATGGATCCATAAAAATCATACATATGGATAATCCACCCCCTACACACCCCTAAAAACACTAAAGTCACTTTGCTGCCAGTTCTTTTTGTCTAACCATGGCACATTAGGGATTTTCTTTATTTTCTAAGAAAGTGAAGCTTTGCCTGCATGGCAATGATTATTACCTTCATGCACAAAATCAATTAGGATTTTACTTTCCCCTTGTCATTATCTTTCTAGCGCACAATAGAGTATGATCAATTCTGAGATTGTCGCCTCCTAATTATTAATCACTATCTGCTGCAAGCAGCTAGAATCTTTTAGTCTTTTAGCTGTATATTATTTTTCGCCATTTCAGAGATAATTAACTCTTTCTGTAGTTTACACTGAGAGCCTTTTGAGATTACCTGTGGTATTTGTTCCTTGTTTTTATCACAGGAAAACTGCAATTCTGTACACACTTACTTGAGAGGAAGCCCCATTGCTATGAGGCTTACATCTGAGTAGGCCTGCAGGGGTTTGGATTGCAAAACACTCTTTTGTTACCTGTGTATTGGGGGGCAACGTTGGGATAAGAAAATTAGCATGAATTTTCTTTTGTGTGTTCCCTTTATATTCACCCTCCAGATTTGGTGTTATCCCACTTTTCAAAAAGAATCAATGTATGTCTTGCTAGTTTGCGGCACTATTTCCAACAGCTCTTGTTGCTTCTGCAACTGTTGGTTGCAAAACCCTGTGTATGAAAAGAGGAGGAAGTAAGTGAGGTACAATTTCAACCAATGGCATTTTAAACACTACATGACGAGATGCAGGATAAATGAGGCACGAAGAGTTGCGGAGGAGCATTTTATAAAGGACTCTAGAGATGCTGAAAACAGCAGCAATAGCTTCAGTACTGAGCAAAAAGTGGGTGAGCAGAGATGGCTTCTGTTTTGGCTGGTGCTGCCACTGGAAGGAGAACAAATTAAGCCAGCATGGGAATAGGGTTGTACAAACATTAGCCAGATATATCTGACAAATTCAGCTGGAGCCCATGAAAGCATTATGCTGTACAAACCTCTTTTTGTCCTTTTTCAGGATGTATATTTCCTCTGACCCCTTTAGTTTAGCAGTCAACAGCTCCAGAATCTATGCATGCTTAAAATTTAACATGCCCTCCATTGTACTATGTGTTTGAATCAAAGGCAGTTCATGTGGTATGTCTCTGCTCTGTGTATCATGTGTCATGTGTCAGCAGGAACACTCCTGCCATCTTGCCCTCAAAGTCTTCATGTTCTGCAGCTCTACTTCCCAATGTCATATCATGTGTAAAGCCAGACATCAGGAAAGAGAACCTATCACCATATAGCTTTGTGTGTCTAGGCTCTCTTTTCTGACATAGTACATGATGAACAGATGTTGGGGATAGTGCCAGCAGACATGGCTTCACCTCTCTGTTCCATAAGTATAGTTGATCCTTCAAGGTATAATGTCTCAATAAACATGGGGACATGATGACTCAGCTGGCATCTCATATGTGCTTGTGGCTCACTATGATCTGGATTAATGACTTGATCTTTGTGGGCTTTTGGAGGATCAGCCTTCCCAACCTTCCACCTGATGCCTTCCAGCTGAGCCAACATGGCCACTGGTCAGGGATTATGGGAGGTAATGTCCAAAACATCAGGAGGACATCAGGTTTGGGTTGGATATTTTTGCTCCTGTTAGATATAGGGCAAATTGTGTTTTTCATCCTTACAACTCTGTGAGTCTGCAATACAGGAAAGAAAAGAAGAAAGGGAAAATAAATTAAAATTTATATAACTGTTTTTATTATTAGTTATCTAAGCCTTACATGTTTTATCACCTAAAAATACTAGCATATTATGTGGGCATTTTCTTTACACCTCAAGCTGAAGTTTGTAAACTAGTCAAGGTGATCTTTGGAAATCATTTAAAAGAAGAATTGCTTCCCTCTTGACTAGAGTTTATATATTTTACAGCCACTCTTTGCGCTGCTGTAACTATACAGTAAAGTTCTAGGGTATGTTGTGAAAGCATTGTGAGCAGGATATGACACATCAGTAAAACCAGAAGGAAAATGTCGGTAGTATTTCGACACAGGAGCAGTAAAGTTATTCCAGGGGGAGTAGAACAGCAAGTGAGGATGTTATAGGACACCAATATATGGCACTCATTAAATAAACCACAAGAAAATATTGAACAATTTTTAAGTTTAATAATCTGTATTTACTGTAAACTTCTATGGTGTATAAAGGGAGTTCAGGATTTTACAGAAGTTCATTTTCTGGGCTTTGGTAGCAGAGAGACTAGGTCTTTCTGGCATTTTTAAAGTTCAGTAGAATATTTTTGTGCAAAGTCTTGAAATAAAACATTCATTTAGAAGTAACAGGATAAATTCCAGTTATATTACACTAATCTGACAAACCAGGGATTTTTTTAGATTACATACAAGCTCTCTATACACTGAGAGTTCACTCTAATTAGCTGTGGGTGTGTAGTCTATAAATATCTTCTAACACAAAGACAGATTATTGTCCATTTCCCATGCAAGTCTGGCAGGCAGAGCTTGGTACAGATAGGAAATTTTTACTTACTAGGGAGCAAACCAATCGTCCCTTGTTCAAAATATTGGAATAATGATAAGATTTTTTTTGTTTATTATCTATTTATTGCCAATTTAGAAACTCTTGTTAGAGAGATTACTGCTTTTAAAAGTTAGTTTTCATTAACTTATTGAGTGAGAGGGTTTCAATACAATGATTATTAGAAACTTTCTCATTGACAACCCCAAACATTTTTTAAAAATGGAAGCAAAATGGTTAGCATAATGCATTAATCTACAAATTTAAACATATGTAAACTGACTTATTGCCATTATAGATTTTTTTTTTCATGGTGCAAAAGGTAATTGGACTTGGTTATCACTAGCAATTTAAATCCCCTCCTCTCCAATAAGGGTATTGAGATGGCCTAGTGGAAGAAAGGGCCATGCAGCCTGTTTTGCCACTTGAGGTGAAACGGGACTGTGCTGGCTCTCCATTCCTCCTTTGCTGCCGCCGCCCTGCTGCCATCACCACACCTCTGTGACCTGCGCTTCATGGCAGTTTCGCCAACATCTTGTGAGATCTGGTTGTGCATCATGAGGTCTTGTGAGATTTTGGTGAGATCTCACTGGAAACTGGTGCCACTGCTGGAACCGCTTCTCTGCTGGTGGCAGAGGTGAGGTGGGTGCTGTCTCTTGGGCTTCCACCATTTGTGGTGAGCACCTCACCTTGCCTCGTCAGGGGGCAGGGCCTTGGGAGGAGAAGGAAAATGGTTGTTGGCCCTCTCCCCTTCTTGTAGTGCCAGAGCCATGCCTGGTAGGCAGTTGAAGCTGGTTTATTAGGACAAATGGGGCGCTGCCTCGCCAGCCTTGTTCTGCCTTTCAGCCAACCTTCCACCATCTGTCTTTTTACTGGAGGTGGCAGTGGTGGTCAGCTTCCTCTCTCTTAGCTTCAGTGTAGCCATTGTAGAACTCAGCAGAGAGAAGGATGGAGGCAAAACTAGAATTGGTTTTCTCTGTCTGTCATTTGCTCTGGCTCCATCTCCTGTTGGCCTCTCTGCCTTCCACCCTACCCATCCCAAAGGGCACCAGGCACCACTGCTGGTAGGCTTGTTTAAGGAGGGAAGATGACTGGTTGTTACAGAGCCACTGTGGCCAAAACCTGTCTCCTCACAAGGTTGTGAAAGTGACATCTGCTACAGACAACAATGGTGGTTGAAAAAGACGATGATGTTTGCCTGTTCAAGCCTGGTGGCAGGCCCATTTTTGTTCTGATTGCTGTTCATTAGTAATCATGAGAACAAGAGATGTAAAGTTGAAATAATCTATTTCATTCCAGAAAGAGTTGTGTGGTTTCATTCTAGGGCAGTAACAGACTTTGATTGATTGTTGCATTCAGATTGATGCAGTACTTGAGGGAACTCTCTGTACATACACAGAAAATACCTGTGTAAAGGCCACTTCCATTATGCTTTCAGGTATACAAGAATAGTGTCGGCTCTTCAGAAAAATATGCTTCTTTTCCTTTCTCTCTCTTGCAGACTAGACGTTTCCTTGCCTTTTAAATTTCCTCTAATAAAATCAGGAAATGTCTTAACCAATGTTCGAGCCAGATTGCTTGTGGCTTTAATTAATTTGGCTTTTACTGTAATGACTTCTCAGTGTGAGGCCAGATTTATCAAAGTGCATTGCATTGTGCTGACTTCTAATGCTGTTATTCAATTTCAGAGACTTGGCATCAGTTTGAACTGCAAACCGTATTTCCATGAGTGATCCAAGAAAGAATTAGAAAGACAAAAAATAAAATAAGTTATGCTCATTCCAAGAAGCAGGTTTTTGGCAGAATGTGAGCTTTCCTCAGGACAGGAAGGCCTTGTGCCCAGTAGTCTGCAGTGCCCAAATTAAAACCATATAGGAATGTGAATGGCTTATATGTAGAGGAACTGGAACTCTAATTTTGTTTAGAAAATCCTCTGAAGAAAAATGTTGGACCTATTAACACTTCTGGCTTCCTGTGTACTCTTCTATCTAACACCAGGTGCCCTGGTCCTTGTGAGCCAAAGCTCCTCTGTTGGCTAGCAAGGCCAAATTTACACATTTAAAACATGGCGGCAGTTAAACCAGTGGCAGCTCAAAGGCTGTAATTACTGCTGCATGAACTCCTACTGAGACGTCACCTGATTACCTTTCTTGGTTCAATTTGCTAGAGTAAGAGAACTTTGAGACTGAAGAAGTATAAAGAAGTAAAAGAGAAAGAAGTGAAGTGGACATGAACATAGGCAGTTGCCTTATATCAAACCAGACCATTGGCTCATATACACCAGGGGTAGCCAATTGGGTGCCCTCTAGATGATGATGTAATAATAATAATAATAATAATAATAATAATAATAATAATAATAATAATACTTTTATTATTTATACTCCACCCATCTGGCAGGGTTGCCCCAGCTACTTAAGCCACAACATCCCTGACCATTGGCCATACTAGTTGAGGTAGATAGGTGCTGTAGTTAAACAGCATTTCAAGGGCACCGTGTTGCCTTGGTCCAAACTGACTGGCCATGGGTCTCCAAGATTTTAGATAGGGGGACTCTCCCAGCCCTACCCGGAATGGCCAGGGATCAAACCTGAGACCTTCTGCATGAAAAGCATGCTCTCTATCACTGAGCTACAGCCATTTCAGGGGAGAATCATTAGTGCTCAGCCAAACAAGCTCTCTTTTATTTTAACAGTTTTTTCATACAGAGGTCTTAATTCGGGGATCATGGCAGTTCTTAAACATGATTGTCACATAAACATTAGGTGTTAGCAACACAGGGGACTTCATTCGTATCTCCAGCAATCTCCGGGTATAAGTATAGGCTTCTCCACTTGACTGAAATATTCTACAGGAATATGTGATGCATCTGGTAAAGGGATAACTAATAAGAGCTACTGATCATAATAGCTGGCTACAGAAATTACAAGTGATATTAAGTAAGGCTTTGTTAATTACAATATGACCTTCATGTTATGAAACACTTGGTGCTATATTATGGGACTGTGAAACATGGGATTCACCTTCTCCTTTTGTCCCATGCACTTTCTTTCTTTCCTTTTCAGACTTTTAAAGATTCACATCTATTCATCAATGAAAGACAAATAAAATATGATTGCTCCTCCTTGCTTTTTGAAAGCATCCTAACTTTTCCATTCCACTTTTGGTAAATTAATCTCTTTCATTAAAGCACTTCTCAATCTTAAGACAGCTACAAAAGATCAAAGTATTCAACATTATGCTATAATGAATTTTGCATGAATAAGTAGCAGTTTCAAGTATGGGAGCTTAAATTTTTCTATAAGCCAAACTTCAAAGGCTTTACAAGCATCTTTTAGAAATGCATTATGAAGAGCTTGGGGGAGTGTTGACATCTGCCTATTGTTCCTTTGCTGGAAATGCCTCATCGTCCACTTCACTTTGCTTAGAAGCGAGATGATGCTACACAGAGGGCACAATAAATGCGCATCAGATATATGTTTGGAGAGATTGTCTCTAGACAATCTTGCTTTTCATTGTTGTTGTCATCTGCATCATTTAAAATCCAGACCCTGCCCAGGCCTTTCTGTTTCTGGGCTGCACAATGATCCCAAGAGTAATTATCTTCTTTGTTATTAAGACAGAACACAAAATTAAATTGCTACCTTGTCAACATTTGTTATGTATAATAGAAGTGTTCAGTAGTGTTTGAATAATGTTGCACTCATTTTACTGTATCAAATGTCAGGGACGGGCAGGATGCTGATGAGTGTGTGCAGGGGATTTGTGGGGACCTGCACCAGTCAGGAGACAAGAATCACAGAATTGCAGAGTTGGAAGGGAGCCCAAGGGCCATCTAATCCACCCCCTGCAATGCAAGAATCTCAGCTACAGAATCAGAAGCAGGGGAAGCTTCAGAGCTGGAGGGCAGAGCCCAGGATGGGTCAGCAGAAGAAGAGGAAGAGGCAGGACAGGCTTCCCCACCCTCTCTTACAGCACAGCCTTCCACAACAAGGAGGGAATTGAAAAGGGAAGTTTCCATGTAGGCTCAGTCTCCAACTGTGTGCATGCAGCCCACCGGGAAGGGGAATTGTCCCCTGTTGCTGCACCTGCTTCATATAGTGTGGACCTGGGAATACCTAGTCATTAAATAGGAATGTGTAGATATCCAGATACTTAACCATCTGCTGTGTGCATTCCTTTGGCTGAGAAGCGCCCTTGACATCAAATCACAGATGTTTTGGAACCGGTGGCATACAAGTCCTTAATCCCGTCCTGGATAGTGGCCGTGATACACTTATGCGACAGTGAATATCATGACATAAATGAATGTAATAACATGAGAGTAATAATTCATTGCTCGACACATTTTTAATAAGGACCGAGCTGTTTCATGCAGTCGTCACTTGTTTACAGTAGCTTAAAGTGGCATGCTTTAATTTTCACTCATTTTGCAAGAAATGAACTTAAGCATCATTCTCGACGTTTTCTTCCAGATGTTCTGCCCCGGGGATTTTTCTGGGTTTGTTCTCAGATGCATACCAGTGTTAATGCACGGTTCAGTTGAATGTCATTGCCCAAGTTTAAGCATGGGTGAATACATTTTCTCAATGAAGGCTGAAAAACGAAGAATTGTTGAGGTATCTGCAAGGCTGGTTGCTGACTGCACACATTTATATGTGTATGTGTGATATTATTAACATACATGCACACACATTTCCATATACAGCTGAGTAACAGCCTGGCATAACACCTGGACACAACTGGAAATTACTATACTCTGTAGAACTCTCAGTGCTTGAGTGACAGAGGGGTCTGCCCACCCCCTTATCATTTCAGATCGCCCATTTATTACTATTTTCCTAAGGCTGTCAACCTTGCAGTGGGGAGGACAGGTATGATTTAGCTAAAATTGAAGTAATTGGGGATTTGAGTTTATAGTTTACACTAAGGGCCTACTGACCTTTTCAGCCTATAATCTCAACAGAATGTATTGTTGGTTTCATATATTTTTTAAGTATATTTTTTGCACAGCAGCAACTTATAACAGAGCAACATGTACTGTCTCTGTCATAGAGGGATAATAGAAATGTAAAAATAAAAAAATCCCCCAGTTTTTAAATATATTTTTTCCTATCTGAGGCAGAAAATAGAAATCATTCAAGCAGGTTCGGTGGGAGTGGGGGCAGCTAGGCACATTCCCCCCCCCCTCTTCATTTGCTTCTGGAGAGCTGTCTACCACCAGTAGAAGAGGCAGCAACATTGTTGGTAAAGAAAGGAAGAGCTTCAACTCTGTTGCCTAATGAAAGCCAAGAAAAGTGCTCTCACTGAAAACATCAACAAAAGTAAGTGCTCTGATCCCAAAAATGCGCACACTCCTCCTTCAAAGCCTATAAAAGTTGCCCCTCAATTTTGTGTGAAACTAATGGCCCCTCAACAGTGGGTGACTCTTGCCATCTCAGTTTTAGGATTATGGTCTGAATTTGACCATAAACCTGCTTGGTCTTCCTTTGCTCACTTTCCATTGTGGCTATGAGGTATTCCAGTTATACATGCTTGTTAACAATACATCTTTTAGGCCTTCTATCTCTTCAGTCCTGTTATCTGCTTCTGATCTACGCTTTCATCTACACATTAATTCTCCTGTAAAGACTTGCTGTTTCCCCCCCCTCCCCATGCATATTGCAAACATTTGCCCACTTCCTTCTTTTGATGTTGCTAAAAATGTTTCAGGTTTGGTAGGTGCAAATAGCACACCTATTTTCCTGGTATTTTAAGGTGCATATTCCATCTCAGGTTTGAATTAATTAGAACTCATTCTCATGAAACCATTGGGCAGATCTTTCAAACTCTTCTACAAGGTAACTTTGTAATTTCTTTTTGTGCTCTTATACATTAATTGTGGTTCCCCCTTCCCTTTTATGTTAACCACCCTGGAAACTTATGCTGATGTATAATATCTATCTATCTATCATCTATCTATCTATCTATCTATCTATCTATCTATCTATCTATCTATCATCTATCATCTATCTATCTATCTATCATCTTTCATCTATCTATCTATGAATATAATATATAACGATAAATGTAAAGCCATTCTCCAAACCCCTGTTTCGTTTATTGATTACATTTATATCCCACACCCCTTTGAGGAGCTCAAGATGAGATAACAATGTTATCTGTGCTCTCTTCCCATTTTATCTTCACGCTAGGTAATCTTCTGTGCTGGATTATGCTGAGAGATAGCAACTGGTCCAAGCTGACCCTTTGACCCTCATGGTAGGGTGGGTATTCAAACAGTGGTCTGCCCATTCCTACTCTGATACTCTAATTGCTGCACCACAAGACTGTCAAGGCTGAGAACCACAGAAGTAAATAAAATGTGGCCCTTTCACACGTCTTTCTAGTTCTGCATTCATGATTTTTTTTGTGTTCATGCTGGTACTGGGGCAATTATACCTGTGGGTTTTTGGTATATTTGGTTGAAGAATAAAAGGATAATTTGCTGGATGCTTAGATCCTGGTTTGGGGCAAAGACCCTTTGTCAAGAGAGCCTCAGCAGAGATTTAAAATCACAAAACATGCAGCAAAGTAAAGTATGGTCTAGTTACTAGACCTTTAAAACACTCCCTTCTAAATTATTTCCAAAGTTTTCCACTTCCCTTTAGCATAGAAAGACTTACACATTTGGTAAGTTAAAAATGGTTTACTTATAAATTCTTCAAAAGTCAGATTCATGTACTTTTCCATACAGCAGCAAGGAAACATAGGCAGTACAACTTAGTTTCAAAAACAGTAAGTGATTCTAAATTATTTGTATTGAAACACAAAGATGGCTTGATATGGCTGCACGGTCAAAGCTTGGAGCATCAAGCTTCAGCATCCTTACTGTAAAGTTTCACATGGTGGAAGAAAAATGATGGAAAGTGGGAGAACAAAAGGTTGGTAGACCCTTTTCCCAAGGTAAGGGGGGGTGACCTCACTAAGTCTGGCAGGACAGCATACTCTATGGTCGTAACCCCTTCATGCATTAATTAGAGTTAAACAAGTTGTTTATATGAGGCTGGATATATCCTACAACACATAGTCTCACTTTCAATACTTTTTGTGTCTGCTAAAGGTTTGAGGCAGCCATACTGCTGCATTTCCAGTCATTTCCCTCCAAATGGCAATAATGTTGTAACATTAGGAAAGCATTGCAGAACAACAAATAAAGTGGAATGATGGATAGGTGGCCCAATATAGATACAGTGGCAATGCAGTATTATTGCACACCTGCAAAACAAACAAAAAACAATTACTCTGGAGGGGTCCATGGTAGAAGAGTGGGAAAGCCCGAGTGGCAGTGGTAGCTCTTCCATTCAGTTCTTGCTCTAAAAAAATAAACCCCAGGGCTTGATCAGAAATGAAGAGGTGGAGGAAGAGGTGGAGTTCTAGCAGCACCCCTGTCCTTGGGGCTGCAATATCAGGACTGATATTTTAAAGTCGCAGCAGCTGCAGCAGCCTTAACATTACTGCTTTAATTCAGTGAAGAAGAAAAAGGACTCAGTGACCTCAAAGAAGACAGTTGGGGCTTGTGGGATTACTGTGTACTTGTTCCCAGAAGACAAAACTATGTAGGGAAGGGACAAATTCCAGATTCTGCTCAGTACTTTGCCAACTCCTGGGAGCAATAATCAAAGACAGAGTTCTCTCAGGCAAAACAGCTGGGCTAGAAAAGCAGAGGGGATGGGCTGGAACATGGCCCCACAGCCCAATTTGTCTAATAGACTGGGCCACCTGGAGAGACACTTTATTTGAGCTTGTGAAATTTCCAATTCACCTTGGAGATATTTTTCTTCCCTTCATTCCTGCAGGGCTCCAATAGGGATAGATTTCTTCCATAGCATATTAATACTGAGGGACTCTTAAGTGTATTTCTAATGATTAACAGAGTTTTTACTCAGCATCTACATATCCCCAAATCTTTTGCAATTGAATAGAAAGCTCTCTCCAGTGACTGCAGTTTAAGACCTCATTCAGGAATAGCCAAGCAGTCTATTGGAAAAAAAAGACTTGTGAGATATAGGGGATGAGCTTCAATTAAATGCCACCGTATGAGTCTAAAGTGTTCCACTGCTCCCAGTGGAAATAAATACTTTATAAAATTGTGCTAAATGGCTATGGGAACACCAAGGTCAAAAAACTTAGTTGCCTTAGATTCTCACTCATTTACCATCATGAAAATTCATCTTAGAGTTTAATCCTATGCAGATCTAATTAGAAATAAGATCCCTCGAGTTAAGGATATAGAAAGATGCCTTTCACATAGATGAAACATGGGTCTATCTAGCGCACTATTGCTTACACTATTGGGCCAGTGGCTGTCTGAGGGTTCAGAATCTTTTCTCGCCCTACTTGGAGATTGAATCTATCTGAGACTTTTTTCACGCAAAGCACATGGTCTATGACTGAACTACACCCCTGTCCCTGTGACTTCAATGAGCTAAGTGCAGATGATTCCAGTCTTATGCAGGCAAGCAATTATAAGCAGAATCAAATAAAAGGCTTGATAAGCAACTCAGGCAACCAGCCTGCGGGGGCAAGTGTTTACCCACCTGAACATAGGGAGAATGCATCCGTGAGGCACATTGCATATCTATACAGATAAAATGTTGAATGAAATGTCAGCCCTGAAGAGCCAGCATGATTCTTACCAAAAGCCTTGCCTACTGTATACATCCAGGATTGTGAAGGCCTGGTTTAGCCTAAGGGCTTCTTACTGTTAAAGCATGAACCTATTCCCTCCACTAACACCACCATGTAATATAGCAGGGGAGTTGCTTCTGAGAACACAACATGTGACAATCAGATTGCAGCATCCCAGATATCATTAACTAACCTGAGTGAAATGTGTTGGAGAAAACCCTATCCAACAATAACAAATTGCTTAACTAACATGTTACATTATATGAATTGCATAAACTTACATAAATTATGTAACTAGCACCCCAAACCTGCTTCCAGAAGCATCTGCCTCAAATTGACTGAGTTCTTTAGGTGGTGAGATAAAAAGGAAGGATCAGAAAGTATTTTTGTATGCAGTAACAGCAGCTAGAACTCTTGTGGCCCAGAAATGGAAACAAGAAGAAATGCCCACGATTGAAGAATGGAGAACGAAATTAATGGATTATGCAGAACTGGACAGGTTAACAGGGAGGATTCGCAACCGACGGGACCAAAGATTCACTGAGGACTGGAATAAATTTACAGAATATATTAAAAATATTTGTGATAATGATATAACGTTTGTAAGTTTCCAAGAAGCTCTGTAAGAAGGTTTGATAGAAATATTGTTTAAATAACATGGTAAGATAAGATATACATAGTGCAATATAAAAGAAGAAATGTGAAGATATGTAATAACTACGGAAAATTATCAGACATGTTGATGGAAGTCTAAAAGAAAAAAAGACGTGTGATGAATCCCTAATGTTTAATTGTGTTATAAATTTGTTTTTATTGGAAAATTAATAAAAATTATATACAACAAACAAACAAACACAAATTGACTGAGTTCAGATGTAATGCTAAGCCAAACAATGGCTTAGCATGAACTGAATTGAACCTGGTTGCAAAAGAGGTCCCGGAACTCACCATGAATGCCTCCCTTGTTCTCTTATAATGGCAATGGCGTCCACCTGAGAGGTGCCAGAACTGAGTTCCAATGAGTTTCAATTGAAAAAAGCCCTGGCTGCAATATTCCTCCCTTAGTGCTGCTGTTACCACTCTGCCCAAGGGTTAAGCCATGGTTTGCCTTAGCATTCAAACCTAGGCTCACGGTTTGTCTCATTCCAGATAAACCACAAATGGTATACCAAGAACAAACAGCAGCAGGACTGGGAGAAGAGAGCTGTAGCTGTGAGCTTCATTCTGGGAACTCACACATTAGTTCATTCCTGCTAAGCCACGGTTTGGCACAGCATTACATGTGATCTGGTCTTGTGGATTATCGGGCTAGCCAAATCTACATGTGTAGATCAGACTTGTGACTTGAGACCTTTCTCAACCACCATGCATGCCCAGGTGGCAGGAATGTGATTTATTCATTTTATTTATTAAAAAATATTTATATACCTCTGTATCATAAAAAATATCTCACTGCAGCTTATAACAGTATGAAAACATAATACGCGAAGATGGTGGAAAGAACTTGCTCCCCACTTGGCACTATTGTCATTTTATGAGGTTGGATACCCCAACAAATGAAGCTGCAATTTACTTAGTTGCCTGTTAATTCAACACATCAGTTCCAAGTCACTCATTCTCAGATTCCACTGAAATTAATTGGAGAATATAGTCCTAATTAGCTGAAATCCCAACAATTTCAACAAGGCATTTATTTGTTTAAATTTCCCCCCTCAACATAACCCAAAAGAAAAATCATACCTGCTATCTATACCAGGTCTCGACAAAAACCAATTTCCCAGTCAGTGAGTGATCAATAGCTTAACAAGGTGTTTCGTTTCCCCCATACATCTCAGAATCAGGCTATCAATTCTCTCTCCCTCTCTTTTAATTCAGCAAGCACAGATAAGGATAAGATAGGCATCATCTGCAATTAAAAAGACAGAAGGGAACTGTGCCTTATTATTTATCAGCATGGTGTTTAAAATGTGAAATAATGAGATTCACTAGGAGGCTTCCTTATTAGTCCATCTATGGATTTATCAGAAACTGGAAATTAATATCCCTATGTAATTATATTCCCATAATAACAAATCAATTGCAATTAGGTATGCTTCTCCTTGGACATTGTGCATTGAATTGACCTATTCATTCAAATTAAAAAATCCATTCAGTTCTCATGTCAAAGTCATTTCAGTTGATACACAGTACTTCGGTACCCTCTCGGTACCCTGTGGCTCTTTTCATGGGCAACTGCGGGAACCAGCTCCTAAAAAGCTCGGAAAAGGACCAAACTATATATACATGTGTGCACTGTATTTGACCCATTTACCAATAAAGCAGATGCGGTTGACGTGGTATTGTTCCTATTAAAATGGGCACGTAGCAAAGAAGGGATGAAACTTACCCTTCTCCCCCTTGCTTTGCCACACTGGGCCCTTTAAACCTCCCCTACCCACCCACGTAGCCTAGCTTCAGTACAAGAAGTTCTACATCCTGAAAACAGAACAGAATTAGCAAAAACAATTACTTGACTCAGCCAACTTTTGAGCAAGCAATAAATTCCTCCTTAGCCCCAAAGTGACTGGAAATCTGATAGTGGAACAGACTGGCCAGGTGCAAAAGGTAGCCAAGGAGGTCACAGAGACCAATGAAGCCCATGGTTATGCCCCAGACACATGTACTCATGTGCACACACATGCACAGCAGTTCTCCCTGGCTAGTGGCAGCAACACTTCCAGAAACAACATTCTGTGTCTTGCAGGAGAGAACAATTCAGGTGAATACACTCCCCTTTCTTGAGAAGTGGAATTCACAGAGAAAGAATAAAGAACCCAAGTCCAGCTTGAAATGTCTCTGGTTAAAACACGCACATACATAAACACACACATAGGTTCATTAGTGTTTATCTTTTTGTTTAGTGTGTACTTCTTATTTTGATAAGTTGTGTACATCAACAAACTTGAATAGCAAACATGTGATTAGGATAGGATGGCATCGAATAGGATGACATGTGATTAATTGAATGGCATATGGTCAATAGCCTTGGTTGGTATGGAAACCTCAGGTAAGTTAAGTTTGGACTGCGGCTGTAAAGTCCCATTGATTTTAGTTGGGAAGTTAAATAGGTGCTTAACAGTGCAATCCTATACATGCCTGTACAGAAGTCTCATTATTTTCAACAGTGCTTACTCCCAGGTATTGGAGTTGCTGTATTGAATTGCAGGCTAAATCTGTCCCATTGAAATCAATGGGGCTTAAAATGCTTACTTTGGATGGAGCCTGGCTTTAGGAAATGTAAAAATGGGGGAGTGAACTGATTGTTTAGATCATTCAGGTGTTCATCAGATATTCTAGAAAAGTCTTGCAGTTCTGTTTTGTAGGCAAACACATAAAATATTTTATATATTTTTTTAATTAAAAATGTTTTCAGACAGCTGGCAATGCAATTTAGAAGGCCTACTCAGTGTTCTGTTCATAACTTTGCTCTTAATCAAACACTGCATATTTACATATCCACTTGTGGTGTTCCATGAAACTTGTAATTATCATCTATTAAAGTGAAGTACTGTAAAATGAAAACTTCCTCCTGCTGTGATAAGGGCTGATTTGCTACAAAATCAGCTGATGCCACATGAGTAATGAGACTCCCTGCTATATTGGTTGAGCTGTGTTTAAAGTCTAGTAAAACGGGTTGCCAAGAGAACTCACAGTATTTTTCAGAATGACAGGAGCACAGTGCAGGGAGATTAGCCACCTTCTGAGAGCGTTCATCTACACCTCTTCCCTCACATGAATTTAAGATGTCACTAATGAAACAGGGAACTACCTTCCGTACGGCAGTCTCAAAAACTAGCACTGAACAAAACTGAAATCAAACTCACAATCCAGTATGTTAAGCTGCACGGACTCCGCATCTGAACTAATGTTAGGCTGTATAACTGCCCCACATTTTAAACAAAATTTCAAGCGTTAGCGTTTGTGAAAGGATAATGAAATACCTACTTATTTACAGAGTTGCTATATCTAAGCACAACATTACTAAGCAGTACATACCTAGAAGGTAAGCCCAACTCCAACACTGAGTTGGGATTTGAACCCATGTCTCCTGAGTCAAATAATTTGTGTCAATAAAAGTGAAATGTTGTATGGGCAACAATAATTCAAACTGGTTGCTAGACTGCAGTTCTATAGCTTCTTACTTGGGAGTCAGTTGCATTGAATTCAACGGGACTTACTTCGAAATAGATGTGCATAGTGAGAATAAAACTCCCTGAATTCCCTTATAAGCTTTAATTATTTTGCATCAAGCTCCCCAGAATATATTTTGTGGAACTTGAGAGGCTTCTAACTCTGAAAAATGTCTGGTACATTCTCTTCCAGTTTTCTGACCTATAAAGATCTCTAGGGGCAAAGTTAGAGGAACCATTTGACTTTTTTCCTCTCTGTTAAAGGACTGATACTTAAGAAGCTGAAATAGTCAGAAGACTGGAAAGAAAGCTAAGGAAAGTTTTTTCAACTCTACTATTTTCTGTGCCCTAATTTTTATTTTCCCCATGGGCTTGAATGTTGCCATGGCAGATATGCGCACCACTTACAAGAAATGCCTCTTTCCCTCAAGAGAACTGAGAAATGAAGCTGGCATAAGCAACCCAGGGTAAGTTAAGCCAGTGCAAAGTTACACCAGATCTAAACGCTGTTCAGTATTGGAGCTGGTGCTCCTGTTCTACCTAAGCCTGGCAGAGGGAAAACAAGCCTTTAAAATGGAGTTCTGTGCCAGGTTGCCAGGT
The DNA here is from genome assembly GCF_965112155.1 of Podarcis liolepis. Lineage (NCBI taxonomy): Eukaryota > Metazoa > Chordata > Lepidosauria > Squamata > Lacertidae > Podarcis > Podarcis liolepis. Next base: position 52,510,334 of record NC_139560.1, on the reverse strand, counting down.
CATGTGACTGAGCTGAACACACTTTAGGATCCAGCCTAAATTCCCCCATTCTGTTCCTGCCACTGCCATGACCCTGAAATACCCCCTTTTGGGGGACTTGCAATGGCCTCTGCTCAGCCAGCTTTGGTTCTGCCGACTGAACCCTGGCATTGTTGGGATGAGCAAAAAATGGCATCTTTGACTGAGCTGGGGTTGAGGACTTCATCTCATCTGAGCTGCAGCCAAAGCTGCTCATCCTGGCCAATCTCCCAATAGAATTTCACACTTTCTAGTTTATCTAGTTTATTTTCCTGATAAATTGTAATGTCTGTAGTGAGGTTGTAAGCTCTAAAAACCGATTTGAGGCCCATAAGCTCTTTTATTCCTTTAATCATATTTTTTATTCTTCATGGCACGCTCAAGAGTTTTCTCTAAAGGACAACAATGCTGTTGAATTCTAATTATGTTAACATTTCCTTTGGAAATCTTATTATCTTTAAAAATTGGACAGATCTTTTGTTTGCAACTTTTTAAAAAACTTTTTTTGTCATTCTATATCTTGCAGTATCACTGAGAGCAAACAGATGCTTTTAATGCAAAATATGTTGATTGCAAATATGTTTATCCAATGCATAAATAATGGAAATAATGCTATTTTTATTTGCGGTAGAGAGGAAAATAAATGACCCTGTCCAGGAAAACCATTCCTACTGCTCCATCCAGTTTTCTGAAATAGCTGTGGATAGTTCATAGTTTATGTGGAAGGGTTCTAAGAGTGAAGTTGAGGTCAAAGCCAACAAATACAATTGCTACAGCCTTTGCCATGAAGTCTGGGGGTTGTGTGGAAGTCACTGCTTTTCAGTTTGAAATGTCGAGAACCATGCATCATGTTTACTCCATAGCAGCTGAATTTTGTGTCAGTACAGATGGGTTTGTGCCCAATAGTGACTTACAATGGTGTGCACGCTACCAACTGGTAAACTGCTTGTCTTCATTGTCCTGCCAGCTCTGAAAGTGTACTAGATTTCCATCTCCCTTTGGCAGGATAGATGCCCAACTTCCGATATGCCTGTAGCCACACCTTGGTCCGTGACCATGCTGTAAATGAATGTCTGTTTTCACTCACTGTTTTGTATTAGACTGCAATTATGTGTGCTTCATTGCATGCCTGGTAATTATAGCTCTTAGTTGATCATTGCTCGTTAGGGAAGAAATCTTTGTCAGAATGTACAAAGTACTTATTACAAAGAGAGACAGATAATTTAAAGGCAAAACTGGAAAAGCTTAGATGAAACATTAATGATTTAGTAATGAAATTTTCATTCCTGGTGAAAGGGAAGCCACAGATTTCTAAAATAATATGTTTTGTGACTAGCTAGTGTTAGTTGTTGAATATATATATATATATTTGTTTTCGTAGATTTTCACGGGTACAGGAATGCAGGTTTTGGTGTCCTCGGGTGTCTTCCCGTGTAAAAGTTGGGGTGTCTAGGCGACGTTTCGACGAGGTCTCACTCGTCATCTTCAGGCTGGTGCTTTCGGCTTCTTGTTACTGGAACAGAGCGGGATCTCAGTGTTTGAGTTCCTATAAATACTGTAGAGGGGTGTGGTGTATGCCTCAAAAGTTCTGGGCAGAGGGGAAGTTCCCAGGCTAGTGTTCTTTTCTTCTTTTGTTCCTTAATTACTTGAGGGATATCTTGAGTGATTTCTTGAGTGATATTCTGAGTACCACTTAGGTGGGTCATTAGGTGTGGATTAGTTGCTAAAGCCTTCGTGTCTTGACCTCTTGAATTTGTGAAGAGTTTTTCTGGGAAGATGGCTGTACTGCACTTAGTTGTGCTTTGGCTTGGCTTCGTGTATAGGGGCGAGCTGTGGTTTTGTGCCCTGTGCCGGCCAGATCTGTGTAGGGATTGCAGGGGGGTGCAGCATCCGGAGGTGCCACTATGGTTTGGTTACTGGATGGTGTCTGTAATTTATCTGTGGAGAGGGTCTGGGTTTGGGTCTGATAGAACAGATAGAAGGAGCACCTATGGGATCACCCCTCTCACCGGTCATCGCAAATCTGTACATGGAACACTTTGAAACCAATGCTTTAGACAAGTCAGAACACAAACCCAAACTTTGGCTCAGATATGTTGACGACACCTTTGTAATTTGGCCACACGGGAAAGAAAAACTAGATAGCTTCCTCACACATCTCAACAGCCTACACCCCAAAATACAATTCACTATGGAAATAGAAGCCAACAACCAGCTTCCCTTCCTTGACGTCCTAATCTACAAAAAACCTGATGGCTCCCTAGGACACACTATCTACCGGAAAAAAACACACACCAACCGCTACTTACATGCTCAATCACACCACCACCCTGCACAAATAAACTCCGTAGCCAAGACCCTCATCTCCAGAACCAAACGCCTGGCTGACAAAGACCACTTGACAACTGAGTTACAGAATCTCTCAAATGTGTTAATCGCCAATGGATACCAGCAAAACAGGGTTAAGAAGCTAATCCAAAAAGAAACACCCCCCAAAAACCAAGACACGGAAGAAAACAATGGCATGGCCCTCCTTCCTTATATCAAGGGCACTACAGATAAAATTAGCAAAATCCTCCATAAACACAATATCAAAACAGCCTTTTGCACCAACCAAAAAATAGCCAATATCCTCAGAAACCCCAAAGATAAAATCCAGTTGGAAAACCAAGGGGTCTATGAAATACCCTGCAAAGTCTGCCCAGCCACGTACATTGGACAAACAAACAGACGAATAAATGCACGTATCGCAGAACACAAGAATGCCGTCAAAAAAGAAGAAAAATCTTCCTCTCTTTTCCAACACATGAAAGAAACAGGACACGAAATTAATTTTGCAGATTCCAAATTGCTCTTTAACATGGAACATCACCACAAGAGAATAATCATGGAAGCCATCGAGATAGAGAAACACCCTCACAACATGAACAAGCGTGACGACACGTCCCGCCTGCCAGACATCTGGAAATTAGCCCTCCCCACAAAAACCGACACCAGATCCAGAGGCACACAGAACGCCACCACCAATCAACCACACCAGACCCAAACCCAGACCCTCTCCACAGATAAATTACAGACACCATCCAGTAACCAAACCATAGTGGCACCTCCGGATGCTGCACCCCCCTGCAATCCCTACACAGATCTGGCCGGCACAGGGCACAAAACCACAGCTCGCCCCTATACACGAAGCCAAGCCAAAGCACAACTAAGTGCAGTACAGCCATCTTCCCAGAAAAACTCTTCACAAATTCAAGAGGTCAAGACACGAAGGCTTTAGCAACTAATCCACACCTAATGACCCACCTAAGTGGTACTCAGAATATCACTCAAGAAATCACTCAAGATATCCCTCAAGTAATTAAGGAACAAAAGAAGAAAAGAACACTAGCCTGGGAACTTCCCCTCTGCCCAGAACTTTTGAGGCATACACCACACCCCTCTACAGTATTTATAGGAACTCAAACACTGAGATCCCGCTCTGTTCCAGTAACAAGAAGCCGAAAGCACCAGCCTGAAGATGACGAGTGAGACCTCGTCGAAACGTCGCCTAGACACCCCAACTTTTACACGGGAAGACACCCGAGGACACCAAAACCTATATATATATATATATATATATATATATATATATAATGACAAATTACCAATATTCCCATTTGTGTAGCTGAGATAGGCTTTGTTCTCTTTCCAGGCTTTCATATTCAGATTAGCCATCCTCCCTTCTTTCTCAGGAAGGTGCTCTTTTTATATTTGTTAGGCAAATGTTCTGCTTTGTTGAGAAGGACGGGTGGCTTTAGAGTGGAAAGCTGCCAATCATCCTGATCTGAATGGATGGTCCCCAAAGTCATTTTGCTTAGATTCATTTACAGTCATCTGATCGGAACGATTTTCACTTTTCATTTTGAAACCAGCAATCATTTGCCAGTGCTGCCTTTTTATGCTACAGAGATATGAGGCAGAAACACCCAGAGATACAAAAGGCCTAAATACATTTATTTTGAAAGCTGAGTGACTCAATAGGAAAAAGGCAATGACTTATTTCACCTCTGTGACTATTCTGAAAAGTACAGCCTAAAATGAAATAAAAGGTTCAGTTTCAATCTCCTTTGGTTCAGTAGTGCATGGGCATTTGCATCACAAACGATAGGGTCAAAGTTTAGTGCTGTATACTGCATATCCATCTCAATGCCTTTTATGAGGGCTGAGAGGGTGAATACTGCTATGATGGGAGTGTGCACATCTGTGAGCTTAGCCACACTTACTTTTTGCCCTGGTCTTCCCCACCCCACAAAAACCCGCTCTTTAAAGCTGGATTAAAGCAAACATCAGTTGGGGTTTTCCATGGATTGACATTTGCTCTGATTGAGCTTTAAAGAGCAGGTTTTTGTGGGGATAGCTCCGGGGGTGGGGGGTGGGGAAGCTGCTTGGACACAGAGCTTTAAATCATGGACCATGCCTGGAAAGATGAGAGGAAAGGTAAACCCTGTCTCAAGTCAAGAAATGAGAATTGATTCAGGACAAATACTAACATTCAGCACAGTGTGAACTTCTGGAGATAGTGACTACTGCTTGTCTGGCTGACTAGATGCTATTCTGAATTTTTTTAATGGAGTTTGCAGGGCAGTTTGCAAATTAAAATAACTGGAAAAATATTGACAACATAATTGCAGTGCCAAACTAAACGCAACAACAGACTAAAAAGGGGAATCAACAGTACTTAATCTAAAAAGTAGATAGGGAATTTGGCTGCCAACTTGTTACTGGGTCAAGTCCATATTGTAGAGATTAATACTGCACAGTTTGAAGTGACTGGAATTATAAAAACAGACTCCTTTGGAAAGAAAACATTGTCCAGATCCATAAAAATATTATTCAAAGTTTATTGCATAAGTCTTCAAAAACAGAACAAAAGACAGTAAGTGATACATTAAAAGTATCCATAAGATGTCCTGTGCTGCCCAGCACAGGCTCAGCATCTTTGAAATAAAAGATAATACCAAAAACCCAAACTCTTTCTCTCTCTCAGTTCAGCGTGCCTTAGCCTGCCTAAGGCCATGCTGCTTCTTGGAGAGCCATTATCACCTTCTTTTGTTCTCTGTGGCTTTCAGATAAAGACTAAAGCCACCATTCTTTCAAGGTGGCGATTTTCAATACCTTTGCCACCTGATCTAAGGTTAGAATACACTCATGTTAGCTAGCAGAAAACAACAGTCAGTTAATCAACTCAGCAAGAGCTCAGAGAGAGCTATTCTTTAGCCTCAATGGAATCTTCCCATGTTAAACTTTTTCACCAGTACACAGACAATCCCATTTCAGTGTCAATTAAACAAATAATATTTAACCATGGAAGGATTGTTGTTGCTGTTGTTTAGTCATGTCGGACTCTTCGTGACCTCATGGACCAGAGCATGCCAGGCACTCCTGTCTTCCACTGCCTCCCGCAGTTTGGTCAAACTCATGCTGGTAGCTTTGAGAACATTGTCCAGCCATCTCGTCCTCTGTCGTCCCCTTCTCCTTGTGCCCTCCATCTTTCCCAAAGTCAGGGTCTTTTCCAGGGAGTCTTCTCTTCTCATGAGGTGGCCAAAGTATTGGAGCCTCAGCTTCACAATCTGTCCTTCCAGTGAGCACTCAGGGCTGATTTCCTTCAGAATGGATAGGTTTGATCTTCTTGCAGTCCATGGGACTCTCATGAGCCTCCTCCAGCACCATAATTCAAAAGCATCAATTCTTCGGCGATCAGCCTTCTTTATGGTCCAGCTCTCACTTCCATACATCACTACTGGGAAAACCATAGCTTTAACTATATGGACCTTTGTTGGCAAGGTGATGTCTCTGCTTTTTAAGATGCTGTCTAGGTTTGTCAATGACAAACTGTGGAAGGATACAAAGCCCTAAACAATATTGTGAGATCACCTCCTCCCTTACAGCTCCATTTGGTAACTGAGGTCATCTAAAGGGTCCCTCCTGATGGTTAAATTGGAAGTCACACATTTAGTGTGACAGCGCCCACCGGAATGGAGGAAGTAGAGAGAAGTTGTTTGCCCTCTCACATAATGCTACTAAAATAAAATCCACAAATCTGTATGTATCAGGGATGGGTAACGTTAGCCCTTCAAATGTTGATGGGCTCCCCTTGAGCCAGTGTGGTATAGTGGTTAAGAGCGGTAGACTTGTAATCTGGGGAACCGGGTTCGCGTCTCCGCTCCTCCACATGCAGCTGCTGGGTGACCTTGGGCTAGTCACGCTTCTCTGAAATCTCTCAGCCCCACTCACCTCACAGAGTGTTTGTTGTGGGGGAGGAAGGGAAAGGAGAATGTTAGCCGCTTTGAGACTCCTTAGGGTAGTGATAAAGCAGGATATCAAATCCAAACTCTTCATCATCTGGGTTGCCCTCTTCACTTTTGCAAGCCCCGCAATATCATTTTTGAGGTTTAGTGACCAGAACCAGTGCTTTTTCCTACTCATATTAAAATAATGCTCCTCAATGAGGCCAAACTTAGATTCACAAAATGTTTAGGGGTATGCGTACCCCTGCGTCCCCGGCCCATTCCCCCCCCCCAAAAAAAATGCACTGACCAGAACCATGAAAAGTATGTCAAATAAAAAGGTCTTTCCATGGTGATGAAAACATCAAAGTCTTAGCATGAGGTATGCCTTTCTGGGAAGAGTGTTCCATAAACATGGCAGGTGACACACAAGAGGTAAAATTAATCACCACCACCTCTGATTTCCTAAAGCTATTTGAAAGCTAGATCACAGAAAATTAGTAAGCTGCAAATGGGTAGAAACCACCTTTAAAAAATAGTCAGACCAACTCTGTTGTCAGTCTCCTTGCGAGGAGAAGTCCTTTTTATGAAAGTCCTTTTTTTGCATTCAGAAAACTGGATAAATGTGATGTAGAATCATGACTTGTCCATCCATGCAACTGCAACAATTTGATGAAATATCTAAGTGATACATAAGCATAGAAGGTCCTGCCCACATAATCCCCATGTCCTTCAAAGTAAAGATTCTATAGGCTGAGTTGGTGAAAGCAAGGAGAAGTGGGCCCAATGAGCTGGGTGGGCAGGATCTCACTTTGCACTGAATATACCTAGTTTGTAGAAAGAGTGAATAGGCCTGAGGAAGTCGGATGGTTTCAAATCCCCTGAGCGTGGAACGGCCTCCCATCAGATGTCAAGGAAATAAAAAACTATCTGACTTTTAGAATACATCTGAAGGCAACCCTGTTTAGGGATGTTTTTAATGTTTGGTTTTATTGTGTAAAAACAAATATTCTGTTGGGAGCCACCCAGAGTGGCTAGGGAAACCCAGCCAGATGGACAAGATGCAAATAATAAATTATTATTAAAATATTATTATTATAAATTTGAACAGGAGACCTGATTTAATCTAAGGTTGGCACAGATGCAACAACAGAGATGATACAAATACTTACGGACTGTTCTTGTCTTTTTCTAACTCCCAGCAAGAGTTCAGGCTTCTTATGACTGCAGTGTTACAGCAGGACTGCTCAAGAAATCCTGGTGGAAATGGCAGACACACACTAGCCCATGCATAGGCAAACTTGGCCCTCAAGATGTTTTGGGACTACAACTCCCATCATCCCTAGTTAACATGACCAGTGTTCAGCAATGATGGGAGTTGTAGTCCCGAAACATCTGGAGGGCTGAGTTTGCCTATGCCTGCACTAGCCTGTGACCCTAATACCCACTTACATTGCAGTAAGCTCCATTAAACATAGTGGGACTTACTCCTGAGTAAACATGGGTAGACTTGTGCTGTGTAGTGGATAAATTGTGGGAGGATGTCAATGGTTAAAATGTGGATGGAGATTTATGGCATAGAATTCTGTACTTGTGGGTAAACATCACCCGCCCCGCCCCCCTGCTAGTTTCCTGAGCATGCCAGAACTTGATGTACAAAACTGTAAGGCTATAACAGAATATTCAGAAATATATACTGTGCCACATTCCAGCTGAGCATCATTAATCAAAACAATTCTCTACATTTGGGAGAATAATTTTCTGATTTAGTTTGAACTCTAAAATCCATTTGTGCTGGTTAATGAGCAGTGTGTGTATGTGTGTGTTACTGTGAGAGTTAGATGATTGATATATGAACTTAAGGATTCCAGATCTGAAAAGCAATACTGTTCCCTGCCCTCCCTGCCTGAAATTCTGTGGTACAAAGATAAAGAGTAGTAAAAAGTCAAATGCAGATATAGTGCTGAAAAATGCACCACTAGCCTAATGGAGTTATTGAACTCCCCCCCCCCCCAATGCCTTCAACCTTCAGGCTTCAGCCTTGTTGAACCCTAAAAGATTTAGGCGACATGGAAAGCCTATGCTTGCTGCTTAATTATTGGTAACTCGGTTACTAATGAAATCAGCACTGACTCATCTTCCCCACGGTGATATATTAAATGCATAATTTGTGAGGAAGGCTCTTCAGCCTGTTCCTCGTGCACTTGGAAGTATTTATTTAATTGGCTATTTTCATAGTCATCGTACTGGTTATTGCTCTTTAGAACAAAAGGCCTAAATATCTGATGGCCTCTCGTAAACAAGGCAATGAATAATAAATGGAAAGATAATAAAAATGTCTTTAGATGGGGAAAGGTGATGTTCGCGTCAGCGCATCAGCGCAGCTTCCCCAAATCAGATCCATAAATAATCTGGAGTAAGAGGTTTCAAAACATGAAATATAAACCGGGAACTGACGCATCCAGGTCCTGACATAGAATAATGATATCATGCTCTTGCATTGGGGTCTGAATGCCTTCAAATATAGCATGGGTAGGCAAACTAAGTCCCGGGGGCTGAATTTGGACCAATCGCCTTCTAAATCCGGCCTGCGAACGGTCCGGGAATAAGCTGTTTTTACATGAGTAGAATGTGTCCTTTTATTTAAAATGCATCTCTGGGGTATTTGTGAGGCTTGCCTGGTGTTTTTACATGAGTAGAATGTGTGCTTTTATTTAAAATGCATCTTTGGGTTATTTGTGGGGAATAGGAATTTATTCATTCCCCTCCCCCCAAAAAAAATATAGTTCGGGCCCCCACAAGGTCTGAGGGACAGTGGACTGGCCCCTTGCTGAAAACATTTGCTGACCCCTGAAATATAGCATTGGAGGAGAAATTATTTTCAGTTTGCTTTTTGCTGCAAACCTACCTACTTCTCAAAACAACACACAAACCAAACTGCAGCCATGCTTTGAAACTGGCAGCTCTTCAAATTTTGCTGCACAGTTAGTTTTCCACAGTGGCGTAGCGTGGGTTGTCAGCACCCGGGGCAAGGCAAGTAATTTGCGCCCCCTAACCCGTGGATTTGCGCCCCCTAACCCTAACCCCCAGATGTTGCGCCCGGTGCGGCCAGCCCCCCCTGCACCCCCACGCTACGCCACTGGTTTTCCAACCAAAGTATGTGTACAGAAATGCATATGTTAGGGGAAAGTACGAGTGACAATGGATATTTAGTTGAAAATAAGATATAAATATGCATTAGCTTAAGAAAGGTTTAGCTTACAACGTCAGTGGGAAAGTGTATTAAAATGCAAACAATTTATTCGGGGGGGGGGGGGCTTAAAAAAAATCACAAACTGTTACAGAAACTTGGTGAGCTGAACTTAAGAACAGAAAAACGATAAATTCAGACAAACCAGAACTGACAGAGTTGTTCATCCCTAGTCAAGTGTCTGACTCAGATACTTTCTTTTGTAGACCAGTCTAGAAATGGACACAGTCAGATGGATGGACTTAAAAAGCTTAAAAAACACAAAATTGTGCTCTTTTCTGGCATATAGTGTATATAGCTCCTATTTTTGCATGGGTCTTTACTGTCAGTACCCGAAGAAAGATTGTCAGTATCCAAATACAGAGAACTTCCAAAGTCTATTAGTCTATTGCATCAAAAACCAACAAAGGGTTGTTCAGTGTCACTCAACTCAGTGTTAGAATTAAGCCTCAGTAGTTCAAGTGTAGCCGCTGGTGTACAAGGCTTTTGTTCCTTGTCTAGACCATGAATACAACATAAATTCCTGTGTGTTGTGCTTCATGCAGGCATCTCATTGTAACATGACTTGAACACAATTTGTTCATGGTGATAGTGGTATGAAATCTTTAGGACGTTCATTTGTTGTTGGGCCACTGGTGGGCATTGCCAATGGTCAGGGCTGATGGGAGATGGAGTCAAACAAGACCTGGAGGATCCCAGGTGCCCCAGCCCTGTGGTCATAGACACATAAATCCAAGACATGCCTAGATAACTATGCCATTCTCGAAGGACGATGGAAGGGTGACAATTATAGAAGTACACATGTAAACCTATGGGCAGCCTGTCACCTATGATGCTTTCCTGGGAGAATTGTTCTACATCCATGCTTTCTACACTTTCTAGCAAATGAAATGGACACACACAGCAGCAGGGATGTGGAATCTATGGCCCTCCAGGTGTTGTTGGACTCCATATCCCATCAGCCCTAGCCAGAAGGGCCAGTAGCCAGACATTATGGGAGTTATAGTCCAACAAGGTGGAGGGCCATAGGTTTGTCATCTCTGCACTAAAGAAACCAGCTTTCCATAGATGCTGTACACACTGTGGCAAGCAATTTTTGGTCTCTGGTCACCTAGTGTCTAGGTAGTACAGCAAAAGCCTTTAGAGAGCTAGTGCTCAAACAGACACCGGTTGTTACTAGTTGTAGCTTGGAATTTATGGTGTTCCTGTTTCTTGACAATGCTAATGCTGAGCTGTGTCACAAGGAGCTATTATTTGCAATTGTCATCCCCCCCCCTTTCTTTCCATCTCCCCTCATTTGCCCATAAAGACTAATTCTGTTATTTGTCGTGACATGCTTAGACAAGGCAAAACAAGGAAGCATCGGGGAGGGGGGTGTTTTCCCATCCACAAGAGAAAAGCACATGTAAAAAAAGGACAATTTACATATGTCTTTTTTTGCAGCTAGACCCAGGAAAATAACTATAGAAGGATAACCATCCATATTGGTTGTCTTAACTCACCCTAATTGGACAATATTTCTATGCTAATTGAAGAGACATCTACATTTTAAGTAGGGTCTGAAAATTAATGAAGGCAGAAAAATAAGAGGAAATAGATGTAAACAGCTGCTGTTTCTGCAATTTGACAAGTTACTTTGCCATATTGATCACACACATTATTTCTAATTATTACACTTCTCTCAAAGGCATTTTATAGCTGCAGCCTGAATACTCTCTCCCTCCCTCTCTTTTCCCCAACTGCTTCTAAATTAAGCCACTATTGCAGATGCCAAGTATACAACAAGGCTTTGGGAAGAGATCAGAAATGAGCAATGTTTCGAATTTCAATAGCCATTTCATATACCTGAAAGCACGAGCTGCCTTGGCTTTCTGAAATATTTCCTAAGGAGAGGAGCAATCAAGGGTGATCGGGAAATGATGTGCAAGCACACTTTAAACCTGCAGTAGTTGTTACTGCACAGCGCTAAGTAGAAATCAAAATATTCACTTATCTTTGATACACAGCAGTAAAAAGTGTCATAATGATCATCGTCCTCATCTTCACCTGGGAGCTGGGAAATGCATTTTGTATGCCCACCACAAAAGCTAGCAGTATTCTAATAGATCAGTGAACCACAAATGGTAGGTCAGAACTCAGCAGCTGACTGTGGAAATCCTCTGGCTGGGTAGCTGGATGATCGCCAGAGCCTGTTGCGACCAATTTCAAAGCTGTGGTTGCTCTGCACTGGCTACTGAAGCTGTAGATAAAGTACCGGGAGATTGTAGTGCAGGAGTTAAGCCCCAGTTCAGAAGCTTGATGCAGCCCTCAAAAATGGTTTTTCCTAGCTCTACCACAATGTCACCATTTTCAGAGTGGTGACAAAAAAAGAAAAAGAAAAATAGACATAGCACTGAGTTGGGAAGTCTGTTGCTGAATGGAAATCCCAGTTGCCCTGTCCCCAGTCCTCATATCAATCTATGATGGATCAGTTGAAGAGAGTAGCTGTGGGTGCCTTTGTGTGTCTTCTCTGTGTGCAAAAGTTCTACTTTTGAGAGAAGGGTGAATTTATGAGACAGCGTGGATTGTTTAAATATGTATAGTAGCATATGTTAAAACCTTTTGAACCGACTATCAGGATTAGAGTTCTGAAGAGCAGAGCTTAATTATAGTTGATTGTCCCTTATTATTGATTTAACTCTAGCTATTTAGTGGTTTTGCATGCTTCCTGACCTCATTAGGTTCATTATCAGACTGAGGGTGCTTCTAGACGTAGACAATTTAGTAGCAGCCAACCATTGCTTTTCTTCGTTAAGATGGGATTGGAACAGTGGCTCTGCTTCCAAACTTTCTGGAATCCAAATGGCAATCCTCTTTCACCAACCCTAAATGTTAACAGGGAGATATATTTGACTGGGGCCATGCTGTATGTGTATTAAATACTCCCCCTCGTTGCATTCTCAATTGCTGCACTCCTTGCTGCCATGCTGGTGGTAGAGTGAAAGAATAAATGACATAAAGCGTGTTCTCACTAAAAGAGAGCACGTGTTGCGGATGGGGCCGAACAAAACTCCACTTGGTTGCCAGGCAGTATTAGATTCAAGGGGCCTGGAGCAGATTGGAGGATGGTGTTACTGGGGTAAATTTGATGTTGCCAATTTAGGGGTGAGATCAGTGGTTATTTAAGCAAGGTCCACAGCTTTCTCTTTCTCTTTCGCTGTGGACATCGGATCTCCCGCCCGCCCTCCCTTGATTTGGGCTTGCACTTTGACCTTGCTCTGCCTGTCATGGGGTCGTTCGCATTGGTGCGGGGGCCCAGTAGGAATTTTTCCAATTGGCTGATTAGTGTGTGCCTTTTGGGTTTTGCCTACTGCTTAGCAAATCGTCACAACTTGTAAGGTTGGCGGTTAGGCATTGGTTAAATTGGTTGGTGGAGGGGTATGGATTGGCTGTGCCTGCCCCTCCAATGCTGCTGCTGACGGGTATTCCGTTAAAGGAATTCTGAAGCTTACCATCCCCTTCGTCCAAACCCTGACGGCAGGGTGCGGGCCGCGTAAGCTTCAAGGAACATGCGCGGAGTAGCTGAGGGCCTGTGACGCAGCTCCAGCTGACTCTGTCCCTTGTTCCTCCGGGACTGACTAGGGAGTCAGTGCTGTCCCCCAAGGCGGGGGGTGACAGATAGTCATAACCAATGCCAAAGCAACCACTCTCAATTTGTATGAAAATAAAGTTGTGGCCAAAAGTATGCCAAAAACCTTAAACAAAAATTATGTGTGATGTGTGAGTTATTGGGGTAGGGGTTTTGGGGGACCTCAGCACGCAAATGCAATGTGCTTTGAAAGGGGAAGGGTTAAAGTGATAGAGTTGATTTCTAGAGAAGATGGGTAGACTATAGAAAAGTAATGGCTAAAGTAATCTGTACAGGCCATAAGATGACTGAATAGCTGCATGATAGACTAAGGACTCAGCTAGATTGGTGATTTATCTGCGTTGTATACGTGACATAACATTATACCACCAAATAGTGATGTGGAGTCCCGTTTTTCTCTACCTGTTTAAATTTGCAATGCAATCAACTGAAATGCTTCTTTAATGTGTCTAGATCCAGCCCTAGGCTAGATCTACACAGCTCTCTCTCTCTATATATATAACACAGTATTTTGACTAATGTAGCTGAGTCCTATCTACAGCCCCTCCATTGGGAGGGTAGGAAGAAGGAAGGAAAGATGGGAGGGAGGAGGGTTTCTAATATTGTAGCAGTGGGGGGGGGGCAAGAGAGGAACTGATCAAGGAAAATATCAGATAATGTCTTGATCATGGCATTATTCAGATGCTTCACAAAACTAAGAGAGGAAAAACTGACTATTTCACAATAAATGCCCAGTGCAGAATCAGCCAGAGATATTCAGAGCAAAATGAGACTATAATTTATATGTGGTCACCCTGTGTGATCTCCAATTTATTGCTTGACGTAAACTTGTGTTTTGTAGACACTTTCCATGCAATTGATTTAAAATCTGCTCTCCACAATCAATTCCAAAAAAGCTCTGAGACTGCATGCCTGGCCATGCCTTTTGAATTACTCAAAGGTTCTCTTCTACATCTGTATTTAGATCGATTAAGCTTTCTCATCTGTGTTCATTACCACTTCAGTTTCATTATTTTCAGCTTCCCCGGTTCTTGTATTCATTTCTTTTTCAATAGACACTCAAGCTTTAATAAAGTAAACTGTACTTGATGCATAAACTACAAACAAGCCTTCTCTCATTACTGTTTGTCTGTATGACTGAATATTATGTGCATTGTTTTCATGCCCGTGGTTACATCAATTACCATTAAGTGAGTGATTTTAACATGAGATTTGAATTATTTCAAATGATAGCAATTTATACTTTTTACCATAGGAGATCATTTAGAGACATACATACTTGAACAAAGAAGGAAAGCTATGGAGAGGTCTAAAAACTGTCACACAAGTAGTCAGGAGATGAGTTCCCCTTGAAAATCTGTTGTAATAAAGAATCACTTCCTGAACTGTGTCATGTTGTACAGCCATCTCTTTTCATCGCTCCCCTCTGACTAATAACTGAGAAAACGGAGTGGAAAACAACAAAAATGGAGAGTAATATAAATTCTAAGATTGGTATTGAGGAGCAATCAATTCCGGTTTTTATTGCCTTGTGGCCATTTTTATCGGGGCAATATCCTAAGAGGTTGACATAATTCACTCAACTTCCTAAGGGATCAAATGTTCTTTCCTCACAAGTGTGTGATTCAACTGGCCATGTAAACAGGACTGAGTACAGTATTTTTAATAATCAGGCTTTGACAGAAAACTTAGAAACACATTGACCCCCATATAGTGCTAAATAGTTGACATGTCCCATGATTTGCCACTAGGTGTTTTTTTTTGGGGGGGGGGGAGGTGAACACCCAGCATTGGTGATTTTGGAGTGACCACTATATCTGGCTTGTTAGGCATATCTACTATATTTCAACCATCCTTTAAAAATCTTTCAGGTCTTTGCTTGTTCCATCTTACTGAACAAAGAAAATACACTCATACATGTGCTAGCTATTTTATATTTTTATTTTCTAACCACAACACAAGTCTCCATCGACTGGTGGTGTAAAATGTACATTAATGACACTGAAAGTGTTGTGCTAGTCATCCACAACTTCACTCCCTTCAGCTAAACAATGGGGTCAGGAAAACAATATACAGCTGAACCAGAAAGGAGGGAGGACACTGCAATGTCAAACACACACGGGCACTTTGGTGCCTACATTTGGTGGTGTGGCCATGGGGTTAAAAACTTTGCACACTTGCCTAGTTTCCACACACACACACACACACACCCTCTACCATCCGTCTAGGCCAAGGGTCAGCAAACTTCTTCAGCAGGAGGCTGGTCCACTGTCCCTCAGACCTGGTGGGGGACCGGACTATATTTTGAAAGGGAAAAAAAGAACAAATTCCTATGCCCCACAAATAACCGAGAGATGCATTTTAAATAAAAGCACATATTCTACTCATGTAAAAACACGCAGATTTCTGGACCATCCAGGGGCCGGATTTAGAAGGCAATTGGGCCAGATCTGGCCTCCGGACCTTAGTTTGCCTACCCATGATCTAGGCAGTGGTGTAGTGTAGGCAGGGCACAGGGCGGTTGCCCCAGGTGCAGAATTATTAGGGGCATGAAATCTCAATGCCCAATGCTGTCTCAATGCAGCTGTCTGCTTCCGTCACTGGGCTCTGTTGAAAATGGCTTCTCCATGCGAACCAGGAAGTGACCTCTCTATACAACAGAACAACTCTTCTTTTCTTTTCTCTGCAGCTGCAATCTCCTGGGTGATGCAGAAGCTGTTAGGTACTGAATGCACATTTACTCCGTCCATTTCCCCCTCTCTCCCATCCCTCTGTTAGGTCCCGGGCACTGGCACCCCATGCTACGCCCCTGCATCTAGGCAAGCAAGTATTGTTATCTGTGTTTAAGAACAAATTCTAGCCAGGCAAAAACTCTCAGGCAGAATAAAAATAGTGAAGCCAGTGATCTGTGTGTCCTGGGGAGAAAGAGTGTGGCTGGGGAAAGGCATGGTCTGTGGAGAATCCCAAGGGCCAGATAACCTGGAGGGGTACATTTGGTCCCTGACCTAAGGTTTCATACACTTCCTATACACCCTTACCTGAGACATAGATACTTTTGCTCTTGAACTTGGCAGACTTGAACTTTGTATGTTTGGGCAGCCCAATAATATCCAAAAAGGCCAAAACAGAAAACTAGGGGCTAGTACTAAGAAATAAGGAAAGTTGCAAACAGTTGTTTTCCAGCTTGTTTTCTTTTTTTCAATTGCCCTACAGAGAAAATCAGAAAACCTAAAAAGGGAATTGGGAGGAAATCCAATAGAGGCCTGAAAAGACTAATGAGAATGTTATTGTACTTCAGCACAGCACACTTTTCTGTTGACCTTCAGCCGGCAAGGCAAGGTTGAGACTATTTAATAGCTAATATGCTGCCATTGTGGCTTAGCACCAGTCAAAGCTTTTCAACAGAACTTGCTAATTATTCATGAGTTATTTTTTAAATGCAGTAATTATTTCTGGCTTGCGGTGTTGGTACAACGTTGGTACAGGATAGCTTGAGACAGCTGAATGGTGGAATAATAAACATACTTCAATGTCACCTTGCTGGCAGACACCCAAAGAATGCCCCCTCCCCTTACCCCGGAGAGTCAGAGCTTTAAGCAATACTGGGAATACTGAAGTCGTCATGCCTTAAGGTCTGGGAATATTAAGGTCATTGTGCCTCACAGAAGCTTCTGGAGGGTGTGCCTATCTGTATTCGAGTGAAAGACATTCACCCGGGTCTCCTAAGTGAGACTGCTTTTGCTTTTTCTCTCTACATTCAGGGCTTGTGCCAGGCAAGGTCACAAGTCTTTGGTGCAAGCAGAAAGGTGAGAGAAGATAAAATGCAGCAGCCTGCTGGAACATGCCAATGGCCCATCTAGTCTAGCATCTTGTTCTCACAGTGGCCAACCAGATGTCTGTGGGAAACTGGCATGCAGGACCCAAGAATTCTCAGCAGATGGCAAACATCTGGAACAGGGCTAGTGCCTTGGATGGCTGCTGCTGAGTTAATACTGGGTGTGTTGGGAGGACAGCATTTGGGGGACAGTCTTGTGGGGTACCTGGTTTGGAGTCCTGGAGCATTTATTTTGCCAAGAACAGCCAAAGGAACCACAGCTGTAATATCTTTCTTCTTCTTCCTCTTCTTCTATTCAAAATGTAATTGTAATATCTTCTATCGTATTTCATATTTTACAGTGCATTCAATAATCCATACTGTTGTTATCAATTGTGTTTTTGTTTTGCACTGTAAGCTGCTTTGAGTATTTTTATAATATAAAAGCAGGATGTGAATGTTAGATCTAATCTTAACTATGCATTCAGAAATGCCAGAAATTGCACAGTGAAGGATTAAAAATGCATCCTTAGTCTGCTCCTTACCTTCTGTCAGTCGAGTTGCACCTATTTCTTTTGCCTGATGAGAACAACACAGAAATAACTGCAGCAGCAGCAGCCACAGCAGCAGCAACAAGGACGACAACGACAACAACAACAAGAACAACAACAGCAAGGAGAACAACAACAACAACTTTTCTTTGCTCAGACAGACAGAAGAGGAAGGTGGGTGATGTAAGAAACAATGGGTTGGAGCCAGTCATGACTAACTTAAATCCTGCGGGTTTTAATATGTCTATGTTGAGTATGACTCAGAAGATTAGAAGAACCATGCTGGAATCAGGCCAAAGGCCTCTAGTTTAACATTTTGTTCTCAGAGGGGTCAACACTGGGAAGCTCACCTGTAGGACCAGAGTGAAATAGCACTCTCCCTTTTAGGATTCCTAGCAACTGGTATTGAGAGGCATACTGTATTCAAGGTAGTACACAGCCACTATAGATAGTGCCACTGTATATGAAAAAGGTAAAGGACCCCTGACAGTTACGTCCAATCACGAACGACTCTGGGATTGCGGCGCTCATCTCGCTTTACTGGCCGAGGGAGCCGATGTTTGTCTGCAGACAGTTTTTCCAGGTCATGTGGCTAGCATAACTAAGCCGCTTCTGGCGAAACCAAAGCAGTGCACAGAAATGCTGTTTACCTTCCCACTGGAGCAGTACCTATTTATCTACTTGCACTTTGACGTGCTTTCGAACTGCTAGGTTGGCAGGAGCTGGGACCAAACAACAGGAGCTCACCCCGTCGAGGGGATTCAAACCACCAACCTTCCGATCGGCAAGCCCTAGGCTCAGTGTTTACACCATAGCACCACCCGTGTCCCAGTACAACTATAGATTGTACCTTATCTTTAAATTAATTTGTCTAATTCCCTTTAAAATTATCTAAGTTGATGGGATTCACTGCAACTTTTGGTAGTCAATCCCATAGCTGCTGAACCTTCAGTTTTATTAAATATCTCTATGGATTCTAGTATTATGAGGCTCCATCCAGGTGGCCTGTCTATTCTGCCTTTCCTCTGATTTGTTTTCATGGAGGTTAGATGATGTTGCGTTGAGCAAGTGTTATCCCAGTTTCCATTGCATTTCCTATCACTTTCTTTACCTCAAAAATCAACTTTAACTGAACAACCTGAATTTACTGGTATGCGACTGAATCTGTAAGTGCCCTCAGAGAAGGAGTAAACTTCTGTCTGCAGACTTTCTCCATACCATACATAATTTTATACAACTCTATACATGTCCCTTCTGACTTTTTTCTAAACTAGAAAAAAAGAACAAAAGAATATGGTTATTGTATCCTTTTCTGCAGCTTGCTGTTCATGTAAAAATCAATAAAAACTCATGACAGTGTATCACCCCGAGCTCAGAATACAAGTACAATCCAGGAATCACAGATGTGGGTTAAGGCTAAACTTAAAGATACATGTTGCAATTAAGTGAGAATGGAGGAACTTGAACAGCACTTGGACACACATACATTAGTAACCTTCAGAGAAGTTCTTTAGACATAGAGAAGTAATTAAGGTAGTACATGTGGCAAGAGGGGCATTGGCAATTTAGCTTGCAGTCTTTAGATACATAAGCTTTTAAGTGGAACAAAATAAATGTCAAGGGTACACAAGGAACAGAAAAGGAAGAATTAGGGTTCCATTGACAGGACAATCAGCACATGCCCTGTAGTGCATGTACAATGTGACAATCAAAAGTCAGAAGAATATCATTAAGAAAGGAAAGGAATCAGGGGCCCAGTTAGATAGTGATGTAACCAAATTATGGATATATGAAGGAATTGGTAACTGGGTTAAAAGGATTAGAGGATTTGGTTTGGAGTCACTACTTGAACCTGGATACAGAAATACCATGTTAGATCATCTAAGATCCAGTTGTGTTGTGTGTGTGTGTTCCTGTCTGCTTGCTGAACATTCATGCATATAATAAATTTCTATTTTGTAATGTTTGCATGCTTGCGTGAAGCTAACTATGGTACTAATACAAAATAAGAGCATTTGCCTTGGTTGCATTGGCTGTGTTATCTGAATGCAGCAGGTGTGTGGAACACCAAATGAACTAAAAGGCTTAGTTGGAATCCTCAGTAGCAACAGAGTCTAAAACAATTATTTGGGTTTAAAAAACCCAAAAAACCTACATGATATTGTTAGGGAAAGTGGGGGGGGGGGAAGCTACCTGGTTGATTTACTCAGTAAAATTATTTTAAGGATTAATATGTTTGAAATAAGGATTGAGTTTATTTGGAAGTCAGAAAATTAACATTTTATCCTCTGTGTAGACACTATTTTGTTTACAGTAGCTTCTATCCCACACTGTCTTACAGTTTTAAAGTCTAGTTTTCAAAATACGTGAATAACACATAATGAAAGTATAAGTTGCAAACATAGCTTGAAATAATGGAAATAGTGCTCCTTCCCCACCCACCCCCCTCTCTCTTTTTTTGTACAGTAGCGAAAAGTGGAAGGTCTTGCACAAGGAAGATGTTATGAATCATTTCTAGGGCAAGGAAGTTCCATGATTGTCCAGTAGTCACTGATAATGCCTATCTGTAGTTAGTTCACCAGGTGCATCAATGAGACAAGAACAGACTTCTGCTAGCAGTGCCACTGCCCCTTAGTAGGAGGGAGAGGGGCAAGGTGAGGTAGAGGTTGGAGCTGCATGGGCACACTGTCAGAGCCAATCCAGTGCACCTGCCACTGTAACATGAAGCCCTGACTTTGCCATCTGGCAAGTGGCAACAATCCTGTTGCCTGAAAGCTACCTTGAGGCTCACCACCTTACCCACTGGGTAAGCTGCTCTCTCCTGAGAATGAGACAGAGATGTGGATGTCCCTTTTGTAGAGGAGCAAAACTCTCGAGAAACTGCACAGAAGATTTCAACATGGCACCCACTTTTATCTTCCCACTCATAGACCAGTGCCTTCAAGTGCAAAATTGTGACTATGGAACTTGCATAGCATTCTCTTTTCTAAAAAGAGCGGGGGTGGGGTGGGCGTAAAGTGAACTCTTATTGTAACTTTTAAAAAAAGGCACATCCTGAAATACAGAAGAAATGTTAAAGGAAAACTTAAATTTTAATACAATACCTCATTGGACTATAAATGTACATCCTTATCCAAGACTATCACAGGCATGCTTCTGCTGAGAGTTTCCTAATGGTCCCTGCTGGTTTATAATTTATGCCCTCAGAAGTTAATGTTGAAAAGTGCCAATGTAGCACATTTTAACAAGGATAGGAGGAAAAGTTAAGCTGCAAAATGTGCATAATAGAGAGATTTCCCCCCACTGCTAGAAGATTTATATTCATGACTAAATTAGTTTCTAATAAATTATGCACAGCCTTTTATGAAGTTAGTAAAAATGTGAAAAGCACAATTGCACATTTTCCTTTCAGGATCAATTGCTTGGCAATAGCATCTACAAGCCATTTTGTTTCGGCTCTCCTCTGAAAAGATAATATAATTTAAACATTTATTTCTCTCCAAACATCACTTCAAAATCCAGGGCAAAAATTAGGTTTTAGTCATTATACTGTGTTTTCGTTTTTATGGATTGGAAAATAGTGTTCACATCTACTGAATCCTAGATTGTTTTAGCATATTGGTTGCAAACATGGGAAGCAATGCTACCTAGGATTAAATCTGAGTTCCTTGTTACTGCTAATCAAAGGAATTTGTCATATTTGACACTGTCATTCCCTGTGTTTCACTGCCCTGATTGCATATTTCATATTACACTTCCTCATTTCAGTTGGAACATCCCCACGTTTAATAAGAGCTTCTTCACATGTTAAAATCTTCCAAATGGTTTTTACTAGAAAGTATTTCCATATGCTGCTGCTCTGGAAAACAGGAGTGCCTGGCGTGCTCTGGTCCATGGGGTCACGAAGTGTCGGACACGACTAAATGACAACAATGTGTGTGTGTGATCACTCAGATACAATTCCATTCTTCATAATGGAAACTAAGTCCGCAGCAACTGTACTTTGGATTGCAGGTCTAAGCCATTTTCAGTAGTGGTAGAGTTCTCACTTCTGAAGCTAACCATGCATAGGATCAGGCCTTATCATTCATGAATAGAGTGGTAGACATCACAGTCTTCAATGCTTTCAGCCCAAAGCCTGTTTTTAAGCCCTGTACCCCACCGTCTACAAGATGGTACTTTAACTATGGCAATACAATCTTCAATTTCTGCTGCAGAAAGGAAAGTCAATTTATAGGGCTAAGCTGTCCAATAATTTATCTAAATATGTTAACAGAGCCTCCAATACAAACTTAAAAAAATTATGTTGTTACGTTGGCCTTGATGTACAAAAGAGCACCCGTTGCCTCAAGATTTCTTTGATGTCTGGGCACAGAGTGATCATGTTTGCCATAACTATGATATATTATACATCGAGATCATTTTCAGTGTGGGTTTATGTAGATTTATGTTATTCTCATTTGAGACTTTGGAATGAGAGTAGTTGGAAAAGGCAGAAAAAAATGACGCTCCTGTAATACAGCAGAGCTTAAAGCTCATTGGCTTGAGCTTCTTATCTCATTACGATGTAGCAAAGTTTTGTGCAACACTGTGAAACATGCTCAGAAGATGGGCACTCTGGGAGTCGTTGCAGAGTAAATTGATTATAGATCTGTACCGGCACGAGCTTGTGTTCATATATTTAAGAGAGTGGGGCATTTTATGTTCTTTGCTGTTCGACGATCCTTAATACTGACAATATGGCAGAGCCTGGCAGCGGAAGGAAAAATCAGAGTAAAACTCAAGCTAGTCTGCACTCCTGCATGACAAGAACAAGATAAGATAAGCTTGTCTTGACTCCTCACTTCTTAAGGCCAATATGAATAAATTTGTGATGGTCTTTGACCTGTATTACATATCAACAAAACACTTGTATGAGAGGGAAACAGCTTGGGATATTTTCCCAGTTTGCCGTAGAGGTTAGAGTGTCAGACTACAACTTAGGAGACCAGGGTTTAAATCCTCATGTAGCCACGAAGCTCTCAGGGTTACCCTGGGCTACCTCACCCTGTCTACCTCACCCTGACCTACCACATAGGGTTACTGTGCCAAAACAGAAATGTTTTCAGCAGGCTCCAACATAGAACAGTGAGGCTCCTGCCTCAGTAGGCAGTGCAGGTTCTGTCACACTAAAGGAATGAAGAGCAGACATTTCATGGCACTTGAAGTGCCAGTTTTGCAGAACAAAGCTCTGAATTGTACACAGAAGGAGACGACATGGGAGAGACTCAAAGTGATTAAGTTAAAATGAGGCTGAATGTGATAGAAAAATAGGTTGCCTTAGGCTACCTAGTAAGCTTGCGGTTGAGGATCAAAATCAAATTCCTGTCATAACTCACTGTCCTGTCCTCACAAAAGGGCAGGAGGTTTCCCCCCTACATTTACCAGGACACTCCTGATTCATGGTTGCAAGCTAGGGCACTAATAATCATGCAGAGAAAATGTTGTTCCTAATAAAAATCTTCAGTCAATATATTGTATTTTCTCTGTGAGACTTGTACAGCCCTGGGGCACGTTTCTCACCTTTAAACCAGAAGAGCTCATTGGATGTGATGTCTGCGTTCTGACATCTCTCTCTCCTTCTGTCTGATTCTTGACAGTTTGGTTAACAGCATGAATTATTTCATGTACAGATGATTTTAGCCTGCATGGAAGTACTATTATTTTAAATAGTCTATTTTCGATTTTTTTTGTCACTTTTTTAAATAAAGAGAGATAAAAATCCCTCTAATGTCGGGTGTCATTTAGAATAAAATGAACAAATAAGCAGCAAGGAAAGAAGTGAGAATAAATGGGAAAAATAAAGGGAACCACAAATTTGTTGTATTAAAAAAATCAGTAACAAATAATTCATTACATATCTTTAGGTGCCAGGCAAAAGCATCCCTCTTCTCCCAGGCCTTTGGCTAATTAAACATTTTATGGCCTTTTAAACTGTGTGTGGTGGTAATTGTTTCCGTTTGTTACTACAGTGGTATCTCAGGTTAAGTACTTACTGTAATTTGTTCCGGAGGTCCGTACTTAACCTGAAACTGTTCTTAACCTGAAGCACCACTTTAGCTAATGGGGCCTCCTGCTGCCGCTGCACTGCCGAAGCACGATTTCTGTTCTTATCCTGAAGCAAAGTTCTTAACCTGAAGCACTATTTCTGGGTTAGCAGAGTCTGTAACCTGAAGCGTATGCAACCTGAATTACCACTGTATATTATGTATTCTTGTGTTTTTATATTGTAAACCACCTTGTGATCCTTGCGTGAAGGGTGATATAGAAATTATCTATCTATCATCTATCTATCATCTATGCATCTATCTATATCTATCTATCTATCTATCATCTATCTATCTATCTATCTATCATCTATCTATCTATCTATATCATCTATCTATCTATCTATCTATCTATCTATCTATCTATCTATCTATCTATCATCTATCTATCTATCTATTCATCTATCTATCTATCTATCTATCATCTATCTATCATCTATCTATCTATCTATCTATCTATCTATCTATCTATCTATCTATCTATCATCTATCATCTATCTATCTATCATCTATCTATCTATCACCTATCATTTTATTGGTGCCAAAGACGTTTCAGAGGAATGTGACTTTGATGTAACATGACCTCCATCCTGCCCTCCAACAGCCCCTCTGAACCTCCTGGAAATAATCTCTTCTGTGTTTGGGGGACTCTCCGAAATGGCTGGGCTTCATTGCAAGGGCCTGAGGAGAAAGAGTGAATCACTGAAAATCTGACAAGCTCACTATCTGTCAGAAGTATTATTTAAGTCTCTAAAGCTGGAGACATAATTTTATACCCATGAGACATTTTTATACACATAATATGTTTCTGGGATGAATAGTCAAATATACCTGTCCTGAAATATTTTCTAGAACAGATGTGCATTACCCTGCTTAATAAAACTATGTAATTATTAGGTCATTGCCACTGCAAATGATGCTGCCTTGAGTGCTTACACAGAGAAGAGCCTTTTAAAAAAAACGAAATTATCCCATTTCACAATGCAGTATAATCACTTTTATACCTCTCTACAGTGGAAGTACCTTGATATTAGATGATTTAAGGGACAATGTGCATAAATAACATGGAAGCAAATAAATGGTGGCCTTAGTTCAACTCTTTGCTTGTGTCTTGCCTCTTCATGCCCAGGTCCACTCACAAACAGCTTTGTTTTCACCAGTGTTATTTCCTAAAACAAAAGAAATAAAACACAGCCTGTTTGTAACAGTGAAGCAAACGAGACCTGTCATTGAACTAATTACAGAAAAAGCTTTAATCAGAGATGTGCAAATCACAGCAGAGCCTATTTTTACTATTATGTTCTGACTGTGATTTCTGCAGAACACATGTTCAAAGAATGGTGTTTGGTGAGAGAACTGCTTCGGTGAGTCTTTTGTTACAATAGCTTGGAGCTAGCTTTAGAATTATGTATCAAACACAAACCCCGCAGATGACACAGGATATCTCATCACTTGTCCTGGTTTGTGCTGGAGGCAGAAAAATTGTGCATCAGTTTGGGTTTCATTTCATACATTAGTATCTGTTTCCCTGTGCCAGAATTTGACCACCTGCAGGTGTGGGAACTTTCTGTGGTATTGATTTCATACACCCAGTGTTCTGTCATTTGAACAAATGGGTAAAACTAAACATTTTGTTTTGTGTTTCCCAAGTAACCAATTCCTTGAACTAAGACCACAAGTTCCAGGTTTTTTCTTCTCCAGTTGTTTAATCTCTAGTATGTCCTTGCTATTTCTCAGAACAAAATGGAAGTAGCATAATTCTAGAAAGGTATTTCATAACTAATTCTGATATTGTCTTATTTCTCTATCAATTGCTGCCCTGCAGGCCCTGGCAGCCCATCCATATGCCAACATTCAGAAGGAGATAGGATCTGCCCATGCAATGCCCACCTGGTGGAAACTCTAGCTCACATGGCCCTTAAATGTAAAATGTATGATGATCTCTGCCAACAATTTCTAGACCATCTATGTATTCCAACATGGAAACCAGAGACAGAGATTATACACTTCTTATTACAGGGGAGAGACCAGGAGCTCACCAAGACGGTAGCTAAGTTCCTCAATTTGATGTTTTGTCGCTGAAGTACGCTACAGGATCCTGCCCTTGCTGGAGACCCACATAGATGAAATAGATTGCTCATCTCTTCTTCCCTTTGGCAAATGACTGTGCTGTTGAAATGACGACCAGATTGCACTGGTCTATTTATTCTGAATGTTTGTATGTGATGCCAATAAAGTTTGATGATGATGATGATATGCCAACATTGTAGCTTTCAACTTTCATATGTGTTGGCATTGGTAAGCTTTTACATGGAACATGGAACTATGGCTACAACAGATCAGACTTGGTCAACCTGGTACCCTTCAGATGTTTTGACTACAATTCCCATCAACCCCACCATGCTGGCTGGGGCTGACGTAGTCCAAAATATGTGGACAGCAGCATGTTGGCAACAGCTGCTATGGATTCAGAATAAATGCCATAGAACCTAGTGGGACTTATTTCTGCATAGAATTAAGCAGCATGTGTGTTATTTTATAGCAAGCCCACATCCATAGTGAAGCACTGTCTGCTTCCAAATCTCGGACCTTCCTCAGCTGATGCAGATTGATATGTAAACTTGTTATTCCTGTTTTCAAGCTTTCTGGAATTGCAGATTGTCTCTGTGATTAAACAATGGGTTGTATTCAATACTGCTGTTTTGCTTGCATGGCAGATTTCCAGTTGCGCAAATGAGGACTCCAGTGTATATTGTGAGGATGTGGGGGGAGAGGAGAGGATGTGGACTTTGCATTCACAGCATTGGATACAGCCCAATATCTGAACAACTGAAAATCAATGATGGTAAACGACCACTATTGACAATTCATTTGAACCATTGGTCCATCCATCCCTGTATTTTGTTTTTGACCGTGACCTCATCTAGCTCTTTTAACAGTCAAGAATACTAAACATGAAACCTCATAATATTTAACTAAGAACTCAGTGGGACTTATTTCTGAGTAAACATGCCTAGAATTGCACAGTAAGATGTGCCCTTTTTTGTTTCCCACATCTTGGTTTCCAGGATTTATAGTATTTTTAAAAAAGATGTCTAGCACATACATAAGTGCCTGGCGTGTTCTGGTCCATGGGGTCACAAAGAGTCGGACACGACTAAACGACTAAACAACAACAAGCACATACATTATATTTTCCTTTACCAACTAAATCCTCCTGGTATTCTGATCTTTCATGAAAGGTCTAATGCTTTTTAAAATGCAGCTCTAATATTGACCATTAGAAGGTGTGGACACACTGATAATTGTACAACGTGTGCAACAAACAAAAAGTTCTTTTATTCCAACTTTGATTTGCACTAATGTTATTTGAGGCTATTTAGTTCTTCTACTGTAATGTGAACAGACAATAACAATTTTTACATAGCGCGTTCAGCTATGACTCTCCTTAGGTGAGGATTCAAGGGCAATGACTGAATGGAGTTAAGGGGGCTTAAAGAAATCCACAAACTCCATTCCCTGACTCATTCTTGCCAAAATATGGATGCATGAATATTTAAATAAATGAATGAATGAATGAATAAATAAATAAATAAATAAGATGTCAAGAAGGGTAAGTGGTCTGCACCAGCTTTGGTTTCCTTATGCTTCAAGTATACTTGAATAAAAATTCTCAAATATCCAAGGCTAAATCCAAGTAAATACCTTAGTTAATGGAAGACATATGGTTGAAAAGGGTGAAACGGGATCATATTTTACATTTTTCTTGCAAATGAACACTCTAGGCCAGGTCTCATAAATGCAAACAGTAACTCAGAATATCTAACATAGAGCCACACCTTGGCATTTTTGTAGCTTAGCCACCATAGTTTCTGACATGGTACTTATTTTGGATTTATTTTGATTTTTCTATGTATATCGTTTCCATTTCCATTTTCTTTGTATATGTTTGGAATTTTTTAAATTATCTGTGACAGATGAGATTTAATTATTTAAGCACTATTAAACACTAAGAAATGAGGTTAGAATGTTAAATATCACAATCTAATAGCGTATTTGACTTAATGGGTTGGTTTGAGTTTCATTGGAATCTTCTTTTCCTGTTTATACCTTGTTGCTCCTTTCAGATGGCCATAATTAAAATAATTGATTCAGTTAAAAACCCAGCAGTCTAAAGCTTAACAGGCTGTCAAAAAGGCCAGGCACCAATTACTGTAATTTTGAACAAAATGAAATGAGAACAGGCATGCCTTGAGCTTTCAATAATAACAAAAGAGGTTCCAATGATGATGATAAAAAACATGAAGTCTTTTAAACTTTTAAATACATACTTTAGGAAACAGCTGCTACACTAAAAAAGAAGAAGAAGGCTATACTTTTCTCAGCCTTCTCTGGATTGTTTTGGTCCTTGCCACCTTCCAATTATTAAGCATTATATATAATATTTAGAGGATTATATATAATTATATATAATATTTAGAGGACCGATTTTTTAAAATAAAAAAAATCATCACTTATCTTTGTTGGTGCCTTTCCATTTCTGAAACCCTTGATTTGACAATGGTCATGCCTGTAAATCGAAGCAGGCACTATCCAGCTCAATAGTTCTACAACCACAAGGAGTTTGAGCTGCTCTTTAGAACTTACTTGCTTTATCCTCTTTCTGCGCACTTCATGAATCTGCTCCAGAGGGTTGGGGGAACCCCCAAAAGAGATCTGGGGGTCACATGAGGACACACAGGAAGAGGAGAAGGCAGGGAAGTTTCATTGCACAATTAAAACTCATTGTACTCGCAGAACTATTGAGTTGGATACCAATCACTGTCCACATCCTCATCTTCACTTTGAGAGCCAGGAGGTATTGATTAATGCTTTATTGATTTGTTACACATTATATCTTGCTGACTGGAGGGAGAGGTTTCTCCCTCCATTTTCTTCCAATGACATGCCTACGCACAGAGTTTTCCAGCTTTATTGTTTATGGTTTTTTTTGGCTTATTTGTTCATTTGTTTCACTGTTTTTATTATCTCCTGTGTTAACTGTAGTTTTTGATATTACTGTAATCCAAATATATTCACCACCAGGCCTAATTAAAGGTTTTGCTACAAACATTTAAAGCCCCAAACAATTTGGGAGCAGGTTATCTAGCAGATAACTTTCCGCGGTACAGAAGAAGCTGATTCTGAAGATCTGAAGACCTGAAGACATCATGCTGATTGAAGGCTTGTCATGTTGACATGCCATAGATAACAGACACCCTATGGAACTTCCTCCCTTGGGTGATCAGTGAGTTTACTCCCTTTCTCTGTGTGTATTCTTAGAAAACCGTATTATTTTATATTCACTGCAATTCGTGTGTGTGTGTGTGTGTGTGTGTGTGTGTGTATAATCTTCCTGCTATTATTCAGATTATTGTTATAACTTGGCTCAATAATATCTGCTGCTTCACCAGCTTCAAAAACTGCTACTCAATTTTTAATTTTAGTAGCACACTTGGCTGTGATCCTTGGCTAGAATAATCACAATAGGAATTTCATGGTCACTTTGAGGCCAATTTATAGGAACATGTTTATCATGGGATAGTGTGTAAAATAGGCAGAGTGTTCTGCCATACAAATGTAACACTCCTAACGCTCATAAATGTATAGTAAGGAAAGTTGTTTCAAGTGTCTCAGTTGGTTAGGAAGAGCTGGTTTGTCAAACTTGATTTTTTTTTTTAAAAACCCCATAATATCCTATCCTATTTCTCTGAAGAGCTTGTAATTTAAACTTTGGTGGAATATGAAATTCTTGCAGCAACCCTGAAGTCACCTCTGCAAAGGGTTTTCATGCAGTTCCATTGTCATGAAACTTTGGCCAATCTCTCTACTAAATTCCCAGCCTTCAAACAAATTTGAAATTCTCCCCATTATCTAAGATCTATTCTTGACCCAATAATGTGGTTGATATATCAGACTAGAAAGAAAATTATGATACTTCATAGACTGCTTTTCTATCATATATTTTTCTTCTTCTGTCATATATTTTATTTTGAGAGCTACCAAAATACAACTATGAAACGCATTCAAGAAAGCCCAGCTTTGTCCTTCTGTTGTGCCAACACCTTTAAAGCAAAAATCTCATATTTGGTGAAGTCTATATTGATACAACTGTTCTCTTGCTCCCATTCTTTTAGCTTTCAAAATGATTCGTCTCACAATGACATCGTTAAATGGAACTACTTTTGGAAGAGCGGTTATATTGTGACAAATAAGACAGGTCTATTTGGAACAGTTTTCTGCAAAAAAATAAATTATTCAGTGCTCCAGACTGGCATGATCATCTATTGATTTTCTCTTTTCATGGTTTCATTTGTTTCTCAAAGTCAAATTTGAGGCAGAGGGCCTTCTTGGTAGTGGCACCCGCCCTGTGGAACACCCTCCCATCAGATGTCAAGGAAATAAACAACTATCCGACTTTTAGAAGACATCTGAAGGCAGCCCTGTTTAGGGAAGTTTTTAATGTTTGAAGTTTTATTCTGTTTTTAGTCCTCTGTTGGGAGCCGCCCAGAGTGGCTGGGGAAACCCAGCCAGATGGGCAGGGTATTATTATTATTATTATTATTATTATTATTATTATTATTATTATTATTATTATTATCCCAGGTTAAACTTACCGATAGTTCACAATATATTTGTGCAAAGTATTTAGTCATATGTTCTGAAGATATTTCACCTCACTGGTGCCTTAAGGACATCCATTAGCGCCTTGACTCCTAAAGATTCACTTTAGTTGTGTGCTCAGGTAAGTATGGCACAGGAAGTACACAATGGTGCACCTCACCAGCATTCCTACCCATCTTCTAATGTGATTTATGCCAACAATGCCCTTCTGTAATCTACAAAGATGAGATTGCTTTTAAACATAGATGCAGATATTGCAGGCCTCACTTCTCCTTCTTATGCTAACCTGAAATGCGGTAGAGAGCCTGGATGTGGCAATTTATACACAAGGTTACAAGATGCAGTTTGAGGAGCATAGCCTAGTTTTTTCTTGGCTTTGAATGTCCCAATACAATACACCTATTTTTGTTTTGCTTTGCTTGTGGAATTATCCATTCATTTATCACCCATGCAATTCAAAATGAAACCTTTAAAACAGGCACAGGCAAACTCGGCCCTCTAGATGTTTTGGGACTACAACTCCCATCATCCCTAGCTAACAGGACCAGAGTTCAGGATGATGGGAGTTGTAGTCCCAAAACATCTGGAGGGCTGAGTTTGCCTATGCCTGCTTTTAAAAGTGTGAAATATCTTGAAGGAAAGCTCAGGATGGAGATCCTAAGAAATGACATTGCGTGTTGAGTCCCACAATGCCACCCACCAAATAATTCACACATCACTCCATCAATTTTTGTTTAAGGTTTTTGGCATAAATTTTGGCCACAACTTTATTTAAATACAAAATGTGAGTGGTTGCTTAGGCATTGGTTATGACTATCTGCCCTTGCCCTCAAGGACAGTGCTGGCCCTTCCGTACACCAACGGAAGCCAGCGTGGGAAACAAGTATTGGGTGAGAAAGGAAGCTGGGAATCAGTCCCTCCCTTCTCACCCTCATGTTCCGGTGGGGCTTGCACGGCCGCAGGTCCGACTCCGGGGACAAGGACAAATTGTATGGCAAGCCCCTGGATTCCTTTAACGGAATTCCCTTTCGCATCATTTGGAGGGGTAGGCACTTACCCCTCCAAGCACCAATTTAACCAATGCCTAACCGCCATGGAGCCCTCAGCTCACCGCCAAACCACTCACAGCCCCAGCCAAGCCCTCAGCTTGGCGGCCACCGCACCTAACCAAGCCTCATTCCCTGAAGCAGAAAGGTGCACTCCATCATCCCTGAAAAAAGATGGCGTCTGGAAAAGAATCGTGGGGTGGGAAATCACGTCTCCCCCCAGGTCAAAAATCTTCTTAGCCACAGCAGCATTGATGCGCTTTCTGGCCCTTTCAGTGGCCACTGGGCAATGACTGCCCCTCCAAATGCGTCGCTGCAACAGCTTTGACCAAAAGATTTTTGCTGTTGGCACCATTGCCTGCAGCGTCTCCAGGTCCCCCAAGATTGCAGCACGCAGCGTAAAACAGCCCATGTCCACCAAATCGTTCTCGCCCAACTGTACCACAATAGCCGCTGGCGGCCCTTCCAGGAGCAACTGCTTCCGGATTTTCGGCAGGAACTCTGGCCATCGCATTCCCCGTCTGGACAGCCAGGACACACGTATATGAGGAGGAAGGCCGAGATCTGGACCAGTTCCAGATTGCCGAGCAGCGACGCCAGCCCAATGGATGATGCTGTGCCCCACCATCCAAATGCGGACCATTGATACGCCTAAATAAATAAACAAAACAGTGTAAGAGACCCAAAATCAGCGAACGTAACCTCTGAAAGCATTTGACTTCCAACGGCCCAAATCCCTTATCCTGGCGGCTGACAGTCCCCAGTGGGCCGCTGTCGTGGCAGCCCCTATCCGAAATGAATGGGGGGCGAACTCACGGGCCGTGTCACCACAAGCCAAGATTGCCTTACGCATAACCTTCGCAAACTGGTGTCTCGATAGGGGCGACCCATTCTCATGCCGAAGCAGAGGCCCATCCCCATGGGCGCGCACAGCCAGATACTTGCTGACATCCTTTACCGGGCAGGGGCCCACTTCCCCCATGGCTGGAAGACGAACCAAGGCACCCCTGCCCCTCTGATCCGTCTTAGAATGCCTAATTGTGATTCTCAACTCTGCAGGGAGTAACTGGATATCATGGAGCAAGAGGCCCCTGGAACGACCATCCCCAAGATCCTCCACTACAAGCTCCCCTACTCTCAATGCTCCGAAAAAGGCAATGGAGAAGGCCGCCGAAAAGAGGCGAGCCTCATACCTTGACCAACACACCACCCGTAACTTACTTCGCATCCTGCACAACAATTCAAATGAAATGGGGCGCCGGTTTACCGGCTGTGAAGGGCAAAGTCTACCCCAACCTTCCAGGGCCTTGCGAACAATAAACTTCGCACACGGATCTACATCAAAGAAAGTCTTACAGAAGAATGCTATGGCTGCCGCCTGCATTCTAATCGTTTTAGCTGCTCGCCCCAATTGAAATAAGTGTGCCAGATATTTTAAAACCTGCAAAGGAGTGGGAGGGTCCCTTTTTATCTCACAAGCTGCCTGGCGCATAAATGCCAAGAAATCGTCCCAGGCTTTCGTATAGGATCGCAGGGTGGAAGGGGAAACCGAAGCCGCTACTCCCTGAAAAACTAATTGCTGCCAAGGTTCCAGAGATGATCCGGGAAATAATCCGGACGTATCCGCGCCTCTGGAACCAGTAGTCTGAACCGCTCCATCTGAAAATGGGACAGAGCATCAGCAATTTCGTTAGACACCCCAGGAATAAAGCGTGCTGAGAAAACTATATTACAGCGCAAACAATGCAACACGAAGTCCCGCAACAGGGCAGACACCCTGGGGGAGCGTGATGATAGTTTGGCCAGCACATTCACCACCGCTTGATTATCAGTCCAGAAGCAGACACGCCGATTCCTGAACTCCTCGACCCACAAATGCACTGCCACTGCAATTGGAAAAAACTCGAGAAAAGTTAGGTCCCGCGTAATCTCTCCTCCCTGCCATTTTGCTGGCCAACGTTGGGCACACCATCGGCCTCTCCAATAGAGACCAAACCCCAGAGAACCAGCCGCATCTGAATGTACCTGGAAGTCATTATGCAGGTTCAGTGTGTCCTGCCATAATGAAACCCCATTAAATTCATCCAGGAATTCCAACCACATGCCCAGATCGGCCCTCACCTCATTAGAAAGGCGCACCCGATGATGCGGGGCCTTCAACCCTGCCGTGAGTCTAGCCAAGCGTGAACAGAAGGGGCGCCCAGGGGCTACCACTCTGCACGCGAAATTCAGGTGTCCCAACAGCGACTGAAGTTGCCTGAGGGACACTTTCTTCAGAGGAAGCATTTCCTCTATTACCTTCCTTAACGCTACCAGCTTGTCCCTAGGCAAGCTAGAGGTTTGGGAAACTGTATCCAAGAGGATACCCAGGTAGGTGAGACAGGTCGAAGGACCCTCCGTCTTGTCTGCAGCGAGCGGAACCCCTAATTCCTGCGTAAGGTCGGCAAATGCCTGCAGCAGCACCGAGCAATCGCCGGTATCGCAGGCCGAGGCCAATAAAAAATCATCCAAATAATGCGTGACTCCGCCCAGTCCTGTTTTAAACTTGAGGGCCCACTCCAAAAAAGTGCTAAACGATTCAAAAGCGGCACACGCTATTGAACAGCCCATAGGCATCGCTTTGTCAAAATAATAACTGCCCTCAAACTGAAAACCTAGGAGCCAAAAATCCTCTGGGTGAATTGGCAGAAGGCGAAAAGCCGATTCAATGTCGCATTTTGCCAATAACGCAGCATGGCCAAATTTTCTAATCATCTTGATCGCTTGATCAAGAGAAGCATACTTCACGGAGCAGAGCTCCGGAGGTATAACGTCATTGACCGACGTTCCCCTGGGATGTGACAGATTATGAATTAAACGGAATTCACCCGGGGCCTTTTTTGGCACTATACCCAATGGGGATATGTGCAAATTACGGAAGGGGGGGTCGCCAAAGGGACCAGCCATACGTTGCATAGCCACTTCCTTTGCAATCTTTTTACAAGCAACCTGTGGCAGCTCTCGCACTGATTTTTGGTTAAGAGGATTCCGTGCCACGGGAGGCATGGCTACCGGAATCCGAAATCCAACAGTGAAACCATCTCTCAAATAACCTGCCGCCTCCCTATTAGGGTAAAACTGCAACCAATTGTGCAGGGCTGCCAGGCGAACAGGAGTAAAAGCCAGGGAGGTCAGCACGCTATTTTCCCGCTCCTGAAGTCGAGGGGAGGGGGGCTGGCTTGGGGGGTTGCTGAGCACCCCCCCTTCCCCCACGAAAGGGCCGCTGACTTCCAAAACAAGAAGAAGCGGGGTGCGAACCATTGCACTTTTCGCATGAATGAGCGTACTTACACCCCTGACGTTGACAGGAACCCTTGTTAAAGTCCCAGCACAACAAGCGACGACCAGGTCTAAATGCGGCAGTCTTTAGTTTAGGCTGATCTGGCCCCTTTTTATCGATGAGTGGGGCGACATGGGTGGTCCACACATCGAGATCCTTACGATCCCAGCGGGCCGAGGGGATCCTGGCTGCACGGCGCCTGAAGTTCTCATCATATTTGATCGCAGCTTTTTCACCAGCATTGGTGAAAGCAGAGCGAACAATAGATAGATAAACTATCAAATGAAGAGATCTCCGAGGGTAAGCCGCCGTAACCACGCCAGCGAAGACTTGGAAACAGTCAAGCCAGTGTTCAAACGTCCTGTCTATAGTGGAGGCACCAGGGCGTTTTTTGGAAGGGTTCCCTTTCTCCTGATCCTCCGAGGGTGGGGCCAACTTAAACATGTCCACATAACGGCCGTTTAATATCCTAGCCCGTAGTTTTGAAGCCAAATGCGAACCTGGAATGATGTCTCTGGCAGAATTGGTAGAGACCTTAACGTCAGGAACCAACACGCCATCCAAACACTCTTGCACGGCCCCATACTTTGCCCGATGCGAGTTGGCCCTCCGCTCCCAAGCCCACCGTGGGAGCCCCGTCATTTCACCAAAACCCCAATAAAGTTCCCTAGAGGTACCAGCCTCCTCATCAGAAGACGAAGATGACGTACCAGAATAAGAGGAAGACGTGTCGCCCCTCCTCCGCTTAGCGCGCTTCCGAGAAGACCTCCTGTGGCGACGTTTTCCGCCTGAAGACCTCCTGGCAGGAACCGGTAAACTATCAATAGAAGACTCAGTATCAAGGTTTGGCTGTTCTACACCTGAAACTGCTGGAGAAGAGACAATACGTGAGAGGCCAGAACCTGACGCCACCTCAGCAGGAGGCCGTGCTGCCCTGCCCCGGATGCTAGCAGATGCAGAAGGGTTTCTCCTCCCAGAGGCCCTCCCAGCAGAATGCCGTGGCCTCCGCGAACGGCCACGAGCCACAGGTAAGTGAAGGGGTTGGTTTGGCTGGGAAATTGCTCCAACACCCTCAGCCGATAACCCTGCTCCCCCATCTTCGCTATCTGCCGATGAAACCGGTGACGACGCCCTCACTGGAAGAGGCGGCCTTGCAGACGTGGAGGGTTGACTGGAGCGTTGTTGAAGAAAACCGTCCAAATCCCTCGCAAATCGGGACAAGGCTTCTGGATCACCAGCCATGCTTGCCACCAAGGACTGGACCCGCCCTACTGGCTGTCCTGGCGCCGCCGAGCGCAGTGCCTGGGATGGACCTCTAATAGGCCGTTTTGCGGTGATAGATGTGCCAGTGCGGGTTGCAGCTTTCTTTGGAGCCATACCTGCTAGTGTAGAGACAAATAAAAGAACAAGAAAGTGCCTTAAAAAACCAGAAAGACTATCAACTTGAAGAGGAAATGAGCACAGCTGGCTCAATCGCCTTCAGAAACTGGCGTGCAATGGAATAAATACTAAATTAATTCACGGAACAATCCTATGTAATTCCTTTTTTCAGCAAGATGAGGTGCAATACCAGGCTAAGCCACCAGGTGGACCAGTACCAAATTGCTAACTGCAATGCATAGGACAACCAGCAGGTGGCTCTCGATGGCCTATTCAATTAACAGCACAGCTGCAATGCAGCCCTGTGCCACTGGGGGAGCTCGCGAGCAGGCAGCCGCAATAGCTCCGAATGGCCACTAGAGGGCCAGCAGGGAGTCAAGCGGCAAACGCCCGCAAACGAATTGGAGGCCTCCTGAGTCAGGCAGGCCCTCCTAGGACGGATTACAGGCCGCGCCAAGGCCTCGGGCCTGCGCGAGCCTCACGAGCGCTGGCGCGGTTAGTGGGCAGCCCGGCCTGGCCGCCGACGCTCCCCAGGGCCGGGCGAGAGCGGGTGCTCCGCCGCGCTGCAAATTAGACCCACAGCCTCCTTTTTTTCTATTTTTTCAGGAGCGCCAGGAGGTGGGGCGCCGCAGCCGCGCCGACGACGCCGGGGCCGGGACCGCTCGCCGTCCACCCACCCAGGTAAGCCGCTAGGGCGCAGGCGGGGGTGGGGGAAGGGGAAGTCCGGTCGCGCTCCGCTTGCGGAGCCCCGATCCCGGCCAATGAAGGAGAGGCGCGGCACGCTCGCGCCGAAAAGGAGGAGGGCAACGGCCCCGAAGCTCTCCCCCAAGGAACGACCGGGGTCTACGGTTCAGAAGAAACCGGGCCCTCGGCTGTCGGCGCAGGCAGGAACCGAGAGGTGAGGGGGGGAGGGGAGGCCAACGACCACGATCCTCGGCTGCGGATCCGCCGCGAAACCAGGGGTGGGGTGGGGGGAAGCGGCGCTACCGGAGCGCTGGCAAGCACCGCGACTTTCCCGTAAGGCCTCCCCAGGCCGGGGGGGGGGGGATCCCCACCCTCAGCCTTTGCAACCACACCAATCCCACTCAAACTTCTAGAAGAAAATAAGAAGGAAGGAGGGTGAAGGGAGAAGGAGGAATGAAGGGGTATAAGAAAATGAGGAGGCAAAGAAAGATAAGAGGGGTTAAGCGGTAGGAGGTTAGGATTTTTTTCCAGGCCCAAATACAACCGTCTCAGGCAGCTCCTCAGGCTCCTTGATCCGATGCAAACAGCCAAGAGAACGTTCTAGCCTCTGGCCCCTATACTCAAAACCTCTGACCCCTCTTCCAAAATTGGTAACAATCAAATTCCCCAGTAACCCAATTAACCCTTAAGGGCTCGGGTCCTTTGCCAAATCTGCCTAGTCACTTCCTGGTGGCCTGTTTCCCCAACCGCAACACGTGCTCTCTGTTTAATGGAGAACACGCTTTACAGAAAAGCCAGCCAATAAATGCCAAGCTCAAGTGGCTTCAGATTTAACTCAAAGATCTGGGTTTTGTTTTTGTTTTTTAAGCACCTGACCCCGGAAAGGAATAGGAATAGGCTTGATTGCAATAGCTAAGGAATTTCCAAAACAGCCCCTCACTGCTCCAAACATGCCATGTTTCTTTTCAGCCACAGTTAAATGACAGCTGGCAGGATTTCTTGCTTGGAAAAAAAATGTGCATCGTGGCTCACAAGGTTCTGAAATTCTTTCAACTACTGAGGTGAATAAGAATAGCTTTCCCTGAAGAAACTCAGTATTGACTTCCACAAGTATTCAAACAACAGAATGTGTGTTTCATGAATTTGTGTCTAGTGGTTTATTGTTTATTTTTGTTAGTACTAGTTAACTGCAGATGGTAGTTATATATTGTTGAATTAGAGGTCGCAAATATGAGAAATGCATTCTGATTCTGATATAACTCAGTGCTGGGCCATGAGCTGCAATCTGAGATTCGCCTTGAGATGACCTAGGAGCTGTGTGGGACAACATATCTTACTGGTGGTATGCAGCTGTTTCCCTCTCTGAGTAATACCACATTGATGAGAATGTACTACAGTATTACCAACTGGTTAATGACTTTCACAGCAGTTTCTGGCCCACAGCTGAGAGCCTCAGGCTGAAAGTCCTTATGCTCTCACCCTTTGGCTCACAACTTCAGACAAGCTGGAGGCTTAAGTGCCTCTGAGGTGGGGTAAAGCAGACAAAGACTCAAAGGCTGAGCCAGACCAAAGCTAGAAATCAGTCTGAAAGAGCAAGCTAGGACTGAAGAACAATCTAGGAGGCAGGACTTAGGAGCAAGGATGACCAGTGTGCCAGAGCTCAGGGAGACCTTGTTGCTTCAAAAAGGCTCAACTGGAACTGGAAACCATCTTATAGCCATTTGAGTCCATCCATTGACTAGTGTGGGTGGATGGGGTCAGTCCAGAGGCTGAGGAAACTGCATTGCAATGCACAGTTCATGTGTGGCAGCTCTGGACAGTATGAAATATGTTTTCTCTATTGATGCGTTTTCCTTTATGGTTCAGTTTTTGCCTTTAGAATCAATAAAATCATTTAGAATAAATTAATACATGACAGTAACATTTCTAATGCAATCTGTTTACCACAATATAGAGGAAAAACAGCTGTTCCCCTCCTGATTACTGTTTTGCCATTTTTGTGATAGAAATGACATTTATCTAGCATCTAAAGTAGCAATTGATAGACTGTGTGTCATATCTGGAAGACTCTGGACTTCCATTTCACTACTAGCAATACTACTGGATAATGGGGATAGCTCTTGGTCATCAAGGAGCTTGTCACATCTTACAACAGAGATGCAGTTCCTAAATTTCCACTGAATTATGGCTTGTGCTCCCTTCAGTTTTGCTCTTACAGACTTTCCCTTCCAACTATATGCATATGCACTGGAAATTGTCTGTTATTCATACTGAGAAGAGGTAAATGCTGACTTGGCAATTGTTGCACAGTGCACTGAATCTATAGCAGATTGAATTGACTTACCTAAGAGACCAGCTTCTCCCCTATGTCTTATTGCAAGCATAGGCAAACTCGGCCCTTCAGCTGTTTTGGGACTACAAGTCTCATCATCCCTGACCACTGGTCCTTTTAGCTAGGGATGATGGGAGTTGTAGTCCCAAAACAACTGGAGGGCCAAGTTTGCCTATGCCTGTCTTATTAGTACCTTTTTAAAAAAATATCAAACATGAGCAAGCATCCTTATTGCAACCAGCTCCCCAGGATTTCTGGCAACAAGGGAGCTCATGGGGCTGCTGAAAGTGGCATTGTTGCTGGGAATCTGTGACCTGTCATTTTCCATTATTTATTTGTTTATTGCTTTTTCAAAGAAGTGACTCAAAGTGATTTACAGAAACAAGTGCTAAAAACAAGAGTAAAAACTGACTCAATCCATTGACCTTACAGTTCCCCAGGGTTCCTGACAGTAATGTACACTTTCACATAGAAGTGTCTGTTTCTCTAGACCCTCTCCATTTCCCATAACGACAGAGCCAGGCTTGGAAAAGGAAAGGACTAGCTTTCAGGTGTGTCTAACTCCAAGTTGATCCCATTATGAGTTGGGCCAAAGTTGAGCATATCTTTGGGCTCAGCTTCAAACTGGCAGTTGAGTTTGATATTTGTGCCTCTCCCAGTTACAAGACTTGCTGCCATCACAGTTAAGAACTGCAGTCTCTTTACAACTTTTCATAAATACCTGAAACAGACACAGAAACCCAGATACCAAACTTACTGTTTTCTGACATTGAGGGTGGCTTCTTATCTTTTCAAGAAAAGTAAATAAATAAAACCTGGAGCCATTAAACATTATAATACTCACAGCTGAATAAATCACCCTTTGCTTTCCAGACTCTCTGTTTAGTCAGACAATGTGTCTAGGTTCACAGAAGCAACCAATGTTCAATGTGCGTTTATAGGCACAATATTCTTTTATACCCCTAAGGACCAATTTATTCCCTCCTTCCCCTGTTCTACGGCAACTTTGTTAAAAAAACTTAGTTTTCCCTGTTTGATGCTTATGCCCTTGATTATATGTGTTATTTTAGCATCAACAACCATACTCCTATCTGCTAAAACTGTATAAAAGAATACTTTCAGATATCGGCATGGGAGCCAAGAAACAAAAACTTAAATTGATAGCGGCAGCACAAGAGACTAGAATGAAATGACATTTAAAGGATGCTAACATAGTGCATGTCTTCCTTCACTCTTCTCTCCTGAGAATTGTCTGGTAACAACAATGTAGCTTTCTTCCAGCTGCAGGATATGAATTAGGAGAGCTGGTGCATCTGAGACCAACAAAGCACTTCTCTCTTCTGTTTCAAGATCTACCGTTTGCCATCACATCTAATACATCTTAATTTAAAGTTTTACTAAACCAAATATTTTAAAATGCAGATTGTTTCCCCCCCCCCATCCAGTGGATGATAAATAATTGCAGGGAAACATAGCAAGTCAGACCATTGGCCTATCTGGTTATGTATTCGGTACACTAACTGGTAGCAACTCTTTAGTGCAGATGTGGGGAATTTGTGACCTTCCAGATGTTGTGTGTCGAGGTCCCCAAGCCACCCCTCAAATAACTCACACATAATTTTTGTTTAAGGTTTTTAGCATAATTTTGGCCACAACTTTATTAAAATACATACCGGTGAGTGGTTGTTTAGGCATTGGTTAAGAATATCTATCCCCCCCACACACACCTGGGGACAGAACTGACCTCCAAACTCCCTCAGAAGCCAGTAAGGGAAAACAATATTGGGGAGCAATGGAGCTGAGTCACAGGCCCTCAGCACTCACCCGCATGCTTCCCGGGGCTTGCTGGCCCTAGCCCCATCCAAGGATTCGGACGAAAACATGGCAAGCCCCTGGATTCCTTTAACGGAATTCCCTTTCCGCAGCAGCATTGGAGGGGCAGGCCCAGCCAATCCTTACCCCTTCTCCAACCAATTTGATAACCAATGCCTAACCGCAACCTTACAAGTTGTGACGATTTGCTACGCAGTGGGCAAAAACCAAATGGCCCAGCCAATCAGCCAGATGGACAAAATTCCTACCAGGCCCCTGCCCCAACAGCAGACGACCCCATGACAGGCATAGCAAGGTCAAAGCAAGACCCTCAAAACTCAGGGCGGGTGGGCGGGTGATCCGGTTCATGCAGCAAAAGAGAAAGCACCAAGCTGCGTTTCCGGAATTTAAAAGGTTCGATCCCTCCCACCAAACTGCAACAATAAAATTTCCCCAGCAACCCAGCCAACCAATCAATTGCCAGGGGTCAGCTTAACCACCCTGCCTGGCACCAGAGGGGTGACTCAGCGGACCCCACTGCAACACGTGCTCTCATTTCAGGGAGAACACGCTTTGCTAAACTACAGTTCCCACAATCTCTGGCTGTGGGAACGGCAGCATTTGAAGGACCACACCTGCTCTAGGGTTTCAGACAGAAGCTTTTTTCACCCCTACCTGGAAACGCTGGGCTTGAAACTCAGACCTTCTGTATGCAAATCAAGTGTCCTGCTATTATTTATTTATTTATTTTACATGTATATACCACCTTTATCTTACGGGGATCTCGAGGTGGTGTACTTTGTTCTCCTCCCCATTTCAGCCTCCCAACAGCCATACGAGGAAGGTTAGGCTAAGAAATGGTGACTGGCCCAGGGTCACCTAGTGAGCTTCATGCCTTAGTGGGGATTCGAACCCTGCTCTCCCAGGTCCTAATCCAACACTCCAACCATTATGCCACTCTGGCTGCCAAGCTACAACCCTCCCTCATTCTTTTCATATCCTGTTCCAAATTACTCCTTTTGCTAATCTTCTTTAAACCAAACCAAGGATGCAATCTGATGGACACGTAACATGAGTTTGGACCCCTGTTCAACACAGTGGGATTTACAGCTAAACAAACCTTATAGGGTGAACTGTAATGGGCAGATTTCAATTCTCTTTTCTGTGTGAACAGCACCTGCCATTTTTAGGAACAAAGCATACGCTATGAGTAAGATGAAGCTTCAGGGGAGAAAAATGACACCTCCCACAACTTCTCCTTTCCCAAAACATATGGTATCACTTACTCCCATTGTGATATCACGGTTTTGCATGATTCCCTGCCGCTGTTGCACATTCTCTCTCTGTGTGTATCCCTGTCTCCACTAGAAGCAGTCAACTGTTTTTATTTAATATAAATAAATAAGAATAGTTGTCTGCTGCTAGTGGAGACAGGGATACACACCCACAGCCTTTATAAATAGGAAAACATGAGGCAAGTGTCAGGGATGTTACAGAGTTTTTGGGGTAACCCAGCCAGATGGACGGGATATAAATAAAATTATTATTATTATTATTATTATTATTATTATTATTATTATTATTATTATTATTATTATTATTGCATTGCTGTTTCCAGCAAGAACCTCAATGTTGCTTGCAAACAAGCTGGCTCTGGGTTTGAAGTGGGTCTCCTTTTATGACATTGGCTTACCACATATCAGTGGTGAGTACTTATGAGACATCCTTTTAAATATCCTCAAGTGCCACAGAGTGTGGAAAGAATGTACAGCTCAGGGGAGAGCATTGGCCTTGATTTCAAAAATATCAAGTTTTCTTTTATTGGCTGTGGTGAGCTTTTTCCTCCCGTGTGCGTGTGTGCGTTTTTCGATCAGGTTAGCCAGACTGATTCGAATGCTGTTGGCGGGTTCTTGTTGTCTTGTTGGGCTGCATATGTGATAAAGGATAACCATATTGGGGTGAAGGCATCGTCTTCTATTTGTCCCCATGTCAGTTTCACCAACTCCAACCTCTCTCACCACCAAAGGAATACAAGCGAATAGTAAAGAGAACCCACACAAGTGACGCTGACACAAAACCCCACACATACACTAAGTAGAATAGAAGTATTGCCACCCCACCCCATCCCACCCGACTCACCACTCCCCCATCACCTCTTCCTCCCTCTTTCCCCCTTTTTCCTAATGTAACACTAGTGTCTCAACAAATGAAACTGATCTGTAGAAAATGTAACTTGAAAAAAGAGACATTGCATATACTTTTGTAAACCAAGAAATCTTTAATAAATATATATATATATTAAAAAGAAAAAAAATCAAGTTTTAGTCCTAGCATCTCCAGGCAGAAGTGGGAAAAGACCTCTGTCTTAAAACCCCATTGGCAATCACTGTAGACAATACTGAGCTAGACGGACTCAGTATATCACAAATTCCTGTGCTCCTAGAGAGAAAGACTTAACATCCTTCATTGCTTGGAGGCATTATGGGAAAATAGAAATGGCAGCATACATATTCAGTTACCAGGTGTGTGGGTCCCTGGCTGTGTCTCATTGTTGCTGGAACCTGCTGCTACAGGGCACAGTCTCCTTCAGAAATAATGCACCAATTCCTGCCTCCCCGTGCCACATCAAAACAAAACATAACCTTGCTCCCATTTCCAGCAAGCATTTCAGGACTTAACTTAACCCAGCTATCCTCTTCTGCTGGTTTCAACAATATGTTTACAAATCCTACAGCTAGCTTTAGTTGGATTAGGTCCTTAGCTTTTTTTTAGCTGTTGTAGTTATAAATGCTACCAGTGGAAACTTAAAGGTTGCTTTGCTGTATACATCTGTCTCTTAGCTGTAATTCTGACGATGCTGCCTGGAATATTTTATATACCTATTATTGTTTTGGTATCATTATAAATAATCCTTTAAAGAATATTTTGTGTTCGTCCAAAATGCACCTTCTCTTCCTGTAATCACACTTACCCAAGATTCTCAAACTATATCCTTATAGAAACATAGATGTAGTATGGAGCGAGCAATCGGCCATTTCATATTCTTATTTCACTCATGTTTTTCTTCCATTATATAGTAATTAGAGCTTTCTTCTCTTTTTGTATAAAATCTTGAAGCAGTATAACATACCAGCTCATAGTAGCCTTATTGTGTCCATGGGCTCCTGGATGTTGCCATAGCATGATGTTGCCATAGCAGTGTTTCAGTCACAGGGAGAGGTGGGGTGCAGTTGAGGGCAGGAATGAGAGAGAGAAAGAGGACCCCAAGGGTAGAGCAGAGAAGATCTCCCCCTCTGATGACAGTACATCCTACCCTAGGAGCCAACTCCTTGGAATCAAGGTCCCTTCACCCCTCCCTTAATAGAATATATTCTGGGCTGGGCCCCCCAAAGTTAATGGGCATTGCCATTCAAATGGTGTGTTTGT
Organism: Podarcis liolepis; assembly: GCF_965112155.1. NCBI lineage: Eukaryota > Metazoa > Chordata > Lepidosauria > Squamata > Lacertidae > Podarcis > Podarcis liolepis. Next base: position 52,466,056 of record NC_139560.1, on the reverse strand, counting down.
GTTGCATCATGTGATTGATTATGTGGGGTCAGGCTTACCTGGGTCCCCCAATATTTTATTCAAATTGGCACCCCTATTACCATATGTGGTGGATGTGCCCCAAGGTAAAAGACCTCTGGGAAAGGATTTATAATGAATTGAAAAAAGTGTTGAAAAACACATTTATTAAAATACCAGAAGCCTTTTTACTTGGTATAGTGCGGGGTGAAATCCCCAAAAAGGGTGTTACTTTTTTCCTGTATGTCACAATAGCTGCGAGAATATTGTTAGCGAAGAATTGGAAGAAACAAGATTTACCAACTATTGAAGAATGGCAGAGGAAGATGATGGACTATATGGAACTTGCCGAACTGACCAGGAGACTCCGAGACCAGAGAGAAGTGACGGTGGAAGAAGACTGGAAGAAGTTTAAGGAATATTTGAAAAAATATGTTAATATTTAAACCTTAGAATAGCTTTGGAAGTGGATATAGCCTGTAGGGTTAGAAGTAGAAGATAAGGTAAAGGGTAAAGGGACCCCTGACCATTAGGTCCAGTTGTGGCTGACTCTGGGGTTGCGACACTCATCTTGCTTTATTGGCCGAGGGAGCTGGTGTACAGCTTCCGGGTCATGTGGCCAACATGACTAAGCCGCTTCTAGCGAACCAGAGTAGTGCACGGAAACGCCGTTTACCTTCCTGCCGGAGCAGTACCTATTTATCTACTTGCACTTTGATGTGCTTTCGAACTGCTAGGTTGGCAGGAGCAGGGACCGAGCAATGGGAGCTCACCCCCTGCGACCTTCTGATTGGCAAGCCCTAGGCTCTGTGGTTTAACCCACAGCGCCACCCACGTCCTTTTGAAGTAGAAGATAGGGTATTTTAAAATAGTATTATTTGTAAATGATAAAATGTGAAGTTATTTTAAGTGTGATTTTAAAAAAAGAGGGTTAGAAATTATGATATATGTAAACTGCTAAAGATGAAGTAAAATGAAAATCAGATAGGTGGGACTTGGGGAAGCCCACCTAACAATGTTTAGAAAAATAAGGATATGACAAGAATTTGTTCGCATTGTTTGTCTTTTCTGTTTGTGTTTTTTATTTGTGTTATAAAATGAATTTATTTTTTTTTTTTTTATAAAAACCAAACAGATTGGCACCCCTAATGCTATGATAGCAGTTGCTTCAGATGAATGTGTGAATGAGAGTTATAGGAAGACAATTCTTCTTTGGCTAAAATTCAAATTCAAACCAGAGGTAGGTGTTCATAATACTCACTTTGTATTATGCCTTGGTGAAATTCATAGTCCGAATCAAAAATTTATGAACTTCAGCAACATAACTATGGCAGAAGTTCATCAAGTTCAGTCCTATAGTCTTACAGCAATATCTTCCATGAATTATCATCTCCCTGATACATTGAACTCATAATCCAGGATACAGCAGACAGTAGGAACGAGCAAGGAGTGCTACACTAATAGGAGTCATCTCCAGATTGTCAGATTGTGTCAGTCAAGGTTACCTTTTAGAATATTTAACATGTTTCTCAAGATCTGTCATTGGTTTTAATGAGGTAAATTTAAGAGGAAAAATATATCTGGGTTGTGCACTGGCAATATTAATTGACGTCTCTTTCAAGTAGTACCAACAGGTTCCTGACATGGATATTCAAATCTATTCATTAAGCACAAAGGAACAATTTGTTCCCTAGCATAATGAAAAGCTGGTCTCTTATCACTTCCTCAGTTCTGGCTTGGAGGGGGTATTTTAAAAATAACTTTTCATTAACTAGATTTTTTAAATAAAACCTTAAGTTTTTTAAACCACATTGCTCCCTCTGTGGCGTAAAACATCTACTGTTTCTAAGGAAGGCAACTATCATATTTGGCTTGGGAAGTCTTCTGGTAATTAATGTTGCTTGGCAATGGCGCCCCGTTAGATGAAGGGTGAAATCTCCCGTATCTTCTCCCGTGTGCTGTTCTGTGGGTTTTACCAGCAGGGATGAACTTTGGTATTATGACACCCTGAGCGAGGACAAAATTTGACACCCCGATAATATTTCTTATTTTCACAATAATTCCTTTTGGTACCATTGCTTTTTTATGGATCTCAGTAGGTACCCATACAGTGGTAACTCTGGTTACAAACTTAATTTCTTCCAGAGGTCTGTTCTTGACCTGAAACCTTTCTTAACCTGAGGTACCACTTTAGCTAATGGGGCCTCCCGCTGCCACCACACCACCAGCGTGCGATTTCTGTACTCATCCTGGGGCAAAGTTCTTAACCCAAGGTACTGCTTCCGGGTTAGCGGAGTCTGTAACCCAAAGTGTTTGTAACCCGAGGTACCACTGTATAAATATAGTAGTTGTTGTTAATTTGCATCCCTTCAATTTGGTGCCCTGTGTAGGGGAACCAACTGCACCACCCTAAATCTGTCACTGCTCCCAGACTTCCAGATTTGGAGGAGATGAAAGGCTGTGCATGGTGTAGAAATCCTATTGTGCTAGCAGGAGTTCTTGCCCTGGATTCCACGAGCACAACTGGGTAGATGAATTCAGTTTTCAATGTTCATGGAGCATGTTCAGCTCTCACTCAGCTGCTTTGGGGATTTCCCCCTCAGGGTTCCCCCCACCATGCATGAATATGAATATTATTTGTACTTTTGGAAACCTCGGAGTTCCTCTGAATCTGCCGATACCACCCTCTTGTGTAAGGGCGCTGCAATTTACACTACAAAATTGGAAACACTCTTCTCTGAAGATTAGAAGCGCATGAGATGATGTTGTATTGATGGCTTATATTGCTTTGGCAGCTACACTAGAACATAATTTCTGTCCATTGGGTTTCTGTTGCTCCAGAAATTCATAAATGACATATATTACAACTTCTGAGAACAGAGGAAGTGTAACATATACCTCAGTTTATTAAAACATTATTCTGTAGCAGGAAAGAGTAGGCTGGGGAAAAGTAACAGAAACTATCATTTCGAAAATGCATACATATATGATGAAGACTGGACAGAGGGTGCATTTCAATTTTGGTACTTTCCTATAATATATGATTTATTGAATATAAAGATACTGTTGCATACTGGATAGCATGGGACCTTTGTGATGATTCATTGAGGGGTAAGGTACTTGGCTGAAACATCTTCAGATAACATGCGTGGAGAACTGGAAGAAGTGGAGGTGGATTGGAAACGTGGATTCATTGAGTTGCATTCAGAGAAGCATGGGTGGTGTTCTGTTCAAACAGCTGGCCTTTCCAACCCCACCTTCCAAACTAAAACCTCTGTGCTTATCCAGATCTGCTCTTGAGTGTCCGGGGACTGGTGTGGGCTGTAGCTGAATGGATGAAATAGGCCAAATTTGAGAAGCACCTTGGATGAATAGAAGTGCTTTTTTGCTTTGAGTATTTTTTTGAATTCAACCTATTATGTTTTTTTTAATTGACACAGCTTAAGTTCCATGACTAGAATATTCCATGAGTAGAATATTGACATTTATCTAAATGTCAATTTCATGTGAGGGTCATGCCTGAGACTGACACACACTCTCTCTCTCTCTCTTTCTCTTTCTCTCTCTCTCTCTCCTTTGTCTAGCAAGAGATGATCTTTATTGTACAAAAGGATTATACAAATTCTGGTTTACTATAACTCCTGTTCTGCTGCACACGGCGTAAAACATCTAGAGTCATTGATCTAAGTCAAATGGACAAAGTAATGGCAGCTTTTGTCTTATATAATATAAGCATGTGTGATCAAAACTGTGTGACATGAAGAGGACAGAGGGTGTACATATATCATGTTTGTGGCATTCTCATAATAAATAGGGACAATTTTTAGAAAGAGACTTTGTTACTTAGTATCACTTCAAAATGAATAAATAAGCTAAAAAACAGAGCCTTAGAAATAACCCTTAAGAACCTGTCAGCTCTGAAAATTATCTTGGTTTATTTTCTCTGCAACTAAAATGGGGGCGGGGAGACAGTATCTTTCTTTAACAAAAAATGCTAGCACAGATCAATTAATATCCAGTTTCAGAAGCTTCAGGAAAAATATCAAAATGAAGTGTCTCATTTAATGTAAGAGCTGTGCTGAATCAGATCAGCATCCTGATTCCCACAATGACAGACTAGATGCCAGTGGGAATCCTACAGGGGGACTTGAAGACAAGGAGTAGGCAGCTCTTGTTCCACAGCAACTGGTCCAGATGGTAGCTGTAGCTATCATGACCAGTAGCCATTGAGAGACTTATCCTCCATGAATTTGTCCAATCCTGTTGTAGCAAATTCCATTTTAACTGCGTGGGATGTGTGAAAATATACTTCCTTTTCCCTGTCTTGAATCTCCCACTATTTAGCTTAATTGGATGACCCTGGGTTCTAGCATTATGACAAACAGAGAATATCTCTTTATCTACTTTCTCAACACCATACATAACTATAAACCTCTGGTGAATGCCTTTCCCCTAAACTAAAATAAACCCCAAAGTTCTTCCTTTATAAATGTGTTGCTCCAGCTCTATAATATCCCTTTTGAAATGCAGTGTCCAAACTGTAAATAGTATTTCAAGTATAGTTGCACCATAGATTTGTCCAAAGGCAAATTACAATGTTGGTAGTTTGTATTTTCAATTCATTTTGTAAAGAGCCCTGACATGGAATTTACATACTTATTACATAAAGTCTGCTAAATACCAGGCTGATATTTCATTTGGCAATCCAATATAACCCCCAGGTCCTTCTTCTGGTCAATCACTTCCTGTTTAGACCTATCACTGTCAATCAATAAACCTTTATTGGGGTCAAAAACCAGACAACAGAAATAACATCAGCAACATGTGCTACATCAGCACCAAGAGGCAGATGTGGGAGACAAAACTGAAAATTCCCTATGTACTTATTTACATTAAAAGCAACACTCCTTCAACTGAAATCTATGATCCAGAATTTAAAATCAGTATTCATTCACTTACCACCCCTGTCACTGCAGCCTGTCTTGTCCTCATTGGCATAAAAAAGAATTGCGCAACAGGCCTGGTGATATTCAGATCTTTGTCAGCAAGAAAGTATTTAACATACCGCAAGTTTCCTCTGATAGTTTCCAGGTAGTTTCCTTAATAACGATTGAATTAGCTCCCTTTAGGTATCACAATATAGCGGGCAATATAGGACAACATGCCCAATGGATTCAGTCTCATCAGAATTCCATGGACATAATCTCTGTTTGACTGGTATCATGGTATCTGTCTTCTAATAGTGTTGAGGAGAGAACATTAAAGTGGGCTTTGGAAAATTCCCAGCGGTGTTTAGCATTGTCCAGTGCATTTAAATAATTTGTTGGATAGGATGTTTGAGGCTCATATAAGAATTTGTAAATTTGTCAGGATTGGTTAAGATCAATTTGGAATTCTGTATCCCCGATTTGACCTATCACTGTTTATGGGCAGTTACTTAGAACTGAACCATGTGTGCCATTTTATTAACCATTCACCCAGTTCTGGGAAAGGTAACTTTTAGTGGTTACTGCAATCTGCTTTTGTTTTTAACATACTGAATAATTTGGTGTCGCCAACAAACCTGGCCAATCCAGTGGTCACCCCTAACTCTAGGTTCTTTAAAAAATAGTTACAGTGCACCAGTACACAGATCCTTGAGGGACCCCTCTTCCCACATATCTCCATTGTCCACTTGTTTCTGTGATCTGCAGAGAAATACTCGTTTACACTTTATAAATACCTTTTAGAAAGAAGTAAAGTTAAAAGTTGTGCTGAATTCTGAACTTATGTCTGTGGTAGAAGAATCTAGTGTTAGAGATGAGCACCAGTTAAGTATAAAAAACTGGTGCTGCAGTGGAATGCGCCGACAATACTTTAGCTATTTACCACTCTGATTCAGCAGCTATTTGTACAATCATGATAAATGTCTAAGGCACTGTCCACCATTTCCCTCCATATATCTTCTTGATTGCATTGAGGTTTTGTTACCACTGTCATGGTTTGGAGGTATAATGCACTGGCTTGCAGGAGAACAGATAGTATGTTATGATGATAAATGGGAGGTCTTTATTTCTGCTAATATGATCAATGGCAAAAGACTTTGAAGCAAATGCCTATTAATTGACACGTATTGATCTCATCTCAAAAGCCTACATTACTTGCAGTATTTTTGACAATTGCACAGTTTGTCTCTCCCTCCACCCCACCCTTGGAATAAAAATAATAAGGAATTATTATTTTTAATGTCAGCCATACAGTGTGGACTTACTAATGGCAAAAGAAAAGGGGGGGGGGGGAACCATTTATATTTGAGTAAATGATGTACACATCAAATAATTCCAAGTTCCTCTACTATTAAAGTGTGTGGATAATTTAACTGTTACAGGACCCAGGTCAGTTTAGGTTTACTTTACCAGATACTGATGATTACTCTGTTCATTTATGTACACACACAACCAGGTTTGCTAACATGATTCTAAATGCACTGAGCCTGATAGTGTGCACAAGGGCGGGAAATGAATTCCATTCCTCCTCTCCATCCTGAATTGCTATTTGGCAAAATTCAAACTATGTCTGTGCCTTCGTGTCTACTGAATTGGTGCAAAGGAGCTCACTCCTGTCTCCTGAACCAATGCAGCGGCCATTGTTTCTTCTGCTTCAATCTAAGCCAATTTATGTGCTATTGTTCAAATAATTGTTGTTCGTCTCTTGGCTTCCATCCTGCTGGTTTATCTTCGCTAAGCTGGGGCAGTCTAGTAACTAAGAATAAAGATGCCTGATCACCAGATGTTCACTGCCACTCTCAACAGATATGGAAAAAGGAGCACCCTAACATCAAGTTCCTTGGGCTGTGGAACTCACAGAAGTCAACTTCCCATTCACCCTGATAACATCCTGCCACACATTCACGGACAATTCTAAGAGCCCTGTGTTCTTTTCTGACTGTCTATATAGCACAAAACACACATAATCAATATCTCACTCTTTCCAGAAGGTAGCATGGACATCTCTACACTATTTGCTCTCCAATAATTTTATTTCCAAGCTTTTTGACTCTTAAACTAAGTGTTATTTTGGGAGTGTGCTCCTTTTGGCACAATTCTTGCCCACAATTCTTCTCCCTCTCAGTTCCCATGGAGGGTCTAATTTCACATCCTATTTCCCCATGTTATCCCCCCTCCATTCATTTCATCCCTGCAAAGTGGGACTTCCTACCATGGCTTGGTAGTTTGACCATCCCACTTGGATCTCATCCTGTTGTTGATAGTCCTGTTTCTCCCTTCCTCTATTCCTGCTTATCAGAATTGAAGAAGAATGAACCATACCTCCTGAACTAATGTGCAGAATAGAATGTAATTGACTGAACTCACTTTAGTGGTGGTAAAAATAATGCATGAAAGGGATTAATACACACATTGAATATACAAGTTTTCCTTTCATAACAGACCCAATCATGGCACACCTTTTCAAGGTTTTGTGGCAGTTTCAGAAGTACCGGTAATCTCCATAATGTTTCAATTAAAAGTGCTCTTCAGAAACCTTTTTACTTCTGCATAATAGAACATAGGCCTACATAAACAAAAGTCAAGAGATACTTTGTCGGATAAGTATATGTTAAAACAAGTCACAATACACCTGTGAAATTGTTGTCAACTTGATTATTTTCTCTAGTGACATTTGGAGATGTGCACCAAGCCAATTATTTTGACATTAAATCAAATATGTTTGCTAACTAACCTTCACATCGAAAATCATGGAATTCTAATTATAATCAATTTAAAACTCATTAAGCTTAATTATAATTTCAATTCAGCTAATATTGGTTGTTTTAAAAGTATGTTGAACGGCTGCTTGCAAATAACCTGAACAGACCCTACTGTGGAGCAAGGGTGAGCCACTGAACTCAGGTAGAATTTCAGATTGAACCCGTCCACACACAGAGTCACTGGCCCAGTTACCACTACTGCTGCCACTAGTGCTGTCCACCTGGCTGTCTTCAGTATGTCTGCCACTGCCACCAGTCCATTAGCCCCTAACCCCACCATGTCAACCACCATGCCTAAATACAGGCCCACCCCAAGTGTCCCTATTTTTCAGGGACGTCCCTGATTTAGAGAAGCCATCTTGGTTTCTGTTTTGATCCCGGAATGTCCCACTTTTCCTTAGGGCACCCCTATTTTCATTGGAGAAATGTTGGAGGGTGTGGAGTTATTCAACTCCCGAGCTGTCTGAAGGCAATCCTGTATGTATATGAAAGTGTGTGTGTGTGTGTGTGTGTGTGTGTGTGTGTGTATATGTTTTATTATATTTTTATATATGTTGGAAGCTGCTGGGGCAATCCAATAAGATGTGTGGGGTATAAATAGTGAAATTATCATTATGGAATGGGGTGTCCCTATTTTCATCATAGAAATGTTGGAGGGTATGTTGAGGCATCTGATCAAGGCCTGTATTTTAAAATGAGCTTAAAGATATATTTGCAAATGTTTGTATGTTTCATGCCAGGCAGAAACCAGCTGGCTAAATACTTTGGCAGTTGTTTATCTTCCTGCTCTCCTGAACAAGCCCCCCCCCCTGATTTATAGCAGTAGCGGGAGACAAGTTTCTCAAAGTTGTAAAAGGAAATTACAGGCTGGGAGCAAATGTTACACTGACCCTACATATTACAGAATACAATCAAGCTGCAAAAACACTAATTAAGAGTTGGTAAATAGTAAGATTTATTGTTTAACAGAAAATAATACCATGTGCCTCCCATCAGACTAGCCATATTTTCCTAAGGTTTAAGGTATACTGAGAGAGTTAAAGGGCAATAAATTTTGGGAAGAGCTAATGGGAAAAGCAGCTGGCTGGGAAAGGGGGGTGTAAACTGAAGAGGCTTCTTTTGTAGCTGTTTTTACTGAGTTCCTTTTTTACTTTGCAAAGGCCTTTTCTTCTAAAAAGCTATCTATGTTATGTATGAGATTTGTTGGCTTAATGTAATTATGCAAAGGATTTAGAAAGTAAGAAATGTTAGATTCTTATGTTAGATTCTTATTTCATTGATGGTGTGTGAGAATGTGAACCCAAGATCTCTGTTTAGATAGAATTTAATACCATGAGCCATTTGTTTTAGCCATTTGTTTTGGAATGCAGGGGCAACAGGGGCAAAAGGTGATCTGGTAATTAAGGTGCCTTCTCGAGGCAAATGTAAGATATATGGCTACTTGTCTGCCATTTATGGATAGAAGGAAATATAGCTCTTTGTCTCCCATAAAAAGTAATAGGAAATGGGTGTATCTTTTATGATTGGTTCTAGCAAACAGCCAATAGGAATTTCAACCAGGCTGATTGGACAGAGGCAGCCAAAGGAGGAGCAAGGGGGCTGGGCTGAGGAAATATAAGTGCTGGCCATCAGGGCTGGAGGGGGCAGAGCTTTGGTAACCATATACCACTGTGCCTATCATTTATTTGTCTGACAAATAAATTATTATTTTAATTTCTCTATTGCTGCGTTGATTATTTCATTCCAGCTAAGTGTTAACCACAAGCAGGGTGCTACAATGTAAATGAGATCAAGGACATTAAATTATTCATGAACAATAGTTTTCTCTTCTTTGTTTTTAAATTATTTGTTATAAACTACACACACAAACAAACACCCCAAAACCACAACGATGTCTCAGGGCGGGTTACAACAATTGAGAATATTACAATTAGAAAAGTGTGTGTCCTAAAACATACATCTGAGGAGTCAAAGGCCAGGGTGAGGAGGTCCATCTTTAGCATATGACAAAATAAATGAGCCATATACACTTTTGTGGGGAGGGAATTCCACAGCACAGGAAATACCAGAGTTAATGCACTCTCCTGAGTCATTTCCTCCAAATTTCTGAGGGTGGTATAATTGCCCAGAGGGCTACCTCTACCAATCTGAACACCTGAAAGGGCCAATAGGGAAGGAAGTAGTCTTTCAGATATTTGGGCTTTATGTGTTTAGGGCTTTAAACAGTAATTTGAGTAACTGAGATACCTCTTGCTAGACAATTCTATGACATGTGGGACTGGGGTGTGTGTAGAAATCTGCTAGTTCTGTTTATTGTCAGACAATGAGTCTATCTTCTCCCTCTACATATCAGGGGAAATCAGCACTCCTTTCTTTTCTATTAGCAGGAAATGCCTTTTCTAGAAATGTCGAGCTCTTTCATTCATTGCTGTTTTCACACTGAAAAGTCAATCTAAAATGCTGAATGCCTTTGTCATAGGGGAGCCAGGGCTAGTTCAGGGCATTCTGAGATGAAAAGCTTTATTTGTCTTCCTAGATCCAAGGTGGTGAGTTTGTTTTTTCTAGTAATTTTGAAAAAGGGCCTGCAAGGAGCATCTCAAGGCCTTATTGACCAAGAAGTCGAGAGTCTCAATTTCAGTTTTTTTTGCCCAGGCGATGCATGGGACCCATATTAAATTTCTCAGCATGCTGTGAAGGCTCACAGCTTCTATCTCAGGATGCATATGAGTAACTTGGAACAGCAACTATTTAAAAAAACATGGAAATTGATAATTGAGCTTTTCTTTAATGCTAACCACTTTAGGGAGATGTTGAATAAATTAATGATTCACTTGCCCTTAGTTGTTTCCTTCTTCGTGTGTGGTTGTGCATCTAAATGCATCTCCAGTGTGACCTTGCTTTCAATGGAATGCACACATGGGCTGGATATGCACCCTAGTGATACGAACACTGAACCAAACTCACTTCAATATCAGACAACAGCCCCTCTCCCCTACATACTTCTAACTTCAGAGGGGCAATCCCCCCTCACAGTTTAAAGTAGGGCTAAGCCAAAATATCAGTATTTCAGTCTTCCTCTGGAGAATATTTGGAGACAAGGCCTGCCCAGTTTCTCCATCCATCAATTTTAGCCGCAACTGTGCATCCAGTTTTAATGTTATTTCCAAAATTCAGTTCAGTTTAATTGGGCTACAGACCATAAACATCAAATACAGCAAATTTAATGTTGTTTAATGTCATTTCAATATCACTGAAGGACATAGTGAACTTGACCCCTACTCCTTCTGGTTCTCCTCTCTTAATCTATTTCTTCCTTCATTCACTAATATTATGTAACAATGGACTTCCATTCATTATTTACAATTCGTCCACACTTTGCTTTGCTCCACGTTTCTAGGCACATATCCATGCTTTAAAGTTCCCTGTCCAAGCACTTTTTTTTAGCCCTTGTCCTTTCCCCACAAAAAAACAACCCCCCCCAAAACCCCCACTCTTTACTGCTGAATGACAATCTGTGGAAAACTCGAATTGTCATTTGTTCCAATTCATAATTAAAGAGTGGGCTTTCCTGGGGAAAGTGGTGGGGCAACAACAACAACCAAAACCCCTGGAAAGGGACCTAGAAAGCACGGGACAAAAGATAAGCATGGATGAGCTCAAAGTGAGCCGAAATTTCTCAGAACTATCTTCTTCGGGGAAATGCTGTTGAGGATTTTCACATGCTCTGCAAAATCAACTCCCCCAGTCACTTTGTTATCCATAATTAGTGTGGGGAATTTTGAGAGACCATTTTTCCTCAGCCATAAAGGGCATTTGTCTAAAAGTGGTAACCGTAGCCTCTGGTTTGCATGCCCCAGATTAACAGCTGGTGGTGTTGATATCTTTTAAACAGAGAGCCACCTTCACTTTGGCTGAGTTGCATACCAACAGCAGGTGTGACCACCCTTCAATCTGGTGTGCACACAGGAGGACACACACAGCCCTTCCCTCTTCAGCTGAACTGTGCACATGATGGGAGTTCTTGTCCTCTCTCCGCCCATCACATGATCAACCTGATGATCACGGTGGCAGAAATGTGCATCTCTATCACGCTGCTTTGCTGGGAAAGTCACCCCAGTATGATATCTACTTTCATTTTTGTTTTATTTTTGCTACCACTATCAAAATCAATGGGGTCTTGGGGGAGAAAAAAATACACTGAGGGCTGGATCAGGCACCAAACCAAAAGTTAACTACCCCTGCCCAAGAGTATTCTTTCCTTATTTTAGTGTTTTGGCACACAGGGTTCATTGTTTTTAAAAACAGTGTTTTGGCACACATTGTTTTGACTCATAGGATTCACTTGTTTTTAAATAGGAGTCATAATTCTCTCCCCCCCTCTTCTTTCATCTTCTCCCCTTCTTTTGTATCTTCTTAAAAATTACATTGTAAATCCACAGACAGGGACATCTCCGCCCCCCAACCCCAACCTTTTTATTATTTGTTCAGTGACTCATTTTCCTTTAGGCGCTATTAAAACAACACATTGTTTAGTTAAAGAACTTATCATTCTGCCTGGGCTGTTCTGGCTATATTCTCTTCTGACTTATAACCCATGAAGTGTTCTTGCTTAGCTTCTTTCTGCTGCATCCTAAGCTGTCCTTCATACCAGAGCTGGATCCACATTTGATGCATGTTTGATCCCTCCTCTTGTCCATGAGCCCTGACAAGTATACCTGGCGGCAGTGGTGGGCAGCAGGATTCCAACCAGTGCATGTGAGGTGTGTGTGCCAAACTGGGTCTTTGACCCAAGTGAAAAAAATAGCTTGGTTTTGCCTCTGTTGCTTACTGTCATGCAGTTAACAACATCTTCCAAGGGCTACTTTCTGAGTAAATTCAGTGCTAAAACATGCACCAGGGTTGGTTTTTGTTGTTGTTTAGTTGTTTAGTCGTGTCCAACTCTTCGTGACCCCATGGACCAGAGCACGCCAGGCACTCCTGTCTTCCACTGCCTCCCGCAGTTTGGTCAGACTCATGTTTGTAGCTTCGAGAACACTGCCCAACCATCTCGTCCTCTGTTGTCCCCTTCTCCTTGTGCCCTCCATCTTTCCCAACATCGGGGTCTTTTCCAGGGAGTCTTCTCTTCTCATGAGGTGGCCAAAGTATTGGAGCCTCAGCTTCACGATCTGTCCTTCCAGTGAGCACTCAGGGCTGATTTCCTTAAGAATGGATGCATTTGATCTTCTTGCGGTCCATGGGACTCTCAAGAGTCTCCTCCAGCACCATAATTCAAAAGCATCTATTTTTTGGCAGTCAGCCTTCTTTATGGTCCAGCTTTCACTTCCATACATCACTACTGGGAAAACCATAGCTTTAACTATATGGACCTTTGTTGGCAAGGTGATGTCTCTGCTTTTTAAGATGCTGTCTAGGTTGGTTTTTACCTCCCTTCATTGGAAGAGATTCCTGTTTGATGTTGAATTGCATGGCTGTGGTAAGTGAAGAGCAATTACGTTGTGTAGAGCAGCTTCCTGGTTCCATGATGTAGCTTTTTTGTTTTGTTTTTACACCTTCAAGATAATAAGCCATAACCTCTGTTGTCGTGAAACTAAATGTGATCAGTGCCATGGCCCAGTGCCATGGTAGAGCACATCCTTTGCACGCAGAAAGTTCCAGTTTAAATTCCTGGCATCTACAGGTAGGAAAGCTGCTGGTGGTTAGTATAGATAATAATGAACTAGATGGACCCACTAGTCTGACTCAGGATAAGACAGCTTCTTGTGTTAGTGCATGATGCATGTGTTTGCCGTAGGCCAGGTGAAATAGCTGGACACTGTTTCAGCTATTATTTAAAAGTGCAGGGCGAAAGCCTGGCATAGTATGTGATTGAATTACTTAATGCCTACAGATTAGTTTGAGATAGTCTCATCCAAATTGTTATCTAAGCATACAATAACCATAAAAAAATGCTCCTAGGTATATTGTAGTAATTTTTTAAAAATCTAATCATACTTTAATTAGGTTCCTTCTTTATTAAGACAATAGAATTTTGAAGAAACATGTCATCTGTCTGGAGAAATTAGCTAATTCATATTCTTTCGAAGAAAGCAATCTTCATCTCCCACAGCGCATTTGCCCATCATCAATTAATTCTCAGAGTACTTTCATTTAGGTTAGGGGCATTCTTTTGTTTTTTCATCCTCCCCTAATTGCCCTTCAACTTTCTCCCCTTTATTCATTACCTTTCTTTATTACTTTTAGCTTTCTTCATTACCTTTAATAATTGTGCCATGAATAAAATAAAATAAAACCTGGATCTGAAGCATTTGCAGTGTGACATATGAAAGATTTTGGAGAGCATTTAATGTGCTTATGCATATTAGAACAATTCTCAAGGGAATCCCTCTGTGTTAAAATACACATGGAGATAAAATTGAAAAGACTCAGCAACCAATTCAAATTAGATCTGAATTGCTTTGAAACTTCAAATGTGCTTGCTTTGTTTTACTTTTCTGGGAGTCTCGTTATCTGACAAGCTATCTAAATAGCCCTGTTTTTCTTCAATATATTGTGCATTAGGAACTGAACTTTTTTCTCTTTGCAGGTGAAATTACTTTTGGATTTTCATTACTTGAGAAGATTAATGGTCTTAGCTTTTTATGGTTTTTTGCTGAATCTTTCTAATCAGATGATTTGGCTATCCATAATAGTAAGAATGCTGTTACTTTCAGTTTCCAAGCCATTGTTCTTACACATTTACTGGAAAGGGGCAGCACTGCTACAAGATCCAGACCCAGATTAAGCATTGCTTCCCTTGCCCTCAATCTAAACAGCTATCATATTTACCGTACTTGAGTCTAATGTGCCATTGAATCTAATGTTCTCCTTAATTTTTGCAACAAAACTTGGCCCAAAAAAGGTGAGCATTAGATTTGAGTAAATACGGTATTTTCTCTTTGTGGGATGCTCTTCAGAGGAAAGCAGCATCCCCATAACTATTTAAAGTCCCGCCCCCCAGGGTTAGTGGGGCAGGTACCAAGTATTTCATCTGCAATTTATATGGAGTGTGGAGTAGGTGAAAAAAAGGACTCCCCACAACCAATCATGGACTTCCCCTCCCCAAACTCCTACTTGGCCCCCAGAATGGGTGACTAGCAAGAAACCCACAATGTAGTGGGAGGATGGGCTGGAACTGCAATGAAAAGAGGGAGGGGAGGGGAGGGAGGAGAAAGGGCGGAGCAGGCTTAGATAGTCACTACCTCACTCTCTCATTGGGCAGTTAGCTCAGACCCACTCCTCTTGGGAGAAACCAACTCTCATCTTCTCCCAAGGCAGGGGTCTCTGGGTATGTGCAGGACAGTCTTAAGCATATCTGGCACAGTGGTGCAATGCTCTATCTGGCGGCAACCTTCCCCCCATTTCCCAGAGTTTTTTAGGGAGGATGGTGCTGCCGGCAGGGCTGGAGGAAGCGGGCAGTGGCTGGAGAGCGGCTCTTCTGGCAAGGAAGAGGCAGAGACTGGACGTGGTGCCTCCCAGCTTAGCTGGTTGCTTTGTGCCACGGTGGCCATGGCAGGCGGGGGCTCCAGGCACGGTGCTGCTTCAGTGTGGCATGGTGGAGGCGGGTGAAGGTGGCGAGCTGATGCCGGGAGGTGCCACGTCCAGCCTCCGCCTCTTCCCTGGCACCCTCCAGAACTTGGTGCCCCGGCGCCCCACACCACTAGCCTCTATGGGTAAGATGCCCCTGGGTATGTGTCAAATTCACTCCCCACCCTCCACGAGATGTGGAGGTGGCATAAGATCTCCAGACAAAGAGAGAGCTGTATATAGTTCATCTTTATGGTTATAGAACTTCACTAGACTCCTCTCCCCATCTTGAAAATGCTTCTGTACAGTTTCATTTGAGGAACACTTGGTTGCATTTCCCCAACCCTCTGCTTAGAGCAGCATTGTTCTGGAAAGGGTTGTTAGGAAGCAATCAGAGCCAAGCCCTTCCTTGCATCCTTGACTTAAAGCGAGTCAATTGGTAGTGGCAACTCAGAGCTCATTAATGGCCAATACGCTGCTTCGTTGCTATTCAGGAAGGCTCCATTTTACAGCTGCAGAAGGCTACTTCCAGGAAAAGAAACAATAGGGGTCTGATGACTGTCATCAGTTAGGCATCATTCAAGTTCCTAAAATCAGTCCAAATTTATTTCTGCTGCCTCAAAGAACCAGCTGCTCAGTTCATCAGCTTTGGCTTGGCCTTTTTGCTTTCACAGATTAACAGAGCAATCCTATGTAAGCTAACTTGGAAGCGTCACTGTGCTCAGCAGAGCTTCTCAATGAGTGACTGTTTAAGACTATAGCCTAAGGCTAAACTCAAACCTGGACTTGTAAGGAAAGTGGTCCTTGTAGGCTCATCGCCATATTGCAGTACTATCCATAATCTGCCAGTTAATTTAGGGTGTCAATTGATTTAGAGAGGAATTTGGGAAGTCTTACTAGAATTGATCACAGCTCCAGAAAGACTCCCTCAATGCCCTGGGCTTTCCAAGCTTTTGCACTGTCTTCTGCATAGACAACCCATGATGCCATGCTTACCCTGGATCCAGGTTTATCGAGGCATTCTGGCAGGCACCAGTATTTTTTGCAAGTTTGCTTATGTAGATTTGCTGTGAACAATGTTTCATTTTTTTTAGGGAGAGAGCATGGGAAAGGTAAAAAAAAACCAGAATCTGATAAGGGATCTGCTCCTTCATATTCTGATTTCACCACTAGCACATGCTAAGTTTCAGATTAAAGAATGTATAAAGAATTGCACGTATTTTTAACAAATCAAAAATTGGGTCAAATGAAGTCTATTTCATTCAATCGAAACTCAGTACAAAAATTACATGAGTAAGAAATATATGTTTATGTTCATTCTGTTTGTACCTAATTCACCACTTTTGGGGCATTAGCTTATCTTGCAGCAGAGGAGGGACCTCTTGGAGATCACCTCCAAATGGGCTACATTTGGTGTACCTGAGAGAATGTTATACTTCAGATAGACCAGCATTCAAATGGGTTTCATAGGGTTGTAAGCAACATTAGTCATGCTTGGAGTAGAGCCATTGAAATTAATGGACTACTCTAAATCTAACTTAGTTGGCTACAGCCCATAGTAACCAGAGGTCAATTACAAACCAAGTATAGGTTACCAAGGAACAGATAGCAATCATAATTTGGTCATAATGAACTAAACTTAAGATTTAAGAAGAAATCCAGAAGTTAAAAGGAAAAAATGTAAGCCTTTCAGTGATGTGTAGAGGTAGAAGTGTACAAAAATTAAATAGATCAGAATACACAAAGGTGAATAAGAGAGGGAGACTATATAAATGTTAAAACAGAGCAACTTGAGAGAAGTATTGATTAAAGCAGCAGATAAATGTAGAGGAGAAGGAAGGACTGAGGAAAGCATGGATAACAGAGGGTATAATTGATTTTCTGAAACAAAGGAGAAGATTTTAAAAACTCTTGAGATGAGAGAGAGCCCATACAGAACTGTAAGCACAGTAAGCAGTGCTTCAAAAATACTCAGGGAATTTTAGAAAGACTTGCAATAAAATTAAAGAGTAATTAAGTGAGGATCTATTTGGTTCCAGGCAACTGAGGAAGGAAGGAAGCCATTATTGCAAGCCAAATATTGGTAGAGGGAAGGACATTAATACAGCATTTATGAACCTAGAAAAAGCCTTTGACAGCCTTGGCTGGAATAAAATGTTCATTCTACCGCAGAAACCAAGACTATAATACGGGAATGTATAATTCAAACAAAACCTAGTAATCTATAATTAGAGTATATGATTTGAATGAAGAGCCAACATTATTTAGTAAAAGGATCCATCAACTGTGTTTATTGTCCTCTGAATGGCTTCACACATTTAGAGAGAATGCAATTAATGACAATGATGGTAATAATAAAGTAGTAGCCTTAGCCTCAGGCACTGAAGTAAAGGGGAATCAGGAATTGGCTATACTTAGCTTGTGATTTAGCAAGAATGGCATATAAAGAAGTAAAATTGCCAAAAATATTAAATACAGCAAATTCAGAAATATGGCCAAATATAAATGAGAATAAAACACAAACGTTAGTAACATGTAAGCACCCCCTCTCTCGTTTCAGTGAATGTAATATACTATATATAAATTTAAACTGATTAGGAGCAATGATTGAGGCTGCAACCCTAATCACGATTACTCAGAAGTCCCACTGAATTCAACCTAAAATCCAAGAAAGGATTCCCAGCCTCAAATATCTGGGATGAAGTAGCCAGCTATCTGGAAAGAGAGACGTTGCAGAGCAAAAGTTAAAAGCAGAATAGAATGGAAGATCAGACACCCTATAATAAGATACACTTGTTGCCCATACAAGTGTGTGGGGGGGGGGAGTTGAAGTAACTTACATATGAAATGCAGTTCTGGCATAAAAGGTAAGAAAGAAAATCAGAGGTGTCTGAAATGTGATGCTGGAGAAAAATGTGTAAAGTGAGTAGGGATGGTGGAGAAATTCAATTCAGTCCACATTTGAAGGTGAACTTTCCAAGTTTGCGAGTTCTAAAACAAAATGAGAATCAATCCAAAACACAAACATCCTTCAAAAATGTTGAATTATTATTACCTATTAAATGTATGCCCCCCTCCCCACAAAAGGAGCCCTGGGTGGGAAACAAGGAGCAGCACGACAATGAAAACATGCATCTTAAAAACAATTCCAATACAGATGCAGAATGGGAAAGACCTGTACTTAAAAAGCTTATTGAAAGACCATGGTCTTTAATAGCTATCAAAATGGCAACAGAGACAGCGCCTATTTAATGAGAAGGAATTCCAGAGAGTAGATGGTACAGCTCTCATGGCCTGATTCTTACCTTGTGCGGAATGAACCTCCTGGTAAGATGGTATCTGCAGAAGGCCCTAACTTGCAGAACGCAGCAATTTACTGGATATACAGTGGTACCTCGGGTTACAGACGCTTCAGGTTACAGATGCTTCAGGTTACACACTTTGCTAACTCAGAAATAGTACCTCAGATTAAGAACTTTGCCCCAGGATGAGAACAGAAATCGCGGGAGGCCCCATTACCTAAAGTGGTACCTCAGGTTAAGAACAGTTTCAGGTTAAGAATGGACCTCCAGAATGAATTAAGTTCTTAACCCGAGGTACCACTGTATAAGGGCTAGGGTGATCTCTCTTTTTGTAACAATAACAACAACTTTTTATTAGTTTCCACATTTTTATACATACATACATCTCACACATATATCCAATTACAAGGTTCTCTGAACCTTCTAACTTCCTCTCTCCCCTCTCATGGGTTCTTAAATTAAATAATAATAATTATTATTTGCATCTTGTACTTTTCCCAACTATTATGTATCCCTAATTTATCAAAATCAATTTCACATTACAAATGTCATTACAACGCTACCAATGATTTTAACTGTTTACAGGTTTTTTTTAATAAACTACAAATTTACTCCACTCTGTAGCAAATACTTGGTCTTCTTGGTTTCTGATCTTCCCTGTCAGTTTCGCCATTCCTGCATGGTCCATCAATCTTGTCTGCCATTCTTCCTTTGTTGGTAATACTTCTTCTTTCCATCTTTGGGCTAGTAACAATCTTGCTGCCGCCGTTGCATATAAAAAGTCTTTTATCTTCTCTTGGCACTTCTTCCCCTATTAAACCTAAAAGAAAGGTTTCTGGGTTTTTTAAACCAATGTATTTTTAAACATTTTCTTTAATTCTTTATAAATCATTTCCCAGAAGTCTTTTACCTTACTTACAACATGACCACCACATATGGAAAAAAGTACCATCTTTCTCTTTACATTTCCAACACATATTTGAGTTAGTTTTATACATTTTTGCAATTTACTTGGTGTTATATACCAACGATACATCATTTTCATATACAGTAATTTTCTTTCAACGCACAGCATGCTGTAAATTGTATTCCTTCTTTCCCTAACTTTTCCCATGATGAAAAGTGGATATTGACCCAAAATCTCTAGCCCAGTGTATCATCAGTGCCTTAACTTCTTCATCCTTTGTATACCATTCCAAGAGTGATTTATACATTTTTGACAATATTTTCACCTTATTTTCCAACAGATCCATTTCAAATCTTGATCTTTCTGTTTCAAACCCTCTTTTTTATCTCTTTTAAATACCTCATTTAATCGGTGATACTGCAACCAATCTGTTAACATTTCTCTTATTTCCTCAAATTTCCTCAATTTTAGTTGGCCGTCTGCCTCAATTAATAATTCTTTATAGGTGGCCCAGTCCCTCTCATATTTGAGGGTGATCTTCCAGGTATCTTAGTCCCAAGCTGTAGAAATAATATTATTACTAAAAAGAAAGACGGCAAGAGAGGATCAATGATTACATCCACACAGGAAAAGAAAGAGGAGAAATACTGGGTATTCTATTAACTAGAGCCACGGTTTTATTAGCTTTACAACAGTTCTGAAGCAGATCAAACTGCATGAATTTATTCATGCCACCTCGTCTTGCTGATGAAAGAAAGGTGAGGTAGACCCAGCACTGAGTCCAGAGACAGTGCAAGAGGTATCTCTGTCTCCTCAGCCACATGGTGTCACATCCATACCATAATTGAGCACACATGACTTCCCCCAAAGAATCCTGGGAACTGTAGCTTTACCTGTCATGAAAAACCTGGCTATGTTTGATATCAGAATATACTCACACATTTCATCCCTGTTAATTTGTCTTGCCCATTGCTTGCACACTAATGTCCAGACCCTCGAGTCAGGGGAAAGGAAGGTTCAGAGAGTCAAGCAATATATATCAAATATATCATACACACAGAGTGTCATTCTGCTGACAGGTGTCTCACCAAATTGAATGCTGCTGTCCCCTTCCATTCCCAATAAGCCAAGTAATTGAACATCCTGAGATGTATTTTCCCATTATAGGGGGAACACGTCAAGATATGTAAGGCTGGGATCCTATGCACATCAGTTTGGAAGAGAGGCACTCTCAGGCCTCAGTCAAGTACCAACACAAGCAAAGAACTGAAATCCAATTCTGACATAGGCAAACAAGGTCCAAATGGTCCAAGGAAGACCATATAGTTAGTGACAGGCTGATGGTCAGGTTCTGGAATATGCTTGCAAGAGACAGAAGATGTTGATAGAACTGATGGTGAAGCAGTTGATGTGACGTGGTTTGTGTGACTATTCAGTAGGGTAAGTTTCTCAGAATGAGCAGCAAGCCCCGAAGTGATTTTTTAATCCTAAAAAGATTCAGTGTAAAACTTGACTACTAACCTCACTTTCACTTCTCACTATCTCCATTGTTTTCAGATTATAGTGGATCTACTGCAAAGTAGTTGAAAGAGGCTTTTGCCCCACATGGTCTTGTTTAATCAAGTATAGATCAACTTTTTGATTTGTAAAATAATATATTCAATGCCACTGTTCATCCAGCTGATTTAAAGATTTAAAAACCAGCTGCCTGCTATTACTGATAACAATTCCATATCTTGTTGTTTTTTCTTCAAAAGAATATGGAGTCAACAAACAGGTTTTTTATGGGGTTTGATACCGAACAAGACTCCCTTTTTCTGCTGCTGTGAAATGGTGAGTGGTGGCTGTCCTTTTACACTACACACTTCTTGAGGAAATCCCATTGTGGTGTGATTTGTTTTTAAGAAACAGTTAGGGAACAATGTTTCTAAAGTCCTCTTCAGCGAAAAAGGTCTACATTCATGTTTTCTATTGACATACAATTTTGGATGATAGACAGTATGCCAAGTACCACAAAGGAGACAAAGCCTTGTCTCAGAAAACTGATTTTACTCTTTGCCTTGCGCTGTTTTAATTACTGGCATCATAAAAACCCATTACTTATTTTTTTTAGGAAACGTCTGTATACTGAGTCAGAATATTGTTTCATTTTGCCTACACTGACCAGCAATGACTCACGAGGGTTTCAGGCAGGGAACATTCCCAGCTCTACCTGGATATGCAAGGTACTGAACCTGGGGCATTCTGCATGCAGGAGAGATGCTCTGCTGCTGAGCTACGACCCTTTCCCTCTAAATGGAAGCATATATTTTCTTTTTATGATAGGCTTATGCTCTTTCTTTAAAAATGTTCAGAGCCCAGGCTTGATTATAATTTAAATAAAACACATTCATCTGAAAGAAGACTTGAACAATACATGATAAATTTTCAGATTTTCAGACATTTTATCCTGGAACTTAAAGGCATAGCACGTGAAAAGAGCTGGCAGCGCTTTTAAGGCTTTGCTGAGTTTTATCAACTGTTTTGTATTTTGAAGCAACAGGTGGGAAATGGGAGATGTACCGAGATTCTTTTGAGAAATATTGGCTGCTATCAACTCATTACAAATTTGTTTCCATATCCATATCCATTGGTGAATGGATTTTGACCAGGTTCCTCAGCAGTGTTTTCCATTATTTGAAACTGAAGCAGTGCTGATTAGACCACACTTTTTTTCCTGAGGGCAGAAAGTCTCTGGAACAATTTAGTCTGCTTATTTGAAATGCAACCTTTTTACCTATGAGGTTAATGCAAAAAACACTGGCTTTTTGCTGATTACCTGAAAGCTGTCATTTTTTTGTTTCCAGGACTCCTGATACCTACACCACTTTATTCTGTGAGTTGCATTAGCTGAAGCACCTATCATTTGCTCTAATTAAGCAGATTAGCATTGTAAATGGCACAAACTAATTATCTATAATGGCATCATTATGTTTTTGAACTTATTAGTGGGAACTCTAACTATCAAGAGCAAAGCTCAGGAAAGAGAAAAGAACAAAGCCTAATCATTGTGCTTGCAATGGTAAAACTAATAGCTACTAATGCTGTTATTTTATTAGATTTTTTTTTCATGAGAAAATCTGTAGAGGAACTTGTTGGCAATTCCCTTGCTCCTACTTAGAACTCCTTTCCTTGTCTCAAAAAACAGTGATCTGTGAATGACTCAGAGTTTCACTGAGTATGCCCAGTAAATCACATGAAGGACAGGTTCTATATCAGGGTTGAGGAACCTGTGTCCCTAGAGACAGAATGATGGCGGTTGTAGTCCAAGCACCTCTGGAAGTCACAGCACTAGCTACCACTGACCTGGAATGTTTGTGAACATTCCATAACATCTCAGCAATGGCTAGAGGTTCGCAACAAGACTTCAGTCTGCTAGATGAAAGGCAACAACTACTGTAGTATTTATGCTAATACAGGTACAGTGGTAGCTTGGTTCTCAAACTTAATGCGTTCTGGAAGTCCATTCCAAAACCAAAGTGTTCCGAAACCAAGGCACACTTTCTCATAGAAAGTACAGTGGTACCTCTGGTTAAGAACTTAATTCATTCTGGAGGTCTGTTCTTAACCTGCAACTGTTCTTAACCTGAAGCACCACTTTAGCTAATGGGGCCTCCCGCTGCTGTCGTGCTGCCACCGCACAATTTCTGTTCTCATCCTGAAGTAAAGTTATTAACCTGAGGTACTACCTCCAGGTTAGCAGAGTCTGTAACCTGAAGTGTTTGTAACTCGAAGCGTTTGTAACCCGAGGTACCACTGTAATGCAAAATGGATTAATCCATTCCAGACTTTTAAAAACAACCCCTAAAACAGCAATTGAACATGAATTTTACTATCTAACGAGACCATTGATCCATAAAATGAAAGCAATAAACAATGTACTGCAATCACACAATCAATCAATCAATCACTCAATCAATCAATCAATCAATCAGTAGCTGAACTGGGTTCCACACAGTCACAAAAACAAAACAAAAAAGAGCCACAAAAAAACCACACACGAAATAAATAGCAAAAACAGACAGACCTCAGCGTAAAACTCAAAACGGAAGTGTGGCACTCAAGTTGTCAGTATAACACTCAAATCATCAGCATAACACTCAAAATGGAAGTGTGGCACTCAAATCAAAGTTTAACACTCAAAATGGAGCAGGTTTGGCTTCCAAAAAAAAAAGGTTAGAAACCGGAACACTTACTTCCGGGTTTGCAGTGTTTAGGTTTCAAGTTGTTTGAGTTCCAAGGCCTTTGAGAACCAAGGTAACACTGTATAAGATTTATGTTTGCTACATACAGCTAACTCCATAAATAGAGAAACATTTCACTGGGCAAAGAAGGAAAAGCACATTCCAACACATTCCTGCACACAGAGACATGCACATATACACACACATTTCTGAAAGCCTGGAGCATTTGAAAATTAAATCCTTTGGGGCAGCTAATATTTACAGTATGGGAAACTTACATAAGAATCCTTGCATGAGAAACTATGTGCAAGGAAAGGCAAATTCTAAACAATTAGTGGCACAGTGTAGCTTCCAAATTCACTACTTCTTCCAATTCTATACCTATATTTGGATTTATCCAGATTTGAATTACACATTAATTCATCACACAATTGTGGGTTCATGGATGTTTATGTGACCCATTGATATAAGCACATTTCACATTGTCACGTACTGCAAGTAATACTCACCCATACCATAATACTGGCTGCTCTTTCATTTACTGAAGTAATGTTTGCCAGGAGGTGAAGCCAGAGTTGATAGTGGTTTCAACTCTAGAGATCTCAATACCAGCTCCTTTCCACACCTATAATTATGGTGCATTCCTCTCACAGAAAATACAGGAAATATGAGTTGTTGAAAGAGAACATGGGGTTCTGTACAAAATGAACTCTCAAAAACAGAGCTCCAAGAATGCAAGGAAAAAGCAACCATTTTGCAACAAACACATTTTTGAGACAATTGTCTGTTCCAGCGAATGGTTTGTAGTTCCCAAACAGCACTAAAAATGTGCACTATTACACCAAGAATGAACTTTTGTGAGCTTTATAGTAAGAACAAAAAGGAGCATTTCACCCTTTCTCAGGAGGCAATTTAACAATGCCAAGCAGTAATGACTTGGAATAACTTTTGACTGTATTTAAGACATTTCAAGGGCATCAGATTCAAAGATAAATCTGTTCTGATGGGTTATTAAAGGTACAAAATAGAGTGTGCCAGTTGTATATCATAGTCAGAGTTTGGCATTTGCCTTCCCAAACCTACTGCTTAGATTGTCATTGCTCGATCATCAGAGCCATAGGAACAAATTGCAAATTGTTTACAAATATGATCAAATTTATATATGCCAAATTGCTTCTCTGGGTGGTAAACTACCAGTAATAGGGTTGTCTATCCTCCCAGTGATTGTGAATTTTATTTAGCTTTTTATTTAGGCCAGCTTAATCTGAAGTACTAGAAAATGTTTTTTTCTCCCAGAGATTTCCCAGGAAATTTTGAGAGTAATTATGAACTGCAGCTTAATTGTTGTACAAGTTGACCTATAAATTCTACCTGAATATCTTCCACAAGCTCAGCTCCTCTGCATATTAAGATTACTTTTGAAAGATATGTTATCCTAGTTAATTAAGCCCAAGCATGGTTGTTGTTTTTTTACTGTGTGTTTTAATGTCTGAAACCTTCCTCAGAGAATTGCTTACGATATTTCCCTTTCAACATGACTACATCAGCTTCATTGCACGGTTTTCTTTATTTGTTATTCAAATCACCAGGAAAGATGTTGCTTTAACATTATTCTATTTTACATTTCTTATTTCTGAGCAACATTAAATTAATATTTAATGCTGTATTGTTTTTAACACTTGATTGGAAGCTGCCCAGTATGGCTGGGGAAACTCAGCCAGATGGGCAGGGTATAAATAAATTATTATTATTATTATTATTATTATTATTATTATTATTATTATTATTATTATTATTATTACTACCCACATTTATTATATTCCAACAGGCAGAAGTAAATGGTATTATCTGTGTTGTGCCACCACCCTCCTGACAGGGCTGTTGCAGCTGTTTACTGGGATGGTGTGGGTGCTGCGTGGCCACAGGGGTGGGGGGCTGCAACAGCAGAAGCACTGGATTGGCTCTATTAGTGTGACTGCACAGCTCCACCCTTGCTGCTATCCTGCCTTACCCCATCCTGCACAGCTGTCAGGAGGATGAATTGTCCATAAACAACATGGAGAATTTGGGGAAGCCATTTAACTTTATCCTCCTCCTCCTCCTCCCCCTCCTCCTCCTCCTCATTTTCATCATCATTAAAAAAGGGTTGTATGCAAAAGCAGATATTTTCAGTAGTTTTCGAAATTCAAAGGTTATTAGTACAGATCAAAACTGACATATGAATTAATCATCAGCTAGCATGGAAGATGGGACGCGGGTGGCGCTGTGGGTTAAACCACAGAGCCTAGGACTTGCCGATCAGAAGGTCGGCGGTTCGAATCCCCGCAACAGGGTGAGCTCCCGTTGCTTGGTCCCTGCTCCTGCCAACCTAGCAGTTCGAAGGCACGTAAAAGTGCGAGTAGATAAATAGGTACCACTCTGGCGGGAAGGTAAACGGCGTTTCCATGCACTGCTCTGGTTCGCCAGAAGCGGCTTAGTTATGCTGGCCACATGGCTCCCTTGGCCAATAAAGTGAGATGAGCGCCGCAACCCCAGAGTTGGTCACGACTGGACCCAATGGTCAGGGGTCCCTTTACCTTTACCTTTAGCATGGAAGATACATATGAGTGCAACATACTGTTTGCCATGAGAATTTCGGCATTGGGACTATCATATTTACATGGGAAGGTAAACAGCATGTCCATACTGGCCACATGACCCGGCAGGCCGTCTGTGGATAAATGGCGGCTCCCTTGGCCTGAAAGCGAGATGAGCACCGCAACCCCATAGTCGCCTTTGACTGGACTTAACCATCCAGGGGTCCTTTACCTTTACCCTTTTTACCTTACCTAACATATTTATACACAATAAGGTTTTTGAGCACCTTCAGTAAGCTTTGATAGCCAAAATTTTGCTGAATATCTACAGGAAGGTGATCTAATAACGGCTGTCTCATTGAAGCACCAGCTATAATAATGGTACTCAACAATCACACAATCCACGTTGAGCCAAAATGTGTGGACACTTTGGCAAACACAATCTTCATCAGAATCACGCTGTTGAAGATTTAGTTTCAGAAGAAACCATTGAGAAACTATCCATTTTTCTGATTGGCTTCAAATGCCCATATGACTGAAACCGGAAACTTAGTTCTAACTCAAATGGGTTTCATTTGTCTGTAGTTATGTCAGCACATAGAAACATATGCTTAGCTCCAAAGCAGTGAGATGTCGTTATGTCTGATTCCTGACTGGCTGGGACATGGGAAACAGCTGGCTTAACAGCAGCCATAACATTTCCATAAACAAATTAATTTGTTCATGTCTTATGCTTCTTTCAGCACCTAGCTGCTGTTTTTCATAAATGATGGCAGCTGACTCAGGGAACACAACAGCACCCACCTGCCCACATTTGTGCATGTAGTTCTTCATGGTGCTTCTGTGCAGATAGCTTCCAAGCTCAGATGGAGACAGTTGTGTGTAACGTGCTGCTGTGCATAGAAACCTACCCCATGTTGAACATGTGATGTAGAAATTAAATATTTTCACATCTTCTTCCAAAGGAGATCTTTTTCTTTAATACTGACAGACATCACAAAGTATATTCCTGCTAACAGCTGAAATTTGCCATACAATTTAGCACAGTTAGTATTAATACATCTGAGTTCTATGACAGTGCACAAGAATAAAGTATGTAATTGCAATCCAGGATATATGGATAATATAAGGCATACTTTTATTTAATACTTAAATATTTATAACTTTCTAAACAATGCTTTGTGTAAAATTTGTGCCCATAATTCTGTAATCTCCAGCTCGTTGTATCATGTTTCAGCCCCCATGGATTTGCTATGGAAGAATGAGAGCTTTAGTTGGTTGTGCAGTTGGAAAACCACTGAAATACAGTGAACATCTCTGGGAGTTGCATTGGTTTTTTTCTCTGCATCTGAGTCATAGCTGTCAACTTTCAGATTTGAAAATAAGGGATCAGCAGCCTCGAAAATAAGGGATCAGCAGCCTCACCTGTCCTGGGGACAGTCTACAGGATATCTAACAATCCGGGATAGCAGCGGGAAACAACAGGAAACGGCGCTGGAATAAGGGAATTTCCTGCAAAAAAAGGGAAGGTTGACAGCTATGATCTGGGTGCAGGTCAATATGTTGTGCTTAACGAAAGAAAAAGCCTAGTCAGGAGCACTCTGAACCCCAAGGTGGTCTCTTCTCCTCACAGACCCACCTGGCTGAGACCTTACTCCGTGATTTTGGTTTCCCCTTTTCATCACTTGACATCACTCTTTTTGTTGGGTTTTCATTTGGTTTTTCCAGCCAGTTCTCTCTCTCTCTCTTTCTCTCTCTCTCTCCTCTCTCCCCCTCTCTCTCCCTGTATAAACACCATCGGCTTCTCTCTGTCCTTCCTCTCTCATTGACTTGCCACTAGGATTAGGAGGCCTAGATCCCCTTTCTTCATCTCTCTCCTTTCCCCTATTCCAAAATGCTCTTTGTGGCAATCCTACTTCCCGTCTGCCCTGTTCCCCTATACCTCCTCCTTCATCTCCCCGTATCTCACTTCCTTCACTCTGCTTGCCCCCTCCTCCTGCTTCCCACTGAGACTAAGTCAAATGTTTCTGATGGTGCCCTTTAATCTTCTGTGGGATGCTGTCGGTGTTATCTCACACCCCCTTCATCTGCAGCATGCCTCAGCTGTGACTCGGAGTCAGCCACAGAACTGCAACAGCAACCACCAGGATACCTTCACCAGGCCTGCATGGTTTAGAATTGTAATGAAGAATCCCATTATCCTGATCATTGGTCATCTGGCTGGGGCTGAAAAGTCAGAATCCAACAACATCTACAGGTTTCCAACCATTGTTTTAGATGCCATTTTCATGGAATTGTCCAGTCCTAGCAAGGATGAGCCCACACTATACAGACAGTTAGCTCAAGCAGGAGACTGAAAGGCAGAATAACAAGTGACAGGATTAAGAAGAAAAAGGGAACACAGACAGGTGCTGCTGGATCTTTGGTCCAGGGAAGGGATGACTTATTGCAAGAAGTGCTGGGAATGTCCTGTTCATTATGTCCTCCTTTGGAGTGATCAGTAGAATAGTGTCATGAGACACAGCATTCTCTGTAGCAGCAACCTGCTTTTGGAATTCCCTCCCAAGTGACATCCAGTTAGCCCTTGTGCCAGAAAAAACCCCTAAACAATAGCTAAGGATATTATATATATATATAATTATTACCCATATGAATTCATGAGCCCTTATGTAGTTTCTGATCCCAATTGCTTCTCAGAGGCACCAGACTCTTGCCAGAGAACTGAGATACTTAAAAGAGCAGCATTCTGGGAAGAATCATAGAATCATAGAGTTGGAAGAGACCACAAGGGCCATCGAGTCCAACCCCCTGCTTGGCACTTTCTTGCTTCTCTGTTATCTCCTGCTGGGCACACTGCCTGTGGCGGTAAGCTGGTTTGACATGAAGAAGAAGAGTTTGGATTTGATATCCAGCTTTATCACTACCCAAAGGAGTCTCAAAGCAGCTAACATTCTCCTTTCCCTTCCTCCCCCACAATAAACACTCTGTGAGGTGAGTGAGGCTGAGATACTTCAAGGAAGTGTGACTAGCCTAAGGTCACCCAGCAGCTGCATGTGGAGGAGCGGAGACGCGAACCCGGTTCACCAGATTATGAGTTTACCGCTCTTAACCACTACACCTCACTGGTTCTCCAGAGGATAATGGTTCATCTCTCAGGTATGGCTCTTGGGTTTCCGGCACTGGACTTCCTGGCACAAGAGAATCTGGTTCAGGGCCCTGGTTACCAGACACTTTCTCAATGGATGGGCTTTGGATCTGATGTTTCTTTGGATGATGATACTGATGTGGGCATGGTTGATGCAGGGCAGCTGACATTCCAGAGGTGGAGAAAGGGTGAGGCAGTGGTGAGGTTGAGGGCACTCTGGGTTGGTAGCGGCAGCCCCACAGGTGTGGGGGCACCTCAGGGACTGCTGCCACAGAGCTCCCCCAACCTCATTGCCTCACCCTGCCTCGTCTCTGTCCTGCCACTCCCACCACCACCCATCCTCATACATCACCACTGCTCCCCAATATCAGTGTATTTATATGTGTTGCAGTCATCTGGGATTTACTTTATTTTGCTCCTTTCTTTTCAAGAAGAAGCTGTTCTGCAGCTTGTCCCAGTCAGTTTCCCACCCCCTTACTTCGGGTCATGCAGAAAGTAAGATAAAGCTTGCAACTGAGCCAAGATGGATGCTGCAACCGAAAGAATGATTCATTGCAATAGCATTTCGGGGGTTTGGGATTTTGCAATTTACTTCCAGCTGTATGCGAATGTCAAGATATAATAAAATCATTTAAATGTGATTTCCCCCATAAAGCAGGAGAAATATAAAGGAAGGTAGCCTTGCAGGACAAAAAGCAACTGGGAAAGCAGAGACAGTTTGTGAATGTTTTTGTCCTGAGGATATATTGACACCAGTTTTCAAAACTGCATTTGGATGGAGCAGCTGGCAAATGATCCAAAAAGTCAGGGAACAAAAGGCTACATACTGAGATGTAAATACAGTTACGCAATGCAGAGAACTGTCTCAGAGCACTCTATGTTGAATTGCGGGTGGAGTGAAGGCCACCACAATATTTGGCAGCCATGTATTCTGGTAGTCAGAGCAGAAAGCAAATTTGTTTTGAAAGTTACAAAATAGGCTTAGAAGCAGAACAGAAGAGATAGCATAGAGCACGCTTCATAAAATGCTGTCAATAAACACATTTTATCCAGAGAGTGGAAGCTCATTCATCCAAAAGAGAAAGTCATGCCAGCTGAGCTACATAGACACAACAGCTCTAAAATATGACAAGAAATCATCATCCAATTCCAGAATGCAATAAAACACTAGCCCCTAAGAATAAGTCACGGGAGGAAAGCAAGACTGAATGAGACCTTGAGGGGGTGTTTTTAATTTTGAGCTGTGCAATAAGATATTTCTGTATCCTTCCAGCCTAATAACTGCCTGTGTTCCCACCAAGCGTTCTGGCTACTATTTCCTGACAGGCATTAAGAACTATTTTTACAAACCCATCCACGTACGTTTCCTGTAAAGCAGTAAAATGACAAAGGCAATTCAATGCAAGGAAGTGTAAATGATTGCTGCACGTTGGGACTAAATAATTCCTAATTTCACATATACGCTCATGGGATCTGAACTGACGATCACTGACCAAGAACAAGTTATATGCTATTTGGCTTCAGTTGGGTTTTAAGAGTATTTGAAGTAATTAAAAGTGTTCCCTCTCACATAATTGAATATGTGCATAATTTTTATCTTTTAAAAATAATTAATGTTTGATACTATAAGACACAAGTCAGGTTTGTAAAAGCTGCATAGTATGACTCCCCACCAGGATACAGATCATTTCCCCCCTCCTTTAAAAAACAAATCACTTTCATAAACTGCAAAATTAATTTATAATCCAGTTTGTTTAGAACTGGCTTAATGCCTGCTTGTTTTGTCAACTGCAGAAAAATTCTCTGCTTCCTCTCATCAGCCTGAAGAGTTCTATAAAGTCTGCTTTCTCCTCTAATTAATCTGAATGTGAACAGATGTTTGTTCTCTAACAGAGTTATTGGGTGCTTCATTTTAATATTGCCAATATTGCTCATGGGATTCTTCTCAGGCATGCAATATCATTGATAACTGGGGATTATTTACATTCCACTTTTTCTGAATCATATTACTAAATATTTGATTTATTATGCATGACCAAGGATTATTTTGACCAACTTTACCATACCCAATACTGAAAGTCGGATGAGGCAGACAATGTGGTGGCCTCAGATGTTGTTCAACTACAGCTCTCATCAACCTAACCATTGGCTATATTGGTTGGGGCTGATGGGAGTTGTAGTCCAACATTCAGATGGCATCATGGCTGGTTGTCTCTGCTCTAAAGCCTTCCTCTAGTCTCTGGTGTTCCAGAATCTGATAATTCTTTTTTTATAAAAAGATTATAGCTGTCATGACCACCTACATCAACCTTTGCCAACAAGGTATCCTTCAGATGTTTTAGGCTACAAATTCCATACCGGTTGGGGGCTGCTGGTCGTTGCAGTCTGAAAATATCTGGAGGGTGCCAGATTGATGAATTCTGTCTTAGATGCACACACACATAGTCTGCTCTTTAGTCTGTTTGTCTAGTTTTATCTATTGTGAGAAACTCAAATTCCCTATTTGTGCTAATAAACTTAAGTTGAAGTCCAGTTAACAGCAGTTATTAATATTGTGACAGTAAGTCATAGTACTTTTTTTCTTTTTCTTTTGAAAAACATAGTTCACAGCACCAGGTTAACCAACCCTTTCTGCCACTCCATCCCACCCCACATACTGGGCATGGGGAAGTAGGTGGCGCTGTAGTCTAAACCACTGAGCCTCTTGGGCATGCTGATCGTAAGGTTGGCAGTTCGAATCTGCCCGATGGGGTGAACCTCTGTTGTTTTGTCCCAGCTCCTGCCAACCTAGCAGTCTGAAAGCATACCAGCATGAGTAGATAAATAGGTACCACTGCGGTGGGAAGGTAAACGGCATTTCTGTGTGCTCTGGCACTCATCACGGTGTTTCGTGCACCAGAAGCAATTTAGTCATGCTGGGCACATAAATAATAATAATAATAATAATTTTTTATTTATATCCCGCCCTCCCCAGCCGAAGCCAGGCTCAGGGCGGATAACAACAATAAAACGAGACAACATTTTAAAATCATTTCATTAAAAAATTACTTCAGATCAAATTGATGGCAACCATTGGGTAGAGTTCTGTGAAGATTGCTAACCTGGAGAGCTGTCTGAGGACAAATGCTGGCTCCCTTGGCCTGAAAGTGGAGATGAGCACCATACCCCATAGTCGAATTTGACTGGACTTAACTGTCCAGGGGTCCTTTACCTGACCTTACACAATGGACATGATCCAGTAAAAGATACTCATAGGTAAGTCCTACTGAAAGAAGGGGCTGGGATCTAAGTGCTGACCAACTTTAGCATAAATGATCCAGATGGATGTGCAATGCAAATTTCATGTTTGTATGCTTATTCTAAGTGCTAAAACTAGGAAGTAAGTGTGTGATTGCAGCTTCATATCCAAACTATATGTTACACATGGTTGTGCCTAGGCTGTAAGTTGCTTCTAGATAGATGGGTGACTAAGAATAAAGAAGGGATGGGCTAAAGATGTTCAGCTCTTTCCTTGGTTTGCTGACTCTGACCCAAAGCATTCTGAGTACAGTACGTGGCTTCCAGCTCCTGCAGGGTTTCAACAATTTTGTCAGGATAGGGGAGAAATCTGATTCAGCTCAGGTAAACCTACCTCCTTTGAACTTTCTGAAACTATATGTGAACCGAAACACAACCATCTGTCAGAATTCACACTTCTCTGATTTTGCAACGTGCTTCTCCAACAAAGTGTACAACCAGTACTTAGTTGTAACTGTGCCCTTTGTATCTAATATTAGTTCTATTGGAACATGATTTTATTTTTATTTTTTGCCTTGATGAACCACGCCTCTTCAGATTTAGGATGCTAATTAAACAAATTAAGCTACAGATCATTAAATAACTATAGATCTTTATTTCTGCAAATTAGCTTGTTTTTGACTCATTTTCTTTGGTAAACGCCACTACATAAACATAATTAATTATCTGATTAAGGACTGATTAATTTTATTTTAAACCCTAATGCCAGCTCTCCTTTCACAAGCAGCAAAGTAATACCAAGTTATATATAACTTGCCTGCAGTTAAGTGGAACATACTTTCATGGTGCAATCCTAAAGGTGATGGGAGAAAGAGAGACCAAAAATGTTTGACCTGTGCTAGTCAATGCTCTGCGAGGCTTGCAATGGCAGAGTGGAAGTCGGGTTGGAACACCTGCATTCTTTTGTCCTTTACATCGGTGCACACCCCCTGATCTTTGAGTGGTGACAGACTCCGGGAGTTCCAGTGCTTGCCAGGGTTCTACTTCCTCGAAATGAATGGAAAAAGTGATTTCTTCAGGATATATGGTTTTACGCACACACATGCACAACCTAGGCATAGGACAGAGCGGCTCACAGCATTAACACTCCACAGATCTTGCCTCACCATTAGGTTCCCAGGGAGATCCAAAGCCACAGCTTTGGATCCAGCACAGAGGAAGACAAGCCTATGTGCCTCCAGACTTGGCATCTAGATTGGTGATTGACCCACCCATTTGTCTCTAAGGCAACAGAGCTCACTCTTTAAGATGATGGTTAAGGAGTACTTAACTGAGTGGCTAATAAACTGGTTTAGCTGGTTTCATTTTACAGATTCTAACCTCACAGATACAGGATTGCAGGCCTAGATGGAACCCGCACGGATCATCCAGACGGTGACATCACCATAAACCTGATACAGGGGCTTTATGTATGTGCTCACATATACTTACAGATTCCACTCCACAAGGAAGATCATGTTTTGTAAAGTCCTCTGACGCTAGCCACATTTCCTTTCTACAACGTGTTTCCAATTTGGTGGACAGAGGCACCTTGGAAAGCAGTGAAGATTGCTATACATACACAGAAAGGTTCAATGAGTCTAAACAACTGTTTGGGCTAGGGTGAACCTCCCAGGGTTGGGTTGTTGTGCGAACGGTTTCCTGTAGGAAGGACAGAATAAAATGACAATAGAATAAAATGATAATAAATGAATAGGCTGTTCGTGAGCAAACTATTTAGGATCGCAACTGTGTGTTTCTCTTTATGCAGCTTTACAGCTAAATCCTAAGTATATTTACAAAGAAGTGTTCCATGGATTTCAAAGAAACTCAGGTCTGCAGCCTCATGTTTGGAAATCTGCCCAAACTAATTAGTAGTGATGGCTTGCTCCTGCTAATACAAATTACTGGTAGGTTGGGGGGGGGATAAATTCACCAATGGTGTATAGCATAGTTCAGGAGAGGGGAAATTTTCTCAGTCCAGTCATGAGCAACCTCCCAGCACTTGCATGCTAGTGGTGGGCAGAGGAACAGGTGCAACTCTTTCATTTGTACAGGAGGCTACACGTTAGCCACACAGAACCCAGAGGTTTCCACACACACCCATCTCTCCATTCTCCCTGTAGGCAAGCTGGAGGCATTATCCCCATTCAAGCACACACTACAGGGAGCCATGAAGCAGGGCTGGTGACAGGGGAGAAAGGTGTGGAGACAATGCAAAGAGCTTCAGAGAAAGGCCTAAGGACCTGAGGTTCCCATCTCTTCTGAAGTTGAATGAATGAGATATTTTCTCAGGCTGGTTTTAGAGTCTATCCCGAAGTGTTTTGCTTCTGTTCTCCTTTATATATTTAAATATTATTATTATTTTTAAAGCACAGATCCATCCCTAAACACCCCTTATGAAACCTTTTTGCAAATCTAGTTTATGCTGAACTTGTGATATTCTACTACAGTGGTACCTGGGTTCTCAAACTTAATCCATTCCGGGAGTCCGTTTGACTCTTGAAACCGTTCGAAAACCAAGGCACAGCTTCCGATTGGCTGCAGGAGCTTCCTGTACTCAAGCAGAAGCCACGTTGGATGTTCAGCTTCCGAAAAACGTTTGCAAACAGGAACACTTACTTCCGGGTTTGTGGCATTCGGGAGCTGATTTGTTCGACAATTAAGCTGTTTGAGAACCAGGGCACCACTGTATGTTATTGTTATTTATTGTATGTAAGCTGCTTTGGGATTCATTTGGATGAAAGGTGGCATAGAAATACAATCAATCAAGAATAGGAATGTAACTCTAAAAAGAAATATGTATGGGAATGTGATTCATTTTCAATATTGATAGCAATTTAATGCAGTTCAGATAGATGGCATCCAAACTTGGATTCATATTCCGATGCCAATTTGGAAGCACACCAGATATCCACCAGCAGTTCCAAGTACAGCAAGGTGGGTGTTTACACAAACATGTTTAGGCATGTGAACCTTTTTATCTGGATTGGTTTAATATCAGGCTTAACTGGGTGTTGTTCTTATTCCCATTTAATTTGCATAGTCCACATGGCATTGCCCTTAAACATCACCAGTATTGATGCTTTCCTCATGTAAATTTGAGTTCACCTGAATTGGGGATAATCCATTAAATTAGAGAAAATTTGTCTCCCACACATTCTACTTGGAGTCACAGTGTCTTTGGGTAGTGGATGGATCAATCATCACTTTCTGCTACTCCCCTTTCCATGCCCACTACTTCCTCAATGCTTTCATTTCTTTTCTGCTTGTGCTAGTAACTATTTCTGGTGTGCAGCAGCCTTATAAATATATATATATATCTGCGTTTGATCCCTCAGGTTTTGACATAGCCAGAAAACTGATTAAGCCAATCAAATTAAATAAAAATAAAAATCTGCACCAGCTATTGCACAGCAATTCAAAAGATTGCTGAGAATTTACAATTGCTACAATTGCTTTTATTTCTTTTCCAGCAATGCTTGTAACTATTTCTGGTATGCTCTTGAGTGGAGATGTATAGACTCTCCCTCTCCCTCCCTCCCTCCCTCCCTCCCTCCCTCCCTCCCTCCCTCACACACTTATAATTTGATCTCTCAGGTTTGCACAAAACCAGAAAACTGCAAAAGTGTGTGCTGCAAATTTACAATTGCCTGACTGTGAGTTTTTGTGCACTTTCGTGCCTTTTTCAATTTAAAAAAGCCGGGTGCACGTTCAGCTATCTGCTCACATTATATGAGCAGACTTAATAGAATCAATTGACTTAATAGAATCAATAAATTAGAAGGCTGGAACAAACACAAAAGGGAATGAACAAGAAAGACCAAAATTTCTCCGTCTATACAAATTCAGATATGTATGAGTGTGGACCACTCCAATCTGATTCAAATGGGAGAAAAGTGGATCAACAGCTAAATAATGCTCAAATGTAGACAAACCCAGTGTTTAATTATCTCTGTGGAACAATGGTTATGGCTGGCAAGCTTATTTTGAGAAAATTTGTATCTACATTTGGTCCACTTCCTGTCGCCCGTTGTGTAATTGAGCGTTGTGTGCATTGTGAAATTGCAGTCACCCAAAGCTTCTGTTCAGGCAGCACTTAAATGTTGAATCTTTAGAGAAATCCAAATGCACCGAAAATTGCCTGACAAATCTGTTCTGGACATACATTTTGCTTGAATTCAAAGGAATGTCAAAAAGATTGAATTGCAATTTATCAAACAACTACTTCTAACAAAGTAAATAAGGAGTTGCCTAAGGGATAGCTCGGATAATGGATCAACATATATATTAGATTTCAGACCTCCTACAACAATTATGGCAAATAGGTATTTCGAAGCAGGCAAGAGAGCTGGAATTGAAAGGCTGGATTCAAATGAGCAAAACACAGTAATCTGTAGTTGAAAATAATTTATCCTCAGAACAATAAACCTTCTCTTGCATGGATGTTTCAATATGTTGTAAAGCGATCATTTAAAATAAAATAGAAAGCGCATTGTTGCAAGCTGAATGCAACCACTCTGTTATATGAAGTTTGATAACCTTGGCTATAAACACCATTATGTATATCTGGACAGACTGTAACTTCCTGTACTTTCAAGGGGGAGGGGGAATAAAAACTGAGCACATCACAGAGTTACCTGCATATACATCTTATTTGGTAGCTGTGCATACAAGTGCTGCTGTAAATTCCATTTGTTGACAAAATGTGCAAATTTTGTTGAGGGTTTTTTTTTTTTTTTTTTAAATAGTTTTCTGATCAATACTTCTGTGGCCAATTACGCCCTTCTAATTTCTGCCCTTGGACCCAACTTTTCATTTTTATTCATTTATTATAGCTCATCCTTCCCCTAGGGCAGGCATGTCCAACTGGTCAATTGTGATTTGCCGGTCAATCGCAGGGTGTCTGTGGTCGATCATGGTCGATCACAGGATCCTGATTGAACGCCCCCCCCCCAAAAAAGCCCAACAACTCATCCTCCCCCCCAAAAGCTCAACAACTCTGGTCAATCCAATGGGTAGATCATTGCCAGTTTATTTATAGTTGGAGTAGATTGCAGTCTCTTGGAAGTTGGACGTGCCTGCTCTAGGGAACTCAGAGTGGCATGCATGATTCACCTCCTATCCATTTTGTCTCCTCAGCACTAGTATGA
Organism: Podarcis liolepis; assembly: GCF_965112155.1. NCBI lineage: Eukaryota > Metazoa > Chordata > Lepidosauria > Squamata > Lacertidae > Podarcis > Podarcis liolepis. Next base: position 52,428,167 of record NC_139560.1, on the reverse strand, counting down.
GTTAGGTTAGAATGAGAGATGATGAGTGGTCCAAGGGCCTCCCAATCCATTTTGTGGTTGAGTGATATGAACCTGAGTCTCCGTGGCCCTATTACTGTAGCCTAGTCTAGTCACTATACTACACTGTGCTGTCTCCACTAAGTGAATAATTGGGGAGAGATCACGCAGACTACTTAATGCAAGTCTGCTCTAGGGCGCATTAATAAAGCAGAAAATAATGATGATGATGATGATGATGATGATGATGATGATGATGATGGCAGGTTAATATATTACCCTTAGCACTGTAAGGAACTGTAATTAAATTCTGAAGTTTAGATGTTCAGAAAACATGCCTGGAGCATGTTTATTTATTTATTTGTACAACTATAAAAGCCATCTCCACAAACCTTACACTAGAAACCTCCATTATTAAAATGCACAATAAAACAATCCCATTAAAACATTAACATATAAACACCCATAATTAAAATATGCAATGAAAGAATCCCATTAAAGCATGTTAATTGTGTGATTTATTTTATTTGCTCGGTAATAACCTGTTAAGAACTGAACCAGCTGTTTGCATAAAGGGCATGATGGAAATATGGGCCACTCTCTCTATTTATGTATGACCGCTGTTGCAGTGGAGAGCCCAGGTGCATTATCTATGTACTACGAGCATTTACAACCACCAGCTTTCAATTCTGTTTCCCATACTTCATTCCCCCCCTGCTTAATAATTCCATCATCTTTTCTTCACTTCACTTTTGTGAAGACAGCAGTTGTGACCAAAGCAGACAACTTGAAGGAACGGAGATGACTGGCAGATCAGAAAGCGGCTAAGAATGACCTGCTGAGAACAATTTAGCCTACGGAATTTAGACAGCCCTCATAACCCTTCAGCTCGTGATGGATAAGTGGAGTTTCCCTTCACATGGCATACCGTTCATTTTTTAACACATACATTATTTATATTACTCTAGAAAGAACCACTATGAAGACTTCCGCCAGTTAGACAATGTGAAGATAGATTGTCATGAATTATTCTTTAAATATTTAAGACACACACACACACACACACACACATATAGATTAGAATGTAGACTTGCAGCTATACAGTTCTGCGCTGCTTCCATCTAATATAGATGAAACAGGTCGTATGGAATATGGCTGTGGGTCACATCTGCAGTGCCATTTTTAAAACGGGGTGGATACTACTGTAGACCATATAAAAATACTGGGTAGGTTGACTTGTTATCCATACTAGGTGCTGAGCCGAGGCCACAAGCCACCACAACTATGACATAGCACACGCCCAGTATGGACGTGAGAGAGAATAGGGTGGGGGGGGGGTGTCCCACATTATTTTTGCCTTGAACAGGACACCACTGAAAGCTGAAAGATCAAAGTTCACCCCTGGCACCATCTTGTCCAGTTCAAGCAGCAAAAAGTCTTGGACCAGTCCTACCACAAGGGCTGTTCTTGGCTAGTGCCTTGCTCTGATGGAGTGGAAGCCTATAGGCTGCAGACCTTTCCAGCTTTCAAAACAGTTCAAGGCAGTGGTAGTCAACATGGGGATATTGTGGACTCCAACTCCCATAATCCTTCACAACTGGACATAATCCGTCACAATTGGCTGAAGCTGATAGGAGGAGGAGACCAAAACATCTAGAAGGCCCACATTGGCTATTCATGGGTCAAAGCACAAAAGGCTTCAGACAGGTCCCAAGTATTATTGGAGTAAGTTGCTGACTTGGAACTATCCTTGATGACTGCAGCATCTGAGCTGCTTAAGGAACAGATGTTAATATCCATCAGAAAATAAAATAAAATAAAAAGCTTTTTAATATAATAATCATTCTGTGTGTGTTATATTTAGGATTCCTGTCATAACACCTATATCTGTATCTTAAGATTGAAATAGCAAAAAATGGAGAGAGTAATTGCCTGAAATAAAAAATCTGAAGCTGAAAATATGTTTAGTATTCTAGAAAGAGGACTGTAGATCAGTGGAGAAAATAAGAAGAGAGCAGTATGGGCTTTTCGTTTGCTGGGTGGGGTATCATATTTATCTGAAATAATAGTAAAACGAAGGAATGAAATAAAGTTCTTCCACTAGTGCAAGGATTTCCACTTGCACAATAGAACCTCCCTTCTCTCGCCTCTACCCTGCCCACCCGCCAGAATCTTTTGCTCCAGGGTGGTGGGGAATCCCTCAGAATGGATATATGGCCCACACAGAGGGAATTTCCATTGCACAGCCCCAAGTCCTTGTGCCAGTGGAAGTAGTTCACTGGGTACTCTGATCAACATTTATACTAGCATTCAAAGAACTTCATGTGCTTTATCAAAATTATGCCTTCAGCACATCTTTGAGGGAGGTCACTTTTATTAGTTCCCTCTTGTAGGTGGTAACTGCAGGGATCCTGGAAGAGAGTAGACTTCCTAAGGTCACTTAAGGAGATCATAGTGGAGGTGAGGTAAAACCTCCTAACTCACAGCACGGCTTCTTAGCCATCCACTGCATCCACTCTGTAATTACATTCAAAAACTTTGCCTTGCTGGCAAACTCCCACTCCTCATTTCTGCAAAGGGAATCTCTCTTTTGATGTTATGTCAACATCGACTAAAACCTCATTAGCCTTCAGCAGTTCCTATTGTAATCTCGCAGTTTTCATGTGGAGAAAAGTGCCACATGAACAGCAGGGACTTCACACTATTTAATGCTGGACAGAGACTTCCTGCAGTTTCCTGCAGCTACAGGGGCTGGTTCAACAGATATCTCTGTGTGTATATGGGCTGTAATTCACCATAATGTGCTGTATAATGCAATGTATCATTTCAATGAAACAACCTGAACCTGCAAATAGCTATTCCCTTTCCATTTCCCCAAGCAACACTTACTTGAAACTTACATCAGTATTCTGTTGCATTGTATATAACTACTGAAGCTATTATAAAATGCTATTATAAATTCCCCCCCCCCCCAACATTTTGCTTTACAGTTTATGCTGCCATGTAGGGACGTTTTCTCCCCAGAATTCCAGTTTCATGACAGCTAATCAAACACCATCACATTATTGTCAGGACATATAACTTGTGACTGATTGAAATTAACAGAATTTCACCCTCCATGAGTGTTTTTGCCTGGCTGGAATAGTATGGAATGATGACCAAATCTCTCTGTAAATCAGATATAAAGAAAGAAAAACCCTGTGCATTATTTTGTAAATAGTGGAAATTTATCCTCATGCAATCACTATGATCTCATGAGTTATGTGTATTATATATTTAGAGTCTTACATTTTCCTGTTATATAGCATTCTAAGTCCAGATTCATCTGTTAGCTATTATTAGCTAGTATCAATGCTCTGTAGCGGTAATATAGAACTTTGGGAGCTGATGTTTATTTATTATTTAAATTTCTATACTGCCCTTCATCCAAACATCACAAGGCATTTTACAATATAAATTTCTCATCAAGTGTAACCCTCCAAGGAGGGATGAGAACATAGATTTGTGAAGTGTAGTGTCTGCTTTGTTAGGGGATGAAACACATCATTAAAATAAGAATAGAGCTAAATATGTCACATGTTATGCAAGCAGCTCATTTGGTGACTTTCAAGATGTGTTGCTTTGATGCATTTGACTTGTTTGCTTTCAGAACCATCATACGTGTTTTTGTGTGAATGTAATCCACACTCTTTCAATTTGTTAAGCTGGACACATTTATCTATTTATTTATTATTTAAGAGAAAAGAAATCCACCAAGCCCCCATATTGAATTAGTGCTTTTCTCTTTCAGTCTAGCAGGCCTTTTTCCAATGAATTATGATGATTTATGTGTGGTGCTTTCCTGATAAGAACTGCTGTTCACTGGAGACTGAACTGAGATCAAAAAACTCATTTAATTTAGAACTTGTAGGTTTCAGTTGAGTAAGATTGATGTAGACCAATGTCCACTAGATATGAACTGAGATCACCAAATCCATTTCTCTTCAGGCATGAACAGAATGCAAATCAGAACTGCAGAGATGGAAGAATGAAACCTGACTAATGGCAATAGTTGGGTAACTTTTAGAATGTTTGCTGCATATCTAAGGGGATATAATAATAAGCTTTATTTTATGTTGGTCCTCAGCCATGGAGCCCAATTATCTTGGCAGGGTCCTGTTGGTTTCTGAAGAAATGATGAGGGGAAATTTGCCACCACAAACTCCAGTTTCTGCATTTCTAAAACCCAATGAGGATTAATGGAAAAGATCTTAAATATCTTTACTCAAACTGTTGCCATGTCATCATTGTGTGTGGGAACAGTGGGTTTACTAAGTTATGAAGTCCTTCCAAGGACAAGAAAGGCTCCATTAAACTGAGCCTACTGATATTTTTGATGAAGTTACTCTTCCATTGCTGAATCCAGAACTGAGTATAATTGCAAACCTGACAGGTGCATGGGAAAATTAGAATCCCCTCACAATTTGTCCTTTGACTGTTTTCAAGACAAGCGATGAAAATTTTGACTTGCTTGGCCACTAACTTTTGCATTGTGCATCCATTGGACTATAAAATGCATAGCAGGGCTTTGCAAATGACTTCTCTTTAATCTGCCTCTGTGGAGCCAAAGGCAAGCAGTTCCAGCCACCCACTCCTCTGACAGCTGCATCACTGGGAGAAGCCAAGCACAGGAACTGACTGTGACTGCTACCTTCAGCCAGGGAGAATCCAAGACAAGTGGCTGCTATATCCATCCACTCTGGGAATTTGGCACGACTGTCTTGACATTCCTTCTATCTTAAAACAGAAACTGTATCCCAAGGAAAAAGGAGTTTGAATTGCTTCTGAAGCCGTTGTTGTCTTGCATGAAAGGATAATGGTTTCCAAATGTCTGTGGATTTAATGACTACTATAAATGAATCAACATAATTCATATCTAAACATGACTTGGTACTGAGGGGTGGAGGTGTCTGATCATGAAGCTTTAGGATGGGCTAAATCACTAGTCGCTGCAGAATTGGAAGACAAGAGCACAACATAAATTTGCTTGGGTTGTCTTCCACCTTTATTTCACTGACTTATGTGACTTGAAGGTTTGAGAATCCTCTGTATGAGCTTGGAAAAATTGTTGCTCTCTGGCACATCTTTGGGCAGAATCTGAATGATCCTGCAAGCACAGCTCTGCTTCCACTGTGTCTCATTTTCTTCTGGGCTAAATTGGATTAAAGAGAGCACTTAGCTGTGATCATCCATTAGAAACTGTTTTGATGTATTGGTTTCTCCAGCTGGCCAGAAGTGTTCTAGCAACAGCATGGGCAATCTGTTTTACATGCTATCACATAGGCCAAATCAGATGGCTTCAAGGCTGCTGCTGCAGCGGTTTCCTTGTCCCTATTCCTGGCTGAGAATGAAAGGAAGCATTGATTTCCATTTGACCTGTTTTTTTTACATGTAGCATGGTTTACATTCCACTGCAGTTGGGCTCCTGACAGAATGACATGACTCATCTTGCTGTCCACTGTGTGGAAATTACACATCATTTAAATAATTATGTAATTAATTACATGATTATTAGATTATTCCACACAATTCACTTCAATGCAAAGACCATGCATTTCAGGGCAAAGGTAACACACTGCAAAGGAGGGTGGGAACCATCATCAATTATTATATAGTTTGTAGGCTGAAAGCAACAACAGCAAATCACTGACAGAAATTTCTGCTTCTGTTATGTGAATTTTCCAACAGCTCCATTCACAGCACCGTGTTTCGGCCACAGATTATTTTCGCTGAGTAGGACTTAGCCTGAGTGGTGCTAAATCACATCAGTGCTTGGAATGAACTAGTTCAGTTTAACTAAGTTCACTGAACAGTTCAAAAACCTCTAACTACACCTGAATGTAGTGCCGAGTGAACTGAGTATGATTTAAATTAATTTGGGATAGAATTATGAATGATTTCTAGCACATCTTTAAGTTTATTCCCTTACATGTGTTTTTTAATCTTTAGACCAGTGGTTCTCAAACTTTTCTCTGGGCCAAACTTTCAGAATAAAAAATTGCTACGAATTTTCCACACTGAACTTTTGCTCCAAATTTGCCACACTGAACATTTTTTATTGATAAGAAATTACATTGGAAAACAAAAAGAAACAACTCCCAACAGTGCTTGATCAATAACATAGAACACAACTAGTGCCTGGGGTAGCTCAGCTGGTAGAGCATGATTCTCTTAATCTCAGAGTTGCAGGTTTGAGCCCCATATTTCGCAAAAGACTCCTGTATTTCAGAGGATTGGTCCCTGCCAAATCTATGATTCTATACAGTGGTACCTCAGGTTACAGACGCTTCAGGTTACAGACGCTTCAGGTTACAGACTCCGCTAACCCAGAAATAGTGCTTCAGGTTAAGAACTTTGCTTCAGGATGAGAACAGAAATTGCACGTCAGGGGCGTGGTGACAGTGGGAGGCCCCATTAGCTAAAGTGGTACCTAAGGTTAAGAACAGTTTCAGGTTAAGAACAGACCTACAGAACGAATTAAGTTCTTAACCCGAGGTACCACTGTACTTTATAATATGAACATGGGACAAATAGAAAGTAGTATTTTCATACAGTGCTATATTACACTGAAATGTTTAAATGTTTCTTTGATAGTCCTTGAATCTTCTTGCCATGCTTGCTTTCTGCTCCTGCCACACCAGTGTGGCGCACCTTTTGAGAACCACTGCGTTAGACTATATGGGCCTTTAAACTTAAAACCCATAATTGTTGTGGAAGGAAGAATCAAGCAACTCACATTCTGGATGTTTCTTATTCATTTTCTTTTGTTTATTTTATACTTCAGCACATCATCTGAATGCTGATCTCCCCCCTCCCCCCTGATCATTTTCATGAACTTTCTCTGTGAACTGACCATAAGCCAAACTAGTTCATTTTGCAAAGATATGAATTAATTCATTTTGGACATGTTGAACAAAAACTAGAACTAATTCCTTTTTTAAAATGAACTTTCCAAGGTTTGATTCCCAGTGCACTGTTTGGAAGTCCGGGTATGTAATGGGAGTTGTAGTACCCTTGATCTACAGAGTATCAGTCGGAGGGGCTTACAGAGCTGTCTCATTTTCTGTGGGACGAAACTGGATTAAACAGGGCACTTAGCTGGGATCATCAATTCGAATCTGTTTTGATGGCTAGCCTTCCAACCTGCCACAAGTTCTATAGCAGCAGCATAGGCAATCCACAGGAACTGCTACATAGACCACAGCAGGTGGGTTCAAAAATGCTGTTGCAGAGGTTTTCTTTTGGTTTTGTAATACGGTACTCTTGGGTTGATTTATTGCTCAGATAAATCCTGGAGCCCGGCGCGCTTCCTCTGCACAGCTCTGCTGCCAGGCCTCAGCATTCTCCAAGCTCCACATTCCAATGCTCTGAGCAAAACAGAGTTCGGCAGCGGTAAGAGAAAGCTGAAAACTCCAGTGCTTTCTTCAGTGTGCTTAAATAAAGTCCAGACAGGATCTTAGCAGCTAAAAGCAGTTTATTTACAGCAGAAAACTATCCATTATCTATCACAGCGGACATCGTGAAAAACACGTCCGCTCTCTTCAAAAGCAAAAGTAGAGAGAAAGAACAAAGGGTTGACTCTTGGATATGACGCAGAATCTCCCCCCTCCCCACAGTAGGCAGGGTGTACACTCTGAGCTGTTTAACACTGTAAGCTCAGGTTCTCCTCACAGGTACACATATTACAGGCTAGGGACGCGGGTGGCGCTGTAGTCTAAACCACTGAGCCTCTTGGGCTTGCTGATCAGAAGGTTGGTGGTTCGAATCCCCATGACAGGGTGAGCTCCCGTTGCTCTGTCCCAGCTCCTGCCTACCTAGCAGTTCAAAAGCATGGCAGTGCAAGTAGATAAATAGGTACCACTGTGGCGAGAAGATAAACAGCATTTCCGTGCACTCTGGTTTCACAGTGTTCCATTGCACCATAAGAGGTTTAGATATTACAGGCTATGTTTTAGATGTGTAATTTACTTATTGTAGAAGTGTAGGTGACACCTGCAGATAAAAGCAATTAAAAATTGTTACTAAGTAGTACATTTAGCTGCCTTATGTGGTCACACATTCTTCAAATTATCTGTAATGGTGTTGGCTCAGATTTTTGTGCACATTATACTTAGCATACAATTGGTTTTGATTGCCTTTGATTAAATATATTCTCCATAACATTTATAATTGATTTTCACCCGGCAATTCTAGATGAACAGATAATGAGAGTATCTGACCCCGGCACCTGCAAATCTCTTTCCTCCCCATTGCCAATTCACTTAAAGCTATAGATAAGCCAGATTCCTGAAGGTGGATATACTATTATTTATGTTATTCATAATTAAAGGATTCTGTAATATGGGGTCTATGTAAAGGCTGCTCTGTTAATAAGCATCCATCCATCTTTGGATCAAATCCCAGAAAAGAAGGCTGTCCCAGTTATAACGAATATATCCTATTCATCCATATGATTTCCACCGAATTAATAATATAAAACCCACAATTTACTTATTTTAAGACTGATTTCTGGTTCCTTGGTATATTTTAAGCACGACTCACTTTTGCAACACATGGCAAGTTATGTGCAGTACATGATATTACTGCTTGAAGAGCAGAGAAGCAGGCATAGGTTTAATAAGGCATATGAATATTTTAGGCAGATTGCACCAGTGATCTACATGGAATCAGGTATTGTTCTTCAATGGCTGGGAAATTAGGATAATTCAGTCCACATCCTTTGCCAGTGTCCAAGAAAAGGGAGTTTGGTACGGCTCATAATGTTTGCAAACTCTTGCAATTCCATATTTCTGAAATTGGCCACTATTACTGCTTTTCCGTACTTGTACGTCACCACTGTCTGCATGACCTCAGACCACAAGGTCACCATGAGCCCACAAGAAAGAAAGAATATAGCTGGAGTAAATTGATACCTATCTGAAGGCATAGGTAGGACTTAAACTGAATCAGACCATTGCTCCATCAGGCTCAGTGTTGTCTACACAGACTGCCAACCTAGCAGTTCGAAAGCATACCAGTGCAAGTAGATAAATAGGTACCATTGCGGCAGGAAGGTAAATGGTGTTTCCATGTGTTCTGGCACTCGTCACAGTTCTCTGTGCGCCAGTAGCAGTTTAGTCATGCTGGCCACATGGCCTAGAAAGCTGTCTGTGGACAAATGCCAGTTCCCTTGGCCTGCAAAGCAAGATGAGCACCACACCCCATAGTTGCCTTTGACTGGACTTAACCATCCAGGGGTCCTTTATCTTTACCTTTTACACAGACTGTTAGCAGTTCTCCAGGGTTTCCTATAGGCAACCTCTCCCAGACATACCTGGAGATGCTGCGGATTAAACGCAGGGTGTTCTGCTAGGCAGATCCTCTGTTACTGAGCTATTGCCCTTTAAGCATGCAGTGACTGTTAAGTGGCCTTTTAGCAGACATGTCAATTCCACCACCAAGTGCCATATTGTGCTATCTGAAAAAATGCAGTTGTATGTAGGTTAGGGGATTGCAATTGTATGTAGGTTAGGGTTTGCAATACTGAATAGGGGCACATTAACAGAGTGGTACACATCACACATTCAAAGCATCCCCCCATAGAATGCTGGGAACCCCTTGCAGAGCTACAATTTCCAGCACCCTTAACAAACCACAATCCCCAGGATTCTTTGGTGCCACTATAGCCTTAAAAAATTGCTCAGAGAGATGGGGCGGGAAGCTACATATGAACACTTTATGACTTAGTCATATTCAGTTATGTTAGATGTTCAAAGGCATTACTTACATTTACCAAAAAGATATTTCACCGCTCAAAAGTAATATTTGATAAATTCTTAACTCACAGGACAGTGGTTAATACTGTGGCAAGACTGCTCTATCCTGATTTATAGTTGAGGAGATAAAGTAAGGCATCAAGATCTCTCATGCAGTATAAATGTTTTATGTTTCACTGTTCCTATTTTCCCAGATTGCTTTTCACAAAATAGGGATGAAATGTTCTTCGAAAGGATCCTACGTAGTACTTTTGTTGAGTAATTTTTTTCTTTTACAATTGGACATTTTATTAGGCATGGATTTTGTTCACAAAGACGGGCATGTATATTATGAAGTGACAGTTCTTCGAGAAAATATTACCTTTGTGTGGAAATGTACTAACTTTGGGAGCAATATATCCGCAGTACAGAACTACATTAATGAGATGTTAGCTTTTTTTCCTTAGCATATGCCTCGTTGAGATGTCCGTCTAGCTATAAAATATTTCCTCACCCGTAGATAGAAAATCCCATTCTCCCAATCAATATTTTCTCTCTGTTCTCTTTATTCTTATTCTATTTTAAGAGCACCCTACTTGACTTTTATAGTCCACTCGCATTTATGGCAAGGGGAACTGACAAACTGACTTGCAAAATTCTCTGTTAGCCTCCCAAATGCTCAAACCTCTTATTATTTAAAATCATTTACAAACATCTTAATGTTAATTCTATATTAATAAACAAAAACAAGATCCCATCTTCTGGATCAAAGAAAGCATTGACAAAAAAGAAAGAAAGATATATCTTTAGAAGATAACCGTAGCAAAGGATGGGTGATGGGATGGAAGAGGTAAGTGGCAATAATGGGAAATATTTATATAATATTAGGCAGAATAGGGGAAGGGGTACTACCTCTGGTGAGGGACACATCATACTCCTTCTGGGGTAGCTTGTCCACCCTTGGTTCTCACCATAGGTGCCAACTCCCTGGGGACCCGAGCACCCACAAAATTCCCCATGAAGGCGCTAGGCACCGACAAATTTCAGTGCCAGGGCCATGCACACTGTATGGCACCCATGGCCCCAGGCACCCACAGTCGTGGGGCCAAGTTGGCACTCCTGGGTCCCACCCTGCACTCAGCTTTCACCCTCTGGCTCCCAGAAGCTGTCAGCATGTGACAGCAGTCACACCCAAGGAAAGGCTTCAACTGGCCAGCAAAACCAGGTGAGGGTAGCCAATGGCTCTCAAACCCTCAGTGAGTTAGGGACTTCCCCTGCCTGCAAAGACAGGATCCGGGGGATTGAGTAAATGAGACCGATAGTGGGTCCAATGGCTAAGAAGGCAGTTTCTGCACAAGCTGTAGATGGGACTCATCAAGCTGGGAAGATAACCCATCTAAGAGTAGAAAACCCTGATCCTAAACCTCCACTGCCTTGTGGGACATCTGGGGGTGGGGAAAGGATAAGGAATAAATCCTACACAAATCCAGAGTGGCATTCCTAAGACAGTTGGATGGCACCTTGTATGCCTCCTTCCGGCAACTCCTGCAGCCAAGCTGGTGCCAAATGTATTGCTCTGCTTTCCTTTGGACCACATCAGTAAGGCCAAGAGCAGGGACCTGTCATCAGAACAGCCCAGGCTTGTTCCCCAAACTTCACCCCTAGCAGTTTGACTTCACCCTCAGAGGTGCACTCCATTGCCTCTTGAGACAGATGAATGCCAACCACATGCAGAATAATCTTCTGCATAACTTAACTATGAACTCAGTACTAGATTATGTTGTTGTTTAGTCATTTAGTCATGTCTGACTCTTTGTGACCCCATGAACCAGAGCAAGCCAGGCACTCCTGTCTTCCACTGCCTCCTGCAGTTTGGTCAAATTCATGCTGGTAGCTTCGAGAACACGGTCCAACTAGATTATAGCTCTGTAGACATAGAGATGCTGGAGGATTTTGATTTTTTGCAAACACCAGTGTGAACTGACTTGGTCTGCACCTCTTGCCCTGTTGTCCACGAAGGGTGTATGATGGGAATCCTGTGGCCCTCCAGATGTTTTTGGACCCCATCTTTTCCAGCATGGCTAATAGAAACAAGTGATGGGGAATGTAGTTAGCAACATCTGGAGGGTTGCAAGCTGCCTGCCACTGCGCTAGGGAGAGGAGAGGATGGTAAACATTCATTCCATGAACTTTCTTAAGTTAACTTATCTGAAGATCCACACGCAATTTGGGGTGATTCCTCTCCAGCGGTTCCCATTCCCCACCTTACATTATTCAAGAGGTCCCCCAAAGTGGCTTTTGGAAAGACACAGGTCATAGCAGAAGCAAGAGGGAATGAGAAACATTTCTTCCATGAACTTCCTTAAGTTTGCTTAGTATCTTGATTTTTCAGTTTTATGCCACAAATGACCAATGCAGGCATGTGTGGACAGGCGGGCTATTTAAAAATAAATTAACATGTGGGCTTATTTCTATGGACTTGTTTCAAGGCTGATAAATAATTTTAAAAATATATCTTCCAATTTTGTCCCAGCCAGCATTCTATTTTAACTGAAAGGCTAGGCTTAGATTGCCAAATGCTAGCCTGACTTCGTTGCCATAGTTCTTCATGCCAAATGGATGAGATGTCTTTCCTTTGATTAACTCACTCTACGGCAGATGGAGTAGAAATGTCATTGATCATTTTATAATTACTTCTTAGATTTCTTAGCCAGTTTATAAAATGATCCCAGACTTTTGGGGCTTTACTTAATGAATTGGGCAAAGTGTGCATTTACCCAGGAGCCAAATGATTAAAATGTGGTATTTGAAGCTCTTATTCTCATTTCTGCAAGCTTTTTTTCTTGTGAAAGGCCATAATAGAAGAGACCCTGTAGTTCTTAGTGACTGTCTGCATGCACTTTTTTATTTGTATACATAGTTATAGGGGGGTGTTAATCACTTCTTTCTGTATAACAATGTGCTGGGATTTTGGACTCGCTCAACCATTATTCAAAACATTATTAATTAAAATTAGAACAATTTCATGTTGCTTTAAGCACTTGAGTTCTTCTACATCATACTGGAATCTCCCAAAGTCAAGTTTTTTTCTTTGATTGCCTTTAGATAGGATGTTCAGTTAGGTCTGGTTTATATGTTACCTGCATCAGAATGATTTCTGTGATTGCTACATCATTCTAAGTCGTGTATATCTCTGCCTACAGTGGATTGCATGGTCATATACCGCACCGGAAAGCTGTGTTTGTAAACACATAACCATGCAGTTCATCTTTACCATTTGAGAACAGGGGGTACATATTGCCTAGATCAGCATGAATGGTTTCCTTGCGATTGATCATTTGACCTTATTTGTATCTGCCTGAGTTCCCTTCCTTTGATCACTATGCCATATCCTTGCTTGCTCCTTGGTAAGGAACTCCTTGGATAATACACTGACCATCTTGGCTGTGAGTCCTGGAGGACTAGCTCCCTGCTTTGAAGGCTTTTTCCTATCTAGCCTGGGAGGGTGGGGCCCTGACTGACTCCAGCTACAAAAAGCCGAGGCTGCTGAAGATGCCAAAAACCCTGTTGGCTGTCTCTTAGTGTAGACCCAGATCATCAAGCCTGAGCTTACACAGCTGCCACTCGCCATGAAGAACCATTGGCAGCAACAGCATCAGATATGTTCTATCCTTATGATAATATGTTATTCTCTTGTTGATAATGCTGTTCTAAATGTGCATTTCATATTCTGACTTCTTTTAGTCATGTTTTCTTTTGAAATGTTGATTTATTTAGTCAGCATTTGCTGTGTTAAATGAGCATTCTTTCCTTGACCTTCGTAATGTTTTATTTTGAAATCATTAAGATGATATTTTAGTTTCCTGTTAATTATGTTGCTTTGAGTGTATTGTTTATATTTGACTTTCTTCTGCAATGTTTTATTCTGGACTATTTTATGTGATGTTTTAATGTAGGCGCCTACAAATGGACCTTGAGCTTGTCTGGAGGTTCTAGCAGCGGAGCACAGCTACTGTGTATCCTTGACTGAATAGCCATCCTTTTATCTGGGATGGTTGTCCTCTTCCACCGAGTGCACAGCTTTGGGAGGGATGTACATGGAGCAGAGAGGAAGGAAGGGGAAACTGGGCTAACCAGGCAGATCAGCCAAATCAACCCTGGCAATCAATAGGGGGACAAGTGTCACAGCCAGATCACCCTCACATCCTAATGTAGGCTGTAAACCACTTTGAGTCCCCCCCCCTTAAAAATATAAAGCAGATTAGAAATGAAAAGAGAGATCACCCTAGCCCTTATACAGTGGCACCTCTGGTTAAGAACTTAATTCATTCCAGAGGTCTGTGCTTAACCTGAAACTTTTCTTAACCTGAGGTACCACTTTAGCTAATGGGGTCTCCCGCTGCCACCATGCCCCCACCGCACAATTTCTGTTCTCATCCTGAAGCAAAGTTCTTAACCCAAGGTAGTATTTCTGGAATAGCAGAGTCTGTAACCTGAAGCGTCTGTAACCCGAGGTACCACTGTATAATAAATACACCTCTGATTAGGCTTATCTTTGGCATTCATCCTATACAATACTACCTGGGGCATATCTCTAGGTTCTCCTTGTAACCATTGGTCCTGATCCTGCCAGAGCTTCGAAAATCTACAAATCTACAGCTGAGTGGACTGCCTGTAGTAGCAGTGGGTATTCCAGTCATTTTTGGACTCCAGCTCCCATCAGTCCTAGCAAGTATGGCCAGACATCAGGGATGATGGGGACTGTAGTCCAGCAGCTATTGGAGGAAACCATTAAGCGCTCAGAGAATGAGGCAGAGAAATGGAAGCCACTTTTGTAAAGGAAGAAAACTTTCAAGAATTTGGAGGACAGGGATTGGTACAACACAAATTAACAATTGTTTTAAACTGTTTTTAATATTGTGTTTTAATGCAGTAATCTGCCCTGGGGCCTTAGGGTGAAGAGTGGGGAATGAATGAATGAATGAATGAATGAATGAATGACAACACAGACATGGATGCTTGAACAAGTAGCTTGCAAGGTCTATGGAGGTAGCTAAGGCTAACCAATGAAATGTATGATAACAAATTCCTTCTTGGATAAACTGATGCTTCTATAGAATCAAGTTAAGTACAATGGGTTTTCTGAAGATCTTAATGATAAATATATGACTTTATAGTGATAGGATTCCATCTGTGAATCACTGTTTCTTATTTGAGAAAATGCAGAGGGCATTCATGTATCTTAACTAAATGTCATATCATTATGATGCATTCTATATGTTCATACAAGTCTTTTATTATTTCAGAGTGCCCAGGTCTTAATTAAAATAAGACATTTTTAAAAGAGCCTTTATACAACACTTATAGAAAAACAGACCTTTGTCAGTGATAGCTTCTAACTAATGATATAAAAACATACTTTTATAAATTCATTTGCAGCACTGTTAAAGAGGTGCCATTAATATCTGCTAAATTGTGGCTTTGAAAGAATGCAGATGTATTAAAAGAACAATCTGGGACGCTAGTAAAGCTGTAATGAGGGGGTTTCTGATACAACAAAATACAATTAAGAAGAAACTCTGGAATGGGAAAAAGGATAAAATATTAGAGAAGATAAGTGACGGAGAGAAAAGGTTAAGATCTAAACCAAAATCCAAAGAGATCTTGCAAGAAATTAAATTCCACCAGGCACAATATTTGAAATTGATAAATCAAGAAGTGGAATGGAAAATTAAACAAATGAGACAAAGATCTTTTGAGTCAGCAAACAAATGTGGGAAACTGCTGGCATGGCAGTTGAAGAAAAGGCAGAAATTAAACTACGTTACCAATCTAGAGGTGGAAGGGAAAAATATCCAGAAACCAGGTGAAATTAGAAAGTGTTTCCAGAAATACTTCAAAAAGTTGTATACACAAGGGCCTGAAGAAGTGTCTGAGATTGAACGATTTTTGAAACTCAATGGCCTACCAGAATTGTCTCAGGAGAAGAGATCAATTTTGGATTGCAAAATAACACAACAGGAAATTGAGGATGCCATTCAGAATATGCAGCTGGGCAAGTCTCCAGGCCCAGATGGGCTTACCTCCAAATACTATAAGATATTAAAAGACCATTTGACTTTACCATTAATGGAGGTATGTAACCAGATTATGGGGGGAGGAAGGGCACCGGAAACGTGGAAAGAAGCTTTCATCACATTGATACCCAAAGTGGAAACTGAAAAGACTCAACTTAGGAACTACCGTCCCATTTCACTCCTAAATGTGGATTACAAAATATTTGCAGACATTTTGGCAAGTAGACTGAAAAAGGTTTTAAATGAAGTAATTCATAAGGACCAAGCAGGCTTTCTTCCTGGCAGGCATTTGTCTGATAATACTCGGAATATTATCGATATTCTGGAACTTTTACAAACAAATATTAACACTAAAGCAGTGTTAATCTTTATTGATGCTGAGAAGGCCTTTGACAATATTTCTTGGAAATTTATGAAGAAAAACTTGGAAGGGATGGGAGTGGGACGAGGGTTTGAAAATGGTATAGAAGCAATTTATTCAGAACAAAAAGCTAAGTTGATAGTGAACAATGTGGTGACAGAGGAGTTCCATATTGAAAAAGGAACACGCCAGGGGTGCCCCCTATCCCCCCTATTATTTATATCAGTCCTGGAGGTTTTGCTGAACATGATTAGGAGGGACCGGCAAATACAGGGGATCACGGTCGGAGTGAAACAATATAAACTGAAAGCATTTGCAGATGACTTAGTAATAACATTACAGGAGCCAGAATCTAGTACAAAAAGAGTTCTGGAATTGATACAAGAATTTGGTCGGGTGGCAGGATTTAAGTTGAACAAACAAAAGACTAAAGTTTTGGGGAAAAACTTAACGCCTTTAGAAATAGAGGGGTTTCAGAAGGAAACAGAGTTAGTTGTGGTTAAGAAGGTGAAATACCTGGGGGTAAACTTGACGCCTAAAAACTTGAACTTGTTTAAGGACAACTATGAGAAATGTTGGTCAGAAGTTAAGAAAGATTTGGAAACATGGTCGAGACTGAAGCTTTCCTTGCTGGGCCGAATTGCTGCTGTTAAGATGAATGTTTTGCCAAAAATGTTGTTTTTATTTCAAACCTTGCAGGTCGTGGACAGAATGGAATGTTTTGGAAAGTGGCAGAGGGACATCTCAAAGTTTGTCTGGCAGGGCAAAAAGCCCCGAATAAAGTTTAAAATACTAACTGACGCAAAAGAAAGAGGGGGGTTTGCCCTGCCAGACTTAAGGTTATACTACGAGGCGGCAGCCTTCTGCTGGTTGAAAGATTGGATTTTATTAGAGAATACAGATGTCCTAGACCTGGAAGGTTTTAACAATTCGTTAGGATGGCATGCTTATCTGTGGTACGGCAAGGCAAAAACACATGGAATGTTCAAAAACCATATTGTCAGGAAAGCAATTTTCATGGTCTGGCTGAAATACAAAGACTTACTTGAAAGTAAGACTCCGAGGTGGTTATCACCAGTGGAGGCTAAGGCGTGGAAAAAACCCAATATGGAGACCGGCTGGCCGAAATATTGGGAACTAATAGAAAAAGTTGGTGACAATTGGAGGATGCGGAGCTTTGAAAATTTAAAAGATAAGGTGCAAGATTGGTTCCACTATGCCCAAATTAACGAGGTTGTCAAGTTGGATAAAAAAATAGGATTCCAGGTGGAAAAATCGAAACTTGAGACAGAGTTGTTAGAACCAAAGACCAAGGTTTTATCGAGAATGTATAACTTGCTGCTTAAGTGGAATACACAGGATGAGACAGTTAAATCAGCCATGATAAAGTGGGCTCAAGACATTGGTCACAATATTATGTCTGAAGACTGGGAAAGGTTATGGACCACCGGTATGAAATTTACGGCATGTAATGCCTTGAAAGAAAACATTATGAAAATGGTATACAGGTGGTACATGACCCCAGTCAAGCTTGCTAAGATATACCATTTGTCTGATAACAAGTGTTGGAAGTGTAAGGAGGCTGAAGGAACATTCTTTCACCTTTGGTGGACTTGCCCAAGAGTGAAGGCCTTCTGGGAAATGATCTATAACGAGTTAAAAAAGGTGTTTAAGTACACCTTTCCTAAAAAACCGGAGGCCTTCCTCTTGGGCATGGTCGGCCAAAAGGTCTTAAAGAAGGATAGAACGTTTTTTATGTATGCTACCACTGCAGCAAGAATTTTGATCGCCAAACATTGGAAGACTCAAGATTTACCCACGCTGGAAGAGTGGCAAACGCAACTGATTGACTACATGGAGTTGGCCGAAATGACTGCCAGAATCCGAGACCTGGGAGAAGAAGCAATGGAGGAGGACTGGAAAAAATTTAAGAACTATTTGCAAAAATTTTATAAGTTATATGAACTATAAATTGACCATAATTGGAAATGCTAGCCCCAGCAATGAGAGCGCAATATTTATGAAATTGGATAACAATATTTAAGGGATCAAAGTTTAAATGTTAAAAAGGATAATATATTTTGTTTCTAGAATAAATGGACAATAAGGGATTTAAACTTAAATTGCTAGCAAAAGTACCAAAGAAACACATGAAACAAGGTTACAATTTGCTGATAAATTTATTGTCGGGAATGCTTTGTACGGGAGATGTGGGGAAGTTCGATGGAATGTTGAAATAAGCCGTTGAAGGGTTATGATTCTTTTTATTTTCCTTCTCTCTTTTTTGTTTTTCTCTTGCTGTTTTCTGTCTGTATCTGGAAAAAATGTAATAAAAACTATTTAAAAAAAAAGAAAGAAAGAATGCAGATGTATTGATATTGATATGAAAAGGAAGCATTGGATGCTTATGAGAAAGATTTAAAATATTCATTGTTCATTCTAGCACAGAGGCCTTCAAATGTAATCAAAGTTTGCTTTCCAACCAAGGCAGCTATCCAGGTTTTTCCTGTCTCAAACAATATAAACATCATTCTAAAGTGTATCAGACAATTCCCTAGTTATTGAGATCATTTTACTTGTATTTTCCCTAGCAAAAGATGTAGCTGGCAAACTGTCAAATGTAACATGAAGCCCATGGAGACACTACAGAGAGGGTGCAGTGGGAGATCAGGACAAGGACAAGTGGGAGATCAGGTTGTTGCCAAGGTCTGACCCGGGGGAAGGTCCTTGCATGTTGAGATATGGCAATTCAGGACCCTGGGAGGGGTCCTAGAAGTCTTGGGAATAGATATTTTGATCCATTTGAAGGGCTGAGTCAGGAGAGCGGTCCACCTCCATGTCACCCAATCTCTCAAGGGCAACATCAGCCTCAGATGAGATGGCTCAGGTGTTGCCTACTGTCAGCGAGGAGTTCTCCCTTTAGCACACAGAGAGAAATTTAACAGGGAGCTAGCCCCATCATCTCCATATTCAAGGACATGCAGATGTCTTAACTGGTGCAAACATTTTACCTAATCAGCATTTTACCTAATCCTAGTCAGGTATCATGGTGCTCTGCAGTGCCTTATGAACTTGTGACCTGTAGACTCATGTTGGTACATTGTACTGATTTCCTCAATGAAGCCTTTAAATATTCCAATGGCAGGAACAGTTTGAAAGGGAGAGCCGGGGCAAAATTAGGCATGACATTTAATCTGGGAAATATGGTATGTTTGCTCCCTACAAAGCAGGATCACAAGCCAAGATCAAACCACCATTTCCTGGTCTGTGGCAGATTCTCAAAGCAGCCTGCTAGTTGAAAAGCCAAGGAGCTTTTCTAATAATCAGGCACACAGAGGGGAACGGAAGGGAAAGGAAAGAGTAGGGTAATAATGGGCACTTTACTAACCATGGTTTGTTGGCCCAGGAATGTGAAAACGGAAATGAAACAGTGGACAAATAACTGTCTGATGTTTTTCCTCTGCACATTCCAACCTTTCATGTGACATATGAGGAGGACATGCATTTTCCCAGGGCAATATACCGTATGCACCTCCTGGCTTCAAAAAGATGTACTAGATGTGTGGTGAAAGAAAGCATAAGTCATTAACGCTTCTTCCCTACATGACATTCAAAGCCATCTTACATCCAAGGGTTAGAAAATCAGCATGCTCTTTACAAGCCTAAATGTGATGCAGTTTTTGCAAAGCTAAATATTATGTATAGTGGTTACAAAATGACCACACACCCATTCTAGTGATGGGAAAAGGGACATATACTGTAATACATGCACAAAATGACTTTTAACCTGAAAAGTTATTTCAGTTAGTGAGCCTTTAGCTCTTTCTTTCTCATTTCTCTTTGGTGTTTTTGGGTCATGATTTTCTCCAGCTCAATAACACAAACTATTTTGTTGGTGACCATTCTTTTCGCCTCATAAAAGTTGTGGAGGAGAAACGTCTCACCAGCCTAATTAGCTTCTAGTATGATGCAATAAAGCTGAGATCTCAGTTAGTCAGGAGGGTCAAGCGCTGCCCTCTCTAGTGCAAAGAGTAAAACAAAAGTAAAAAACCCACAAGACTTTAATCTCTTTATTAATAGATTCTCTGAGGTTGGAGAAACAGATTAAAAATTACGCCATCAAAGAGACTGCACCTGCCAAATTTCCTTTTGCAAATGTAAAAGCCTCAGAGTATTTTCAACATGGTGAAGAATCAAAATGAGAGGAAGGGAAAGCAATAGCCTTAGAAAGCTGCGTGACCTGGCATCGCTACAAATTAAAATAATCAGTACTTCCCCATTTCAAAAGAATTCTTTGTATATTCGAACTGCCGTCTGTCTTTTAAACATTGCTGTACAAATTGTTTGTTCCCTTCACATCTGGTGCCTCAAGTGCACATTCATTAGTGATACGCTTCCCGTTAGAATAAAAGGCCAAAATGTCAAAGTATTTGTTAACGAACATAAAAAACCAAAATAAAAAGACTGGCATGATTAGTATGTTCTTCCTCTTCAGCATTCCTTCCTCTCCCCCCCGTAGAGAGTTTCCAGTGAAATGAGGAGGCATCGGAGGCTCAGAAAGACACAGATGCTTTTTCTTCTTCTTGCCATGTTCTGTTTTCCCTTTTCCAGGGCAGACCCACCACTAGGCACTGTGTGGCAGCCATTTCTAGCAGCTGGCTGTTACTTCTTAATTTATCCTTATTGTATTTTTGCTCCCAGGAAGAGATGCTTGTGAGATTTCCTGCCTCAAGTGCCAAATACCTTGACTAGGCTTGGATGCTATGCATATTCATTTGGGGGATCGGGGGCACCTGCTGTCATCCCTCAGACAGCAAAATGTTTTGGACCAACCCTGAAAAGTCATTTTATCTTATTAATGATTTCCCATCAATTTCAAGTTAACAGGAAATGATCTGACATTCCACAATGAACTCATTAAAGCTATTACTCTATAGTAGGTGGACTCTACTTATCAAAATTCAGCTACAACTAACTTTTGTTTTTAGTCTGAATTAGTGGCTCACAAATGTTGAACCACAAAGTGGCACCTTAAGCTGTGTGCAATGGCCATTAGGTGGAGGGGGGGGGATCCAGTAGAAGAGATGAGAGGGTTACATGTACACTTGACTCACCCAGTGGCGTAGCGTGGGTTGTCAGCACCCGGGGCAAGGCAAGTAATTTGCGCCCCCTAACCCGTGGATTTGCGCCCCCTAACCCTAACCCCCAGATGTTGCGCCCGGTGCGGCCGGCCCCCCCTGCACCCCCCACGCTACGCCACTGGACTCACCAATAAAGTTTGACAAGGAGGTCTTCTCAGTATCAATCTGATATGAGCGTCAGCCTTTTGCCTTGCTGCACTGAGATATGTATCTAATGAAAAACAGGACAAACTGCTATCACAGCTAGTTTAAGCTTATTTATTGCCCGGGACCCATCAAATGCGTATTCAAAGTGCCTCTGGCTCTGATTCTTCTGTAGTCACTAGTGATATATATTTACATCTCTCCATCTCTGTGTGTTTTGTTTTGGTGGTGTGTGTGTTTGTTTGTTTTTAAATCACAATACAGTAAAATATAAAACCCACAGTAAACTCAAACATTGCAAAAGAAGATGGGATCAAAACATCCAGTGCTGCAATGTATCATGCAATCTCCACTATGGTACAATCCCACCTCAGTGGAGGACTCAGTTGTGTTCACCTATGATTTATGACATAAGTCCACAAAGGCAGTTGGGTGTCCTGTTAATGAATACAAATAGCAACATACCCACAAAAGTATCAGACTTTACCAAAGCCCAGCACAGTCTATTCTGCTGGCTCCTCAATGCCAGATTCTACACTTTAGTCCAGGGTAAATAGTGTTTCACTTCTCTAATGATGAGCTATTTCTAGTTTTGCAACCAGCAGAAGAATTATTGTGGGGCAAGTGGCTGCAGATCCTCTGGGGGGGGGGGGATGACATTTTTAAAAAATTACCTCTAGATCCATGGTGCCCAATGTGGGGCACACACTTCACAGGGGGGAAATTTGATTTTTAAGGAGGGCAATTTGAGAATGTTATTAACAGTTAATGGCCTTTTAGGCTTCCTCCACGTGAATAGTTCATTTTTTGAATAGTAAGAATTATATGTCATGGGGAGGGCATCAGGATTTTAGAGATGCTTAGGTGGGGCATGGCCCAAAAGAAGGTTAGGAACCACTGCTTTAGATGGACTCTAAATCCAACATCAAATCTACCAATTAACCAACTAGCTGTTGCTGTAGACACTGAAGCCCAGCATCTCTGAAAGCAGGGCTTGATGGAGTTGCAACATTTGGGCTGTCATATAGCAAATACATTGCTAGGACTCCTGGAAAGGTCCCTGTGGGGTCAGAGCTTGATCCCAGAAGCAGAGAAGGGCACAGGTAGCTTGGTGGGAAGGAGAGAGCCATGCTCCACTTGGGTAGCCATGCGAGTCATGTAGCTCATCCTGACCTTGCTGGTCTTCTCTCTGTGGAGGTGCCAAGCACAGGCAGGCAGCTTCAGCGTCATCTGCTTACTACAAGCCATTAAACATTTGAAGGCTTATTCTTCAGCTAATTTTATTTGTGCTATTCCACAGAGATCCTTCCAAGATGGAATGCATGCTGGAGAAGTGGCAAAAAGTGGAAATGAAACATGTGGATCCTAGGGAAATTTGGTGGACGTCATTTTGGGGTTGTGAACCACAGAGCTGTTTACATTTAGGGAAAGTTGATGTAAGATGCTCTGAGCCTTTGGGATGAAGTGAGATATAAATAAAACAACATATGCAAAAAACACAGTACTAGGTACCCATGATCCTTATAGCGACAAATGTAAAGAGGTGACTTCTAGCTAGATGGAAAGCTAGGCAGAACACTTCACCTAGTAAGCCTAGGAAACTCTTTTAGCACCATGAAGATTGAGAATAGTCTCTATTTCCTCATTCGCCGTTCCTGTTGAATAGACTCTTCAAGACAGGGTTATTGATTGTGTGAGTATTTCATCAGCCAAAGACTAGGGATGAAATACTGGTGCATCTTTTACATTCTCAGATTATAAATTTGAAGTGAATTTATACGTATAGTTGTTATAATCTACTTTACTCCTTTTCAAGGTGGGTTATTTATTATAATATAAAAGCACTTACACTGTAATTATTTTAATCTCTCCTTGTGACTGATGATGCAGTTTCTACAGCAATACTATATTGCATAAAATATGTCATGAATATTTCATAATTGCATGTTTTGGTACCAGAAAAATAAATGAATAGATTTTTTTAAAAAACCCAAAGCTGTTCACAATATTTTTTCAATGAAATGTTATTTGTTAGCAAAATTGTAACACATACACAAAAATGTGCTGGCATGTATCAGAAGAAAAGGTTGAAAGTAAACTCTGTTGCATCTCACTGAACTAAAGTTACCCAAAGATCAAATGAATGACATATGATTATGTAGCTGAGAAAAGGAAGAGCAAAAGTGTCATATTTTCACTTAAAATTGTACATGCAGTATGTTCAGAAAGGTTGTGTTGATTTTTTTCTGAGAAAACAGCCAGGCAAAGCCTTGAAAATAATTGGCACTTCTTACCAAAATAAAAATTCTAAGAAATGATTTAAAAGCAACGGGTGTTAAATAAATAGCGCACAAACTGGAGGCAGAATAAATGCTAGTGAATGTAATCCTTTGGTTACAGAGAGGTCATCCATGGGACCAGATGAGGACCAGATTAACTGTGAAACAACTTGCAACCAGGTTACCTAAAGGATAATCTCACTTCATACACCCATGCCTGGAAAGTGTATTCCTTCGATGGTTCACGGCTTTGCAGGAATAGTTCTTATTGTTTTTAGAATTTGTATTTTGTGTATTTTTTATATTGTTGTGCACCTGGGTGGTAGCCTCAGTCTGTGAAGCAGTTTACACATTTGTAAAACAAAATAGAGAAATAAATGTGATTTTTGTGGATCTCGCTCTCCAGCTTCAGAGTAGGAGTTTCCCTTCAAAGCATCTTTGTTGCAGCCACACAAAATATCTGAGGCTGGCCCTTCATTTTTGATACTCCAGTAACAGAGAGGGCCAAAAGGTAGCATTTCACCAATCAGATTTTTCTAATTGTTTTAAATATTTTTTAAAAGTCAAAAAAACTGGGTGAAGTCCAGTGTTAGCAGGCTTTTGGGTTTGGCAGTTCATCCATTGCCACAATGCCTACCCCTGACACAGTAGTATTGCTCTGCCCAGCATCATTATATCCTTTCAGACTGGTTTCTTCTGGGATTTATAGGTTCTGAATAGATCCCTTAGTACTGCTAAGAAATAAACATGCAGGCTCACAGCATGAATTTATGTGGGTGTCACTGTCTCATTCACAGCACAGTGGTAAGCTGTAGATAAGCCTTCCTATTGTATTTTCCCGTCTCACACAGCCACCACTAGTAGGTCTAATATTGTGTGTGTGATCAATACAAAGCCTTCAGGCTACATGCAAAATCTCTAGCTTCTGTTTTTTATTTCTTAAATGTGAGACTGACAGATTAGAAATCATGGTAAAAGATTAAGTGGCCTGGAGTAAATTAATGGGATTTTTACTTTTTTGGGGGAGGGAGTAGGGCTAAGCCCAAAGAGTGTTGGTGTTGGTGTTGTGAAAGCACCTGCCCAAAATATATTATTTTACCTCTTTTGTTTTGTTTGTTTGTTGTTGTTGTTTGTTTTAGGGCAGACTGTGAACAGGGTTAAAATTCAGAATGAACGCACCACTTTCCACCATTTGAGTTGCCTTCAATGACCATTTCCCAAATCTAATCAGAAACATGGCATCATCATCTTCTGCAAATGTTGTGCAGTCCATTGGTGGTGAAGGTTCGTCGGATTTCACGCAAAGCAACGACCTAACCCAGGTAATTCCTTACCTAAACTAGGGAAGGTTGTGAAGAGGGGGGCATAGGATGGATCTTTTGGGGCAGGGTGCTGGAGCATCTGAATGCCACCATAGAAAAACTAGAAAGAAAAATGCCCCAAACGTTACTTGATCCATTTTCTCAGGGCTGGCATGCCCCTGAGGCTCAGTGAAGCAGATGGGGGACATCTGGGAGGAGTGGCAGATCTAGGCCCATGAGGAGTGTGTCACCCACTGCCTGCTGCACTTGTTGCCCACAGCCCCTTTCTCCTCCTTCACCATCAACTCCTCCTTCTCCACCACCAATTCTGCTGCCCCCACCCCCCACTAGTTCCTCCTCCTCTGCAGAGTCAGTGCTGTGGGTGGTGATGGACAGCAGCGGCAGGGGGAGGAGTCATCAATGGCAGTTGGGAGGGGGGGGTCATGTTCTGCTTTGCCTCAAGTGGCAAACTGTTCTTATCCTTATCTGTACAAAATGTCTGGTGGAACATGCTGAGAAAAGGAAACGGAGAAGCAGTGGTCATCTTTGTCACAGTTCTCTTACAAATTGCATCTTGGAAGTTGTTTGTCATTAAACATCCACAATGACACAAATTCTCCACAGTTTGTCCCCCCCCCCCCAGTTGTTTGAGTCGACAGATTTAAAAATATTAGAAAAAATATCACAGTTTTGTGTTTCCTTTTTAATCTCCTCTCTGCGTAATGCTTCAAAATAAAGATTAACATGAACAGATGGTGCTTAAGCAGCCTAGTGAGTGAAGCAACTGGTGTTCTCATACCGACATGGTTATGTTTATGCTGCACAACTAAACCAGGGGGGAAAAGTAGTTGACTTCCTGTAAAGACAAGTCTGCACATTTTTTGTGGTAGTCAAGCTAAAGGAAAGTCCATCAACCATGCATTATGGCTTGGCAAACGCTGAGCAATCTACCTGTCATTGCATTTCCACAGAGATAGCTTTTGTATTTCATGACATTGCTGGTACACCTAGAGGTACAAATGTAGAGAAGAAGCAAATGAGACAAGTGGAAGTAGCACAGAGTTTAGGGATGAACAGATCAGCTCAGATCCATTTTATGCCAATTTCACATGAACTCAGTCATATGGCTGTTCTGTTCAGCATATTATATACAGAAGTGTGTATATGTCAGTGTGTAAACATGAAAACACTCCTTTAAATTGTGTGCATGTTTGTATACATGTTGTATACTCTGCACTTCTAAAATACACAACTTTATATGCTTTTCAATGCATTTTCTCTGAATTATGTATTTTTTAATGAATTTGCCATGTAACCTTAGCATTATATGCATTTTTGGACAGAAACTGCATTACAAAATCTAGAGAAGTGCATAATTTGTTTGACTGTTGCATTCCAATCTGCATATAACTCTGAGATAATATAATTTTCTTCTCCATCCTTAGAGGGGTTGTTGTGTGCTATAAGCTCTTTGTGAACTAGGCCCAAACTGAAAATGATCTGGATTCAGGGTGTAGAAAGCTTCTTTTTTACTCTGTTTCAGGCAGTTTATAAAATTACTCTGAATACCACCATTTTACACCATCATTGGCTCCCTCCTCCCCTCTGCAATTTCCCCTCTGTAATTTTAAATCAATATTCTCTGAAGTAATGCTTCGAAAACCCCTCTGAGCTTTCTATCAGAAAGTGTCCCATTAAATTCTAATGAATCCAATACACCATGTAAGTAGTGTTGAAGAAATAGGTAAAGAAAGTATTCTGTACAGACTTCTGAGTAGTTAAAAGGAAATTGCCAAGCACTGTTCTGTGTGGGCTAGTCCTCATTACTCTAATATCCTTAAAGTGCAAGTATGAAAGATCCAAGTGATTCCTTTGCTTTTGCATGATAAACAGAAGAGCTATTCCATTTTATCTCGTTCCATTTGTTAGACTTAATTTAAATTTCACACAAACAAACTTAGGACACCCCCACCTATATCAGCAAGCCATGTAAGTAATTAAACTGACGGCACTGAAACTGATTAATTCTTCTTCCACTGTTTCACCAATATATTGCTCATTAAAACCATATTGTGTTGATCTCTCCCACTTCCTTGTGTTTTTCTCAACAGGGACATTTCTGGCACTAGAACCATATATATTGATATCACACACATCACACAAAGAGTCACAGTTTTTGACATTTGGGCATTCAAATCTGGGCTGGAATGCATATTGTTTCCCCATCCTTGGAACTTCCGAGATGATTTTGCACTTCTAGAACAGGGTCACAAGAGTGGGGATTACTGCCAACACATCAGTGTTTATGTTGTAGCGGTACGTGAACTCCCCTTGGCGTTTGCTTCTTGAAATCTTTCAAGGGCTTGAAGTGGGGAAAGGGGACAGATGTATATGAGCACTCATAAGGAAAATCTAAGCAGTTAAGTGATTTAGAAAACTTGCCCCCTTTCCATTTGTCAATGCCAGTGAACCCCTAGATTTTCAATTCTTTGCTCAGAATTACCTGATGGAGCAGCACAAATCACAACAAGCTCGCTCCCTCTCTTACTCACGGGAAACCAGAATGAAGCAACAGTGTCCCCCAAACAGTGGACTTTGGGACTTGGAACACCATTGTTGCAGCATTGTAAGCACCTTATGGAGTTGGGAGGAGAGACGTCACTGCTGCTGCTCTTAGCACTATTCCAGTTGGTGAATTTGGGTGAAGGAAGAGGATGTGGTGGTGGTGGTGGTGACAGAAAGGAGAGTCAAGGAGAGAAGAATGACTTGTGGTCATGTCCATTCTGAAGGAAACTGAGCCCATGCCAGAATTTAAAAGAATGTAGAAGGATGGTAAAACTTGCATTCTGTACTAAGTGGGTTCATATTGTAATCTTTCCCAATTTGTAATGCCTTTCTATCTGCAGAGTGCGTTGCACAGAGCTGTGAAAGAAACTAAGGACTTGTCCACACTTTGACTTCTCCCATGCATGGGTCCAAGTGGTTTTTCCACTTGTCCTGCAATTTCTAGACATGGGTTTGAGTGGTTTTGCCTTTGCCCTGCTGCTTCCCCCTGGAAAACTTGCTCTTCCCCATGGAAAAGAAGCAGAAAACCCAATTGTCATTTGTTCTGATTCAGCACTAAAGATGGGTCCCCCTTGGAAAGCAGTAGGGCAAATAGAAGTATGCATAAGCCCTAAGGGAGAGTGAGGCAGCCTTTTCATCAGTTTTGAAGGTAGTTTCTAAGGCTACTTATGCATCACCCCTCCCCCCCAAAAAAAAACACAAAAAGGAAACTGGTATGTGTAAAATTAGCATATGCTAATTTATATGAATAGTTGTAACTTTAGAAATGATCACTATAATTTAAATAAAAACACAGTATGTCTCACCATAGTGGAGAAGGCTTTCACCTTAGTGACCTTGTAATTCAGATGCTGACTGTCGATCAGGCATAAGCAAACTCGGCCCTTCAGATGTTTTGGGACTACAACTCCCATCATCCCTAGCTAACAGGACCAGTGGTCAGGGATGATGGGAGTTGTAGTCCCCAAACATCTGGAGGGCCGAGTTTGCCTGTGCCTGCTGTAGGTGGATGATTTAATTTCTCTGCTCACTCTTCTGATACTTATTTACCCTTATATCTAAATCATATTTGGACTAGACAGCAGGAGCAGCCAGCATGGTCGGCAGTACAGTGGAACTTCGGTTTGCGAACGTGATCCGTGCGGGAGGCAGGTTTCCAACCAGCAGGATTCGCAACCCGCAGTGCTGCATCTGCACATGCACAGGATGTGATTCGAAGCTTCTGCTCATGAGCAAAGCATGATTTAGTGTTTCTGCGCATGTGCGAGCACCGAAACCCAGAAGTAACCTGTTCCAGTACTGAGAGCCAGTATGGTGTAGTGGTTAAGAGCGGTAGTCTCGTTATCTGGGGAACCGGGTTCGCGTCTCCGCTCCTCCACATGCAGCTGCTGGGTGACCTTGGGCCAGTCACACTTCTTTGAAGTCTCTCAGCCCCACTCACCTCACAGAGTGTTTGTTGTGGGGGAGGAAGGGAAAGGAGAATGTTAGCCGCTTTGAGACTCCTTAAAAGGGAGTGAAAGGCGGGATATCAAATCCAAACTCTTCTTCTTCCGAGTTTCGGCACATCTGTAACCTGAAAATGCGTAACCCAAAGTGTCTGTAGCCCAAGGTACCACTGTACCATGGACCTGCTCTCTCAAAAGCAGTGTCCTTTGCATTTAGCAAAGTGCACAGATAGAGCAGGCTGCTGGTGAGTTTGGAGCTGTGCGGGTGTGCTAGCAAGAGACAGATTGACCACATGAGTATATCCATGCTGTCTTGACCTAACCACTGCCTGGCCCCAAGTCCACCACTGTCAGGAGGGTGAACCACTCTACTGTGCCAACTCCTCTCAACTTCAAATAGATGACTCCCCCAAAATAGAGAACAATATTCAGTAAAGAAGGACACATGGCCACACAAGGAAGCCATCTTGGGGTGAAATCATGAGCAAAAACTGGTAGATAATAAATTCTGCCTTTTGCAGCAGTTGCCTGAAGTGCAGAACTTATGGAGCCGAGTCTTTGTTTCCATGATTGGACTATGGGTAATTATTCTTAATTGGAGTTGATATTTTGCATTAGACCGAGTTTTGTTTTAAAGATAATTATTTATTTTTTGTGAGTATTCCATGTCAGAAACTGTTTGTAATTAGCGTGATTAGCCCTTCCATATCAGGTCAAGCAACTGTCCATGGCTTCGTTTTGCAAATGATGCAAAGCTCATTATCTCCTTACTTGAAATTTGCCTTGTTTTCTTTCCTGTTTATAAAGGCCAATTCTAGGCCCTGCCATTTTCTCACTTTACAACATTTTATGTGAAACATGGCACTTGACATTTTAATACAGTGGCTGCTGGAGTTTAATGACTTGCCGTGCCCTCCAGAATTTTAACACCTAATCATAATGCTGCTATATGAAAGTGGAAACAGTTCTGTGCTATAGTGTGGAAATATGTATATTTTATTCTGAAGCAGGAAGCCTAATAATAATAACAATAATAACCTACCCTTCACCTAAGAGTGGCTTACATTAATTAAACACAATATTAAAAACAGTTTAATAACTGTTAAGGATTTTAACAATTTAGGATTACAGAAATAAGTCGGGGGTCTAAAAATCTGCATCTCAAATGTCATAAGCCAGAGCAAGGAGGTGTGGTTTCAGCATCCACTAAAAGCTATATAATGAAATGCCAGATGCGTCTCTGTGAGAAAGGAGTTCTACAATTTTGGGGCTGTCACACTGTCACAGAGAATGCCCTTTCCCAGGCTGCTACCACTTGAGGACATGGAACAACCAACGGGGACATTTCTGCTGATTTTAACACCCAAGAACATCTGTAGGGAAGGTATTTCAGGGTTGAGTCATTTAGAGCTTTCAACACTAACATGAGCACCTTGAATTGGGCCCAGAGATCTAAGTGGAACCCCAACCAGTAATCTGGCTGCTGCATTTTGGAACACCTGAAGTTTCTGAGTCATCTTCAAGGGCAGTCCTACACAAAACATGTTACAATAATCCAATCTGTAAATTGCCACAGCACAGAGTATGGTGGCCAAGTTATCTCTGTCCAAAAGGAGCCATAGCTTACAAATCAGTATTAACCACAAAAAAGGCATTCCTAGCCACCAAGGCCACCTAAGCTTCTAGCCACAGTGCTGAATCCAGGAGCATTCCCAAGCTGCAGATCTGCTCATTGTAGAGGGAGTTCAATCTCATCCAGGACATGCCATCTCCCAGACATGAGAACGCAGGACACATAACTTAACATATTATTGGATTCTACTTATGCCATTTTGTATTATGCCATATTTGTATTAGATCAGATTGTTATCATAGAAACATAGAATCATAGAGTTGGAAGAGACCACAAGGGCCATCGAGTCCAACCCCCTGCCAAGCAGGAAACACCATCAGTGCACTCCTGACATATGGTTGTCAAGCCTCTGCTTAAAGACCTCCAAAGAAGGAGACTCCACCACACTCCTTGGCAGCAAATTCCACTGTCGAACAGCTCTTACCGTCAGGAAGTTCTTCCTAATGTTTAGGTGGAATCTTCTTTCTTGTAGTTTGGATCCATTGCTCTGTGTCCGCTTCTCTGGAGCAGCAGAAAACAACCTTTCTCCCTCCTCTATGTGACATCCTTTTATATATTTGAACATGGCTATCATATCACCCCTTAACCTCCTCTTCTCCAGGCTAAACATGCCCAGCTCCCTTAGCCGTTCCTCATAAGGCATCGTTTCCAGGCCTTTGACCATTTTGGTTGCCCTCCTCTGGACACGTTCCAGTTTGTCAGTGTCCTTCTTGAATTGTGGTGCCCAGAACTGGACACAGTACTCCAGGTGAGGTCTGACCAGAGCAGAATACAGTGGCACTGTTACTTCCCTTGATCTAGATGCTATACTCCTATTGATGCAGCCCAGAGTTGCATTGGCTTTTTTAGTTATGTATGATCTTTGTTGTATATTTTATTGTTTATTCAGCTTTCATATAGCAATACAGAAAAGTGATATACAAATTAGAAGTGAAATTAAAAAATGAAATAAAAATCCATCTTTTCAGTATTCAGCTTCAGTTTATTGGCCTACATCTGACCCATCTCTGCCTCTAAGCACTGGTCTAATGCCTCAACTGCCTCTCCTGAATCAGTTCAGAGAGAGAGAGAGAGAGAGGAGAGAGAGAGAGAGAGAGAGAGAGAGAGAGAGAGAGAGAGAGAGAGAGATGCCATCAGCATATTGGCAGCTCTCAGAATCTACATGTAGATATTAAATAGCATGTGGAACAAGAAGGAATCCTCTGGGACACCACAGGACAACACCAATGGTAGTAGCCTCCCACGACTATGTACTTTCTGGTAACAGCCCTGGAAGCAGGAGCAGAAACGTTGAAGCACAGTTCCCCCAGCCCCTTGAGACACTCATGAAAGATACAATGGTCACTGAGAGCTTGAGCAGCAGCAGCAGCAGCAGCAGCAGCAGCAGGGTCACATTCCCTACATCTCTTTCCTGATAAATGTCATCAACCAAGGCAACCAAGGTGGTTTCAGTGTCACGACCAGGCCTGAAGCCAGACTCGAATGGATCCAAGGAACCTGCTTCCACCAAGCATGGAAGCAGGTTCCTTGCGCCATGACTACCTTCTCAAGCATCTTGCCCAGAAAGGGAATATTTGCCACAGGACAATAGTTTTTCAATACTTCTGGATCCTGGTTGGTCTTCTTGAGGAGAGGATGCACCACCGCCTCCTTCACAGCAGATTATACCTCCTCCTTCTTCAGTGAAGCATTAATCACTTCCTGGACTCACACGGACCACCCCTTATAGCTAGCTCAAAAAAGCCAAGATGGGCAAGGGCAAAGGAAGCAGGTGGTCAGACGCACTCCTTCAAGCAGCTTGTCCACATCCTCAGACTGCAATAATCTAAACTGATCCAGTATAAATGGAGCAGACAATTCTCTCAACACCTCCACTGGAGTTGCTCCAACTGTGTCCGAATTTGAGTGATTTTGTCCCTAAAGTGCCTCACAAAGTTGTTACAGCAGGCCTCTAAGGGTGTCACAGCAACGCTCCCTTGACCAGATGACAAAATCCAATTCTCACTTAAAATATTCATGCAAAATATTGGAAGTAGATAATAGTAGACGGAAGCCAGAGGCTGCTATGTATGTGGAGCAGAAGTTGTCACACAAATGTGTTTAATGGACTTCTTTTTTCTTAAAGGAGCCCATTGCAATGTTTTGAAAATACCTCATTTGCTAAGCAGATGCATTTAAACACCTGCTTGTTTTCCTCTTATTGCATTTAAATGTGTGCTTACCATTTGCATTTCTAGACCAACTGCAACAAGTATGAATCTGGTAAAAATGCTTAGTCACCTTGAGTGCTTTATTTGGAGAGTCCTATGAGCTTCACACATATTTAGTTTGAGGTGGAGTTTGGGGGGGGAGACTGAAGGGAAATAGCCCAATGTCATTCCTAAATTGCCCCCCAAATTTGCCACTCAAGACAGGCTTTGATCAGGTTCAAAGCTTTGAATTAATGCCAAGCCAAAACTATCCATCTAAGGCCCCTGCGATGAGAATTTGTGATGATTTGCTTGCACAAAGCTTACAAAGAGCTTATGCTGGTCTTTATCAAGCATTTCTTTTGATTTGTTTGCAGGCAGGTTATATGATATTGAGCAGTCATCCTGATTTGCCTGGAAGGTGTGTATATGTCTTCTAGAGATTTCCAGAAACTCCACACATGAAAAACACACTGCACCTTCAGCCCCAGCCTTCTAATAAATAAAAGTGTGGTATTAGGTTCTGGTGAGATAACATCATTTTTGTTTTTCCCTTAATGGCAGATTATTGTTTAGGAAACTAATGTACTCGTGTGTCAAATGTTTTCCAGTTCTGTGCATTAATAGAGCTTTGAACTGGTTTCTGACTACATTCATCTAGCTTGCCCCATCAGCAGAATTGCCCAAGGACTTCTGCTAGTACAAAGCTTTCCCTGCTCTCCTTCTCTGCATGACCCTCAATTGTCTCAGGATATTTGTACACAAGGAGAAACCCCAGAACAGCCCCATCGTTCACCCCAGGCACTGAGGTCCAGTGCCAAGGGCCTTCTGGCATTTCTCTCACTGTAAGAAGTCAGGTCACAGGGAACCGGATAGAGGGCCTTCTCGATAGTGGCACCTACCCTGTGGAATGCCCTCCCATCAGATGTCAAGGCAAAAAAACCTATCCAGCTTTTAGAAGTCATCTGAAGGCATCCCTGTTTAGGGAAGCTTTTAATGTTTGAATTTTTATTCTGTTTTTAATGTTCTGTTGAAATCTGCCCAGAATGGCTGGGGAAACCCAGCCAGATGGGCGGGGTAGAAATAATAATAATAAATAATGATGATGTTGATGTTATGGAGGAAGAGGAGATCATAGATCATTCTGTCAGGCAAGCAGAAACGCTCACGCTGACAGAGAGATCAGCTTAGTGCAATACTGAATTCACCCCACACAGTCTGTGTTCCTTTTGGACTCATTCTGGTTAGTTCCTAAGCTTGGGCTGGTAAAAAGAACCCACTGCAACTCTGTATGAAGCAGACAGTTGAAGATAATATCCAAGCTGCACAGGGAGATTGGTATTAGGTAATGTTTGGCAGTATGGGTAGAAATCGATATCCTTAAATGGGAACTGAGTTTAGTCCCACAGCCCAAATTCACTAAGGTTCGAATATGAACCCCCGATTCCTCCCCACAGTCTTGAAGCTCTGGGGTGAGACTTTCACTTATAATTATACAGATTTATCCAGTTTAATCTCTCTATGCCACTTTATATCTCACCTGCAGCTCTAGGGCAAGACTTTCTCTTGTAATTATATAGATTTATCTAGTCTACTCTTTATATGCTACTTCATATCTCACCTTTATAGTTTTGGTATATATGTTTTAAGGCAGTTTGATGATTACTTGGGCACTGGGCCAGTAACATGTCTCTTTAGTACTGAAGATCAATAGTATCTAAGGAAGCTGTCAGCATAATTTATGTCACTGCCATTATTGTAACCTTATTGTTGCCATGTATGCTTCTGATAGCCTGTAGCAAACCACTTGTTTTAATTTTAAATAGTTAAGGCATTGGCATTTTTCAGTTGCACATAATTAGTTGCACAAATTATATTATTAGGGGGGAAATGAACATCACAGCTGAATTCGTCTAGGGCATTTGTGCACAATCCATAGCAACTGACCGTTTGTTTTTGAGAACACAAACTGGGTTAGTTGTGCATAACATATAATTTTATGGACTATTTAAGGTGGCTCCTATATTTTAGTGCCTTTGAATTTCAGTCAGGAGTTCCTCTGTGCTTGTTGAAAGAAAGGAACTGATTTTAATATCTTACATAAGGCTTCCTCCCTCTCCCCATTATATTTCTACTCCCACTCTTTGTAACAGCAAAAATCGATTTGAGTACCCCCTGGTAAGAAATCGTTAAATAAATGTGCGTACCTTTCAAAAACAACATGGAGTCTTATTGCACCTTGCAGACTAACAAATTTATTTTAAAGTAAAATAAACGAACTAGATGCTTGAAGCAGAGGCAGACCTTGGTAATATGGTGCCCTGTGAGAGGCCAAAATTTGACAGGGCCCCTGAAGCCCTCGCCCCACCTTCCTAATTATTGAAATACTTTATTGTCACTGATTACACAAGCACTCCCCACTCAGCTCTCTTAGTCTTAATTCCCCTCGTTTACTGATGCACACCCATCAAACCCAAAAGTCAGTTGCCCTGTTGTTATCTTTTCATTCAGCAGCCTGACAGCCCACGGATAGAAGCTGTTCTTTACCCTGTTGGTGTGACTAATCATGCTTCTATATCTTCTGCCTGAGGGCAGGAAATCAAGAAAGTGCCAGCCAGGGTGTGAATCATCACTGAGAATTTTTCTCACTCTCCTGAGGCAACGTTCTTCCGCTATTTCATCCAGTGGATTCATGGGACAGCCCATAATGTCTTGTGCTGTATTCACCACCCTCTGTAGGCACTTCCTATCAGATGATGTCAAACCAGTGTACCACACCGTGACATAGTATGAAAAGACACTTTCTATTGTTGACCGGTAAAAGGAGATCATCAAATGTTGATTGACATTGTTCTTCCGCAATACACTGAGGAGATGGAGTCTCTGCTGGGCTTTCTTAACCCTCTGGGTTGTATTTATTTTCCGAGTAAGGTCTTCAGTGAGCTAAACTCCTATGAATTTAAAGGAAGAGACTTTCTCTACACAGCCCACCCCAATGTACAGCAGGGCTACTTCTCCTCTCTTCCTCTGAAAGTCCAACACCATCTCCTTTGTCTTGCTGATATTAAGGTGCAAGTTGTTCCCTAGGCACCATGTACATATTTTTTGGACCTCCCCTCTATATGCTGATTCATCTCCACCTGTTATTAAACCCATTATGGTGGTGTCATCTGCAAACTTAATAATTGCAGTAGACGGGTCAGATGATACACAATCATATCTATGCAATGAATACAGGTAGGGACTTAGCACACATCCCTGTGGTGTGCCAGTGCTGATTTTTTAAGGAATTAGATGTTACATAAAGCCAGGTAAGCAAAGCACCAAGCTTTGGGAAGGAGGCACAAGGCTCTGTCAGGGTCCTATAGCCCTCCTGTCTCATTTCCAAAGCTGGGAAAGCACTAACTAAGCTTTGGGAAGGGGAGAACTCTAGGACCCTGTCAGAGCTCTCACACCTCCTTCCCATAACAAGTGCTTACTAAGCTTTGGGAAGTAGGCAGGAAGGCACCTCCTCAGCTCAACACCCTGTGGGGGGCGGGGAGGAGAACCAGCCACCTGTGCTTGAAGTATCATCCTAAATTGATAGTGGAGAGTTGCAAGCAAAGAGCTCAGAGGTAAATTAAATGGGAAAAGAGTGAACTGTGACAATTGTGTTTGAGCTTCCAATTGTTACAGAGACTATTCAGAAAGCAGATGTTAAGCTAATAACACAAACAGCGTGGCATTAGGAAGCTGATTTAAAATGTAGTGGGGGGAAGACTATTATCTCAATTCAGTCCACATATGAGAGAAACAAATTTCTAAATAAGTTGTAATTCAGTGTTTTCACACAGACACCTACTTTGGGGGTTTATTTTTCTTAAGGATGATCACTTTAAGGTCAGTCCTTAAAATGTGGTGGGAAGTTGAAATATTCTCCTACTGCTTTCAAAATATCACATTTTCTGATGTCAGTTTTTTGTCCATTAAATCCTTGGCATAGAAACTGGGCTGCTTCTCCTACATAGAACACAGAATGGCAAATTGTGGCAAATGATAGCATGTTTCACACAGGAAGATGAGCTGGTGAATGGACTCTTGATGATGTGGTAGACATGATTAATTCATGTAATAATGCTATCTGAACAGATATGGGGACAGAGTTGGCATCTTAGTTTGTTGCAAGATCTGGTCCCTTTGTTTACGTCCCTGTTACATGGCCTCCTATTTCTTGCACGCTAGGTTAGAGGGTCATGTGACATTTATTTGCTCATTTGTTTTATTAAAGTTTCCAGCTATCTTTCACATTGACACACGATGAAACAATATTAACAATAAAAAGGGATGAATCAACAACACACAAGTAATTTTCTCCCGCAAATATAATTGTATAGAATTGTAGGGAAATCTGTCAACTGTCATATTTCAAGGAAGGGGGATATTGTGTGAAATGTTGTTCCCTATAGCTTATTAATGTTTGCAGATATATTTGCGAGAGAAAATCACTATGCTTAAAACCTGATTGAAATTTCTGTCAAGCTATAATTTGGAAAAAGGGTTAAGACTCAGGGCTTGTCATTTATTTGTCTGACCCAGATCACCCATCCCTTTCTAAAATCTCAAGCTTGTTTCATATGGACCACAGAAGAGCTGTCAGATGGTAACGATTTCCTGTCAATCCCAAAGTGAGGCTTGTGTTTACCAATGACCTAGACTCCGCCCCCCCAACATAAGGAATAAAGCATTCTGATGAAACAAAATGGGACAAATGGCCATAAATAGTACTGTGTTTCTTTATCAGAACCTGCCATGTGCTAAACTCTCGTTCTGACAGTCTTCTGTGTTTGCTTGTCACATTCTAATTTAAAAAGTCATTCTTTAGGGTACAGCTCACCTTTGAAAGAAAGCCTTTTCTATTTCTTATTCTATTTTTTAGTTGAACAATTTTATTAGTGGCTAATCAAGTACAGAGTTGTGTGAATGCTATCATTCTTTCCCCACCTCTCTTGCTGCTGCTGCAGTCTCTAACACAATCCCTCATATCATTTGAAAGTATGGTATTTGCATAGAACAGCCTCACCCAAATTTGTGCCTTCCAGATGTTGTAAGACTACAACTCCCATAATCCCTGACCATTGGCCATACAGTCTGGAGCAAATGGTCCCATCACCTCCTGGCAAATAGAAGGGGAAGAAATGGAGGCACTGAGAGATTTTACTTTCTTGGGATCCATGATCACTGCAGATGGTGACAGGAGTCACAAAATTAAAAGATGCCTGCTTCTTGGGAGAAAAGCAATGACAAACCTAGACAGCATCTTAAAAAGCAGAGACATCACTTTGCCGACAAAGGTCCGTTTAGTTAAAGCTATGGTTTTCCCCATAGTGATGTATGGAAGTGAGAGCTGGACCATAAAGAAGGCTGATTGCCAAAGAATTGATGTTTTTAAGTAATCTGGGATGCAAGTAAAGTGGTTATGAGAGGATTTCTGATACAACAGAATGCAATCAAGAAGAGAACTCAAAATGAAAAAGAAAAAAAAGATAAAATCCTGGAGAAAATAAAGGAAGGAGAGAAGAAATTGAGAGCGAAACCAAAGTTGCAGGAGATCCTGAAAGAGATAAAGTTATATCAAGTACAATATATGAAAATGATGAATCAGGAAATAGAATGGAAGATTAAACAGATGAGACAAAAGACATTTGAATCAGCAAATAAGTGGAAAATTGCTGGCTTGGCAAATGAAAAAAGACAAAAACTTAATACTATTACGAATTTGGAAGTGGAAGGAAAGAATATACAGAATCCAGTGGAGATCAGGAAGTGCTTCCAGAGGTACTTTAAACAACTATATACACAGGAGAAGCAGAAAGAAATGGACATTGATCGATTCTTGAAAATAAATGGACTACAGAAAATCTCTCAGGAAAATAAGTTAATGTTGAATTATAAAATAATGGAGCAGGAAGTGGAAGGGACCATACAGAATATGCAATTAGGTAAATCTCAAGGACCGGACGGTTTGACATCAAGATACTACAGATCTCTGAAAGAATGGTTAATACAACCTTTAAAGGAAGTCTGTAATGAAATACTGGAAGGGAAAAGGGCACCAGAGTCGTGGAAGGAAGCTTACATTACACTTATATCGAAAACAGAGACTGAAAAGACACAGCTTAAGAACTACTGCCCCATATCGCTGCTTAATGTGGATTATAAATTTTTTGCAGATATTTTGGCTAAAAGATTGAAAAAGGTGTTAGTAGAAGAAATTCATAAAGACCAAGCGGGCTTTCTCCCGGGCAGACATTTGTCTGATAATACGAGGAGCAAAATTAATATCTTAGAAAAGCTACAAGTGAATATTAATACTAAAGCACTTCTGATATTTGTGGACGCGGAGAAGGCTTTTGACAATATCTCTTGGAGTTTTATGAAGAAGAATTTACAGGGGATGGGAGTAGGCCAAGGTTTTGGAAATAGTATAGGTGCAATTTATCCAGAACAAAAGGCTAAATTAATTGTGAATAATGTAGTGACAGAAGAATTTAAGATTGAGAAAGGAAAACGACAAGGTTGCCCAATCTCTCCATTGCTTTTTATATCGGTCCTGGAGGTTCTGTTAAATATGATTAGAAGGGACCAATTGGTTAAAGGTATACAAGTGGGAACTAAACAGTACAAACTGAAAGCATTTGCTGATGCTTTGGTATTGACTTTACAAGAGCCAGAATCCAGTACTAAAAGAGTACTGGAACTGATTCAAGAATTTGGTCAGGTAGCAGGCTTTAAGTTGAATAAGACAAAAACTAAGGTTTTAGAGAAAAACCTAACTGGGATAGAGAGAGATAAGTTTCAGAAGGAGACAGGATTAACATTGGTTAAGAAAGTGAAATATTTAGGGGTTAACATGGCTGCTAAGAACGTGAATTTATTTAAGGATAATTATGAAAAATGCTGGATTGAAGTGAAAAAGGACTTAGAAATATGGTCAAATTTGAAGTTATCACTGTTAGGCCGAATTGCTGTGATAAAAATGAACGTATTGCCAAGGATGCTCTTTCTGTTTCAAAACTGCAAATTTTGGACAAAATGGACTGTTTCAAGAAGTGGCAGAGAGATATCTCTAGATTTGTCTGGCAGGGCAAGAAGCCTCGAA
This sequence comes from Podarcis liolepis, assembly GCF_965112155.1. Taxonomy (NCBI): domain Eukaryota; kingdom Metazoa; phylum Chordata; class Lepidosauria; order Squamata; family Lacertidae; genus Podarcis; species Podarcis liolepis. The sequence continues at coordinate 52,388,124 of NC_139560.1, read as the reverse complement.
TAAAATTTAAGATATTAACGGATGCTAAAGAAAGAGGTGGATTTGCCCTGCCAGACCTTAAACTTTATTATGAATCAGCCGCTTTTTGCTGGCTGAGAGATGTGCTGGACTTAGAAGGTTTCAACAATGTATTTGGTTGGCATGCATATTTGTGGTATTACAAGGTTAAAGCACATAAAGCGTTTAAAAACCATATTGTTAGAAAAGCATTGTTTAATGTCTGGATAAGATATAAGGACTTGTTAGAAAATAAAACCCCAAGATGGTTGTCACCAATGGAAGCGAAGGCTCAGAAAAAACTCAATATGGAGGCCAAATGGCCGAAATATTGGGAAATTCTGGAACAAGAGGGAGACAGAATAAAACTGCAGAGCTTTGAAAAATTAAAAAACAAAGTGTGAGACTGGCTCCATTATTACCAAATAATGGAGGCATATAATTTGGATAAAAAATTTGGCTTCCAGGTGGAAAAATCAAAATTGGAAACCCCAAAATTGTTAGACCCCAAAATTAAGAATTTATCAAGAATGTATAACTTGCTGTTGAAATGGAACACTCAGGATGAAACGGTGAAATCTCTTATGATTAAATGGGCACAAGATGTTGGACACAACATTATGATGGCTGACTGGGAACAGTTATGGGCCACAGGTATGAAGTTTATGGCATGTAATGCCTTAAGAGACAATTTAATGAAAATGATTTATAGGTGGTACGTGACACCAGTCATGCTTGCAAAAATTTACCATCTGCCCGATAATAAATGTTGGAAATGTAAAGAGACTGAAGGTACATTCTTTCACCTTTGGTGGACATGCCCAAGGATTAAGACATTCTGGGAGATGATCTATAATGAAATGAAAAAGGTATTTAAATATACCTTCCTGAAGAAACCAGAGGCCTTTCTCCTGGGCATGGTCGGCCAACTGGTGACAAAGAAGGATAGAACTTTTTTTATGTATGCTAGAACAGCAGCAAGAATACTTATCGCAAAGTATTGGAAGACACAAGATTTAACCACCCGGGAAGAATGGCAGATGAAGTTGATGGACTACATGGAACTGGCGGAAATGACTGGCAGAATCCAAGACCAGGGAGAAGAGTCGGTGGAAGAAGATTGGAAAAAATTTAAAGATTATTTACAAAAACACTGTAAAATTAATGAACGTTAGAAGGATGCTGGAATGAAGTTATATGGCTTTAGCAGAAATGTTATAAAGAAGTAAAAATAGACTGTTAATGGGCCAAAGGGGAAAAAAATAAGGTTAGATTGTGATAAGATAAATTATAGGACAAAAATTGAGAAAGATGGAAAGGATTTGCTGAAATAACTAACTGAACTAGAATACAAAAAAGGGAGGTGTGAGGAGGTCGTTGAAACAAGTAAATGAAAGACAAGATATGGAAAAATTGGATGTGTTTTTAATTGTTTTTGTTTTTGTTTTGTTAAGATAAGCAGTGTTTTTTGTTTTTTATGTATTGTATTGTATTGTTTTGCTTTGTTTAACTCTTTTTTCTTTTTGTAATTTTTAAACTCTTAATAAATATTACTTTAAAAAAAAGAAGAATTGATGCTTTTGAATTATGGTGCTAGATGAGACTCTTGAGAGTCCCATGTACTGCAAGAAGATCAAACCTATCCATTCTGAAGGAAATCAGCCCTGAGTGCTCACTGGAAGGACAGATCCTGAAGCTGAGACTCCAGTACTTTGGCCACATCATGAGAAAAGAAGACTCCCTGGAAAAGACCCTGATGTTGGGAAAGATTGATGGCACTAGGAGAAGGGGATGAAAGAGGACGAGATGGTTGGACACTGTTCTCAAAGCTACGAGCATGAGTTTGACCAAACGGTGGGAGGCAATGGAAGACAGACGTGCCAGGCGTGGTCTGGTCCATGGGGTCACTAATAGTAGGACACGACTAAACGACTAAACAACAACAACAGTCCAAACTTTCTGGAGGTATGTCTGTGGGATAAATTCAATTTAGATCCTTTTTAAAGGTAGACTTACCCATTTCATGCTTTTTGTAACAATACGTGAACTGAAAGAGGCAACTATCCAAATTAGCACTTCCCTGAATTTTGAGTGTGGTTCACCAGCCAAGTAATTGTGTACACAGATGCATACATTAGGGCAAAATGTGCCACCAAATGAGCATATTGGTGAAAAGAACATACGAAACAGATTATATTAAGGGAAATTGCTTTGCAAAAATGTGTATAATAGGTAAAACCATGTGCAAAATGTGCAAACTAGGAATTTTAAATGAATGATGTGGTAATTGCTGGAGAGATGTTTGGAAGAGAAATTCCTATTCTTCAGTAGCAGAATTAAGCAATATGGGAATTGCTACCAAGCATGCTGAAACTTGGTCAGATTTGCACCTGCCCTCATCCACCTTTAAACAAATGTTTCCCGCCAAAATAATTCAGCTAGAATAAATCACAGACACTTAGTTTTGCATGGCTCCTTGTTCTTCAAAGGAAGCAGGAGAAAGAGAAGAAAGCTTACAATTTATAACCTTATATATGTGTACTGTGTTTATTGTCAGTTTCTGTCATCAACTGGGAAGTCAATACAAGCAGTGACCAATTTGCATAGGGGTTACGTTCTGGACCCCTATATGTGCATCAGTAGAACCCACCCAAGGCTGCCCCACCCCATTCTGCCTTTACCACACCACTTTTTATGACTTTTGGGGGCACTTCAGGTTCGGCACAATGCACGGTCACACACATATATTAGACATGCCTAAAACGGCTGCTGCCTATAGTTTGAAGTAAGCTTTGAATTTAAGATTCCACCAGCTGATTCCTCCAGGAAACTAGTATTGCCATGTGCTGTTTTTAAAGGATAGAAATTATAGAATCTGATCTGCAAGCAACCAGTTACCCTGACAGAGGGTTTTATTTTTGTTTTGTTTTTTAAGTGAAAGAATATCCATTGTGTTGTGCTTCTCGTTATTACTTTCCCAACCAAACATGATTTGCAGCAACACATTTTTTTCATTGCTGGAGTAATAATGTAATGCATCTCCTTTCTAATACATTAACAAACAGATGATGATTAAATAAAGACTGTTATTTCCAGATCCTAATGGGAAGTTTGTGTTTAATATCTGACAGACAATGCAGCAAGAAATGAAGAGTTCCACAATTACAAATAATAGGAGCAAATCAAAGCTGTGGAACAAGCTGAGATGTCGTGTATAGGAATTAGTTTGTATAGGAAATTAAACATTGAATGGATACTAACTGAGCTATCTGCAAACTGAAGCATCCATCTGGTGCTATGGTGCTATGGTATCACAGAAAAATACTTTGGAAGCAGGGGGAGAAGTTTCCAATTAGCCACAATTTTAATTGATAGGTGTTTGTTTTCAATTACAATTCATGCATCACAATTTCAATTCATGCATCATTCACTATAAACCTGGTCATTTCATAACAAGGTTGGAATAAGAGGGACAGTAAAGTGTTTTGTTTTGTTTTTTGTTTTTCTTGAGCCCCCTTATAATTCTGAGATTCAGCGTGGATTGAATTGCTGGAATAGCCAGGCCAGCTTGGTAATGGCCCACTAAGTATGGGCCATTAAGACAGCCTTTCTCAACCTGTGGGTCCCCAGATGTTGTTGAACTACACTCCCATCACCCCTAACTAGCAACTCCAGAGCTCAGGGATGATGGGAGTTGTAGTCCAACAACATCTGGGGACCCACAGGTTGAAAACGGCTGCGTTAAGGAAACCAAGGAAGTGGTTCCATGCCAGAGAGCAAATGGGTGGGCCTTCCTCCCTCAACTGTCTAATTAACAAAAGACAAAAGGCCAGAGTTGAGAGTTGAGTGATGTGAGCTAGACGGTGGATGCAAAAGTGGTGGGCTGGGAAGGCAGAGACATTATTTAATCACCCCGTGCCCTGGTTGACAAGGAACATTTCTGCCTGGTACCTAAAGATATGTAATGAAGGTGCCAGGTGAGTCTTCCTGGGGAGAGCATTCTGCAAATGGGGAGCCACTGCAGAAAATGCCCATTCTGGTGTTGCCACCCTCTGGGCCTCTTGTGGAGGAGGCACACAAAGGGCCACAGAGGATGATCACAGGGTCCCAGTTTGTTCATATGGGGAGAGGCGGTCCTTGAGGTCTTGTGGTCCTGAGCCATATAAGGCTTTATAGGTCAAAACCAGCACTTTGAATTGGACCCGGAAACTAATTTTCAGCCAGTGTAGTCAGGCCAGGATCACTGTCAATGTGCTCAAACCGTCTTTGCCCCAGTGTGCAACCTGGCCACTAAATTCTCCACCAGCTGAAGTTTCTGAATCTTCAGAGGCAGCCCCACACAGAATGCATTGCAATAATCTACAGTTCCCATTAACCAGCATGAACAGTGGTCAGAAGTGATGTAGTTCAGAGGCATTTGTTTGATAGAGTGAACCAAAGGCAAATGAACCCCCTTTTCCATTGCTCTGTTGGACTTTTCTTTTGTCTTTTCTGGGACTTCTCCAATTGGTTTATGTGGAAATAAACTGTAAAACATAAAGACACCCCAGTATCTGTTGTGCCTCATTCCCAAAGAAACACAAACCCTGGGGAAGCACCTGGAACTCTTGGGATCCTACACCACTTGGAGACTGAGGTGGCTTGCAACAGTATGGTTATCCAGTGTGTGAGATATAGGCTGCAAGCTGCAACAACCTAGTGAAACTTGCATCCAAGTAGACATGTATAGGATCACAGTGTTAAAGAGGTTCAGGTAAGGAATGTTCTTGACTTCCACTTATTTCTCACCCTGGCTCTTGTAAAGTACACAAACATACCATAAGTTAAAATAGCTGCAACCACTAATGGAGTGGCAGTCCCATTATAAAATATTTCTCCTTTCCTTTATGCTCCGGCTGTGCATGTTTTGTATACACAGACACACACATCTGTGTATAGGAATTTCAGTCAAATATATGTGAACTTTGATTTTTTAAATAGTAGAAGTTGCTCACTTCAGTTATAGGTCTGGTATACGTTCATGAAAGTCTGTTTGCCTCTACAACACATGGGACTAATAACCTTTTATATATTTATATCATATTTGGTACAGTAAGCTAGCATAGTGCAAAGGTGTCAAAATATTGTGAGAATTCAAACAACAACAACAACAACAACAACAACAACTTATTTATACCCCGCCCATCTGGCTGGATTTCCCCAGCCACTCTGGGCAGCTTCCAAAATACAATAGTCCATCAAACATTAAAAGCTTCCCTAAACAGGGCTGCCTTCAGATGTCTTCTAAAAGTCTGATAGTTGTTTTTCTCTTTGACATCTGGTGAGAGGGCTTTCCACAAGGCAGGTGCCACTAGTGAGAAGGTCCTCTGCCTTGTTCCCTGTAATTTGGCTTCTTGAAGTGAGGGAACTGCCAGAAGGCCCTTGACACTGGACCTCAGTGTCCAGGCAGAATGATGGGGGTGGAGACGCTCCTTGTGTTAAGGGGAATGTAAGTTGAGCAGTTAATGTGCATTACAACCAGCCATGGTGCATATTTAGCAGGCCTCATGGAGAATGTGTTGACAGTCCTTCCACAAAGAGAGAATCATTCACATCTCCCAGTCAATACACTTAACTCTGACAGGCCTCAGGAAATGTACATATATTGGCTGGGTTTTGCACATTCTCTAGCCATTATGCGTAAACCTTGCTGGAGAATATGCATAAAGACCAGAGACATGGCTGCTCTGCATGCACTTCAGAGCCTGCGAGCCTGAAAGAGATCACTTGACTGGAGTGCGCAAAGACAGCTTTGAAGCTCCCGAGGAAACAGTGCTTGTTACTTTGTGAAAAGCCTCTGGGTGATCAATTATTAAAGGTACATCTTTCGTTGGTAAAGAGATGTCACAATAGCCTGGCATGAGGTGGATATTCTCATTAAGCACCTATGGTGCTCTGAGGATAAATGTCAAGTTCCATAACATTTTATTCATGGTGAAGAATATTAATGGATATATATATATATATATATATATATATATATATATATATATGCTGAAATTAATGAGCTGTTCTATAACAAGGTGATTTTATACTTTTAAAAGTATCTAATGAAATACCATACTTAGGAAACCATACCCTACAGGGGAAAAAAATGTCAATAAATAAATAATGAATTGAAAAACTGTGATTTAGCTCAAGTTATTTCTGTTCCCAGACTTTTTTCCCCAACACTAAGGGAGCAATCCTATGCACAAGAATTTGGCATATAGAAAGTCAGTGTAAGCTATGCTGGTGTAAAGTTTCTGCTTCCCTATCTAATCCTGGCAGGGAGAAAACAAACCTTGAAGATAGTGTTCTGTCCCAGGATGCTAGGTGACGTGACTGAGCTGAATGGACTTAGGATCCAATCCAATTCCCTCATCTCTGGTCCTGCCCCTGAAACACTCACTCCTTTTTGGCCTAAAGATGCCTGCTTCTTGGGAGAAAAGCAATGACAAACCTAGACAGCATCTTAAAAAGCAGCAACATCACCTTGCCAACAAAGGTCCATATAGTTAAAGCTATGGTTTTCCCAGTAGTGATGTATGGAAGTGAGAGCTGGACCATAAAGAAGGCTGATCGCCGAAGAATTGATGCTTTTGAATTATGGTGCTGGAGGAGACTCTTGAGAGTCCCATGGACTGCAAGGAGATCCAACCTCTCCATTCTGAAGGAAATTAGCCCTGAGTGCTCACTGGAAGGACAGATCGTGAAGCTGAGGTTCCAATACTTTGGCCACCTCATGAGAAGAGAAGACTCCCTGGAAAAGACCCTGATGTTGGGGGACTTCCGGGTTAGCGCCATCCGTAATGGCGGAATTCCTCTGAACAAGAGGAACCCGCTCCGTGGAAATCGGGTCTGGTCGCCGCGGCGAAGGCGGAGACCCTTCAAAAATCACAGGCGGGCGAAGTCTGTGAACGTGGGATTTGGCGCCTCCATCAGCGCCTCCCCTACTTGCGGGGAAACCCGTTTCCGGGGATCCGGAGTGAAGTGGGGTGAGCGGCGCGGTGCTTTGAATCGACTGCTACTTTCACGGAGTGAAGCCGCACAGCCATTGCCGGAGAGCGCTGACTTTTTCCTGTGGACAATTGGATTTAAAAGTAACTACCCGTGAGTAGATTGAAGAATTGGAATTTTAAAAGTTTGAATTTGACAACGAAACGGGGGAGGTTCAAAACAGGAAGTCCGCCTTCCCCTTTTGTAAATAGACGGAAGCAAAACGGCTGAAGCTAAAGCCTTGGAAAGTTTACTGTAAAAGTTTAAAAGTAGTTTCACAGTTACTTTTACTCCCTTTACACTTTTTTGAAGTCAGAAGAGATTAGCTGAAACAATGTATCTCTCTTACTTAACTGGCTGTCAGTGAGCAGTCTATTCACAGTCAATGCAGGCTCCAAAATACAGCAGTCTTAATAGCAGCCCGTTCCCAGGTTCTGAGTTGTGGAGTTTTAGCCTCCTCCCCTCTGTTTTGCAGGCAAATACAGTCCAAAGCATGGGGGAATTCCCCCACCTCCCGCAAAAGCAGGCAAAAGCCGCACGCTCTTTAAAGGGGCTCCGCAGCTTTTCTAGGAGGTGTGGAAATTCCCCCACCTCCCGCAAAAGCAGGCAAAAGCTGCACGCTCTTTAAAGGGGCTCCGCGGCTTTTCTAGGAGGTGGGGGAATTCCCCCACCTCCTAGAAAAGCCAGCAGGAGCCGCACACCCTTTAAAGAGCGAGCGGCTCTTGGGGGCTTTTCCCCAAGGAGGGAGAAGGGACTGACTGGCCAAGTCAGTTCCTTCTCCCTCCTGCGGGCTTTTGGGGGAGATGGGGGAATTCCCCCACCTCCCACAAAAGCCCGCAAAAGCCGTGCGCTCTTTGAAGGGGCTCTGCGGCTTTTCTAGGAGATGGGGGAATTCCCCCACCTCCTAGAAAAGCCCGCAGGAGCCGTGCACCCTTTAAAGAGCGTGCCACTCTTGGGGGCTTTTCCCCAAGGAGGGAGAAGGGACTAACTGGCCGTTTCAGTCCCTTCTCCCTCCTGGTCGAAAAGCCCGCAGGAGTCATGTGCGGCTCCTGTGGGCTTTTGCGGGAGGTGGCGGAATTCTGCCACCTTCCGCAAAAGCAGGGAGAAGGTCTTGGAGTAGCGCACAGGCTGCGGGGGGGGGAAGTCATATTTTTTTCCTTGATTTTCCCCCCTGAAAACTAGGTGCGTCCTATGGGCCTGTGCGTCCTATAGGGCGAAAAATACGGTATATGAAAGGTAAAGACATGGAAAGGTTGGATGTATTTTTAAATGTTTTTGTTCTTTTTTCTTTATTGTTTTACTGTATGGTTTTTTGTTTTTTCTTTTTGTTTTTTTAAATGTATTGTTTTGTTTTGTTTAATTTTTTATTGTTCTTTTTCTTTTTCTGTAACCTTCAAACCCTTAATAAATATCTTTTTTTAAAAAAGAAAAGAAAAGACCCTGATGTTGGGAAAGATGGAGGGCACAAGGAGAAGGGGACGACAGAGGGCAAGATGGCTGGACAGTGTTCTCGAAGCTACCAGCATGAGTTTGACCAAATTGCGGGAGGCAGTGGAAGACAGGAGTGTCTGGCGTGCTCTGGTCCATGGAGTCACGAAGAGCTGGACACGACTAAACGACTAAACAACAACGAGCTGAGCTGAGCCAGTTACATTGGCATATCCTTGGCTGAGCTGGGTGTGGGGACTTAACGCTGGCTGAGCCTGGCTGAGCTGAGGTGCATTGCATCCTAAATTGTTCATCCTGGTGGATCTTGCTGTAGGATTGCACCCTGCCATATCCAAGTGTCATATCCAATTGTGTTTTCCCCATTTGTGCAACAGACGTATCCTTCCTGTTCTCTATCTTCCAGTCCCCCATGCACTTCATAAATTCTCAGGATGCTCTCAAACACATTTGGAGGGGGTGTTGCAAGGAGGAAGAGAGAAAGAAGAAGTCACTTCACATAAGGTGCTATAACATGGGGTCCTGTCCATAGATTTATTTTTTTAAAGTGTGTTATGTTTCTTTCCTTTTTGTGGTTTAATTCAAAATCATAACACTTTGGGCATGAAAGTCATGCAATTAAGAGCATCCTGGAATCTTCAGTGGTGAAAGAGCATTCAAAAATGAAATGAATATTTGTATGAGTGAAATGGTTCCTTGCTAATCCGTATTGCCGCCCCTTGTCTACACATATTCACTGCCCAAACAGCAGCCCACATAATCAACAACAGGGTAGCAAAAGGAGGCATCGGAGACCTCACAAGTCCTGTAGGAAGTCTTCATTGGTTAGTGACCCCTGCCGTGAATACTACCTGTATAAGCTTGTCTTGTTATCATCATACTTTTCTGTGAGTACATTAGATTATTATTATAAATTTCTCTTGACAAGTGTAATAGCATTAATCATCGTGTTCCCAAAAACGCTTGCACTCAAACTACACAAAACATTTCAATGTATAGACCAGCTATTGTAATCAAAACTATCTCCAAGATAACTTTTTAAGTATTTCTCTGTTGTGTTAGATAAACAGTTTTGGCACAGACTATAATTACCAACAAACCTCACAATAACTTGTACAAATATTTAGAAAGATGTCCCTATTTTCACCCTTTCCACATTATTTAGTAATAAAAATTATATTGCATTTGGCAGGTGGCTGGATAAAATGAACTTGTTGCAAACTTATAATCCTACTGATGTTTGTGAGAAGCATCAGATGCAGTTGTGTATGATAATTAAAAACAGTTTTACAGCACAATCCTATGCATTACAAGAGTATTTGAGTTCATAGAGACTTCCTCTCAAGTAAGTATGTATAGGATTGCAGTCTTCAGGTGGCTACAATTCAGGATTTATAAGGTGCAGATAAAGTGTAGGAATAGTTGTATGGATTCTTTGGCATTCTGTAAACATTTTTAGGGCTACTTATTTAAGATTCTTTTCACTTCCAATAGTTATCTCTACCATAAAGGTAAAGGTACCCCTGCCCATACGGGCCAGTCTTGACAGAGTCTAGGGTTGTGCGCTCATCTCACTCTAGAGGCCGGGAGCCAGTGCTGTCCACAGACACCTCCTGGTCACGTGGCCAGCGTGACGAAGCTGCTCTGGCGAGCCGGCACCAGAGCAGCACACGGAAACACCATTTACCTTCCTGCTATAAAGCGGTACCTATTTATCTCCTTGCACTTTGATGTGCTTTTGAACTGCTAGGTGGGCAGGAGCTGGGACCGAACGACGGGAGCTCACCCTGCCGCAGGGATTTGAACTGCCGACCATGCGATCAGCAAGTCCTAGGCGCTGAGGTTTTACCCACAGCGCCACCCGTGTCCAACCTCTGCCATAAGACAACCAAATAGTTATGGTGGAGATCAATGCACAGCCCGCTGTTGGGAATGGATTCCAAGCCTTAATTTTACTTTTCATCCTTCCTATTCAGAGTGTTGAGTGGCTAGTGTTGTTTCTACTTTAGTCTTTTTATTTGATATTGACAGCATTCACTTATTTAATTATTCACGAGAATCCAGATTTACAGGATCCAGTGGCATTCCCTCTCCTCCATCCCTTGCAATGATACCCTGGGGTTTGGTTTGGTTTCTTAAATGATTTTTGGAGCTTCAAGGCTTTGGTGCATGGAAGAAACATGCTTATATGCTTCAGAGATACATGCAATGTGGAAATATTTTAATAAAATCTCATACTGGAAGGTAAAATCCCATAAATTCACAAGTCATACTGGGTTTCTTCAAAATAACTCTCAACTTTCACTTCAGCAAGTGGAAGTGACAATAACAGAGTGCAAGAGTGCTTTTTACAAGCTATAATCTTGTCCACTTCTTCTGCAATAGCTAGTTTTTTAACAGAGTGTCAATTTCTGCTATACTTTGAGTATTGTGTTATACTGAGCCCTCAATGGTTCAGTTGTCTAGAGCAGAGATAGGGAAACAGGGACCATACAGATTGCTGTTGAACTACAATTCCCATAATCCCTGACCATCGGCCTTGCTGCCAGGGACTGATTGGAGCTTGTAGTCAGCAACATCTGGAGGAACATCTCCCTCTTCTAAATGTGAAAGAACAGCTATTTCCCAAATTTAAAACCCCAATGTAATTTTCGAAAAATTATTGAAAAGAATAATATTGAACCCAATACCAATGTGACCTATATTTCTTGTGGTCACTTCACAAACAAAATATGCTGTGCCATTTATGGTTATTAAATTGTTCCTGTTTTTCTTGTAGTACTGAATGAAGCCCCAAGGAACATTCAACAAAAGGAAGGTCCGCCAGCTTCTTGCTGCATTTTCCCCTTTTCGCTGCATTTATCTGTCCTTAGGACATTGGAAAATATAAATAATTTCCCCCTTATTGAGAGTTGCAGCTGCTATTGTGGTTTGCATAACAGAAATAAACTGGCCTGCAATTTTCTCCAATTTCTGGCAGTGAAACAGAGCAGAGAGTCAGATCTCTGCTGATCCATTTCTTGCAAGTAGTTATAGCATATGGCAAATATGAGGGCACAGATGTCCCATAGTCCCACTGCGAATACAGCCAGAAGATGGGATTCCTGGGAGCTCTAGTGAGTCACTTTCCCATTGTTTCCAATGCTGAATGTCCACTTTTTTTGGAAAGCCAGGGCAAATTGCTGGGTGAAAAAAGGAAATATATGCTTTTGATGACTTGCCAGGCAGAAAGTTGAACACATGAACAGGAGGAAGATGGTTCCAACGCATTCATTTTTTTATAGAAGACTTGTGCTTTAGTTGGATGAGTAGCAGAAGCATTCCAAAGCTATTGACTGAAGCTTTTGGGTTTCTTCATTCTGTCTGCAAAGGCATACATAGGTCAGCTGCGATCCATGCTGCAATAAAAACAAAGCAAATATCTGCGGGGAATGGCTAGCTGCTGGGTAGGTCTTCAAATTAAAGATGGAGAGTTTGATTATTAATTTCCCCCTTTCCCAGCAGTCTCCAACACCTCAACCTACACTGCTCAGGAGACCTGAACAATTCTCCAGAAAGACTTTTTTTTTGGAGGGGGGCACAGGTGGCTGGAAGGGGCTAGGGGAAAGAAAAGAAAAAGAATACCATTTCTGTGAACTCCCGTCCATTGACTTACTTTAGGCTCTAATAATATAGAATTATGCTGGACCCCAGTGGCACAGGGGGGCGGAGAGCAGGCAGGAGCAGGGCTGGTGTGTGTCCTGGGGGCGTGGCACATGTCCTGGGGGCGTGGCACTCCGCCTGTGGGGGCGTGGCGCCCAGTGCGGGGGGCCCCCAACTGTGATGGCACCCCACTGGGATCGTGCTGCCGGGGGTGGTGCGCTACCTCTGCACTCCTCTTCCTCCGCCAGTGCTGAACCCTCACCTCAGACCCCTAAACTGAAGCAATATTCAGAAAGGCAACACTTTGGCCCCTACATTGACTTGCACTAGGAATCCAAAACAGCCATAACTCTGTTTTTGTTTTTACACAGGAACATAAAACCTGCACATAGCAGCTCCCTAACCCTTTAAATTAAATTTTATTATGGGTAGGGTCTTCTAACACTGGAAGTAGCCTGACTCTCTCTGGCCCTCTGAGAGACCTGTCTATGGCTGGAACTACACAGATATAGGAAACACTATTTTTAAAAAATGCTATAAAAATATAGCTCCCAATGCAATTTACCCTTGACTTCGGATTGCTGCTCTACAGCGCCATCCGGTGTCACATTTTTATAACGCAGTTATAATGTTAGTATTGACCCGTGGAGCTGAGTCCTGTATCTATGCATCTGTATCTCTATCTAGATGTAGTCTGGCATCTACCCTAGAGCCTACCATATCTTCATATGATAGTCATGCAGTCATATTATAGCTGGTAGTGTTTTCCCTGGTCACTTTTGATGAACAGCATGTACACAGATTTCTAGATCTACTACAACAACCCCTAACATGGGTGGGGGAAACAGATTCTAAGTTTGTATATAAGTGCATTTGCCTTTGATCTTGCACTGACTAAAGAACCTTATGGACTGTATCCATCAGAAGAGCAGTTAGTTGTGTTATGGGGGTTGCTTTATCCATTATTAGTTAGTAGATCAGAGAGACTCAGGAAGAATAGTTACTGCAGGACTGGTGTATTGGAGCACTTCAATGGGTTCATTTCAACTCTGCATGGATGACAGCTTATTGCCCTCACTGATTAAGCATATTGTTCTCACTATTGGCTTTCTGTCTTTCTTGAATCCATTGCTAAATTCTAACGGACAAGTATACATTCTTGAATATTTCAGTCGGTATAGCTGTATGAATTCATTTTCAAATGGCAGTAACAGCAAATAACAAACAATGTTCATACTTAATAAAATTTGTTATCAGCTGCTGTAATTAATAATTGTTTTGTACAATTGAAAACCCAATTGGGGATATTTGCTGATATACATATCTTGGGATTATTTGCCGTTACACATATCCAAATAATCTAACGCTGGTTTGTGGTGATAAAAATAAAGCTGTCCCAAAATTTGGCGAGGTTTTCTGTTTTTCAGCAAAAGTACTTTTAACTCTTTCACTAAAATAAGGGCAATTAAATATGCTTTACTATGACTGTATCATGCTCTTTGCACACTGAAAGAAACAATTATTTCAAAATAAGTGTGTCAGATGGTTTATGCATGCATTTCACTCTTAAACAAATGGGAACCTCGTATTTTTCCTAAATTAAAGCAGAGAGTCAGTCATCTTTTTGGAACATGGGAAGTTTTTCTATAGCTGTGAAATAGCCAGCCATTTGGGCCAGAATATTTGCCAAAATGGCCAAGGGGATCACACTGCGTATTACACTATGGTCTTCCTCCTTTTAAATGGTTCTTGTCACTTTAAATGAGCCAATGGATCATGAGATGTTTTTATTCTAATTTATTTATTAAATTTGTACACTGCCCTATTCCCGTAGATCTCAGGGCAGTTCAGAACACAAAATCACAATATAAAAACACAAAATACACAATAAAAATAAGAACACAGACAGGTTGGGGTAGGCTTCTCTAACTCATGCACTTTACACATAGATGCAAACACTGCTTCTTACAGTCAGTTAGTTCCACAGAAAAATACTGGAAACCATTCATGTTTCTATTTATACAAAAACATAAAGCAATCCTAGTCATCTTTTCTGTGTCTTTTATAATAGCATTTCTCCATGCATAATAAAAACCCTCCATTTTCTCTGTTGGTGGTGGAATAAGTCACTCCAGTGAGGTGTTATGATTTTGATATGTGTGTGCAGTATGTTTAATCTGTTGCTATGGAAACCACAACTATTCCTACTGATTGCTTTTTTTAAAAAACCCCCAAAACCCCACCCCACAATGACTTTTGTGGCAGGCTGTGATGGGGGGTGTCTCACACTTCTCAGTAGTTTATTTGTTGTGCATACTTCATATTTTTTGATGAACATGAACATATATATATATGAGGAGCACAGTAAACGTAAACTTTAAAAACCTTAAGGGGAAGCTACATTCAAAACTATCTGAGATTTGGATGCCTTAGTACCTGAAGACTACAGACATTTAATTCTCTCTTACAAAGTGTTAATTTAACCTGTGTTACCAACTGAACTGTACCAAGAAAATGAAATATGTTTCCTATCCTAGTTATGAGAATGAAGGTCTAAGAGAGGCAATTGCCAGCAGGAACTACTAGGTTAAGGGAATCTTATATTGTAGACACTGCCACCTTTTGACCAACAAATATAACTGCTGAACAGACAGCCATTAATTCCTGCAACTCAACCGTAAGCTGCTTCACACTTTATTCTTCTGACATGGAGATTAATGCTCATGTTACAAAACAGCATTTTAGAAAAGCATACAGTGGCTTCTCAGCTTGCCTGTAGTGTGCATCGGTTTAAGTGTTCATTATATTATCCAGCTTTATAATGAAAACTGTCCCAGTGCCTACTCACCCAGTGTTGCTCATGTGTGCCAAATATGCAGCTCAGAATCAAACATATCCTTCAAATGAACTCTTTTTACTGGCAGAAGGTTGGCTTCTCTACTTTAATTCTGAATAAAGCCAATGAAACAGCACTGTGACTTTTGAAATTCAGAAAACTATTATAGTACATTGGGATTTATAATATTAAAATGTTTTTTTAAAAAAGGAGAGACATGGCAGAGAAATAACAACTTGGGAATAAGGCTGACAAAACTCTTGAATAAGGCCAAGCACTGGAGACCATGCAAGCATGCTATTAATACAGCTACATTGTTATCACACTATAATGAGCTGCTATGTACAAGCAGCTTAATTGTATTATTCTACTGCAGCAAAGATAACAAGGTCTTGTGGCACCTTGAGGACCAACAAGTTTAGCTTAAGCCACAATACATTTGTTAGTCTTTAAAGGACCATAAGACTATTTGTTGTTTCTGTAAAGAAGTTGTGAGGAACCTGTGACCCCTTGATTCTGTTGGACTCCAACTCCCATCAGCCCCAGGGACCACGGGTAGGTAAGATGGGAGTTGTAGTCCTGCAGTGTTTTGACGGTAAACATTTACCCATCTCTGATATAGTATGAGCATCTAATTATCTGTAAAAACCTGGAAGGCATGCATGTATCGGGATGAAACAGGCCCATATGTAATTGGTACAGCCATTTACGTACCGGCTAAATCAAGCATGGAGGTTCACATGAACAGGGCTGGCACTGCCACATAACAGGGTGAAGTGATTCACTTCAGACAGCACCACAAGGTGGTCAGTGAAGGGAGGAATTGATGTTTGAATGGTGCATCAAGATTTTTAAAAGAGTTGGCTGTAATAGCCGCAGAGTACACAACCAGTGCTTTTTTCTGGGGGTACGCATAACCCATAACATTTTGTAAATCTAAGTTTGGCCTCATTGAGGGGCAGTATTTCAATATGAGTAGGAAAATGAGAATACCCCTAAACATTATTCTAGGGGAGAAAGCACTGGACACAACTCACCATTTTGGCTTCAATTAAAGTGCCAAAATGTGCCAATTTGATCCATGTAATTTAAGGGTGACAATAGAGTAAGGCAGGTAACTTTTGTTTGCACAAAGCTTCTTTGCAAAAGAGGCTCTCACTGAAAATGCAGAAGAATGGAGATCTTTTAAAATTCCTAATTATTAATTCCGCTACCTATTTTGAGATCTATAGGGTTTTAATCATTCCTTTGGTAATGAGCACATCTTGTGACATAACCTACATTAAAGCAGTGGAAGTGGAATTTTATGTACCAGATGGAGGAGCTGGATTGGAAATATGGAACAGTTTGCCTCTTGGTTATTTGTTTGTAGCTTACTCCTACTGTCGGTCAATAGGCCATTGACAGACACTGGTTACTGTCTGGTCTGACAGCATTTTGGCAGCCTATGCAGAAATGAGATGATGATAGCAGGCAGGTGGCCAGCTACAAAAATTCATCATCATAATTGTCACCCTTGTTTGGCACTCTGCAAAGAAATAATGGCTTGGATAGACGCTAAGCCTTCCTTCCCAGGCAGGTGCTAAAAGTGCATTTTGGATATTCCACTTCGGACTTGCAGGCATGGCCAAATCCTAGCTGGAGAAGATATAGGGACCCTAATGCTCTCCTTTGAATTCCTAGTGAACTTTACAAGCTGCGGACGTTCATATTCTGAGTCAAGAGTATCATACTTTGAAACATTACTAGGAGAATTTTAAACATATGTTTGTAGGGAATGAGCACTCACACTTGACAATGTGGGTGCCCTATGCAGGATCGCCCGTGATGCTACAATTCCCAGGGAGCTTACTGGCAAACAGGGGCTGGCTTGCCTCTCAGTGTTAATTTTTGGAGGTTCACGCCCAGCCTCAGTAATCAAGTTTCTTGCTGGGAGGTGGGGCCAGCCCCATTTATAAATAGGGGTTGGAGCCGACCATAGCCAGGCAGTCAGCTCTGGAGATTCACCCTCCCTATCCTCCCTTTGTTTAATGCTTCTTGTTTGCAGGTTAACTTTTTCTTCCTGTTAGCGGGCGCTGCGATGGTCTTTGACTGGTTGCTGTTGAAGGACCCGGAAGAAATTTTCCTGCATTGGCAGGTTTTGTCTTCCATGTAGCAATTCGTCACACCTTTGGTGGTTATGGCCTTGGGTGGAATCCTTTAGTCTTTTCTTCCTTTTATGGGGGTGGGGGCATGAAGTGGTGACTCACCCCCCTGCGGCGGTGATTCCAGGGTCCCGCTCTTAAAGCAGTTATATAATGGGTATGAATGGCCATACACTGAAAGGTTGTCAGTGAACTACCCTGTGTGCCGGGAAATGGGCTGGGCTGCCTGCTACACTTACGTCTCACAGAGCACCCGCATATCCCATTTACGCCGATGAGCCCCAGTTCCCCCTGGCTGGGGGGGGGGGCTGGGAAGGATACACACCCAAGGGCTAAGCCAAGGTCTTCCTACATTCGGAAATTTAATAAAGCTGTGGCCTAATTTTAATTCCATATAACGTTGTCAGAGTCTTTATTCCTTTCTTATGATCCCTGGGGGCTGGGGCTGTCGCCGCCTGGTCATGCAATCCAATTTGACACTCACCACATAAATGTGTGCTATTTGGGGGTTAATGACACAGTCCTGTGATTGCTGCGGCCTTAGGACAGGATAGTCCACAGGCAAAGAAGGATAACTATCCTTGTGTGTACTGAGGGCATGAGAACTTCTACTGCCTTAGCTGAGTCCCACCATCTGTGCATTGATGGTCATCAGGACATCTCCCAGATACAAAGTCCTTCCATCCCCCTGGAAACGGCACACTGACCTTCCTTCTCATTGTGGGGCAAAGGCTGCATAAGAGAATGGGAAGGGGGGGCATCGCTATCTTCTGCCTTGCCACTACAAACCAGCAGAGATTAGAATTGTGTGAATTTTAATCTGTTTTAGTATCTTAACTTTTGTATGTTTTAAAGTATTGTCAATTGTTCTTGGTTGTCTTGTTTTTATCTTTTCGTAAACAGCTTTGATGATTTCTCTCCCCCCCCCCCCAATAAAGTGATGTATAAATTTTATGAAATAAATACATAATTTTGAAGAATGTCCACCTTGGATTCCACTTCCATTGTTTCAAGTAGGATTGCTCTGCTTCCCCTCCATCTGTCCCCTACAGCACATATCAATTTTTGAGGTATTTTACATCGCTGCAGTATGTCTAATTAAACTTACTAGAAATGATCCTTGAATACGTCAATGTTCTTGTGTCCAACTGAGTTTTAGTGCTATTGCTCTATGTTTTGTGTTCAGGTTCAAAAATGAAATATGAAAAAATTAAAGGAAAACAAACCACCAATTCAGCTAGACAGCTAGTATAATTTCTCACGGCTAATGCTTAGAATCTTGATAGCTAGCTTCAATTATTTTCACCAGCGCTCAAAAATTCCTAACAATTATGAGCATCATAAAAAAGTTTGATAGCTAGTGTTATTTAAGAGTGACTATATAATAATGTATATAACTTATAATCTTCTTCTGTTTTAATTGTAGCCTTTCCAATAAATGTAATTCTAGTAAGTGCTCAATGACTCTGAGAAAAGCCTGTTGGAACAATGAAACACATGCTGCCACAAAAAGAAAAAGAAAGAAATTCAACCTTTTCTCAAAAGGATCTACTTGTTCTGTGTTATTTCTACTCTGGTTGAGAATCCTTTATATAAATATTATGGCAAGCAAAGGTAACAATGCTAGAACTCTTAAGCTACAATCCTACACAACTTATCTGAACCACCTTTTCTTTGAGCAGACAAGTATAAAACTGAACTGTCAAGCTCACCTATTCTTTTGTTCTTTTACTGCAGGAATGGCTAACCTGTGGCCATCTGGATATTGCTGAATTATTATTATTATTATTATTATTATTATTATTATTATTATTATTAAACCATCCTTTATCCAAAGATCACAGAGCAGTTTACAACATGGTCTTATGGTTTCACTCCTTCATGTGGATACAGCCCTTGTCCTTCCTCAGCATGCTTTCTTATGCTGTGAGAGAGGAATACCACTTTGTTTGGGCACATTTAGCTAGTTCCATTAATAGGAGCCAAGAGCTGGTGCTAGAGGTCTGTTCTGCTTTCCTCTCCAACATTTAAATTTTCACCCAAGCAGACTCGGCTGGGTTTCTGGCACCGAGCTTGCATGCAAACACTGTAATCAGGCCTTGAAACAGCTCTGTCTTCCAATATATTATAGGCTGCACTCTCAGGATTCTCTAAGGCCCCTCTGCAGAGAGCCACATGGATGGATCACATTGACTTCCAAAATGCTATTGGGCTGAAATGCCAGTTGCTATTCATCCCCACCCCCATACTTTTTAGGTCACTCTGTTTTTGCTCTTTGCAGGGTTTGACTCACAGCAACCTCAGAACCAGAGGTTCTACTTCATCCCACTTTACTAAATCCATCCTAATTGCTCATCCTGTTCAGGATGTGGAATTTTACCATCATGTTCCTTGTAGAATTACTTAAACAGTGATTTTAATCATCATCATCAAACATGCAATCAGCATATATACAGGTTCCACTTTACAAACGTTCACTATGCAAAAATTCACTTATCCAAACACAAGGTTATTACTAGCTCATTATATATACCAGAGTCCATGGCTGGGAATGCATTAGACATTTTCCCACAGTGTTAAATGGTAATCATCAACTCACCTAACAAACAATTTCCAAGGAATGCATTGTGTTTGTAAATTGGGACTTGCCTGTGGTGTGCATATTCATATCCATATCCATAGTATATATCAGTCTACTATGGTATACGTCATAAAATCAGCATTTAATAAGGAACCCCTGTGTGGCTCTGAAGGCAGACAGACTTCAATGAAAAGCTGTTGCTTTAATGAAGTGCAGACTTCCATTAAAGTGATGCATTGACCATAAAGGAGTGTTGTAATTGATATTTTAAATTTGCATGCTTCTGCAACTGTAGCATGAAAGCTTTTGAAGATGGATTTGCCTACATTCAAGGTCTGACAATTGCCACATTAGAGGTCAAGAAGAAATTCCCCCCATCTAAAATATACTAGACAACCATATTTTATTTTTGTTTTTTTTTTAAGAAAAGAAATCCTCCTCTGGTTTGTGTAGCATGCTTTGCTTCGATGAGTCATCTAGGGCCAATTACTCTGCAGCACCTAGGGAATTAGATCAGCTTTTGGTCTCTGCCAAGTATCCGATCATTCCTTCCAGGTGGGGATGTAAGAAGGCATAGTTTTCCATTCCACCCTGGATTTTTCACATGCAGCATTGTTTCCTTTCCAGTGCAGTTCACTTTCTGCCAAAAATGACATCACACAAGTAAATGCCTAAAAAGGTAATGCAGAACAGCTTTGTTTTAAACCCCTTAGTCAGCAGCAACCTTTGCAGCTAGACTTGGTCAAGGCCCCCTCCTAGGCCAGGTGCAGATTGGTCAGAGAGCAGCAAACAAAAAGGATTTTCAGCAGGAGTGTGACCACTAACCTGCTAATTTCTGAGAGATTGCTTCACAAGGTCTACAAAGTACTGTGCAGTTTCATGCCTAAAAATCCTACTGAATGTAGTCATCCCCTTTGCCAGCAATGACAACCAATGACATATCAAAGCGAATTTGAAGATGGTTCTTTCAAAAATGCAATAGTATTAGGGACAACATTCACATTTCAAAATTAAACATCTCATCCCTTTTTACATTTTATAACTTCTCCGGCAGTATCACTTCTCTGGCAGTTGTTTCTCACGGTTGTCAAACAGTGACTCTCTAGGGCAGAAAACAATTATGAAAATGGCCCAGAAAAATATTCCAAGTTATTTCTCTTCTTAGCTTTAGGGCTTTTGTATTTTTAAAAAACAGATCAAGAAAGTACACTGTAATAAAGTTGAATCATATCTGTATTCTCAGCAAGAGGGAGAAATGATATAACTATTACAGAATTTTTTTAAAATCCACTTAATACAAATAGTCTCCCAACAGACTATCGCAGCAGGTTGCATCATATTTTTATTTTTTAAAAAACCTGACTCAAGCCAGAACAAGCTAAACATAGCTAAACCCCAGGGCCATACAATCCTTGTTAGCTCTTTCTAAGTGAACACAGATGTCCTATAATCTCTCCAGCAAGACTATCGTTTGAAAAGCAAGAGGAAGATGTACAGATAGGGGGCAAATATTCCAATACAAGCTACCAGTTGAAGCGAAGAGATCCAGCGACAACGCTGAAATAAATGCTGCATCCTATTTACTTTTTACTGTTTCTTCTGTTCACACATCTGATGAGTGTCAGAAATTCTTTAATAACGTAGCAAGAAAAATAAATGTGTGTCTGCTGTCAGGAGACTCGAGAATTAATGGGCCAGACCTCTCGACTCAGCTCACCTCACAGGCCTAATCAAGGCAGCTTATATCTAACAAATATCCCCCCATTGCCATGGTTACTAGACTCAGGGCACACAGGTTATAAAATCTGATGGGGAATGTTATGAGGGAACAGCTCTGGTGTGTATGTGCAACTTCACTTGTTTGTTGTTATTAGCATTATACAAATGGGATTTGGGGAGCCAATTCAGAGGCTTTCTGTTTGATAGATACTAATACTTTCCAAAGTCTTGCTAGGGAAATTAAATGGAGTATGTCTGCAACAGGCCTCATTAGTGTCCAGGATACGGCAGAACCAAATTTAACAGTCATCTGCAGGGGGGTGGGGGTGGCCCAAAACAATGGCACTTAAATTCATTCACAAAGCTGCTTCTTTTTCTCATAATAGGATGGAAACGCCGTCCTGTGATGGATGAGTTTGTATAATGTGAAGTTCGGTAGGAACTGTCGGCTGTGGAGACAGTTATAGAAGGTGCAAGCCGGTGCCACATAGTAAGCAATTTGAATTTGTTTTATGTTTTGAATTGCAGAATATACTCCCGGGCACCTACAAGAATCGAGTTAATAAATAAATAAATAAATAAATAAATAAGCTGAGTTGCAGCTCCATTTAACTTGATAGACACTACAGTTAAATCACAGATTAAGCATCTTTCATATATTTTTTCTGTTAAGGTGCATTTCACCCACACAAATCATGTGATGTTAGTGGCACAACTCTTAAGTATAGCTAATGCTAGCCATGTTTGTTACCTTAAGGCTCAAGATGTTTCTTTTGCTGAACAGGGGCAAACTAAGGCAAATTCTTCTTCTTCTTCTTCTTCTTCTTCTTCTTCTTCTTCTTTGGACAGGCGGAGACCCCACAAGCCCCAAGCGACCCCTGGGAGGAATAATGACACCTGACAACGTGTTATGGGATTAAAATTGGCCACAACTTTATTAAATTCTCAGATGTAGGAAGACCTTGGCTTAGGCATTGAGCGTTTATCCCTCCCAGTCCCCAGCCAGGGATCTGGGGAACATCAGGGTTATCCAAAGTGTGTGGGGATTGCGCTGACTCTGGAGAACGTCTGTTCAAGCAGAGAGCCTGCCCCCCATTTTGCCGCACTGACAACCCATTGGCCTATGGCCAGTGCCTCCCCTCAAAATAACCCCTTTAACGGGGAACCCTGGGATCGCCTCCGTGGGGGGGGGCATGGGTCACCACTTCAGGCTCCCCCCCCCATTGAGGGAAGATGGAGTAAAGGATTCCGCCCAAGGCCTACAAACCTCTCTTTCTTCAACTCCTGCTGTGCGCTCTCTCTCTCTCTCTCTCTCTCTCTCTCTCTCTCTCTCCAAACCATACTTTTCAGGGTTTGCCCTCATTCTCTTTGTTATATGGAAAACCCAGTGCGGAGAGAGCCCTCCAACTTGCTTACACTAATGGGTCTGTTAACAGCTCCCTCTGGCCTGGGTTTCCCATGCTGCTGCTCAGCTCCTTTCTGGGCTACTGCAGTTCTGGTCATTGCTGTTGCCCTGCGCACAGAGGAGCCCAGGCTGGGGAGCAGGATTTGGGTCAGCTGCTGTTTCTGAACCAGTCCCATGTAAAGTGAGAGAAGGGGGGGGTGAATGGAGAGTATGTGTGGCTGCACCCCAGCTCTTCTTTTGGCCCACCCTACCCATTTTCTATTTAATTAATGATTCCCGGCCAAGTGCAGAAAGCTGTGATCACAGAGTGAAATATACTCAGAGTCAAGAGTGGATTTCATGCTCTTTATTCAGCTCATGGTGGTGAGGAAGAATTGAAGTTCCCCCAGAATGTCTGCTTTATATACAGTGGTACCTCAGGTTAAGTACTTACTTCGTTCTGGAGGTCCGTTCTTAAACTGAAACTGTTCTTAACCTGAAGCACCATTTTAGCTAATGGGGCCTCCTGCTGCTGCCGCGCCGCCAGAGCACAATTTCTGTTCTCATCCTGAAGCAAAGTTCTTAACCTGAAGCACTATTTCTGGGTTAGCGGAGTCTGTAACCTGAAGCGTATGTAACCCAAAGCGCATGTAACCTGAGGTACCACTGTACATTATTTACACAATGGGCCCCATGTGACTGGCTAATTCCGGGATTCTCCTGTGGACCAATCAGACTGCTGCATTCTGAATCCTATTGTTGTAGGACCAATCAGACTGCTGCATTTTGGATCCTATTCAACTCAGTACATAACACAGAGGCTGGGTTAGAATGGGCAAATTTCATGCAGCAGTGTGCTGCTACCAAACTACATACACAACTTGAACTAGCCAGGTCTTATTCCCCTTCAGGTGTCACCGAGAATGGATTCCCCACGTATAACAATTTCTCAATCACTTTAGATCCCACTGCCATTCAACCAGCCATACCTGCTTATTATCTTGCTGATTCAGGCAGGAAACCTGCCATACCCATGATTAGATCGTTGTAACCAATATTTGCTATGATTTAGGTATTTATCTTAAATGTTTGACCCCAGTTAAGGAAAAGTAATGTTTGCATAGCACCCGTGTGAGAGAGAGAAAAAGAGGATCAACCTCTGAGACTTCTTTCACTTTTGCTAGCATCAGGCTATAGAAAATGCATGTCTCACATGGCTGCGACTACATCTAAAATGTACCTTATTAAATGTCTATTCTGCCAGAATATAGGCATGAATTCCTCTGCTGATTTACTATTTTTAAGCTACTACTTGAAATGATGAAGACAGGTGAGGAAAAGTGGGTAGAAATGAAGGCTGAGATAAAATCGAGTGCTCCCCCTTCCTAAGGCATTGGGAAGCCACATAAAATGCCCTGTCTTTCAATATATATATTTTTTTCCAGAGGCAGCTGGAATAAATGTGGAGAGTGATTTGCTATTCACTGAGAACAATGGTGATAGGGGAAGCGTTATCTGCACTGTGCCATTGTCACATAGCCACATTATGGATGGGGAATGTCCAGGTCTTGCTGTACTCCAACTCACATCAGCCACCAGCCAGTGTGGCCAATGGGCAGGAATGATGGGATTCTGAGTCCAGCATTTGGAGGTCCGCAGGTCCCCAACTCTGAGCTACCTATTATTGTATGTAGAATGACTACAGCATGATTACTGCATTGGTTGATCCCTGATGGGTTATATTTCTCAAAAGAAGATTCATTTGGGAAGAAAAGTACCCAAGCAGCATTTAGGCAGTTAATGATATGAGGAATGGAGAGGATTGGGGCAGCATCCTCCTCCCCAAAATTACTTTTACCACCATCCCACAATTAACTATAACACAGCTTACGCATGAATTTCAGAGGCTTGTTGCCTACTTTCAATCCCAGTGAGGTCAGATGCCATCTGCCCATATTCAACAAAGCGTGTTCTAATAAAAGAGAGCACGTGTTGCGGCTGGGGCCAGGCAAAGCACCCTGTAGTTGACAGGGAAATTTGATGAAAGCGATCTGGCAAGGTTTGGATGGTGTTGCTGGGGCAAATTGGATGTTGCCATTTTGGGGGTGGAGATCAGAGATTATTTAAGCAGGGCCCACAGAGAGTTGCTTTCTCTTTCGCTGTGGGCATCTGATCGAGCACAGTTAAAGACGGTTGTATAATCCTAATCCTCATTTTATCCTATTTTAATTCTAATTAATTTCGTTTTTTCTTTGCTTTGTGTTTATCTCACAAAGTCTATTCCCCCCCCTGCTTTAATTTATTTGCCAGATTCTTTCTTGTTAGTTTTTAGTCCTAAATTATTTTTCCTGACCCATCTCCTTCTTCTGACTCTTCTAGTGGGAGTTTGGCCCCGTGGGGCCGTTGGGGGTGGCTGGGGGGGGGTGCCGGACCCCAGGCCTTCGGCCTGGCCCTCAGCTGAAGTGCCGAGCAGGGGGTGAGTTGGCCTTCGGGCCCCCGGAGCTTTATCCCCCCTCCTTCCCCAGTGGTTAGCAAGTAGTTTACCTTCCTCTCCTGGCCTCGTCCGGCGGCGGTTCTCCCCCGGCGGCGGCTGCCTGTTGTGCGCTACGGTGCGCTCTTCAATAGCCGGTGAGGGCCGGCTGGCGCGGCGGCTCTGCGCAGGCGCCGTTGGGGCCGCTGATTCCTAGCGCGGCGCGCGGCGCCTGTTTTCTCGGCCCGAATCCGGGCCAGGCCGGGGAGGCCCGGGCCCAGTCCGGTAGGCCTCGGGCCTCCGGAGCCCCCCCCCGGCGGCGGCTCCCACTTTGTGCGCCTAGGCGCGCCCTTGCCCGGGGAGGGCCGACTGGCGCGGAGGTGCCGCGCGGGCGTCGTTGGGGCTGCCGAGTCGCTCGGCGTTCGGCGCCCACGTTCTACCCGCGGATCGGGACGGGCCCGGCGTGGCCTGGTCGGGGGACACCCCTCCCCACCTCCCCTGCTGACTCCGCGCATTAGCGGCCTTAGCCGCGCTGCGGCGCCACCGCCTGCGGAGTCGGGTTACTTCTCACTGGGGAGGGCCCACCCCCCCCTTGGATGGGCATTTAGCGCGCTCAGCGGCTTTTGGGCTTGGAGGCCCGCTGGCGGCTTGCTTTGGGCCTTGGTGGGAGGCCTTCTGCTGGGAGGCAGTTGGGAGTCCTCCATTTTGGAGAATTTTGGCGGGAGCGCCATCTTCTACTGCCTCCTCATTGTGCGGAGACCTCTAGTGGCCGTTTGTGGAAACGCAGCCATTACATTGGCCTTACTTACCGGCTGCGCCACCTGCTGGTGAGCCATTTGGTTACAACTACCTGGAGGCTGCGTGACTATACGGTTGCATTTCAGTGCACCGGGTGCATTGCATTAATTTTGTTATTTGTCTTTTACTGATAGCAGGGATGGCTCCAAAGAAGAAGGCACCACGGAGGCCTGATCTTGCTTCTTCAGCAAAGCGGCCCATAAAGGGCCCGTCCCAAGCTTTGCGCTCTCCAGTGCCACACCGATCTGTTAGACGCCTTCAATCCATGGTCACTGGTTTGGCCAACGACCCAGTGGTGTTAGCGCGTGTTGAGGCTGAAATGGATGGCTTGATTCAACGCTGTTCGACTCCGACGACTTCTCCTACTAGCCCAGCTCCGCCTGTTGACGTTCTTCCTTCAGTGTCATCTTCCGCTGAAGATGAGGGGGAGGATTTGTTAGCTGGGGGTCCTTCGCGTACTACTCAATTGTCCCAGTCAACAGTCTTACCTGTCTCCCAGGCTGCAGCGCCAAGGGTACGGGGTGGCCCCAGGGGTCAGACCAGGCGAAGGACATCCACCAGGATTCGGGCGGCACGGGGTTCGGTTGTACAGTCCTCATCAGTAGTGAGGTCTGTTCCTGGTCGCTCACCTGTGGTCTCTTCTCAGTTGGTTCCAGGCGATGTGCTGCAAGGTGACGCATCTGAATCCTCAGTGGAGGACAGCCTTCCTCTCCCCCCTAGGCCGTCTTCAGGTGGGATCCGTCGCCGAAAAAAGAGTTCTAAGAAGCGTGCAAAGAGGAGGCGGAGAGACACCTCATCCTCTTCCGCAGGTACGTCGTCTCAAACCTCCAGTAGTGATGAGGAAGCTTCACTCTCATTATACTGGGGCTTTGGAGAGTCAAAATGGGCTTGGGAGAGGAGGGCAAACTCTCATAGGGCTAAGCACGGGGCGGTGCAGGATTGTCGGGACGGGGTCCTCCTGCCTGATGTGAGGGTTTCCACCAATTCAGCTAGGGACATTATACCAGGTGCCCACTTAACTACAAAGCTGCGATCCAGGATTCTGGATGGCCGTTACATTGATATATTTAGCTTGGCACCCCCTCAGGAGGGCCAGGACTCCCTGGATAAGGCAGCCGCAAAGAAGAGGGTGGTTGTGCCAAAGGCGGAAAGGACCTTCGAGCGTTGGCTTGATAGTTACCAGGTGTTTGCAGGAGTGGTGGCAGCGGCTTACCCACGGAGGTTGATGCATTTATGGGTCTATTTATCCATAGTTCGCTCAGCCTTTACGATGGCTGGAGCGTCGGCTGCGATTTCTTATGATGAGAATTTCAGACGCAGGGCTGCTAAGATCCCCACTGCCCGCTGGGATCGAAAGGATTTAGATGTTTGGACCACTTATGTGGCTCCACGTATTGACAATAAGCTCCCTGAAGCGCAAAAAACTAAGAATGTGCCAGCCAAGGCGGGTCGCAAGTTCTTTTGTTGGGATTTTAACAAGGGTACCTGTCAGCGCCAGTTCTGCAGGTTTTCTCATAGCTGTGAAAAGTGTTCAGGGAACCATCCAGCATCTGCTTGTGCTGGGGTTCGTCGGCCCTTTCGAAAAGGGGGGGGCTCACAGCAGCCCCCAAAAGCCGCTCCCCAGGCTGCGGCCGCCGGTGCAGGAAAATAGCGTACTTACCTCGTTAGCTTATACCCCGGTTAAGCTACAGCCGTTGTTGTCTTTGTTACAGTTATACCCTCTTCAGGAGGCAGCATCTTACTTGCGTGACGGTTTTTCCCTGGGATTTCGAATCCCAGTGGCGGCAAATCCTGTAGCTAGAAACCCTTCAAACCAGAAGTCTGTGAGAGATATGCCTGAGGTGGCGCGCAGGAAAATTGGGAAGGAACTGGCTTTACGCCGTATGGCCGGCCCTTTTGCCGTTCCCCCCTTTCCTAATTTGCATATTTCACCCTTGGGTATAGTGCCCAAGAAAGCTCCGGGGGAATTTCGCCTGATACACAACCTTTCACACCCTAGGGGCACATCAGTAAATGATGTTATTCCCCCGGAGCTTTGTTCAGTGAAGTATGCTTCGCTTGATCAAGCGATCAAGATGATAAGGAAATTTGGAAGGGGTGCTTTGCTAGCCAAATGCGACATCGAGTCTGCATTTCGGCTGCTTCCTATTCATCCTGATGACTTCTGGTTGCTGGGATTTCAGTTTGAAGGGGAATTTTACTTTGACAAGGCAATGCCCATGGGCTGCTCGGTAGCCTGTGCGGCCTTTGAGTGTTTCAGTTCATTCTTGGACTGGGCTCTGCGCAAAAGAACTGGTTTGGGCGGAGTTACTCATTATTTGGATGATTATTTATTGGCCTCAGCCAATGATACGGGGGATTGTGTGGCGTTGCTGCAGGCCTTTGCTGCTTTAACCGAGGAACTGGGTGTACCGTTAGCTGCGGAGAAGACGGAAGGTCCTTCTACGCAGCTGACTTACCTTGGTATTTTGTTGGATACGGTGGCGCAAACTTCCAGTTTGCCGATGGATAAGATACTCACGCTGAAGGGCATCATTGCTGAACTTATACCCATGAAAAAGGTTACCCTGCGGCAGCTGCAGTCCTTGTTGGGCCACCTGAACTTTGCCTGCAGGGTGATCGCCCCAGGGCGACCTTTCTGTTCTCGCTTGGCCAGACTTATGTCAGGTTTGAAATCCCCGAGGCATAGGGTGCGCCTGTCAGCTCAAGTGCGCGCTGACCTTCGTATTTGGTTGGAATTCCTAGAGGAATTCAATGGGGTGTCTCTCTGGCAGGACACCTTGAACCTTTATACCGATTTTCAGGTGCACTCTGATGCTGCGGGGTCGTTGGGTTTTGGTTTGTATTGGGATGGCAGGTGGTGTGCCGAGCGTTGGCCTGCAGCCTGGCGGGGGGAAGCTATAACTCGGGATTTAACTTTCCTTGAGTTTTTTCCCATTGTAGTGGCAGTCCATTTGTGGGTTGAGCAATTCAGGGACCGTCGAGTGTGTTTCTGGACAGATAACATGGCGGTGGTGAACGTGCTAGCCAAGCAGTCTTCACGTTCGCCTAGGGTATCAACCCTGTTGAGGGTATTTGTTTTGCATTGTTTGCGTTTTAACATTGTATTTTCTGCTCGTTTTGTGCCTGGAGTGTCTAACGAGATTGCCGATGCTCTGTCCCGTTTTCAGATGCAGCGGTTCAGGTCCCTGGCGCCAGTGGCTCGAGACCGTCCGGAATTTTTCCCGGATCATCTCTGGAACCTTGGCAGCACTTAGTTTTACAGGGAGTAGCTGCATCTGTTGCCCCCTCCACACTGAGGTCCTATAAGAAGGCTTGGACCGATTTTTTGCATTTTACTGGGCAGTCTGTGGTAGGGGGAACTGGCACACCTCATTCTACGGCACAGGTGCTCCAATATTTGGCGCATCTATTTCAGATGCAAAGGGCAGCCAGAACGCTGAGGTTGCATGCGGCTGCCATTTCTTTCTTTAGCAAAGTTTATTTTAATAATGACCCATGTGGGAAGTTCGTGGTGCGCAAGGCATTGGAAGGGTGGGGCCGGCTGTGCCCCTCCAGACCAGCTACAAGGAGGCCTATAACGTTTAGTTTGTTGACCAAGATGCGAAGTAAACTAAGGGGCATCTGCTGGTCTAAGTTTGAGGCGCGGTTATTTTCCGCAGCCTATTCAATAGCTTTTTTCGGAGCCCTGAGGCTTGGGGAGGTGGTGTGTGAACCTAAACAGGACGGGGGTTCGAGAGGTTTGTTGCTGCAGGACGTGAGCTTGTCTCAGTCTGAATTGCAGATCCTTGTCAGGAGTTCCAAAACTGATCAGCTGGGCAGAGGGGCAGTTATTCGGCTCCCAGCAACTGGGCGAGGGGGCCCTTGCCCAGTCAAGGATCTCCAGAAATATATGGCATTGCGGCCTAATGGGGAAGGGGCCCTGTTTATTCACGAAGATGGGCGTCCATTGGCACGTCATCAATTCACTGGTGTTTTGCGCAAGGCCATTGCTGCTTGTGGCTATGCAGCCTCGGAGTTTGCTCCGCATTCCTTTAGGATTGGGGCCGCAACTACAGCCGCCCATTGGGGATTGTCGGCTAGGAGGATCAAAGACCTGGGCCGTTGGAAGTCGGACGCATACAGGGGTTATGTGCGGAAATGATGTTGATTCAGGTACTCACATCTTTTGTTTTACCCTAGGTCTACCCACTGTCCGTGTTTGGATAGTGGGGCACAGTATTGTGCATTGGGCCGCTTGCAGAGCTCGGCAATCTGAATTGGGAGTTGGCCTTGGTCTTCCGCAGCACGTACAAGTGTCCTGGATTTCCAGAAGGGGGATGCGGTGGAAGGAGTTCTTACCGCTAATGCAGAGTCGTGTTCTCCTGGAGGGCCCCCCTACGGCGATTGTGGTGCAGCTCGGGGAAAATGATATGGTTTCTTTTTCCTGTTATGTTTTACGTAGTATTATTTTGCAGGATTTGAGGGACTTGGCGGCCTTGGTGCCCTCTACTAAGTTGATTTGGTCACAGTTGCTCCAGCGTTGCGGCTGGAAGGGTAGCCCCTGCCCTGAGGCCACCGAAAGGGTGAGAAAGCGTATTAATTCAGCTGCAAGCAAGCTGGTGTCTGATCTGGGTGGGCTTGTGATTTCCCACCCAGATATTAGGGCTAAAGCCACTGATTGCTACAGGTTTGATGGGGTTCATCTTACCTCTGTTGGGAGTGATTTATGGTTGAGGTCAGTGGCGGCTAAGTTGAGAGTATGTTTGGGTTTGTGAGTGGTTGGCGGTGAGCGTAAGGGCTCAGGTGGCGGTTAGGCATTGGTTCAAATTGGAGGGGTATGGAGGGGTATGGATTGGCTGTGCCTACCCCTCAGGTGATGCTGCAGCACGGGAATTCCGTTAAAGGAATTCAGGGGCTTACCATCCTTTCGTCCAAACCCCTGGAATCGGGTTTGGGCCGTGTAAGCCCCTAGGAGCATGCGGGGAGAAGCTGTGGGTCTGTGTCGCAGCTCCAGTTATCCCTGATCTTGTTCCTCCACACTGGCTTCCGCTGGAATCCGGAAGTCAGTGCTGTCCCCAAGGCGGGGGGGACAGCTAGTCTTAAAAACCAATGCCTATGCAACCACTCACAATTTGTATGATAATAAAGTTGTGGCCAAAATTATGCCAAAAACCTTAAACAAAAATTACGTGTGAAGTGTGAGTTATTTGGGATAAGGGTGTTTTGGGGGACCTCAGCACGCAAAGCGTGTTCTAATAAAAGAGAGCACGTGTTGCGGCTGGGGCCAGGCAAAGCACCCTGTAGTTGACAGGGAAATTTGATGAAAGCGATCTGGCAAGGTTTGGATGGTGTTGCTGGGGCAAATTGGATGTTGCCATTTTGGGGGTGGAGATCAGAGATTATTTAAGCAGGGCCCACAGAGAGTTGCTTTCTCTTTCGCTGTGGGCATCTGATCACCCGCCCGCCCTCCCTTGATTGGGCCTTCGCTGGACCTTGCTATGCCTGTCTAGGGGTCGTTCGCATTGGTGCGGGGGCCTGGTAGGAATTTTGCCATTTGGCTGATTAGTGTGTGCCATCTGGTTTTTTGCCTACTGCGTAGCAAATCGTCACAACTTGTAAGGTTGGCGGTTAGGCATTGGTTCAAATTGGTTGGTGGAGGGGTATGGATTGGCTGTGCCTACCCCTCAGGTGATGATGCAGCACGGG
Organism: Podarcis liolepis; assembly: GCF_965112155.1. Taxonomy (NCBI): domain Eukaryota; kingdom Metazoa; phylum Chordata; class Lepidosauria; order Squamata; family Lacertidae; genus Podarcis; species Podarcis liolepis. The sequence continues at coordinate 52,356,402 of NC_139560.1, read as the reverse complement.
AATTCCGTTAAAGGAATTCAGGGGCCTACCATCCTTTCGTCCAAACCCCTGGAATCGGGTTTGGGCCGTGTAAGCCCCTAGGAGCATGCGGGGAGAAGCTGTGGGTCTGTGTCGCAGCTCCAGTTATCCCTGATCTTGTTCCTCCACACTGGCTTCCGCTGGAATCCGGAAGTCAGTGCTGTCCCCAAGGCGGGGGGGACAGCTAGTCTTAAAAACCAATGCCTATGCAACCACTCACAATTTGTATGATAATAAAGTTGTGGCCAAAATTATGCCAAAAACCTTAAACAAAAATTACGTGTGAAGTGTGAGTTATTTGGGATAAGGGTGTTTTGGGGGACCTCAGCACGCAAACTAATATCTCAGAAGAATACACAGCAAAACAAATTATATTTGTCAAACTTTGTTAACTGCATATTTATTTCCCAAAATAAATATAGCTCTCTCACAGCATTTATGCAGTGGATTGTTTGATTATAAAAATAACATATATGTAGCAAAAACCAGTACAGTACCTTGTCAATGAATGTTGTCTCTTCCAGACTCATAGTCTTCCCTCAGCCCTGGTTCATACATACATAATAGGAATTGTTTTCCCTGTGTGAAAAAGCCACAGTGAATCTTGGGCTTATAAAATCTCCCCTTGCTTCATCTTTCATGTACAGAAGAAATCAGAAGCATTTGCTTCAGGGTTTAAACGTGCTACAGTTCCCTGTTACATTTGAACTGGGGAACAGCGGTTTGTTTAAATTCTAGTTAGTGAGAATTACTCAGGATGAAACTCTGCATTGCAATCCTGGTTTGTTTACTAAGCTGAGTTTGTTTAAAATCAGCTTGCAGTCTCCTCTGAAGTGAAAAAGAGGAGCAAAGGTGAAGTTGGTGGTGCAGTATTGCAGGGGCTGTTCACAGGATGGGAAGCCATGTTGCTTTTCCTTTTATCTGAAGGGGGCCTTATGCTCTGAATTAAGAAGGAGTGCTGTGAGAGGTGCCTAAAGGGACATTATCATTTGTCCTCCTCATTTCCCTACATCTCCACTTCTGAACTTCAAACACATGTTAAGCGGTATCAAAACTGTGACTCCTCAATTAATGCTTTGCATTTGTTGTTCTGCCAGAATGGGCTGTTAAAAATCAAGCTGCCTGGAGGAAAGGAATGATGAAAAGTTCTGACAGTGCTAGCCAGAGATTTTGAAAGCAAGGACTCAGCTATACAGTTGCAAATACGTTTTGATTGTGTTGTAAAGTGCAATATACAATTGGGACACTAGACAGCAACTGTGAGCTGTAGCAAATTCAATGCATTTTTCAAAACGATTTTTAAAAAAGCATTTTCACATTTTTTAAACGTGTGTAGATTGCACCCAAGTGTAGGCATCTCCACTACAATGAATAATTTATCTTTATTGTATCGAGCATTAAGGGTTATATCCAGCTGGTCCAGCAGGTGGTATCTACTAACAGAATAGGAGTTCACCTGTCTGGCCTGCGGGACCCTCCCAACAACTGTTTGGGGGGGTTCTCCCAAACTTCCAGAACAAATTATCAGGGGGCATTGGGAGCTGTAGCCAAGGGTGGAAATGGCAAAATAGCCTCCTGTCCTATCCCAGATCAGATCATTCACTGACCTTTATACCCTATTTGTGTTCTCATGATTACTGTAAGTTTCACTATTCCTAACTGCTTCCATAGTTTTCTGATTAATTGCATTTTTGTTGCTTATATGTTGTATTTCATTTTTAGCGTATGCAATCTTTTATAAGGGTGTGTGTGTGTGTGTATACACACAGTGGTACCTTGAGTTAAGTACTTAATTCGTTCTGGAAGTCCGATCTTAACTAGAAACAGTTCTTAACCTGAAGCACCACTTTAGCTAATGGGGCCTCCCATGCCACTGGAGCCCGATTTCTTTTCTTATCCTGAAGCAAAGTTCTTAACCTGAAGCAATATTTCTGGGTTAGTGGAGTTTGTAACCTGAGGTACCACTATACACACACACACACACACACACACACACACACACACAGTACATGGGTACTTCACGTGATTTATTTATTATTATTTTTTTAAAAGATAGGTCCTTTATTACTTGAATCCAGAAAATCTCTTTTGCCACTTCAGTTGCCACATGCCAGAACATTTCCATTTCAGGACATTGCTACCTTATTTGGATTTGCCCTGAAACAGAAATCATTGGTGTACAGTAACTGAGCTGAGAAAAGATTAATTCTAAAGTAATTTCCTCCAAAACAGTTTAACTTCCTGCTTTACTAAAGTACTGAGCAAAACATAGTTTGCTTGGGGGAAGGTTGGTGTGGGACCTTGTTTTTCATCCCACACCTAAGTGCTGCGATATCACACTACCCAGTATGGTGAGATAGTTAAAATTCAAAAGTCAAAAGGCAGCCAGAGGAGGGGGGGGCAGGAGAGAGAGAGAGAGATCCACTTGGTGGCAGCAATGGGGGGGGGCAGGGTTGGCTGGTTTGCTTGCCTTGTTTCTCTTTCATGGTGCTGATCACAGCATCCCCTTAAAATAACATTATACAGATTTTTGGAACTGAAAGACATGCCGCGGCAGAGAGCAGGGAACGATTTTGCATAGAAAAGTTTAAAATCCCTATTTTACTGCCCTGTAATAAAGCAAGATGAGCGCCGCAACCCCAGAGTTGCCACGACTGGACCTAATGGTCAGGGGTCCCTTTACCTTTTTAATTCAGAGTTATCATTGGGTTTATAATATGTACCAAATTTTCCTGGAAATGAAAAGTATTGATCTACTGGGTTCTTAAAGCAATGCCACCATTCATCTGTGGGGGGGGGGGGGTATGAAAGCTCTCCTGTGGGGACAGTACGAAGAAAAATTTGCAGAAATAGGAAGTGTTTCCTCTACCTTTAGAAAAGCTTACATGTTTGAACTTGAATATTTTCCAATTAAAAAAAAAAAAAGAAAACATTCTGGGACTCTTTAATCCATGTCCTTGATTCATGTCCTGCAAGATGATGATGATTTTACTCAAATTAACTTTTCTATAGTTGCAAGACCTTAGGCATCGCTGGTGTTATGCCAATGTAAGAATCTCAGCATTGTGCAATATATTTCAGGAATGGGGAGCCTCTGGTCCATGGGCCAGTTGGACCACTGGGGGAGGGGTCAAAGTTGGCACATGAGGCTATTTTGCTTAAACTATGCCCACCTATCAACCTGCTGACATCAGTTGATGGGCTGGCAGATGTGATTCAATCCTGATGTGTCCTGTTTCATCACAACACACCCCTGAACCAGCTGGATTAAAGCCTCTGCTCATCACCACACAAGCATGAATCCAAATGGGAACAATGGATTTTCTGCGACCAGCAAAGATGCCCCACTTTGTCCTGGTCCTCTGTTGCTTTATGAAGCAAGAAGCATCATACTCTTTAACCCATTCTGCCAGCTATTGATGCAAGCAACAAACAGACAAGGGTCAACTCACAGGAGAATTCTTCCAGCAATATAGTAACGTTCAAATGCTTCATAAAGCTATACAGGACCAGAGCAACATAGCAGTGGCCTAGCTAGTTGCTTGGGCGACTGGGGCGAAGTGCCCATGGGGTGGGGCAAGGCATCTGTGGGGCGGGGCAGGGAGCGTCAGAATCCCAGTGCCCGAGGCCCATTCCGCTCTGGCACCCTGCAGCCCCGCACTGATTTTTTGAGCAGTGTGGAGCCTGCAGGGAGTCTGCCTGCCACCTCTCCCTCAGCTGTAGAGTGCTGTTTCAGGCAGCCTGGAGCCTGCAAGCGCCCAAGCCACCGTGTCACTCCCAGGAGAGACACGTGGCTCGGGTGCGGTAAGTGCTGCCCACTTTGGTGTGGCGCCCAGTGCTCCCCAAGCCCCCTTAGCTACGCCTCAATCCTTCCCATCTGGATTTTGGCCTGATACTACTAAAAATGTGATTGCATGGAGGATAAGTTGTCTACAAGCAAATTTAGACATTGCACAACTGAATCAGAGAGTGATATTTATTCTGGGTTAATTTTTGTAGAATAAAATATATCTTCAGAATGTGCCCCAGTATAGCTGTAGCTAAAAGTGAAGGAACAAGGGTTATTAGCAATTATTACATGGGCTGTACACTTCACCTATCAATAAATAGAGTAATGCAAAATTCACACTTCATATGTTTTTATGAAAGGATGTTTGAGGACTAATGTGTGAATTGGAACTTAACTAGCCACTGGATTTTGCTCATCACTGAATGCTGTGATGCTGCTTTGATCAACTCATCCCCAGACTGTCATGTAAAAAAAAAAAAAAATCTGGAGGGATTCAAGTGCACAACAGAAATCTAGGTTTGCACAATTAAAGTGGATTAATGACTGGCAGAATTCGTGACCAGGGAGAAGAGTCAGTGGAGGAAAATTGGAAGAAATTTAAAGACTACTTGCAGAAGCACTGTAAAATTAAGGAATGTTAAAACGATGTCTGATGGAAAATAAGGGGTATTGGTACAAAGACTTTTAAGAATATGTAAATAGGGATTGACAATTGGAAAAATTATATGTATAATAGGCTAACATCTTGAGTAAGGATATGCTAGAGGGTAAGGACTTGCTGAATTAAATATCTGAACTGGAATACAAAAAGGGAGGTGTGAGGAGGTCAAGAAACTAGGGAATGAAGTACAAGATATGAAAATACTAATCTATTTTCTGTTTTGCTTTTTGGTGTTTTTTTTCTTTTTCCTTTTTTTCCTTATTTTGTTAACTGGCTTCTATTGTGTATTTCTGATGATTTTTGTTTTTGTACTTTTTCATTTTTGTAGTCTTTATTATTTCTAACTCTTGAAACTTTTTATTGTTTATGAAACTTTAATAAATATTATCTTAAAAAAAAATTTAAAGTGGATTAAAGTACTCTGTCATTCCAGCACAAAATACTCACTTCAAAAAGAAGAAGAAAGAAACTGCATTAGAATCCCACCCTTAGCCACTCTGAATATTTATTTGTCTGTGTAAAGTGCTTCCCACTAAGTTTGGACCATTTTAAATCATGCCAGGGGGCGACTGGGCAAGGGAGATGTTAGGTTTGGTGCTTTGGTTAAAAGTTAACCCCAAATAAGTGGGAGCCATTTTACTCAAACAACAAACTGTGCAGAGGTTTGTCATTGGAAGGGAGTGGGGAGGAAATTCTGAACTATAGTGTGGGGTGGTTTGTTTGAGATACCCCATTTTCTTATACCAGTCAAACATTCAATGCTGTGTGCTGATAATGAAGAAGCTTTCCATGAAATACAATTAATATTGCACAGCCGCTCTGAAGCAGCACAAAAAATAAAAGAAAAAATATTCCAACATGCTATTCTTCTGATGAAGCTATTTTCAGTTCTAGTATCTGTGCTATTGTACCACCTCTACTATAGCTTGGCAGTGCAGAAACAGTAGTAAAAATATTTTATTATCTTTTTTAAAAGGTCTCACTGTGGCCTCAGCTGAGTAACTTGTAAAGCTAATGAAGTCCCCAAAGTGTGAGAACTTTATATTACAATTGGCAGCAGCCTACTCTAAAACTGCTCTCTTCTGTCATACATATTAAAAATACAAAAGCACAGATGAATTCAATGAATTAACAATAAGTTGCTCATTTAAAATCAGAATGCAGCTCTTTCCCTATTAAATTTCAAGAAGTAATTAAGTACAAGCGTTAGTCCTGTTTTGAAGGTGATTTGTTATTTTGCCTTAATATGTCAGAGCTACTTTTAAAAAAAGAATAATAATAATGCCTGTTTACCCCCAGACACTGTCATTTCACTCCTTAGAAATACCTTGACAATCTAGGCATGCTGTGCCTTGCCCTGCCTATGCCTCCTCATTTATTGATATTTCAAATCACAGTGAAGTAGATTTTGCCAGACTCTACCTGGTTGTTTCCTGAAGTTCAGAGCTTTATTTCTAAATCACAGAGGGTAAAAACATGAATGAGAGGTCCCTTCTCAACTAGGCATCCTTATGTGGATGAGTGGCTTGGTACATGTATCTCACAGGTCAATTGTGCACTGGATGCATGCCCAATGTGTTGCAATCATGCTTGCAGAGGTAACAGAGGTAAATTACAACAGTAATTTAGTTGTGCCTCATACCAGCCAAATGCACAGACTGGGGGGCATGGCTACTATGTGCATCAGAGGATAGGCCAGACTGCACAGCCTCATTTCCACCCCATCCCCTGCTTGTTCCTTCATTGTGTGCTGGCATGGATCATCTGAATGTCTCCATACTAAAGTTTAAAAGATTTATTTATTTTTAATGCTGAATTTTGACTAGATATAACTTAATCATGTATCAAATGTATGTGCTGATATAGAAGGAGGATTTTGTAATTAACCTGATTTGTATCAACCATGATATCTAAGATCTGGCCACCTGGCATTACATTAATTTTGCAAAGCCAAATCCCATTTTGACAGCTAGCAAAGCTGTCACTACGCATAGTTTGTCACCTAGGCAACCAAAAACCTGCTTTCTCAACCTAGTCAGTGGCTGCTCAGTCACTTGCAAGTATCCTGAAATGGTCAGAAGAAATTTCCCAATTCCTGCCCAGAATAAATTGAGAAAGTAAACTTCTTTTTTAAAGGCCTTTCAGGACTAACTAATGACTCAGAGTGCTTAATTTATACTAACTTCCATTAGCATGTACAATTCTAAAACCCACTTTAGCATAAGTGGCCCTGACTGGTTTTTCTTCAGCCTTGATTTACATGTCTCCAGGGTATGCTAATATTGATTGGTCCATGTCAGAAGGAATGGGTGGCAATCCTTCCCCCAATCCTGGCAGTTTATTGAAGGAACGTACCGTATTTCCTAGAAAATTTGTGGAGAGATTTCTTTGCAGCTTCTTTTCCAGGAAAAAGGTATTGGTCATAATTCCTATTCTTGTTTCTTTTCATTTTCCTCCAGTAACAGCTGCTTTCACATTAGGGTTGTAGCACTACTGAGACGTGAGTGGAATTAGGTATCCACATGGTACCTAGTATGGTGATTCATCCCACATTGGTGTTGTCCAGCTTCTCCTTCAATTAAAAAAGCTCTTTAACTAGTAGCTTTTCTTATCATCTCTTTCTTTTTAGGAAGATGATTAGCTACTTCTCATGTACTTGTTGTGGCTGCGGTGTATGGGGTGTTATGGGAGGAGTGGTACCTCTGGTGGTGGACATGTCCTGCTCCTTCTGGGGTACTTTGTCCATCTTTGTTTCCCACCCTGCACTCAGCTCTCACCTGTGGCTCCTAGAAGCTATCAGCATGTGATAGCAGCCACACCCTGGGAAATTGCTTCAACTGGCCAGTTAAACCAGGTGAAGGTAGTCAATGGGCATCAAACTCTCTGTGAGTTAGGGACCCTCCCTGCATGTGAAAACAGGCTCTGACGAATTGAACAGACGAGATCAATAGTCCAACGGCCAAGAAGGTGGTTTCTGCTCGTACTGTAGAGGGATGTGAGGGGAAGATGGGGCTCGTCCACCTGGAAACATACTCCATCTAGAAGGAGCTAAACTCTGATCCTGAACCTCCATATGCCTTGCGGGGATATCTTCAGAATGGACCAAGGAGTAAACCCTACACAAATCCGGACTTCAGTTCCCCATTAGGTGGCATCTTGTATGCCTCCTTCTGGCAACTCCTGCAGCCAAGCTGGTGTCAAACGTATTGCTCTGCTCTCCTTGGACAGCATCAGAGAAGCTGAGAGTGGAGACTTGTTGTTTGGGCAGTCCAGGACCTCCATACACACTGTCCAGGCTTGCACCCTGGGGAAGTCACTTCAGTTTGATTTCAACCTCGGAAGCACACTTTATTGTCTCCTGAGACAAACAGATGCCAACAACAACTTGTGGTTGCATCATTCCTGGTTTACCAGCAAGCGACTAACAAGAGGTGGCATTGCACCAATTTGCTCATGCTATGAACCCACAGCAAATAGTATTGTTCCCCAGGGCACAGGGTGAGCTGATAACAGCTACCTGCAAGTGTCAAACAAGGGCAGCACACTATTGAAAAGGAGAAGAAAAGTATTAAAATTAGAACCACTATCAGTATCACCAAAGGGAAAACAATCTTTAATCTTAGAGTGAATTCTACCAGCCCCCTAGAATTGCCCCCTTTCACCCACCCAGTTTGCTACTGCCTTCAAATTTCAAGCTGAATTTAAAGATCTGTTCAAGTTGTGAACAGAAATAAAAGTAATAATTGTTTTGCTCTTTTAGCCTTTAAAAACAAACAAAAAACGCATATACTTCAAATCCTACACAAAATATGCATGGCATGTGCATTACTACACATTTTCAAAGCAGGATAACAAAGAACAGGTAATCACCGCTTTAGAAAATAGAGGTTTAGCCTTCAGATGTAATTCAATTGAGATGTTTGTTTTTATTTCCGTTTAATTTGCTTGATGTTGTTGTTTTTGTTACACTGAAATGACTGGAACCTTTTGAAGAGTTATTTCAGATGGTCAGGATTAGTCATTTTTAGAATGCTGTAAAAGACACCTTAAGGGAAAGCTCTGCACTACGGGACTTTAAAAACCAGACTATTTTTCTGCCACTTTCATTGAGTTAATGCTGCCAAACCTTCCCTGGGTCAATACTGAACCACACCAAGCCTGACTGTGGACATTAGCAAAATATATGACACAGAAATATTCCGAGAGAGGGATGTTCTCCCTAAAGGGATAAAAGTGTCAAGAACAATATGCAAAGCTTGTTTGGTTGTAAATTAGAAATAATAACACTTTCAGTTGCTCTTATGGGGAAATGACACTTTTCTTTTCTTTTTACTCTTTAGGTAAAAGATAGTCCACCAAAAAAAAAAAAAGCCTTACTCTATTTCATACTAAACAACCTTATGGGCAAAGATGTATGTAATCTTCACATTTATATTGCATAAACAGAAAATTATTTACCCCTCAACATCATATGGTTTTCCTATGAGTGTGGATATCTGAGCAGAACATATGCATGCGGACTCCCATGCTTAAGTTAGGCCTTCTTCCCAAGTAAAAGCCCTCACTTGATCAGGGCTTATGTGTGCCCTGTCTATGCTCATGGGCTTCCCCTACTTAAACATCCCCCTGCTCAGATGGTCAACACATCGATTTTGGGAGTCAAGCCTGGGAAGCCAGAAGCCAGTATATATTCTGAGATTCTAGTTATTTCAAAGTAATATAGACCAGGTATCATCTAGTGTAGGCTATTGGTTTTCTAGTCATGTTCATAAGAGTGTATCTGCATAAGGGATGCCTTTATGCGTCGTTCACCTCTTTACATTTCACAGAAGCAGGCCTCCAGTGCTTTCCTGGTTAACAGTCAAATGTATTTTGATATTGCAAATCATGCATACATGTTCCCCCCACCAGAACGAACAGGTTGCAAAAGCACTGTACTCTGCATTTGGCTAGCTGACCACAATTATTGTGTGATATGCAGTCCTTAGCTTAGCGGTTACCACAAATTTTTTGCTAATCTAACATCACACAGGTGCAAATCGATGCGATTTACAGGTGCACGTGACTTACAGGTGATTTAGAAGAATAGAACTAAAGCATTAAATAAAAATGATAAATTGTAATTAGTCACTAGACATGACCCAAAAAACATTTAAATAAATTTATACCCCATTAAAACAAAAGAATTCCTAATGCTTAACTTTTTTTAACTTTTTAAACTTTTTTTGCACCAGGTAGATTAATTGCACTGTTGGCTAGATTTATTCCCATTTGCAAAGTGTGTTTCAGTCAAGCCAGTGGGTCATTACATGGGCAAGTAGATACTAGTCCTGCCCTGCAAACCATTTTCCCAGAGTGAAACTATATTTATACTCCATGGTCATTTATCTTTGGACCTTGATTTGCACTCTGTCCATTCCTTTCCATCACTCTGTCCATTCCTTTCCTCCCCAGAACTTTTGAGCTAGAGGTGAGAGCTTTTATCCCCCCCCAAACCATTCACTGTTTAAATATGACCTGACAGATTTGTCATCCTACAGTATCTCTGCTGCTAAACACTTCTCTTTCTTTGAATACTAGTAATAAATAAAATGATGGGAAGCAAATGGTGGTATTTTATTCAGATAACTTAAATCTCCTGCCCTAGTCTAAGAAACTCCAGTAATGTAAGTATAATCGGGGGGGGGGGGGCTAAAATAATCTTAATGAAATGCCACAGTTTTTATCTCATCTTTATATTCCTCTTGAGAGGAGTGTCTTATCAATAAAGATGGAAAAATCAAGCTGAAAGTATATGACATTTATTTAATAAGAGTTCTTAACAAAACTTTCTTATATCAATAATCCTCAAAGGTAAATGCAATCTTGGTACTTTTTCTTAAAGCCAGAATAATATTTGTCTGTCGTTTTTTATATCAAGTTATATAAAAAGTGATCTCCCAAGTGATAAAGGCATACAAATAGAACTGTCAGTATTATTTTCCTTTCAGGAACAGTGAGGGAGAAAGTTAAGGGATAGCATTGCATTCCATGCAGCTGTATGACTTTCTGACTTGAGAATTTTTCCTCCTCCGGAACATCCAGTAAAGATTACCACTGTTCATGCTTGGCAGTGATTAGTTGAGTGCCGGCAACGATTGCAGAACTATTCAGAAATGGAAGTTTCATCGGGAAAGTGGAAAGAAGATGGCACAGGGTGGTGAGAGCTGGATAAGGCGCATTAAGTGCTGAGAGCTGCCAAATATAGCAAGAGGTGGTGCAGCTCTTTCAGTGGTACAGAGGCTGCAAAAATGGCAAATAAAAAACACAAACTGGTAGTTTACCACCCAACCATACCATATTTGGACAGAGATCTCCCACCTGGGAAATAAGACCTTTAACCTTATGCAATGCAAAGTGGCTATTGATTAAGGCCAGAATTCTAACCATTACTAGTCAGAAGTTGGTCCTATTGAGTTCAGTGGCACTTATTCTCAGGGGTCAGGATTGTAGCCTAAGTTTGTGGTGCATAAGGAGCTGCTGCCGCTTTGCCGGTGAGTCTTGGGGAGGACCGCTCCCCCTTCAAGCCCATTCTCCACCTTGGGCCTGGGGGCGGGCCCCATACTCCACCTCAGCATATAAGGCTCCAAGGAGGCCTCGGGACATCGCTGCTGCCGCTTTGCCGGTGAGTCTTGGGGAGGACCGCTCCCCCTGCAAGCCCATTCTCCACCTTGGGCCTGGGGGCGGGCCCCATACTCCACCTCAGCATATAAGGCTCCAAGGAGGCCTCGGGACATCGCTGCTGCCGCTTTGCCGGTGAGTCTTGGGGAGGACCACCCCCCCTGCAAGCCCATTCTCCACCTTGGGCCTGGGGGCGGGCCCCATACTCCACCTCAGCACACAAGGCTCCAAGGAGGCCTCGGGACATCGCTGCTGCCGCTTTGCCGGTGAGTCTTGGGGAGGACCGCCCCCCCTGCAAGCCCATTCTCCACCTTGGGCCTGGGGGCGGGCCCCATACTCCACCTCAGCACACAAGGCTCCAAGGAGGCCTCGGGACATCGCTGCTGTTCTTCTGCCAGTGAGTCTTGGGGAGGACCGCTCCCCCTGCAATGCCCATTCTCCACCTTGGGCCTGGGGGCGGCCCCCATACTCACCACCGCCACAACTCTAAGGACACTGCTGCTGCAGCAGCAAATGTTTAAACGTTTTATATTTTTTAAAGTGTTTTAAAAGTGTTTTTACTTATTACTTTGTTGTATCACCAGAAACGGTGGTTTTTTATACATGTATTTTTATTTTGTTTTGTTTTATTTTGGGTTGGGATGGTTGTTGAGTGGGGTGGGGATTGGTTTTGTTTTGGGGTAATGGTTTATTTGTTTGTTTGTTTGTTTTTATATTTTGTAAATGGAGGCGAGTATGAGGCCTGGGATTCCTACTGTGGAGGGGCGAGGGAGGTATGGCGGTGGGGGCAGATGTCATAGGCGAAGGGGATCGAGATACGGATATGCTCGTACCCCTTCCAATCTGCGCCCCATCCCGAGAGACGAGGGTAGGGTGAGCAAGGATTACTCACCTCCGTCACTGGTGTTGTGCAATGCCAGGTCTATAGGCAACAAAACCGCCACCCTGCGAGATTTCATCATCTCGCAGGGGGTCGACCTGGCTTGTGTGACGGAGACCTGGGTGCGCGAAGGGGATACTGTTACCTTACGAGAGATGGCACCCCCGGGTTTTTCCGTCCTCCACCAGTCACGGACTGTGGGCCAGGGGGGAGGGGTGGCACTATTAATCCGGGAAGATTGTTCTTTCAGGGCTCTACCACCGCCATCGATCCCCGGCATTGAATGTGTTGGCCTAGTGTGGGGCTCCGAGGTGAGCTTGGCTGTCTGGCTGGTGTACCGGCCACCTAGCGCACCAGCAGCCACCCTGTCAGGCCTGCTGGAGGCGGTGGCCGGCTGGGCCTTGGAGTTCCCTAACCTATTGGTATTGGGGGACTTCAACATCCATGCCGATGCCACTCCCTCCTCACAGGCTCTGGACCTGGTGTCTTCCATGGCGACACTAGGGCTCTCCCAGTTTGTTTCGGGCGCCACACATCAAGCAGGCCACACGCTGGATCTGATCTTTGGCGTCGGCATAGATGTGATCATGTTTCCTTCGATGAAGGTGCCATGGTCTGATCACTACGCTCTGAAAGCCAGGATTGACGTTCCACCCCCACCCTGCTTAGGTGGTGAGCCGATTTGGGCTCGCCCGCGGAGGCTGATGGACCCTGATAGATTCCGTCAAGCCTTGCGGGACCTTTCTCCCCCTGGCGACTCATTGACTGAGCTTGTTGAGGGCTGGAATACCCAGCTCCTGGCAGCCATCAATGAGATCGCACCTAAGCGCCCTCTGCGACCCCGCAGAAACCGGGCTCCCTGGTTTACTGAGGAGCTCCGGAAAATGAAGCGGGACCTCAGACGGCTAGAGCGAGTATGGCGGGGTGCCCGTGACGGAGCCTCAAGAACATCTTATAGGGTTTTTATGAAAACCTACGAGATGGCAGTGAAGGCCGCTAAGAAGTCCTACTTCTCGGCCTCCATTGCATCCGCTAGCTCTCGCCCGGCACAATTATTTAGTATAATTCGGTCTTTAACGTCCCTCGAAGGACAACCAAATTTAAATAACAATTCGACACACAGCTGTGAGGCATTTGCGAGCTTTTTTGCGGAGAAGGTCCTGTCGCTCCACCATGACCTCCCTGCCAATTTGGATACAATAAAGGAACTGGAGGCCCCTCGACTGTCCTCGGGTCCAGTATTGGACCACTTTGACCGGATATCCCCAGCCGATGTGGACAGACTCCTCCGAGCTGGAAAGCCCACCACTTGTCCTCTTGACCCGTGCCCGTCTTGGCTGATTAGAGCGTGTCCAGACGAGGTGCGGGCCCCCCTGGGGGATATCATCAATTTGTCCCTTGGCACCGGGACATTCCCAGGGGAACTGAAGGAGGCAGTGGTGCGTCCGCTCTTAAAGAAAACATCATTAGATCCCTTAGATCTATCCAATTACCGCCCAGTTTTGAATCTTCCATTCCTGGGTAAGGTGATTGAGAGAGCGGTTGCTGAACAGCTTGGTAGGTTTCTGGATGAAACATCGGCTCTGGATCCATTCCAGTCTGGCTTCCGCGCTGGTCATGGGACCGAGACGGCTCTGGTCGCCCTAACAGATGATCTTCGTAGACAGCTGGATCGAGGCGGGTCGGGGCTGCTGATTCTTCTAGATCTGTCAGCAGCTTTCGACATGGTTGATCACGAACTTCTGGACCACCGCCTCGCTGACGTGGGGATCCAGGGCACAGTCCTTCAATGGCTGCGCTCGTTTCTCTCTAGTCGGGGACAGAGGGTGGCGCTTGGGGGGGAACTGTCATCCCGCCACTCCTTGGTGTGTGGAGTGCCTCAGGGTGCGATTCTCTCCCCGATGCTTTTTAACATCTTTATGCCCAGCTTGTCCGGAGTTTTGGGCTGGGCTGCCATCAGTATGCTGATGACACCCAACTCTATCTGTTGATGGATGGCCATCCTGACTCGGCCCCAGACACACTGATCAGATGCTTGGAAGCTGTGGCTGGATGGTTACGTGGGAGCCGGTTGAAGTTAAATCCTTCGAAGACAGAGGTCCTCTGGCTGGGACGGGACGATATGGGATTGAGGGGGCAACTCCCATCTCTTGCGGGGGTGCAATTAGTGCCAGCGCCGTCCGTTAAGAGTTTGGGTGTAATCTTCGATACCTCCCTCTCCATGGAGGCGCAGATTGCAGCTATAACAAAGGCGGCATTTTTTCATCTCCGCCAAGCTAAGCAGTTGGCTCCTTACCTCTCTCGCCCTGACCTAGCCACTGTGATCCACGCGACGGTCACCTCCAGACTGGATTATTGTAACTCGCTCTACGTGGGGCTGCCCTTGAGACTGACCCAGAAACTCCAGCGGGTGCAGAATGCCGCAGCGAGACTCCTTACGGGGTCTTCGCTGCGGGATCACATTCATCCGGTGCTATACCAGCTGCACTGGCTCCCGGTGGAGTACAGGATCAGGTTTAAGGTGCTGGTTTTAACCTTCAAAGCCCTACACGGCCTAGGACCCTCGTATCTACGGGACCGCCTCTCCTGGTATGCCCCACAGAGGAACTTACGGTCCTCAAATAAAAACATCTTGAAGGTCCCAGGCCACAGAGAGGTTAGGCTGGCCTCAACTAGAGCCAGGGCTTTTTCGGCTGCGGCTCCAACCTGGTGGAACGCTCTGTCACAAGAGACAAGGGCCCTGCAGGACTTGACATCTTTCCGCAGGGCCTGCAAGACAGAGCTGTTCCACCAGGCCTTTGGTTAGGGCACAGCCTGACTCCCTCCTTTGGCAATCTTTACAATACTTTAGTTTATGGTTGCCATCAATTTTGATTTTAATTAATTCTTATGATGTTTTATAATGTTGCACTATTTTAGTGTTGTTAGCCGCCCTGAGCCCGGCTTCGGCTGGGGAAGGCGGGATATAAATAAAATTTATTATTATTATTATTATTTTCTCAACAGGGCTAAATAAAGGCCAAATGGGGGGTCATGCTTATGTTGCCAGTTGGTATATGTTCATATGCCATGGCATTAGCATACATCTGGAGTTCTTGCACTTCTCAATGATTGCAGGCCCTTCTCGATTAGGCTAGCCAATCTGTGTCAAGCCTTTATTTCCTCTGTGAACTTGCAATGAATCCTCACTCTCATTGAACAGTTCCTGTTGAATGAAGTAAACACATAGTTAGAGGGTATTGGCAGAACGTGAACTGAATCACAGCTCTTGGTAATGTAGGTTTTCAATTGCATTGCAGGCACCACCTTTGATAATTACACAAGAGTTGTGACTGCTCTAAGAAGAACGTTGGTAGCATCCAAAGTGGTCTTTATCCCATGGCTGTGTGGGCTGCTTATTAGAAGAGTTTTAAAACTTGGTAAACTGATCTGGTTTTTTTCTGCTCAAGCATGTTTGCCATGCAGCCTTTATTATGCTCACATTAATGGTTGTGGGCTACTGCTCTGTATAGGTTCGCTCTCAGTACTAATGGTGTCATTTTCATAAAGCGTGTCACTGTTATGCAGGTTCAGTATGACCAGAAAATAACAAGGAAGTCAGGAAAGTGAAGAGGATCCACTTAGAGCCTGAGAGGTTGAGGATTTTGACACTTGCAAAAGCTAATTCATGCAACTCCGCTATTCATGGGATTATATTAATTGTCAAGTGATATTTCCTCTACCATAAGATTTCATCTATCAGTGGCCTTCTGGGTGATGTTAATAGAATCATAGGATTGTTGAGTTGGAAGGGATTCTGAGGGTCATCTAGTCCAACCCCCTGCAATGAAGAAATCTCAACTAAAGCATCCATGACAGATGGTCATCCAGCCTCTGCTTTAAAACTTCCAAGGAAGGAAAACCCACCACCTTCCAAGGCAGTCCATTCCACTGTCACTCAGCTCTTACTATCAGAAAGTTCTTTCTGATGTTTACTCAGAATCTCCTTTCCTCTAACTTGAATCCATTGGTTCAGGTCCTGGCCTCCAGAGCAGGAGAAAACAAGCTTGCTTCAAGCTTGAGGAGGGCAACCAAGATGATCAAGGGGCTGGAAACCAAGCCTTATGCTTAGCCTGTAGAAGAGGAGACTGAGATGATATATGACAGCCATCTTTAAATATCTCAAGGACTATCACATGGAAGACGGAAGAATCATTCATCCAGTTTACAAATCCTGCCTCCATCTTGTGTAAGTGCTCCACTGTTGAGGGGACAGTTTTCCCAGGCTGGTAACATCAGGAGCTGCAGCTTATCTGCTCAGCAACTCTGCACTTACCGCAGTTCAGACCCCATGAGCTTGTGTACATAGGATGACATTTTCCACTTCAGTGCTGCTCACTTACCTTGGAGAGCTCCTTTCCACCTCTGCTGCCACACAACAGCAGCCACTAGTTTCGCTTAGTGAAGCACTTGAATTTGGCAAAATCTACTGTATTATATTTTGGAAAGTTGTTTGTTTGCTATGCATTTGGACCCCTCTAAACATATTATAGCTACGTTTTGCATGGTGATTCCTGAGATCAAGGAACAGGTTCCTGCCTATGTATGGATACAATTGGACACAATTGTGAATCAAAATGGTGGGCTGACCCTTTCAAAACTGTACCATTTTTAACCACTAGTTCCAAATCTGTAGCAATTTTGGGGGGCGTTTCTTAGAATTCCCAGGCAAAGCTGCTAGTTAAATATCAAAGAGGGAGGCAGCCCACCTTTAGCAAAGGGGGAAAGAAAATTGAAGCTTGAGCCAATATTTTATTCACTGTTATGCCTGTGTGTCATATAGCTTATAAAGCCACACAGATTATGAAAACAGTGAGAAACTTCTATACTATATCAGTCTCCATCTGGAATTGGCTATGTGAGGGGAGTAATTTGCCAGTTTCAAGTCATAAAGATTTTCAGCTCATTAATCCTGGCTTTTCCATACCTCTGTATTTGCAAAATGAAGTTAGGAACACTTTTGGTACGATATGGTAGAAATATCTTATGTTTAAGGGCAAACTGTCATGCTGAGTCCCAAGCCATTTTTATCTGAAGGTCTTCCACCAGAGAAATATTAGCTTTGACAGGATTTCCTCTTCTATCTCATTATACTCAGAGCCAGCCCGCAGGGATGTATCTTTTTCTCCCTCCTCCTCATTCTCTCCTACAGGGAAGGAAGAAAGAACCAGATAGAAATGAAGACCCCCTTCCCTGAAAAATCAGTTTCTGTGAAACTGGAATCCCTGCTGCTAACAGGCAGTACTGGCAGCAAAAGCCATGTTACTCTATTTTCTCCCCTTTAAGTGATAGACTTCTATCCCTCAAAAGGAAGAGCACCAAATTGTTCGGCTTGCCCAGCTGTTTTCCAATTACCTCTTCCCAATATGCCAGGCTTTATTCATCATTTCACTTCCTGGCATGGCTTTCCAAGTTATGGTGTGGCTGTTGGCATTCATTATATGTTCCCCCAATGTCATTTCTAAAAAGTATTATAAATGTAGTAATGCTGTACGTGCCTCATGACAAGTATGATTTGTGAAATGTGTTTTTTTTAAAAAAAAAAACTTTCCCACCTTAATTTACAACTTCTTTGGATTTCCGTATCCTCCTTCCCCCACCCTTCGCCACAGGATGATGAAGTGGGTTTTGTGCTCATCAGTGTCTGTGAGTTTTCTTACCTATGGTGAGTTCACAAACTGCGTGACGGCTGCAAAGAAGGGCCACATCACATTTCAACAGGTAAACTTGAGCTATGTAGACCTGAAAGAAACTTTGTTCCAGAAATTCTCCCCTGTGAATTTTAATATTGGATATTTTATGGATATTCAATATTTGCCACATATTCACCAAATATTTGTTACCTATATCTGAAATATATATATCTGAAAGCAGAGACATCACCTTGCCAACAAAGGTCCACATAGTTAAAGTCATGGTTTTCCTAGTAGTGATGTATGGAAGTGAGAGCTGGACCATAAAGAAGGCTGATCGCCGAAGAATTGATGCTTTTGAATTATGGTGCTGGAGGAGACTCTTGAGAGTCCCATGGACTGTAAGAAGATCAAATGTATCCATTCTTAAGGAAATCAGCCCTGAGTGCTCACTGGAAGGACAGATCGTGAAGCGAAGAGAAGACTCCCTGAAAAAGACCCTGATGTTGGGAAAGATGGAGGGCACAAGAAGAAGGGAACGACAGAGGACAAGATGGTTGGACAGTGTTCTCGAAGCTACAAACATGAGTCTGACCAAACTGCGGGAGGCAGTGGAAGACAGGAGTGCCTGGCGTGCTCTGATCCATGGGGTCATGAACAGTCGGACACGACTAAATGACTAAACAACTACAACATATCTGAAATACAGTGGTACCTTGGTTTAAGAACAGCTTAGTTTGTGAACAACTTGGATTAAGAACACTGCAAACCCAGAAGTAGGTATTTTGGTTTGTGAACTTTGCCTTGGAAGCAGAACATGTTCCGCTTCCTGTTGCATGTGTTCCATTTGTAAATTGAGTCCCCCGCTGTTATGGGGAAGAACACCTTGGTTTAAGAATGCTTTGTTTAAGAATGGAGTTCTGGAACGGATTAAGTTCGTAAACCAAGGTACCACTGTACTGTGATTTTTTTCCACTATCATCACTGCCTGATATCTGAAAATACCTGAGATGCAATTGCAATGCTATTTTATACATCACTGTATTTCACGGTTGATGTGCAATAGTATTTAGCATTTAGCAACTGACGTACAATGGTATTCAAATCATTTGACAGCATTTCATATTAACAGTATTTAGATGCTCTGGGTATCTTGCCTTCCAAAAGCTGAAGCCAGCACTTCCTATGAGGATCCACTTGTCTCAAAAGACAAGCCTTCTTAATTCACTTATGCCCACTACTGTAAGTAAACAATCTTATGAGTATTAATAAAAAGAGCCTGTTTAACATGTCACAGAGAAAGGGTTTCATTAGAAGAGAATTATGCAATCCCATATTTTGCAAGTACTCAAAATTAATTCCTTCTGTGGAGGGTGTGCAGGGGCACTTGTGTATTACCTCCCATAAACAAATGAAGCGAAATCAGATAAGTGGAAATAGCACTAAGGTGCTATAATGTCAGGACAAATCACTCCAAGCTTTAATTATGCATTACCTATAAGAAAGGGAAGCCGTGTTTACAGTTGCAGTGTCTGTATTTCAGAGCCAAAGCAGGGAACTTAATCAACAAGCTGGGTTAAAGCCTCAGCTGTGACTGTAATAAAACCGAGGCAGATGAGAGGAGGGCTTGAAACGTGGTTCTCCTTCCAGCTCACTGATTCTGGAGTCATCCAGAGACTATCCTGGTCCTTCATGCCAGTTATAGTAGCCTCCTCTTTTTCAACAATACAGCTGAGGGTGGCTAGAAAAGTTCTGTTCTGGGGCAGGCTAAATTTCCCCCAGGAAATACCCTTCAGGTCACGGATGGTAGGGAGCAGCACAGATTACTAGCTGTTCATTATGGCACTGGATGCAGAAAATAGCTTCATACCACTGGCAAACAACAACATTTTGTGCCCCATGGAGCTTCTCATTACTGATACACCTTTAGACACAGGTGCAAGCAAATATGTAGATGCATACATGTACAAATACACATATGTAAACCCAAAATTGTTGTCTCAGAAATTCACAGACCAAACAGCTTTATATAATGCCCATATTTTTTTCTGTCATGTGCCAATGACACATCCTACAGATGTTGTTAGACTGCAGCTATAATAATAATAATAATAATAATAATAATAATAATAATAATAAATTTTATTTATATCCCGCCCTCCCCGGCCGAAGCTGGGCTCAGGGCGGCTAACAACAATAAAACAGTACAGTATGACAGCTAATCATAGCCTATGATAGCTAATCATTGCCCAAGCCGGCTGGGGTTGATGTGTATTGTAGTCTGACAGCATCTGGAAGGTGCCACATTGGCTATCCCTGGCATATACCTTTCTGGGAGAACAAATGCTTCATGACCTCACATGAAGGCCCAGGAAACAGTAACAGTAGCAAGTCCCACTGTTTGCTTACGACTGCATGAATGGTAACTGTTTTAAAATAAGAAGGAGACTGTAAGAAGAACTGCAGCAGAGCAGATGATCTATCTTACCCAGCATTCAGTTTCTAACAATAGGTAGTCAGATGCTTTATGAATCACCAATAGTGAATGCAAAGATTCTCTGACAGCTCTCTTCAGTTGAGGATCTTGGCTGTTGATTTGCAGAGCCAAATACACTCAGTTTATTGTGTTGTGGTGTATCTCAAAGCAGAAAGTGCTGTGCTTTGAGGTCTGGCTTCATCTGTCATGCCATATCATGTCACTTAACTCCGTGCAAGTAAAGCATACGACGCTGTGTGGCTTATCACCACCCAGATAAAAGATGACATGACAAGCAGGTGCTGTTCCAGTGGAAAGAATGTTAGACCTTGTTCGGAACCACAAAGACACCTCAGCTGTGAAACGAAATTTTTTTTCTTGCAGGAGGAGCAGAGCAAGTGAGCAGGATAGCTGCAAGGGTTAGAAACCATATTGTACTGCAGCGAACACAAGGCTTTTGAAAACCTTACTTCATTTCAGCCAACTTTCCCTTTTGTTCTCCACAGTGACAATAATTGCAGATATATTTCCTTTGTATTTTTTCCTTTTCAGAAAAAAGCTCCAAGGTCAAGCAGTGCCTGCGTTCCTAGGAGGCTTGGTTCACCTACTGTACTCTATTATGTTCTTTATGTGAATGCAACCCTAGGAACAGTCAAGGTGCACCATGTTATGCCCTTTTATAATATCTAATGGGACTAAAGAGGCTTTGCAATTATTTACTCTTAACTGGATCCTGAATGTACAAAGATTTATATGTTAGACCCTTTATACAACTTGGAACAGGAGGAGGCAATCATTTTTCTGTCAGGGACACAACCCCTTGGGAGTTAAGCTGTGTGCTGCAACTAGAACCCAAGATGGGTGGGGCAGCCTCCTCTCCTCCCCCCCACCCGGCATCCTGTCCCTCTCTAGCACAGTGGTTAGAGTGTTGGACTAGGACCAGGAGACCAAGGGTCAAATCTCAATTTGGCCAAGAAGTTCTCTAGGTGGGCCTGTCATTGCCTCTCAGTCTAAGCTATCCAAGCTTTGTTGTGAAGATAATATGTGGAGGGGGAGAACCATGTACACCAACTTGAGATCCTATGAGGAAAGATGGGATATATGAGAGAGCATGCTGGAACATCCTTCCACATGTGCTTTGGGAAATGCCCACTTGATTTATTTTATTTTATTTTATTTTTTGTAAATAATTTTTAAATTGATTTTCTTCTTTCCACAATAAGTAATAATTCCACAAATAACATCAAAAACAGTTCCCCCCCTCCCCATATATACATTTATCCTTTCAACACTATCTCTTGTGAGATTCTTAAAATTTCACGACTTCCCTCCATTCCCACTTCTGGTTCCTTATATATAACAAATTCTTCTGCATTTCTATATCTACGCTTAACCCATTATTATATCCTTCATTATCCAAATTTCTGGTACCGGTAATTATCCAAGCGTTTAGTCGAAGCCTGCTAATGTTTCAAATTATTTACAGTATTTTGGCACATTTACAATAAATGTTTCCCACTCTTTTTAAAACTTCTCATGATCATAGTCTCTGAGCTTTGCTGTCAGTTTTGCTATCTCTGCATAGTCCGTAAGTTTGATTTGCCATTCTTCTTTTGTTGGTATCATTTCTTACTTCCATCTTTGAGCTAACAGGATCCGGGCTGCTGTTGTGGCGTACATAAATGTCCTGTTCTGTTATTTGGGTAGTTCAGCTCCCATTAATCCTATTAAGGAAGCTTCTGGTTTTTTAACAAAAGTCATTTTGAACATTTTTTTTCAATTCATTACAAATCGGAAGATGCCCACTTGAAATGCCTACTGAACACTTACTTATTAATAATCAGCTGTTAACAATGGCATCCCTATGCTGTTGTAAGACCTGTTTTACTGTGCGATGCTGTGCAAATTTACTCAGAACACAAGGACATGCCACTGTGTTATCAAATGTTTATTTCATCATGTGCTTTAGCATTTTTGCATTATAAATGCACTTTGAATCTATGCCATTCCGATTTTGTAAATGAAGAAATGAAAACACAAAGCAGCGCTGAACTACTCTGCCTTCTAACCTTTTTTATGAAGGTGATCTTCTGGAGAAAGTGTATTTCATTTGAAATCAGTTCCTTCTAATTCCCACATAAGTGGGAATAATTTTTTTTCTTGGTTTTAAGTACCTTTCATTGGTAGCATGTCAGATGCCCAAGGTTTTGCATTGTTCAGTGGGTTTTTTTGTTTGTAGCTATGTTTGATGGAACCAGCTACCAAATGAAAGTGTGTATCTAGATTTCCTTGCAGAAATAGTCATGTTGTTATTTTGAAATGCATTATTTTATACCTGTAGAAGTATGAACACACATGGTCTATTTAGTTTCTTTTGCTCTTTCTTGGCATGCACAATATCTTTGATAATATCGGAGTGAATAGTGTGAAACACACTTAACACCAGTGCTTTTTTTCTGGGGGTACTCAAGGATACACAGTACTGGCACCTTTCCCTCCTAAATGTTAAAAGTGTGGCACTTACTGTTAGTGGCAGGGTGTGTTTTCATGGCACCCAGGCATGCTGGAGAGATGAGGCACAGAGGCCAGTGTGTGTCAGGCTTCAAGGAATCCAATCCCTCCTAAGGATGATGTGGGTATTTCAGGAAAAAATGACACTAGTAGTAGAGTTTCTATGATAGGAACAATTTATATTTGACTTTTATGTGTTGTTGGGAAATATTTTGAATACAGTCATTGTATGAATGCATCCTCTATTCATGAGGAAGCTTTTTGCTGTCAGTGCAAACATTTTAATATATTTTCTGGCAGCAAAGACGAAACAAAACAAAACAAAAGTTTTCCACTTACATGTTTGATTCTTAGTCCATTAGGTTACAAAGGGAACTCAACAACACCGGCCAAGGAAATCTCCCAACCCCAGTAGGCCAGAGTGGTAATATGATAACCTCTGATGCTTAAAGGAGCAGCTGGGTATCCTTTCTGGCCACAGACCACCATTGGCCTCAATGCCATCACTTTCATAGACCTGTGTCTGAGCTCATTCCACTGTAGACCTTTCATGCAACTATGTAATACCCTCCAACATTTCTCAGATGGAAATAGGGACATTTCTCACTCCTGATCCTCCACAACCCCCCATTTTTGTCACACATGCCCTTGCAGAGCATTTCCTATTGGGCAACAGGCAACTGCCACCACCAATACAACCAACAGGACACAGCACACACATGCTCCGCCATCCTAAGAAAACCCCTTACTCCCAATTTTATTTCATTTTAATTTTTGGTAGATTTACCAAAAGAAAAAGAAAAACCAATAAATACATTTTAGAAAGGGGCAAGATTAGACGTGGATGCACAATGCATCTTTTTCTTCCTTTTTTAAAATCAAGACTCCTTGCACTCTTCTCCACTGTCGCTTTCTTTTCTCCAAACGTGCCCCAGTCCTCTGCCTGGGGCACTGGCAGGGAAAATAGGGACATTCCAGGATCAAATTAGAAACCAGGATAGCTTTCATAAATTCCGGGACAGTCCCTGGAAAATCAGGGTACTGGGAGGGTATGCTATGCAGCAAATGCCATGCCATGCAGATTCATGGATACTGTAGAAACACCAACTTTGATCTAAACACCAACATTTATCATTCTGTATATCTCCCTCTGGGGACCCTACTAGTCTGACTTCCTAAACTGATTTCCACTGAAAGTAATTTGTAACTGTTTACTTTTAGTATATTTAAAGTAATTTGTAACTGTTTACTTTTAGTATATTTCTAGTTTGGTCTAAGATACGATGTTGCATCACAATCCTCAGAGAAGTTCTCACGAAGGCACTTGATTAAAATACAGTGGTACCTCGGGTTACAAACGCTTCAGGTTACATACGCTTCAGGCTACACACTCCGCTAACCCAGAAATAGTGCTTCAGGTTAAGAACTTTGCTTCAGGATGAGAACAGAAATTGTGCTCCAACGGCGCAGCAGCAGCAGGAGGCCCCATTAGCTAAAGTGGTGCTTCAGGTTAAGAACGGTTTCAGGTTAAGTACGGACCTCTGGAACGAATTAAGTACTTAACCCGAGGTACCACTGTAACGGGAGTGGATAATAGCACAGCACACGACTCATTTAAATGGGATTTGACCGGGGGCTAGCTTCCAACAGATTCTGCTGGAAACCTTAAATTGCGCTATTTTTTGCCATTAGAGATGTTAAATCAGTTTCTGGCTTTTCTATATACAAACACTTAATTTTTATATTACTGCTAAAAGTGTAATAAACAGAAAAGTGTAATAAACAGAATTTGCAGTAACCACCATTCTTGATTAGAAGTGACCTTGAGAGCTGTATGTGCAACACAGTTACAGATGCGTTTAAATAATTACAGTTGGGCAAGAACACAAAAGCTCCCAGATAATAGTGCGAAGTGTAACTGGCTAATCTTATAAGATATTAAGCCATTTTATACACAGCATATTCTACCTGGAGTCACACATTAAATTATACATGTACTGTCTTTTGAAAGGCATCCTCTGGCATGTTTTCTTTTATCCGATTGCCTGCTACTTTGATGGCAAACACTGAGGACCTGGTCTGAGCTCATCTTAGGCCTCAAGCCTTGAGCTCTTTTCAAAGTCTTCTTAAGGCTTAAATTTAAAGCTGAAGGTTGAGAGGATCACATTGGATAGGAGGAACTATGCACACCACCTTGAACTCAGAGGAAAGACAAGATAAAAATACAATAACTGATTATATTTAGAAAGGGGAGAAATAGGAAGCAAAAGAGGAATATCTTTGTAGTAGTGGGAATAGTATGGACCTACCGTAACTCTATAGAATGGGGCTTTAAGTTGTGGTGGTGGTGGTTTTTTTTTTAAAAAAAACCCAACTCCTAAAAGGCCTTTGAAAGCATAATTTCTAAGTTTATAATTATGGGGAGAAATTGGGGCAAATAAATCACTTTGCAGTAGAACACCAGACAAATGCATGGTAGAGACAAACAATCACTGCCTCCTCCTTTACAGACTCTCTTGGGTGCTAAGATCAGCAGTGGGGACTCTCTAGGCAGTTCCAGAGCTTCACACCGGCTTCTTGTGTTATAGGATTGTTCCCTAGATAACAAATTCACAGTTGAATAAAAGCCATCCAAGCCTTTTATCAAATTGGAACTGAACAAATGTCACCGTATTTCACATATATATCAAGTTACTTCCCTCTTTTCAGACCTCGTTACTGACACCCTTCCTATTTGTATAGCGTTCTTTCCCAGCATACAGATCATATTGTTTTTTAAATAAACACACACACACACAAATTAACTGCTCCCCCACTTTCCCAAAGCACATCCACTTGTTATAGGGTTATTATTCAGCTGCTGCATAGGAGACATGATTTGGACAGAAAGAGGGTTAATGGGGACAAGAAAGACTGCTTAAAGTCACTGGCCAAGTGTGCCTTTTGGATACTTTGGCTGTGTACATACTATTTGCTTAAAAGGCAATTAGTTCATTCTTTATCGCAATACATATCAAAGCAGGTTTGAAGGAAAAGCACATCAAAATGCAGTATTTCCTAAGAAACAGCAAGATAAATTCAGGATAGGTATGGATTGCAGCTAATGTCTTAGGTACACAGCCTCTCAAACCAGTGGGAGAGTGCACTGGATGCAGAATAAATGGGAGTGTGTACACAGCTGATGTCAGAAAAAAGCTGATGAGCCAGAACGTCTGGAAGATGCTTTTCTCAATTGTCAGGCTATAGCTGAATCTTCCTTGAGGATTCTGAATGGGGATGATGTAATTTAGAGCTGCTGCCAGATGGGTGTTTATTGTGAAATTGCTGCTGCTCACGCATGCATGCAAGCATTTTGCAAGCATTATGCAACACTCACACACAACACTGTTGGCATCTAAATGCCAACTTATATCCCACCCCACCCCCCTTTAAACTGGATTGATCCTTTCTGGGGAAAATCCAATAAGATGTGTTAAAAAAACCACACAACTGCTATCAATGACCTTGTAAATTAAGCCCTATACAAAACTGCCCTAAGTGTGCATATGACTGTAAATAATAATAGTAGTAGTAGTAGTAGTAGTAGTAGTAGTAGTAATAATAATAATAATAATAATAATAATAATAATAATAATAATTGTCATTGAAGTTAGTTTCCTGCACTTCTCATTCCCTGCTGATGCTATAAATAAAATGTCAAGCTAGTTCAAAACATCACATCCATTTCACCTCTTTATTCCTGGGTTTGGCTGCAATAATCTTTTAAGATTGTTCAGTTATTAAGATAGTCTATATCTCCCACTTCTATTTTTATTACAAAATTCATAGAAGTGTCAGTTGTGAAGGTAAGCTGTGCTGTGGCTGAAGTGGTTTTTTTTTGGGGGGGGAGTGTAAATTAGGGAGTATCGCATTAAAATGTGAAGCAAGCCCAAATGTCCCCCATCTCTAGGAAGGCAGAGTCTCACTCAGGAAGGAGGCTATTGTAACTGGGGAAGAGTGTTAGGTGGATTTTTCTACAGCCTCCCCAACCTTCAGTGATTAATAGGGTTTCTCTGGTCTGACAGGAAGGCTAAGAAGAAAGTACAGTCTGCTCCTTAAAAGCACAAGGAAAGCTGTCTAAGCTCTGAGGGATCTGAGACTCTGAGAGTGTGGCAGGTGGTTTACGGTACACAACCTCAGTTTTAATAATATTGACCAGACACACAAGTATACAATTCAAGGCCATGGTCATATAACATACTCCAAGATCTCTGAGGAACGCCACTGAGATGAGTAGGAAAAAATATGAATATATGAACACATATATTTTCAGAGAATATAAGCCCAAACTAGGACAGCAGGACCATGTGTCCTGGCTTGTCCTCTGACCTGCTGCCCTCAACTTTTGCTTCATGAAGCACCTCCATTACCTTTTCTTGTGGTGTTGGGAAACATTATCCATGCCACAAGACATGTGCGACTCCAGTTTTGTGAACCTGTACAAGACCAAAAGTTTCTGCCATGACTGTAACAACTACTGTGGAATCTCCCTTCTAAGTACTGTGAGGAAAGCCTTCACCCATATAGTTCTCAGCAGATGACCACAGTGTGGCTTTAGAGCTCAAAGGTCAACAGTCCACATAACCAGATGCCTTTATCTGCTCCAGCCACAACAAAACATGTCTCTCCCATATCAGTCTCTACAGCCACAGCAGCTGAAACTCTTTAACTCACACCTGAAGGTGCCTTTTTCCATTGTCTTGCAAGACTGATGAGTGCCAACCAACCAACTAACCAGTAAGCCCAAGTGACCCCCCCCCCATGGGCAACCACAATTTGGGAAATAATTACTTTCTTTGGATAAAATAGCTCACAAAATAGGAAGGTTTTTAACTTAGAAAACCTATTATTGCCCCCCATGCTATTTTCACCAGTTTAATGGTATGAATAAAACCTGGCTTTGCTTTGACAGCACTGAGAGGAATTAGTAATAATAACAGGTTTTTATTAGGCGCAGAAATTTTTAAAATGAGTTTTAAAAATTCAATTCATGTCGGAAGTACATGCTAATGAAAAGTGGCTAATTAGTTTTAAGATAATTGGTAGAGACAGTTCAAAGTATCTAAGTATGTTAGACCTCTTCGCTTGCACTTTACACTCAATTTTACATGAAGGAGGAGGGGGCAGATTTCAATTTTATATGCTAGCAGAGATCTAAGCAATTAATTTATTACTATCATTTTTAATCAATAGAGCATTTCTTACATTCGGTGAGCAAATATAGCTATGTTGTTAAATAAATTTACGATTGGTAGGTTTCAGAATGGGTGGGGGAATGTCTAAGGAAATAGAGCAGGCTTCCTCAACCTCGGCCCTCCAGATGTTTTCAGACTACAATTCCCAGCATCCCTGATCACTGGTCCTGCTAGCTAGGGATCATGGGAGTTGAAGGCCAAAAACATCTGGAGGGCTGAGGTTGAGGAAGCCTGAAATAGAGCAAGGATACTATTGGCAGCTTACTCCTTTCAAATGAAGGTGAATTTCCAGAGACTAAAAACAGGATCCAAATGGTCTAGAGTATATACCCAAATGCTCACAAATGATTTTGCCCTCAGCATTCCCAATTTCTTATATGATGGGAGAAATACAGTGGTACCTCGGATTACAGACGCTTCAGGTTACAGATTTCGCTAACCCAGAAATAGTACCTCGGGTTAAGAACTTTACTTCAGGATGAGAACAGAAATCATGCTCCTGCAGCGCAGCAGCAGTGGGAGGCCCCATTAGCTAAAGTGGTGCTTCAGGTTAAGAACAGTTTCAGGTTAAGAACGGACCTCTGGAACGAATTAAGTACTTAACCCGAGGTACCACTGTACACTAATTCAGGGCCACCTAAGTCCCTGGTATATCATTTTCTGGTTGCATGACCAGAAACCTTTACATGGCAGTAAAGGATGATCACCAAGCCCCATTTACCTCAGGAGATGGGAAACTTGTGGCAGTAAAGGATGATGACCAAGCCCCATTTACCTCAGGAGATGGGAAGCTTGTGGCCTTCCAAATGCTGTTGGACTCTTAAGTCCCATCATCTGTGAGCGTGTGGTTGGGGCCGATGGGAGTTGAAGTCCAAGAGCATCTGAAACAACCACAAGTCCCCCATCCTTGATTTCCCACCACCCATTCACCTTTGACCAGTCTTCAAGCAATACAACACACATGTGTTTACCTGTCTTAAGCACCTTATTTTTTGGGGTGGGGGTGGGGAGTCCTAGCTAGTGGTCCCCCATGGCTCACATGCACAGCTTGTTCTTGACAAGGAAATGTATGTTCAGTACTACGGGCTCAATTTTGTAGAACTCCCTTCCAGTTGCGTTATTGTGTCATTCTGTGTTAGCCAAAGGATGAGATTGCAATATATCTTCTTTTAGTGCCCCACTCCAATTCATTTGGCAGGTTCTTCTTCTTCACATTCATACAATCCTTTATTTATTGTCATTAAGCAGCCAATCAAGCTCTCATGCATGATTTAACACACTTTTAACTACTTCTCAGTTCTGGAAAGCAGTTCATTACAGCTGATGAATGACCCCACCCAATGTTTCTATCCCCTTAATATCTGCCTGCGGCTCCAGTCCATTTTTAAAGATGAGAGATAGGAAACAATTCTTAATTTCAAAAAACAAAATTGTGGCACATTTGTGTTGAAGCTTGTTTTCAATATTAACTGCCCTCTGTAGTGCAAGGAAAACAATAAATGATTTAACCAGATTTCTAGTGCATGGAAGCTTTTTAAAACTTATTTTTGAAATGCTTATTTTTAATTTTTTAATTTTTTTGCTTTCTGATGCATTTGCAAGATAGTTCCAGCTGTTAATAGGACTATTCTAATGGTTAACAATGTTTCCAGTTCAGTCAAATAGACCGTTCTAATTTATTAAGACAATTTGAATCACCCTAGAGCCAATTTCCAATGCCATTCTCCGGGTACTGTTGCTCCTGTAGCTTAAATGACACTATCCACTCACAAGCATGACATATAAAAGACTCAAGATAACCCCAAAGTTGGCTGAAGCGCAAAAAAACTTTAGGGGCAGGAAGCCTAAAGGAGTCAGGAGACCCCAAACAGCCCATGCTCAGTGCCCATAGAATGATCCTTGACTGTTGACCAGGGTGTGAGAAGGAGGGGTGGCTGAAAGCTGGGAGGGAGAAAGGAAAAGAAGGAGAAGGAGACAGAGGTAAGAGAGAGCTGTCTTATTGTTAGGATATGTCATTTCTTGTTGAGTGGCCATTTACACTTTCCCAGGGACAATAGTGAGTGCTACCCATAGAAATCAACAAATAAATCCAAGATTTTAATGCATGCTGTCAGTGTGTCTGTCCCTACCTCCCCAAGAAAACTCCAAATGGAGCTGTTCAAGGTTTATTATCATTAAATGTCAGTCATAATCCTGGCCCTGTCAAACAGTTAAAGAGTCAGATTGAGCTATCAACCAGATTAGTCTAGTAATAATACACCCCACCATGTTTAGTACATGAAAGAAAGAAAGAAAGAAAGAAAGAAAGAAAGAAAGAAAGAAAACCAGCTTCCAAAAGAAGTAAGTGGGCAAAAAATCCCTACTTTGCCATAAGGTGACCACACTAGTCATACTATGAGAGAAGAAGGGAGGTTGGGTACAAGACAAAATGGATGGTGATGAGGAGGAGAGCTCAGGCTATGGAACAGGGATTTTATTTTATTTTATTATTTTATTAAGCCACTTGGAATGCCTTTGAAAAAAGTGTAATACAAATTGCAACAACACCTTAAAAGAGAATCTCCCAAGCCATGCTTTGAAGAAGGGATTACTGTATTTTTCGCTCTATAAGACACACTTTTTCCCTTCTAAAAAGTAAGGGGAAATGTGTGTGCGTCTTATGGAGCGAATGAAGGCTGCGCGGCTATCCCAGAAGCCAAATCCCTCTTGCTGTTCTGGCTTCTGGGATTTAGAATATTTTTTTTCTTGTTTTCCTCCTCCGAAAACTAGGTGCGTCCTATGGTCTGGTGCGTCTTATAGAGCGAACAATGGCAATTAGACTTTTGAACTCACAGCAGCTTTTACCATCTTGCTTTGCTCCGCTCAACACACACTCTGCAATATCCTAAACTGAGAATTAGCAAAGGAAATGTTTTTACTCTATGCATGTTCTCTCTGCCTCCCTCCACTGTGGGAAGCCCATCTAGTCAATTTGGCTATATCCATCACTGTGGTAATCATGCTACATTATGCAAAGCTTTGGGGAGTCAGAAAAGATGATAAATTATTTTATATGGAATATTGCACATTACTAGGTCATCAATTAGTGTTAAGCCAGCAATCTCTGGGGCAGTTTAAAAAACTGGTCTAATTGACACTTCTCCCTTGCTCCCCCCTTAGTATCATACACATGTATATTATATCTTGGAATAAGTGGGCATTTATTACTCAACCCACCCAAGAGTAAGCGAAGCTGAGTAATTCAAAATGTAATTGGTTTTTATGGAGAGCAAAGGAGGGGGAAATCTGAGAAGCCATGGCATACAGATACTAATGTGTTGTCCTCTGTGTATGCAGATGCATAACTCCAGATGGCCCCATGCCAGGAACCTCCCAGCCTTTGCATTAATGCAATAATAAATATTTATGCATTTCTGCATTAGGCCATATCCCACGATAAATATGATTTATGCTGTTTGCTCTACAGATGCAGTTTCCCTTTTTTTGCTGAAGAAACAAAAAAATAGAATGAAAAATTACATTATGAAAGTTTTTCAGGTCTGTTGTTAAGGCACCCAATAAAGCTCTGCAGCTACTCAGCCCCCTAATATTTCTGAATGGGGATGTGGGTGGGGAATTTGCATTTTCTTTTTGTCCAAATTGCATTCTTAGTTCATCATCATTCACTTGCAACTAAGCTTTCCCAAGCTCCCGTCTATTCTGGGGTTTCTTTTGATGCCTTCATTAATTTTTGAAGGCAAACTAAGCTTTTGAAGATAGGTTAATATGGAAGTGGAAACAATTTACCCAGTGATCTCTGGGTATTTTAAAATGCAAATATTTTAGGCAGCTTTGAAGGCAGTTGTAAATAAGCCCACAAAAGTTACTACTAGCCTTCACCCCCCCTTTATTTTACTAGCCTTCTAAGAGGGATGCTGGCTTGTGTTTCCATGCTGGCCACTGGCCAATGAGGAATAGAAACCTTTTCAAATAGATTTTCCCCTATTGTGGTATTATACAATACAAACAAAATCAATATATGGTAAAATAAAAACACGGGGAAAGAATGAGAAAATATAAAACAGCAAAACAATTCTCATTAGACAGAAGACTCAGTTTAAACCAATACGATCAACACAAAAAGTGACTACCCTAGAGGGGGAATTCTGCAGTTGTGATGCCACCACTGAGAAGGCCCCTTCCATGGTTACTACCAGGCATATCTGCAACAGGTGGGCTTCCAAAGTTGATCTCAGGAAACAGCCAAGCTCTTATGGACTTAGGTGACATAAAGGACTGTATTGAAGATTGCTACACCTTAATGAGCACATGGCTTGTTTATAAAGAGCAATAAATTAGAAGCTGGAGAAAACAGCTGAGTCCCATTTGAGTATTGTTGCACTCCATAATTGTTGCACTCCATCACCTGAACCCTTTCTCATTTTTCCATTTGATGTGCATATTTACAGTATATGCATGCCTGTCCTGCCTTTCTGCATGTCCATGATGTTATTAGGATTGCAAATTGCACTGTAATTACTGGGAAATTTGTGTGAAGGGGAAAGGAGTTTCTTAAAGGAATAATTAGAATTGACAAGAGTTTGTAACATTATTATAAATGTATTCCAAACCACTAATACAAAACAATAGGTATATTCATTTGGAATGATGCTGATCATATTCACACCATGCATTTAAATTGCTCTCATACCACTTTAGTTGTGGCTTCAAATATTCACGAAAACTATAGTTCGCTAAGTGTCACATGTCCAGATTTTCCTGGATGTTACCAGGATTTCAAAGGCAGAAATGATATCCGGGGGGGGGGGGGGTGTTCTGAAATGTGTCGCTTTGTCCTGGATCTCAGGCAAGTCAATCGAAAAAGCACATTTTTTGTCGTTTTTGTAAGAAAAACCTCAACAATTTTGGGGTTTGTCTTTAAAAAGTGAACAACGTTTGGGGGTGTCCTGGTTTTTACTTTTTGAAATATGGCAACCCTCAACAATTCTCAGTGCCCTTAACAAACTAGAAGAGAAGGAGGAGGAGGAGTTTGGATTTGATATCCCACTTTATCAATACCCAAAGGAGTCTCAAAGTGGCTAACAATCCCCTTTCCCTCCCCCCCCTCACAACAAACACTCTGTGAGGTGAGTGAGCCTGAGAGACTTCAGAGAAGTGAGACTAGCCCAAGGTCACCCAGCAGCTGCATGTGGAGGAGTGGAGACATGAACCTGGTTCACCAGATTACGAGTCCACCGCTCTTAACCACTACACCACACTGGCTCTACAGCTATTTGGGGTATAACAGTGCTTTAAATGGAAGGAGTGGATGTGATCACAGATAAAATGGGTTTCGCCATATATTTCCCAATTATTCTAATAGGGAATTCCTGTTCAGAAGTTATACCAATGCATGAGTAGCCACACCTCCAATGTGATGCATGTACCCTAGTGTTCATGTGTACAACGCAAATGTCTATAAGGCAGGGAGGGGAGCTTTGGCCCATTCCATGATATCTCTGGGTCCCAGCAGGGCTAGCAGTCATGACTCCACTCACCACTTATGTTTTGGTCTTATACATGGGTAGGCAAACTAAGGCCCAACTGTTTTCAAAATCGGCCCGTGAACAGTCTGGGAATCAGTGTGTTTTTACATAAGCAGAATGTGCCCTTTTATTTAAAATGCATCTCTGGGTTATTTGT